>NC_138771.1:401287023-402028898 GCF_965119305.1 Pelophylax lessonae | reverse complement strand
TCTGTTTGTGGGAAAAAAAGGACGTCAAATTTGTTTAGGTACAGCGTCGCACGACCGCGCAATTGTCCGTTAAAGTCACGCAGTAAAAAAATCACAAATAACCCCCTGGTCAGGAAGGGGGTAAAATCTTCCGGGGCTTAAGTGGTTAAGGAGGAAATTTGAGCACTGTCTGCACTGAACACAAAAGAAAATAATTTTGGACTTCATATTTTTATTTAGAATCTTTACCATTTATATTTATTACAATATCTCTGCACGTTTATTTCATCCCTTGTGGTTTGAGTAATATTCTATGTTATTAAGTGTAGCACTGCACAAATATAAAGTTTTAAACCTTCCTACCTGGTTATCCTGACTCACCCCTTTACCCTCCATATCAACCCCATCAGCCACCAGCTCAGTGAGCAGAAGACCCCTTTCAAGATTGTCCATTCCGCTTAGTGTTGCAATTTTCTCCTCCAGATCTCCAATGTGATCTTTCAGAAGGGCAACATGCTCACATATGTCACAGAGGGTATCCATTTTGGAGCATTTGCTCCATTACTGTACACATGTGGTACACTTTGCAATGAGCCAAACATTCAACTTTGCTAGCGCTCATTATCCCAGTTACAATAATAATATTACCTACAAGAAGTTTAAAATAATACTTATAGGTTGAAGACTCCTTTTGCTATAATTATATTTGTTATCAACTACTGTTATTTTAACTCTCTACTCTCTACTCAGTTTGTATACTATCGAGTAGGCCCTTGCACTACATAGTTGAAGGTAAATCTAAAGGAAATTGAATATGGAAAGAAAATTGTGTAATGTATGGCTAGCCTTTGTTATCACACTGAGGGAAGGGAGAAAAATGGATTTTTGACTTGCCTGTAAAATGCATTTCTTGGAGTACATCACAGGACACAGAGCAGCTTTATTTTACAGGTAAGTCAAAAGATGAATTACTAATAGGGATGTCCCAAAGCACTTCTCATGAAAATGAGGGTGGGGGGGACTCAGCAACCACTTACAGGCCTAAAAATAATCTAACATGACAGCATGAGCAAAGGCTGCGTCTTCATCGGCTCTAAAATCCAATTGGTAAAATCTTGTAAAAAAGTTAACTGAAGACCAGGTGGCGGCCTTGCAGACCTAAGCCAACAAAGCGTAATGCCATATAGCTCAGGAGGTTGCTACACGTCTGGTAAAATGAGCCATCACTAGAAAAGGAAGAGCTCTTCCTTTCAAATTATAAGCTTGAGGGAAAAGCTGACAAATCCAATGGAAAATAGTAGACTTGATAGCCACATGACCCTTTTTGGTCCTTTGGGAAGGACAAAAAGAGAGTCTGCTTGTCTAATTGTGCATGGCATTTTCAAATACATTTGTATAGCCTGAACCACTTCTAACTGGGGACAGCCTTGTTCCTTGGTGGCTGAGGCCTAAGACAAAAAGAAGGCAAAACAATGTTCTGGTTGCAAGAAGGAACACAATATCCAATACTGTCTGTGCTGAAGTAATGGCAACCAGGACCATAACTTTCATGTTGAAAGAAATAGGGCAAGGTTCAGAAAAAGCTCAAATATAAAGGTCATTGTATAACAGAAAGAGCCTAATTGAGATCTCACGGGGTTACATGATCTGATCAGAAGAACAATATGCGTGACGTCCTGTACAAAGGCACCAAGGATTGAGAAACAATAAGCCTCTGAAAAAGGTCAAGGCCAAAATCTGACCCTTGATTGTACTTAAAGGTTAAAGTGGTTGTAAAGGCTAAAGGTGTTTTGTTTTTAGGTGCAGCTCCTCTCCTGCCCCCCATAAATACTTACCTGAGCCTGATCTCGGTCCAGCGCTGTACCCGAGAGCAGCAGAGCTGCTTTTTCTTTCCATTGGCTCCTGCTGTTGTCAGTCAAATCTAGTGACAAAGAAGCAGGAAGCAGGGCTGAGCTGCACTGTGTGTGTTAATAGATGCATACAATGCGGCTCAGGACCAAGCCCGCTCAAATTATCCACCTAGCAAGCCCTTGTTAGGGGGTTACTTGAAGGCAGGAGGAGCCAGGAGCGCTGGCAGGGTGTAACGCTCCTGCGTTTTTATTGTAAGCTGGATTTGCAGCTGCAGAATCTCCACTCAGTAGTCATGTAGAGATGTGTTGGAATACCAGATCCAACTCTCCAGACTCATCACTGTGGGCCTGTCTGCTTCAGCATACAGATATACACACACTCAATAAGATGTTCCTGGAGTGATAGGATGTATATGATAGTATGGTAGTGATGTGCTGAAGGGACAGGTGTGAGCAGTGACAGTAATGGTAAGCACTTGATAGTAAATGTTCAGGAGAGTAGTAGATGGTAATAGGTAGAATGCAGATAGGTTAGTAATCATGTATGGTAACAGGTGGTAAGGACAGCAGATGACATAGACAGGATAGACTAACCCAGTGCAAGGATAGATGGTAGTAGACTCAAGAGCTAGCAATCTATGTAACAGTGCAGATGGTAGAATTAGTATGCATAGATAGTAACAGTCCTTAATGTGCAGAAGATGGTAGTGTAAGTTAGTTATGGAGGATTCCCCTGTGGGGTACTTATCACTAGTAAGGTTTAGTAAGTAGAGGGGTCCAGTAGTGAGGGAGTGATCCGGTAGCGAGATACGGGATCAGTTGCGAGGTTCCGGTCTGTTCCAGGTAAAGGCAAATAGCTGGAGGTTCCGACAGCAAGACAAGGCTTGTGAGCATGTAGACACACATTGAACGAACAACGTGAGAGAGAATGCTGGCGACTGAAATAGCCGCTCAGCGGCGCTCAGCGATGACGTCATCCGTCTTAAAGGTGTATGCGTTCCGACTAACTAAAAAGGTGGGACGCAATGTTTGGAAAGGAAAATGGTAAATAAGGGTACCAAAGGTACCAGAATCTTACAGTACCCCCCCTTTAAGGCCGGCTCCGGAAGGCCTATAGCACTGGTTTCTCCGGGTATTTCGAGTGAAACCTTTGTATAAGCCTAGGTGCGTGAATATCAGAGGTATCCAACCAGGTGTCGTCTTGGGGTCCATAGTTCTTCCATCTTATGAGATATTGGAGTCTTCCTCTGTGGATACGAGAATCCAAAATCTCCTTAATCTCATATTCTTCTCCGCCTTCAACTTGTACTGGAGGTGGAGGCAAGATGGTAGGCCTTATTCCTTGGTTAGGAACATGTGGCTTCAGTAGCGACACATGAAAGATGGGATGTATTTTGAGATCTGCCGGTAAGGTGAGTTGCACTGCAGCTTTTCCAATGAGTTTCTTAATTGGGAAGGGTCCCAGAAATAAAGGTCCAAGCTTTTTGCTAGGAATCTTTAATCTTAAATTTTTTGTCGATAGCCAAACGAGGTCCCCAAAAGGAAAATTGCGGAGAAGGTCTTCTACGAAGGTTGTAGTACCTTTTTTGTTGACTATGAGCGTGTGGGATGGTGGTATTAAGTAAACCCAGAGAGTCTTTTATTTGGGTAAGATAATCCGAGGCTACTGGGTTACTTGATGGTAAGATGCGTGGTGGAAGAAGTGTGGGATGAAACCCATAGTTCAAGTAAAACGGACTTTGCTTAGTAGTACTGTGGGTTGCGTTGTTATAAGCAAATTCCGCCAGAGGGAGGAGGTCCACCCAATCATCCTGTAGGTATGATGTGTAGCAACGCAGATATTGTTCTATACACTGGTTGACTCTTTCAGTCTGTCCGTTGGTTTGAGGGTGGTAGGGAGAAGTGAGCTTTCGCTCAATCCCTAGTATTTGACATAGAGCTTGCCAAAATTTGGAGATGAACTGTGAACCACGGTCGGATAAAAGAGTCTTTGGAATTCCATGTAACTTGAATACATGTTTCATTAGTAGTTCCGCTGTTTGTTTAGATGAAGGTAGTCTGCGAATAGCAATGAAGTGTGCCATCTTTGTCAGATGGTCCACTGACACTAGAATGGTATTAAATCCTTTGGAAGGTGGTAGTTCTACTATAAAGTCTAAGGACACAACTTCCCATGGGACCTGGGGTATTGGTAGACTGCATAGTAGACCAGATGGTTTTGTAGTGTCAGTTTTGGACCTTGCACAGATGTCACATGAAGAAACAAATTTTTGTACAGACGTCTTCATATCAGGCCACCAAAACTGCCTGGTAAGCAAATTAAGGGTTTTCGTCATACCCATATGTCCTGCCATGGGCACATCATGTGATAATTCCAAGATCTTGGTGCGCATAGTAGGGGGTATGTAGAGTTTGTCGTGGTAATAGAGGAAGCCTTCTGCATCAGTACTTAGTTGTGGTGGAGGTGAATCCAATCTTATACTGTGCAAAATCTCTTCCTTCAGGGAACGAACAACACCAATAATACGTTCATAGGGTATTATAGGAATAGAAGGGATTTCGGCGCAGTTATCTTCGGTTAATCGTGATAGCGCATCCGCTTTTTTATTTTTGTCTGCAGGCGTGTAGGTCACTAGGAAGTTAAATCTTAGGAAGAATAATGACCATCGTACCTGCCGGTGGGAAAGAGTTTTGTTAGTCTGGAGGTATTGAAGGTTTTTATGATCTGTATATATGAGAATTGGTAATTGGGTACCTTCAAGTAGATGTCGCCAATTCTCCAGTGCCAGTTTTATGGCAAGCAACTCCTTTTCACCCACTGGGTAATTCACCTCTGGGCTGCTTAGTGATTTTGAGAAGAAAGCAACTGGGTGGAGTGGTGAAGTATTTGTTGGTCGTTGGGAGAGAACTGCTCCTACTGCCATATTTGACGCATCTACCTCCAGAATATATTGGAGGGATGGATCTGGATGGCGTAGTATGGGAGCAGAGGTAAAGCTTGATTTTAACAAGCGGAAAGCCCCATTTGCTTCTTCTGACCATTTGAATGGTTTCTTTATACTTGTAAGTTGTGTGAGAGGTCTCACAATAGCAGAGAAGTTCTTGATGAACTTCCTATAGAAGTTTGAAAATCCAAGGAATCCAAAATGATTCAGGGTGTGTTTGGAGGATACATCTGGGCGGGTAAAAAACCACGTATAGCGCGCAATACACTAACACTCCCCAAAAACATGGGTGGACTAGCTGTACCCGACCTGCGTAGATATTACCACGCCATCCATTTAAATAGAATATTGGACTGGTGGCACCATTGGGATTTGAAAAGATGGGTCCAAATGGAACAAGCACAAACGACGGTCTCATTAAAGAGAGCAATCTGGTGCTATAAGACACTCCCTAAACCTCTGAAGTTACACCCCTTGTTGGGAAACACAATAAGAATAGGGTCTCAACAGACCCTGAGACAAAACTTAACTTCAATAGAATCCCCACTATATCCGATCTTGGGAAACCCCAAATTTATCCCAGGCTTAGAGAGACAGCATTTTAAAAAACTGTAGGAAACAGGACAAGATGGTATTAAAAACTTTACGAGCCAGCAGATGTGGCCTACAATAGGTAGACTAATAGATGAGGAGGGTCCATATAGGCTACTCTTATGGGAGGCACTCCAACTGCGACACTTTTTAGAGTCGCTGCCGGAGCCGGAAAAATTTAAGAAACCACTGACACACTTTGAAAAACTATGTGAGAAAACAGGAGGTATAGATCGCTCATTATCTATTTTATATAAAATGTTGAACACTCCATTGGATCAACCGAATCTGAAATGGTTGGAAAAATGGAAAGTGGATCTAAATATAGACATAACGGACACACAGAAACAGAGGATGTTTAGGGCAATATTTAGACCAACTAAATGCACGAAAATGCAGGAAATAAACTATAAAATTCTGACTAGGTGGTATAACACACCAGACAAATTGCATAAGTGGTACACTCAAGAATCAGATAGGTGCTGGAGATGTGGAGAAGGGGAAGGCACAATATATCACATTTTCTGGAACTGTCCAGAGATAAAGAAATTTTGGTCAGAGACTGGTGATATAGTCCAAAAAGTAACAGACTATAAAATCGAGGGAGAAGCTGCCTTCTGCCTCTTACAGATATCAGAGCAGTCAGAGAGGAAATACGCAAGATCAGTACTGCCACACATGATGAATGCCGCAAGAGCATGTATTCCCCAACACTGGAGAAATAGACAAGCGCCAACGGTGTTCGACTGGGTAAGAAAATTAGAACACATTAATAAAATGGAGGACCTTGTGCTTTCCTCACAACACAAACAGGAACAATACAAAAAAACATGGAGGACATGGAACTTATTCATATCTTCAGATGCGGGCAAACAATTGCTGGTGCCCCCATCTCAGAGTGGGGAGGTTGCATGAGAGGGGAGGGGTTCCTTACCACTCTTTGAGGGGGGGGGGGAGAGGTGAGAGAGGGAAGGAGAATTTTCCGGGCTTTCCCTTTTTTTTTTTTGTTTTTTTTGTTTTGTGTGTGTGGTGTTTGATAGTGGGTATGAATGAGGAGAGAGAGAGGGGGGGGGGGGGTAATATAGAAAAGATGAGGGAAAAGGAAAGGAATGAACAGATAGAAAGAAGAAGGGGAAACAAAGACAAGATTAGAGGCTAGGTCATTTAAATTAAAGTACAAGGAAGTAAAGAGAGGCAAGGATTGAATGAACAGGAATAGAGAAAGAGACTTGCTGACTTAACAATATCTTGCCTTAGCTGAATATTTGACAAATGACTATATGTTAATGAGTTGGAAATCTCTAGAGGTCTCTTTAGACCTAGGAGATGAAAAAAATTGATGTGGACGATGTCTTTGTAACCTATCTACCTATTATGGAGTTATATATTCTGTAATGATTTTTTCTGAAAATTCCAAATAAAATTATAAATATAAAAAAAAAAAAAAAAAAAAAAAAAGAAAATCCAAGGAATCGCTGTAATGCCTTACGAGTTGTTGGTATAGGCCAATCCAGAATACAGGATATCTTGCTCATATCCATCTTGATCCCGGTTTTGGATATGATGTATCCTAAGAATAATATTTCTTCCTTATGGAATAGGCATTTTTTTAATTTCACGTAAAGATTGTGTACGAGTAATCTGGATAACACAAGTCTTACATGTTTTATATGTTCAGACAGAGATCGAGAATAGATAAGTATATCGTCCAGATATACCACAACACAGACATCAAGTAAGTCTCTAAAGATGTCGTTTATGAACCTTTGAAAAGCTGCGGGAGCATTACACAACCCGAATGGCATCACAAGATATTCGAACAATCCGTATCTGGTTCTGAATGCTGTTTTCCACTCATCTCCGTCACGGATTCGGATTAAGTTGTATGCCCCTTTTAGGTCTAATTTAGAGAAGTAAGTAGCCCCACGCACTTGTTCAATGAGTTCAGGGATGAGCGGTAAAGGATAGCGATCCTTTATTGTAATGGTATTTAATTGCCTATAATCGATAATAGGCCTAAGACTTAAATCCTTATTGCGGACAAAGAAAAGTCCTGCAGCTGTGGAAGAAGTAGAAGGTCTGATGAACCCTTTTGTCAAATTCTCATCCAAGTATTCCTTGAGATGAGAGAGTTCATCCTGTGAAAGAGGATAAACATGACCGAAAGGCAATTTGCTGTTAGGGAGTAGATCGATAGTGCAATCATAATCCCTATGGGGAGGCAACACTTGAGCATTTTTCTCAAGGAATACTTCGGACAGATCCTGATAGCATGGTGGTGCAAACTCGTCTGACACCACAGACAGGATCTTTCCATAGGATGGGAGGTTACACGTAATCTCACAATAGTGAGAAGGGAAAGTTAAAGTCCGTCTTTTCCAATCTATGATTGGTTGATGTGTGTTTAACCAGGGGAGTCCCAAAATAATGGGAAAATGGGGTGAAGATAGTATATCAAAGGAGGTGGTCTCCATATGAGACTCGTTAGCAGTAACAAGGAGTGCTTGTGTCTGATTGGTGATTGGACCAGAAGATAGCGGAATACCGTTAATGAAACTAACAGAAACAGGTTTAGGTTTTGAAATAATAGGTATTTTATTTAAAGTAATGGAAAGAAAAGAGAAGGTGCCTGGCCCTTTAAAAAGATAATTGAACCTGCTGCCCCTTTAATTGTATTAAAACAATAGATAGGTATATATCATAGGTAAAGGGGGCGCTGGTGATCTTAATTTATGTATCACGTGTTATAAAAAAATTTATAAGTGATTTAAAGTGCAATAGATGTGATTAAAAAAATGCTACAAGTGTAAAAATTGTAGATATTAATCTACTATTAGTGCAACAGGCAAAAGAAAAGTGCATACAAGTGCAAATTCAATAAAAAGTGCCCGTGCTTCTCAAAGTAAATAAATCCACAAAGATGTGGATCAGTGAATACACCAATGAATAAATATATAAAAATCACATACAAAAAATCACATAAAAATATATATAGAAATATATGAAAATATATAAAATATAAAAATATATATATAAATATATTATAAATGTGCTCCAAGTAGTGTCTCTAAAAATCCAGGCAATATCATGCAATCAAAATTGTGCTTGGTGAATTCTTATTTTTTCCATTCACAGTGCTCCAGGTGCTGGGGTGTGACAACCGTGGCCTCTTACCAGCTAGCAGCAGGTCACAAAGACCCCCAACGCCTGTGATCCCTTTATGGGTGGATCAAACCTCTCCTCGATTGCTTGGATCTCTTGCTCCTATAATACTCGAGTTGGACCATATAGTCCCCCCATATATATAAAGATATAGAACAAGAAAAAAAATAGCCTCCAATAGTGAAATACTGTTTTGTTCTCAAAAAAGCATATACTAAAGGGTGACAATTAGCCTCTTACTATTTGTTGTGCCCTCCTGGCACTGGGCAATTCGGCAGTACAAAATCGTATTGGGTCTTAGGAAGATATTCTCTGGGGATCTGCAGCACCCTATATCTCCTTTCCCCCTCCTTTGTATTGCGGCGGTGGGTGAGTGTCCCAGCCTCTGCTACGAATGTCTCTGTGTGTTACTTCCGGGTTAGCAATGACTCATTCTTTCTTTTGAACTCTGCTACAAAATCTTCTACAGGTCTCCTTCCTTGTTTTAAAGCCCTCAATTGGGTATCAGCAGTACTCTGCCTATTGGGGTCATCATATAAACTAGCGAGTTCCGCTAGGAATAAAGGATAGGAGTTGAGAAGCTGATCATTTTTCTCAAAGAGAGAGTCTGCCCAGGCCCGTGGATCACCCTTTAAGTATGAAATGACGGTACAGACTTTAATTTGATCAGTAGGGTAAGTACGAGGTTTTAGCAAAAAAAGCAACTGACATGCGTTTTTGAATTCACAAAATTTTTTCCGATCACCTGTAAATACTAGAGGAGGGTTTATTTTGGGTTCAGGGGGCTGAGCAGCAGTAAGCTGGGAAAGACGGGTTACCTGCTGTCTCAGAGTCTGATTGTCTTCTTTTACTTCAGTAAGAGCAAGTATTAATGCATTTATTTGTTGTGTTAATTGTGTCACTTGAGTGGGTAATTCTGCTGAATCCATTTTTTTAAGGTTCGTTCAATCTGTAACGCTCCGTCGTTTTTTTGTAACCTGGATTTGCAGCTGCAGAATCTCCACTCAGTAGTCATGTAGAGATGTGTTGGAATACCAGATCCAACTCTCCAGACTCATCACTGTGGGCCTGTCTGCTTCAGCATACAGATATACACACACTCAATAAGATGTTCCTGGAGTGATAGGATGTATATGATAGTATGGTAGTGATGTGCTGAAGGGACAGATGTGAGCAGTGACAGTAATGGTAAGCACTTGATAGTAAATGTTCAGGAGAGTAGTAGATGGTAATAGGTAGAATGCAGATAGGTTAGTAATCATGTATGGTAACAGGTGGTAAGGACAGCAGATGACATAGACAGGATAGACTAACCCAGTGCAAGGATAGATGGTAGTAGACTCAAGAGCTAGCAATCTATGTAACAGTGCAGATGGTAGAATTAGTATGCATAGATAGTAACAGTCCTTAATGTGCAGAAGATGGTAGTGTAAGTTAGTTATGGAGGATTCCCCTGTGGGGTACTTATCACTAGTAAGGTTTAGTAAGTAGAGGGGTCCAGTAGTGAGGGAGTGATCCGGTAGCGAGATACGGGATCAGTTGCGAGGTTCCGGTCTGTTCCAGGTAAAGGCAAATAGCTGGAGGTTCTGACAGCAAGACAAGGCTTGTGAGCATGTAGACACACATTGAACGAACAACGTGAGAGAGAATGCTGGCGATTGAAATAGCCGCTCAGCGGCGCTCAGCGATGACGTCATCCGTCTTAAAGGTGTATGCGTTCCACCTAACTAAAAAGGTGGGACGCAATGTTTGGAAAGGAAAATGGTAAATAAGGGTACCAAAGGTACCAGAATCTTACACAGGGAAGCTTCTCTGTGCAAAACCATTGCACAGAGCAGGTAAGTATAACATGTTTGTTATTTTAACCGCTTGCCAAATATATACTGTACATATAAGGCGGCAAGGCAGCTCTCCTGTGCTGAATTACGTACTTAGTACATGATCTGCACCCACCCCCTGCTGCAATTGGCTTCACAAACCAATCAATATACACTTGTTGTGATTTTTTTTTTTACCAAAAATATGTAGCACAAAACATTTTGGCCTAAACTTTTTTTTTTTTAAATTGTCAGTCTTCTGGTCTGGTCATGAAGGGGGGTAAAGGTAGTTTACAATCACTTTAAGTTCAGCAGAAAATAGCCTATGCTGTCAATAGGCCTTAGTGGATAGTAAACACTTGCCGACCGCTCCATGCAGATTTACTGTGGCAGGGCGGCTCGGTTGAGCATAATCACGTAGACCTATGTGATTATGTGCACTCGGTTTCAGCGGCATGCGCACGCCACCGGAGCTACGCTCCCGCTGTGATTAGACACAGTGGGAGGCAGACCGCGGGAGGAGCGGGCTCGATCGCCGCCGGCCTCCTGCAATCTTCGACAATACTGACAGGAGAGCCGTCTGGTATGTAAACAATGCAAGATGGCTCTCCTGTCAGCGAGGCAGGGATAGATCGTGTTATTCAGCTAAGCTGAATCACCGATCTCCCTCTGCCTCTGTTAATCCCCCCCCCCCCCCACAGTTAGTAAGCACAAATAGGGAACAGATTTAACCCCTTGATCACACCACATGTTAACCCCTTCCCTGCCAGTGTCATTCCTATAGTAACAGTGCATATTATTTAGCACTGATTACTGTAATAATGTCACTGGTCCCCAAAAAGTGTCACTTAGTGTCAGATTTGTCCACTGCAATGTCGCAGTTCTGATAAAAATCATTGATCGCCGCCATTACTAATAAAAAAATTAAGAAAAATAAAAAGTCCATAAATCTATCCCGGAGTTTATTATTGCTATAACATTTGTGCAAACCAATTATTATATGCTTTTTGGGATTTTTTTTTACCAAGAATATGAAGAAGAATACAAATTGACCTAAACTGATAAAAAAAAAATTATTTTTAAATTTTTTTTAATGGGAATGTTTTATAGCAGAAAGTAGAAAATATTGGTGTTTTTTCAAAATTGACGTTCTTTTTTGTTTATAGCGCAAAAACAAAAAATCGCAGGAGGTGATCAAATAATTTTTTTTTTGCGGAAAAAAAGGACATCAATTGTATTTGGGTACTGCGTCACACGACCGCGCAATTGTCCGTGAAAGCAACGCAGTGCCCAATCGCAAAAAATGGCCTGGTCTTTAAGGGGGTAAAACCTTCCGAGGCTGAAGTGGTTAAAAAAAACTGCAGCTTTTCAAATTATCTATATTAATAAAATGTGTCCGTGGGATTGCGCTACTGCGCATGTGCCCCACGGACAGCCGTTGGGATGCAGAGACTTCAGGCAGCCGGCCGGCGCTGGGTTGGCGTGTATAGGAGCGGATCCCCGCCCACCTTTCAGCATCCTCCTCAGGATTGGCTGGCGTTCCGATCACGTGCTCAGTGAGTACGGGTGACGTTGCTAGGTGATCGGGATCGGTATCAGTCACAGACGCACACACGTCCAGGTCACCGTCCTACAAGCCAAGGGCCTGGGAGCGAAGGGGAAGGTCGCCACCAATGACGCCTACTCCATCATTCAGCTGCTGGGGAAGGAGAAGTACTCCACCTCGGTGGTGGAGAAGAGCGCGGCTCCGGTATGGAAGGAAGAGGCCTGTAGGAAAATCCCTCCCGTGGAAAAATGCATCTGACGGACTGTGCATGCGCGGTAAAGGACGTCACTCCAGCTGACTGCTCCGCTCAGCTGGGGTTGACGTCATTATTGCGCGTGCGCAGTCCGTCAGATGCATTTTTCGGCGGGAGACAGTGCGGGAAGAACAGCTGACTGAGAAGAGGCGGGGAGGCATTATCCGACAGGACACCGGCATAGCGATCATTACTCAGGACACCATACCCCACTGACACCTAACTGCCTCTACCATCACCTACCTCTACCGCCACCTACCTCTACCATCACCTACCTCTACCATCACCTCCCTCTGCCACCTACCTCTACCATCACCTCCCTCTGCCATCACCTACCTCTACCATCACCTACCTCTACCACCTACCTCTACCATCACCTACCTCTACCATCTACCTCTACCATCACCTACCTCTACCATCACCTACCTCCCTCTGCCACCTACCTCTACCATCACCTACTTCTACCACCTACCTCTCTCTGCCACCCACCTCTACCATCACCTAACTCTACCACCTACCTACCTCTACCATCACCTACTTCTACCACCTACCTCCCTCTGCCACCTACCTCTACCATTACCTACCTACCTCTGCCACCCACTTCTACCATCACCCACCTCTACCACCTACTTCTAGCGTCACCTACCTCTGCCTAGCATCACCTACCTACCCCTTCTACCTGCCTTCTCTGCCACCTACCTTTACCACCTACCTCTGCCAGTGGCCCTGATTACTTTGTACAATGTTTACTAAACCCTCCACACAGACATGGGGTGGTGATCAGAGTGAAGGATACTTTGTATGGGTATGTCCTGTGTGATGGTATTCATCCTCTATACATCTACATTACATTCCTAACGCCATCCCATCTATACATATAAAGTACAAGTGTCTCTGCGTCCAGTCCCTGTGTCCATGGGATTGCGTTACTGCGCATTTTCCCCACGGACAGCCGTTGGGACTTGGAGCACAGAGACTTCGGGAGGCCGGTGTAGCGTCGGATAATGCCTCCCATCGAAGAATGCATCTGACGGACAGCTCGTGCGCGGTAAATGACGTCACTCCAGCTGACTGCTCCGCTCAGCTGAGGTTGACGTCATTATTGCGAATGCGCATTTTTCGACGGGAGACTGAGGGAAGAATCGGCGGATTCTGCCTGACGATCTGCGCATGCGCGCAGTGTCATAGCAGGTACGCAATTCTATTGGGCGGGCTATGGCTGGTCGCGCAGTTTGTCAGATGCACTATCCGACGGTAGATAGAGAGCGGAGGGGAGAGAATCTATTGTCAGATTCTGCCTCGCTCTCTGTTCTATCTATGGGGACGGATTGGATTACAGAGTATTCATTCTTATATGAGAAATGGCGGGAATATTGTCTGATTAGAGAACACAAACACAAACACAGCTCTTATCGGGTCACTCCCCTTTAATGTGCCCCGATAAGAGCTGTGTTTGTGTTCTCTAATCAGACAATATTCCGCCATTTCTCATATAAGAATGAATACTCTGTAATCCAATCGGTCCCCATAGATAGAACAGTGAGTGAGGCAGAATCTGACAATAGATTCTCTCCCCTCCGCTCTATCTACCGTCGGATAGTGCATCCGACAAACTGCGCATGTCAGTGTCGTCACCGCCAGCACAGCTGATCGGAGCAGTCAGCTGGAGTAACGCCAGTCCGTCGGATGCATTCTTCGACGGGAGGCATTATCCGACACGACACCGGGCGAAACCGATGAAGCGGCAGGTGTGCGCGGGCACGCGGCGGGTGCGCTCTCGCGTGGACTTACTGCAAAGCGGCAGCGGCCGTTACAAGTGGCGGCGAGCGATGTCACGCGAGAGCCGCTCGGTCAGCGCGTGTCCCCGATGTTGCTAGGGACGCTATACGCAGAGCTGGCTACGTCATGCGGCTCTCGCGTTGTTAGAAAAAAAGAACGAGATAAGCGAGAGCTGCTCAGTCAACAGGGAACAGGGGAACAGGGACGCAGAGCTGACAAAGGCTCTCGCTTAACTGGAACAAGTCTGTTTTTACAAATGTTTGACCACATATGTTCTAGTGCCCGTTAATTTAACGGGCTTAATGTCTAGTTCAGTAATAATACTGTCATACCTGTAGGCCATTTGGCTCCCCTGAAAACTCCCTGTTAGCAAACTCAGTATCTGTCTTGTTTCTAGGATGTCAAAACCACTGGATGCTCACTTGTAGCATTGCAGGAGTGAAAACAAATGTGGAGTGACATGTTTTGTTCTGTGACCAAGCCCTGATAGGCAGGTAGAAACATGGCAGAGGGCGTGGTCAGAGCAGTGCTAGCTGAGGCCATACACAGTCATATCTACATCTGAAGCACTGGGTTTTGAGCAATGTCTTCTAAATTAGTGCCTGACTTCTGCTTCCACTTTCTGAATAACGGTAGGGACACCTGTTATTCTCCAGCTTTGAGCGGCGCTCCAAATCTACACATGATCGCAGTGAAAACAAATGGTTTCACGAGCTAGCAACAAGTCATGACATGGGTGTTACTAACTGTGAGTTTTCAGGCCAGGCTTCTGAGGAGACCCAATTGGCCCACAGGTATTACAATAAAATTATTGAATGTTTTACAAAGCTGCACAGTTTTTTTTTTTATTATCCACCAGGACCCTTTGACTGCATAGGCTAGTTTCTGAAAAAAAATGAACCTATCCTTTAAGGCAAGATGCATATCAACCCCTGTCTGCAAAAAAGGCAGATACGTATCACAACATACCTGCACGGATGACATTTCCGAACCTCACACCAGGCTCTGCTGTATATCATTCTTGAAGTAGCCTATCTTGTTCTCAAAAGCATGGGAGTAACTGAATAAGACACTCCCTTGCTCCTAAGGACTGTTTTCAATAGCTATGCCGTTAAAGCTAGCAAACATAAAGAAATATAGAAGATTGGACCTTCGGAGAGGAGGTCAGGATAATCTGGAAGAGCCCAAGGACTGTCCACCAACATGTTCAAGATCAGATTATCACGCTCTCCTTGGCCAAGCTGGTGCAATTACCAGCATCCCTCTACTCAAATTCTGTGAAGTAGACATGGAAGAAGCTGTATTAGAGGGAAAGTATAAATCAGGGAGAACTGGTCCCACGGTGTCACCAGAGCATCTACTACAAATGCATCAGGATCCCTGGCTCTGGGGACAAACCTGTCCAGTTTTGCATTAACCCTGGGGTTCCTCAGGCATAGAGTCCTCGGAAGAGGAATCTTCTGCCCCCCCCCCCCTTTTTCAAGCTTGCTGTCTTCTGCTTCTGCCTCATCTTCCATCAATTCTTCCTCCATTATGAAGGAGGGAAGAAGCGGAATGCCTCAATTTGTGATCAAAGCCCACACTGGCGAGTATTCCAGAGAGCTGCTGTTGTATCCCTGCTACAGCAGACAACAAATCCTGCTTAGTTACATAGGAACTGATAGCAAATGCCCAGGGGAAGCTTTACCAGGGAGTCTAGGATCTTCCCAACTGGACAGAGGTATCTGAGAACTCTATGGCATCTAAGAGACATTTAAGCTGCTGATACCAATACATGTGCTAAAAAAGCTATCCTAGTGATTTGAGAGGACACTGTGTAATAGCAGCAGTGTATTGGTTACCCTCAGAGATTACTTAAAATGCCAATGCCCCCCTAACAGCTTTGTTTATGTGTCCAAGAATTTGAGATGTGGTCCCCATAGCTGGGGAGACTGCATTGTATCTCCTGGAAGTATAGCCATTAACGCTGTGACTGCTGCATCCACTGCCTCTGCTGCTGTCAGACTTCTGCTTGTGCTGGCAATATGGCCACCACCATTATGCCCTGCCCTTAATGACATCAGAGTTGTACATGCACACGCTTGGCACAGCCCCTGATGGTGTTATCATGGGGGGGGGGGGGGGCCCTGTCACTCCTGCTCTGTCCCCACTTTCAGAGAAACAGCCCACAATGCATACACAGCCATACACAGTTTGCATATTCATGGGGCTGGCTGCAAGAACTAGCAAGAGACAGTTGGCCCACTGATTACATGAGAAATATGGCAGGGAAGAAACTGGTGTGCAGCAGTGATGAGCTTAGGCAGGTTTGGACACAAGTCTGGACCCATCTTAAGCTGGCCATACACTAACCGAAATATCGGGCGAACTAATTTTCGAAAAATCGTCCGTGAGAGCAGACAATCGTGCCATCATGTAATGACCAAATTTCGAACGATAAATCCTTCAATGGACATAAATGGATCTGTTTTTCATTCAGTTTGTCGCATATGCCTAGTGGAAACAGGTCGGCTGAGAAACACATTAACCTTTCAATTTATCGTCCGTTTATCGTCCGGTTCGGCAGATTTTCAAAACTGTTCCTTCGATTTTTCGGCTCTGGAAAGTTAAAAAACGATTTTCTATTTGTACCCATTAACTGGACGAAAAACGAATGATCGGACCAATGACAGATTTTCAAACGATCTTTCGGCTAGCAGGGTTCCTCAAACTACGGCCCTACAGCTGTTGTGGAACTACACATCCCATAAGGCATTGTAAAACTCTGACATTCACAGACATGACTAGGCATGATGGGAATTGTAGTTCCTGAACAACTGGAGGGCCATAGTTTGAAGACCCCTGGGCTAGTGTATGGCCAGCATTAGCTATGCCGTGTGAAAGATGTTAAATTGGTTGTAAAGTCAGTGACAAATTACTGGCAGCCCCTCAGTTATTACAAGCTATACTACATAGTGTCTTCAACCACTTGCCGACCGGTCACGTTGACTGTACTGCGGCAAAGTGGGTCGTTCCCGTCCAGCGACGTAGACCTACGTCGCTGGACTCCTCCCCTTGTGGGCGGTGCGTGCGCAGGGAAGTGGTTCATTTTATTGGAGAGGGAGGGGTTAATGTATGCCTGGTGCTTACTAACGTGTGTGGGGGGAGGTGACTGAGTGACACAGGGACAGATCGCAGGTTCAGCTATGCTGAATCCTGTATTCTGTAATCCTGTAATCTGTCCCTGTCTGTCACTTAGGAGATCTGCCCGCTTTGTTTACATTTATGTCATTTTTTTTTACCAAACATATGTAGCAGAAAACAAATTGGCCAAAAATTTAAAAACATTTCGATTTTTACATTTTTTTGGGGGGGGATTTCATATAAAAAAATGTGAAAACTATTGTTATTTTTTCAAAATTTATGCTCTTTTTTTGTTTATAGCGCAAAAAGTAAAAATCGCACAGGTGATCAAATACCACTAAAAGAAAGTTCTGTTTGTGGGAAAAAAAGGATGTAAATTTCGTTTGGGTACGGCGTCGACGACCACGCAATTGTCAGTTAAATTCGCACAGCGCCGAATCGCAAAAAGTGGCCCAGGCGTAAGACAGCAAAATCCTCCGGTGGTAAAGTGGTTAAAGCAGATCACTACAGGACCCTACTTGATTTGTTGGGTGTGTATGATTGTTTTGGAGATCCCAGCAAAAAAGAAAATAAGAGAATTAAAAAAAACAAAAATACAGGAGTATGGAGAGAGGTGACATACAGAAAGACAGGTACCTGGTGATTACAGAATAGGTTACCATAATATTTCTCGTTTCCCTAACTACAAACATACTAACATCCCCCATTTTACACTTCCCCAACCTAACCATTGCGAGCCGCTCTTCTCACCGCTTGACATCACAGTTACTACTGCAACATAACCTCCAGCTACCATAGAGTAAACGACTAGACAAGAGCATCTCAGCTGATACCATAGAGTTAAAAGCGGAAGCCGCTCCCCGGCATTTCCGTTTTTTCTACAATAGAGAACATGGAGGCTGACAACGTGAAACAGTTCCAGAGTTTCTGTGAGAGCGACAAACAATGGCGAGCGAGGGAGGAATTTCTACTAAGAAATCTTAGCAATTTCCAGGGTGATAATGAGATGGATAAGCTGCTAGCTCTGTCTATGGTCTGGGCTAATCATATCTTCATGGGTTGCAGGTATATATTATGTACAGTATTCTTTGTGTAGCTTCCTGGTTGAAGATCGGTAAAGCTGGTCATGTGTTATGCAATCTCCTTTAGATTCACCACTGAAGGTACTCTGGGGAAATAAAAAAAATATCCCTTTGCAGTGCAGCATTGTCCCCACTGCAAGGGTTAATTGGTTGTTTGCGCTTAGAATAACAATTGAGGGAGATTTACTTACACCATCCACTTATGTTAGGCTACATTCACATTGGCATTCAGGGCTGGTGCAACTTGTATTGGCAGTTTTCTGCGGCTCTCAGCGGTAAGGGGCGACTGTCCACTCTGTACACTATAATGCTAGATTGCCGCCATCCGCTGTTATTCGCCAGCAATTACCTGCATTGATTGCTGCTGTACACACAAAGTGCATCCAGCAGCGATCACCACAGGTAATCACTGGCTGTGCAGAGAACTGCAAATGGCTGTGGCCGTTGGCATCAAACTGTGCCGGTGGCCGCACCTAGCTGCTGAAAACTGCCATTACAATTTGCACTGGTCTTAATTGCTGGTGAGAATGTAGCCTTAGACCGTTTAGCACAGCATTTGCACCCCCATGTTCCACCAGGATGTGAGGATACTGAGCGCCAGTCCACTGTCGGATCATGTGGGAGCAGATGATCAGGTAAGTAAAAATGTTTCTTCTCTCCCCTAGACAAAACGAGCTAGACAGCCTGACTGCTAGAGATACTTTTTTTTTTTTTTTTTTTGCTTAGTGTTGGGCTTTAGAGGTTAGATTCACTCTGTAGCAATCCAATTTTAATTTGACTTTCAGCTAGGGATGCACCGATCCGATATTCGGATCGGATATCGGCGCCGATATGGCCATTTTAGATGGATCGGGGGATCGGTAACATTGACCGATCCACTGGCTGATCCGGTTTTTGCTTAGTAACGACTCAGCCATCCCTTACTAGGTGCAGTAGTAGTATAGGATGGGAGCCGCTACTTCCTGTATAGGTCCGGCTCACAGGCGGAGTGATATCAGATGCACTCCGCCTGTGAATGGAGGAGCCGTACACATGAAGCAGCGGCTTTGCTCTGTACTGCAGCCGCTTGCTTTGTGTGTAGCTCTGGATCGGTTCCGGTATCGGTATCAGCGATTTCACAACGCCAGATATCGGTATTAGGTCCAAAAAAAGTCAGATCGGTGCATCCCTACTTTCAGCAAGGTTATGTAGTGATTGGATGTGGTTTACATTCTATAGGGCCAAAATCTTGCTGGAATTGCACCAATGTGGAACAGAAACCTTTTCCAAAATCACGCTCTCGAGTCACATTGATGTGAACAGGCACCACTGAAAACAATCAGATTTCCATTGTTGTGCCACTCAAGTCAGGCCTCAGGGTAAACCCATGCTCTACATTATTTTGGTACAACTAAAGAAAAATATACAGATTGTAAGAGTGTATGTATGGCCAATTGTAGTCTTGCTTTTACTGGGGTTGGTGTAGCCTGTTTTTGACTAGTAAGGCTACAGCAACTGGGCTTCCCCGGATGTATTTTCCAATTATATATTAGTAGATTTAAAGGATAAGTTCACCTTTGACGTAAAATATTAAATGCACATCATTTTTTTTTTTTTTTTTTGCAGGTAAAAAAAATGCATTTATTTTTTGTTGCGGGAGCCTGTAAAGCATTGCACCAGTGATCAGCAGATCGCTGATGCCATGCAGGTCTCCTGCAGACCATCAGTGTATCTGCTTGCTTGTACCTCGTACAGGAAAGCTGATACTCAACAGGAAGAATCAATAAACTACCACAGCACCATGGTAGTTCTTTGAGAACTACAAGCCAACAGCCGCAAAGGCTGTCGAGACTTGTAGTTTTCCATTCACGGAACACTGTGAATAAGTAAAGGTCCCCTGCTGGTTGTCAAAGCAGGGGCCAGTCCTTTCATAACATGTTACACCTTCACTATTGAATCTTTCTACAAGTGATATGCACTTCAAGCTCTGCACTTCAGCACTTAAGCTCACTCACCTATACCCCTCTTCACCCCACAGCTTGTATATATATCACCCTGTCTTCTGTCCTCTCCCTATTACTGCTCCTACCAACTCTTGCTAATTTTACTCTGGGGCATGTTCCTTCATATAAATCGCACTCCCGCATTATCTCCCTCACCCTTCTCCTTGCCTCTGGTGACAAACCCAGGGCCTCCATTTGGCTTTTCACCACGCTCCCACCACCCTACACGAGCTGCGGCAAGCCACAGAACCTAGTCTTCATGCTCTTCTTCCCAATACCAGCCTTCTCTTCTTCTGTGCCCTCTGGAATGCCCACTCTGTCTGTAACAAATTCCCCTCCCTCCACAACCTCGTCATCACAAATTCCTTTAACCTACTCGCCATCACCAAAACCTGGCTTCATAATTCCAATACTTCTTCTCCTGCTTCCCTCTCCCGTAGCAACCTTCTCTGGACTCAAGCCTAGTACACACGCAACGATTATCGGCCGACCGATCGTCCGTCTTTTGTCCAGAGTGGTGTTTTGTTGGTTGGAATGTGCCTAGACTGCACACGAATTTTCTCGCCCGACAAAATTCTACTTCAGAAGTGATGTCATGTGTTGGTTTGCTTTCTTTGTTCTTTCTTCTGAGTATGCCCAGACTTGCTCATTTAGATTTTTCCCTGTCGAAATCTGTACTGACTGCGCGAAAATCGGCTGTGTTTTGACGGCGGACAAAAATTTTATAGCCTGCACACCAGATTTTTTTCGGCCAAAAAGTCGGAGTCGGTTGTCGGAAGCATCATACTAACAAGCCGGAAATCGGCAGATCGGTCGTCGGACGAAAATTCCCTGCCGATGTTTGACGCGTGTGTACGAGGCTTTACTCTCCTAAACCAATTGGACGGAAGAGAGGTGGAGCGGGAATCCTTCTAGCCCCATACAGCACCTATCTGGTATTTCACTCACCTCCCTCTCACATTCTCCTCATTTGAGGTGCATTGCATTAGTCTATTTTCTCCTGTTTCTTTAAGAATCGCTGTCATCTACCGGCCCCCTGGACCGATATCAACCCTTCCTGATGACTTCTCTGCCTGGCAACCCTACTTTCTCTCTTCTGAAATCCCTACGATCATTCTTGGTGACTTCAACATTCCTGTTAATGCTAATACCAATACTGCTTCTAAACTTCTCAGTCTAACGTCATCTCTTGACCTGAAGCAATGGATACAGTATCCTACTACACAATCCACTGGCAAAACCCTTGACCTTGTCTTCTATCTATGCACTCCATGCAACCTCTCCCACTCTCTGATCAACACCTTATTAGTTTTGCACTCTCCCTGCCTTCCACCTCCTCTCCCTCCAACTGCCTAACAGTTACCCGTAGAAACCTTCGCCACCTCAACCCTTCTATGCTGTACTCCTCTACTGACAATCCATATGACAAAATCTCACCCCTGTCATGCCCCAACCTAGCCACTTCCATCTATAACGGCTCACTGTCATTATTCCTAGACAAGCTTGCTCCCCTGACTACACGCACAGTTCGGCCCCAACCGCTACAACCCTGGCAAAGAGACGACACCAGAAGTCTCAGAAAACGTGGCCGCGGTCTTGAGCGCCTGTCGCTTAAGACTTAAGTCCCTGCAAGACGTCAACCAGTATAAATCTGCCCTCCTAAAGTACTCTTCCTGCCTCCTCACTGCCAAGCAAACCTATTTTATCATGCTCGTCCAAACATTCTCATCCAGTCCCTGTCATCTCTTCTCTACCTTAACTCTCTACCCTTTCCTCCACCAACTCCACCCTCCTAACTCACTCACTGCCCAGGAGATCGCCAATCACTTCAAAAATAAGATTGATACAATTCGCGAGGAGATCTCCAATGTGCAGAAACCTCCCCCACTTGACAACTCATATCCACGGGTACAATCATTACTTCCCTCGTTCCACTCTGCTAGTATTAATGAGGTTGCTGGACTTTTATCCAACACCCATCTAACCACCTGCGCCCTGGATCCTGCTCACTTGCTACGCTCACCCTCTGACTCTATTATACGCTCTCTAACTCACATCTTCAACCTCTCCTTCTCTTCTGGCATCTTCCCTAATTCTCTAAAACACACGCTAGTCACACTCATCCTTGAAAATCCCTCACTGGACCCCACCAATCTTCACCCAATCTCCTTACTCCCCTTCTCCTCCAAACTCCTTGAACGATTGGTCTACAGCCATCTGACTAAGAACCATCTTCTTGATCCCCTTCAGTCCAGCTTTTGCCCTCAACTTTCCACTTAAACTCACAAACGACCTAACAGCAAACACCAGTGGACACTATTCTGTACTACTCCTGGACCTTTCTGCTGCCTTTGACACAGTAGACCACCCCCTCCTCCTAAAAAAAAAAAAAAAAAAAAAAAAAAAAAAATTCCACTCCCTTGGCCTCCGCGATTGTACTCTTCACTGTTTCTTATCCTACCTATCCTAACGCACCTTCAGTGCTACTTACAACTCTACTACCTCCTCTCCTCTTCCTTTCTCTGTTGGGGTCCCCCAAGATTCTGTTCTTGGACTGATCCTTTTCTCAATCTACACCTCCTCCCTGGGTCAGCTGATTGCCACCCATGGCTTTCAATATCATCTCTACTCTGATGACACACAAAGCTATAAACGATACCACAAAGCTTCTAATCCACTCCCTGGTCATCTCTCGCCTCGATTACTGCAACTCCCTTCTCATTGGCTTACCTTTATAGGCTATCCCCCCTTCAGTCCATCATGAACGCTGCTGACAGGCTCATCCACCTTGCAAACCGCTCTGTGTCTGCTACCCGTTTGCCAATCCCTCCATTGGCTGCCACTCAACCAACAAATTAAATTCAAGTTGCCATCCATAACTTGGCACTCAGCTACTTCACTAACCTGGTCTCAAAATACCAACCAACTCGTTCTTTGTTCCTCCCAGGACCTTCTGCTCTCTAGCTCCCTTGTAACCTCTTCCCATGCTCGCCTCCAGGACTTCTCCCGAACCTCTCCCATCCTTTGGAATGCTCTACCCCAATCTGCCTGACTATCTCCTACTTTGTCCACTTTCAGACGATCCCTGAAAACACATCTGGCAACCACCTAACAAATATATTTTTATTTTTTCCATCAGCCCATCCCCCACAGTTATTACCTTTTTTGACCCTTCCTCTTAGATTGTAAGCTCTAAGGAGCAGAGCTCTCTGATTCCTACTGTATATAAAGTGTGTTGTATTTGCACTGTCTACCCTCAAGTTGGAAAGCGCTGTGTAAACTGTCAGCGCTATATAAATCCTATATTATTATAATAATAATCATAATAATATGGTTGTAACATGTTATGAAAGGGGAACTTCTTTAATTTGTTGGCTAAGGCTGGCCGTACATTAGACAATTTTCTTATTCGATTTACCTTCAACTATGTAGTGTGAGGGCCGGCCTGGAGCTGTAGAGGAGGAAGAAAAAGTTTGCTTATGGGAATGCTTTAATGATCTGTTCACTCTAAACTATATGTAAGCTGTTATACTGATGTATTAAATCATGACTGTTTTCAGATATAGTGATGAACTTTTGGAAAGAGTTTTCGATATGGCAAATGGCATTCACGTAGAAGATGCTCCACATTTCACCACCAGGGATGAAATAATGAAACTGGTATGTTACTGAATTTGTATCAAGTCTTGATTTACACTGAAATGTTTTAGGGTGGGTGACAATATACATTTTTGTTTTTTCTTCCTTCCACTGCAAAAATCTTCATCTTTTAGCTAGGCTTTTTCTAGGGATGCACTGAAATTTCGGCCATCGAAATTTTCGGCCGAAAATGGGTTAAACATGCCGAAATTAATGGCCGCCGTGAGGAAGGAGGGCGCAGCACTGGTTTGAAAAGTCCCGCCTCTGGCCGGCCGCCCGCCTCCCTGTGATGTCCCTACTACTACGATGTGTATGAATGGACTGACCTGACACCGAGCGGGAGGGCGGGCGAGCGGCCGCTAATAGCTATAACTATGTGAGCGCTTCACTTCCTGTCATGCGGGTATCTCCTCTGACAGGGAGTGAAGCGCTCACATAGTTACAGCTATTAGCGGCCGCTCGCCCGCCCTCCCGCCCGGTGTGTCAGTTCATTCATGCACAGATCGTAGTAGTAGTGACATCACCGGGAGGTGGGCCGCCGTCCAGAGCAGAGTGTCTGTCTGACAGTAAGGACGCTGAGGCGGGGGGGGGGGGAAGCTAAGCCGAGCTTACCATTGGTATTGGTATTAGTATTATGCAGCATGAGGGGGTTAATGTATGGCCACTGCTGGTCACTGATGCATTAGTGCAACCAGTGTTAATTAACACTGATACTGTTTGCACTAATGCAGCACAAAGGGGTTAATTAACTGCCACTGGTCGGTCACTAATGCATCAGTGACCAGCAGTGGCAATACATTAACCCCCTCATGCTGCATAATACAAATACCATTGGTAATTAAATTAACCTCTTGCCAACCCGTCACAATACATATACTCTGACAGGGTGTCAGCGACAGTTGTACGTCGCTGCCTGTTTTTGGTGTATGCCCCACTTCTATCTATTTTAAAATTATTTGGGGGAAAAAGTCATTTTCGGTTTCGGTTTTCGACCAAGGGCATCCTGCATTTTCGGTTTCGGCCCAGAATTATCATTTCGGTGCATCCCTAGCTTTTTCTGTGGACTGGTGCATACTACTCCTTAGAAGCTGGACCAGAGTTTAAGCGGAACAAAACTAAAAAAAGAAAAAAATACATCACAAGCTTTTTTGCCGAAGAGACATGCATTGTCCCTTCTGCAATAAACCAAGCATACCTGCCTCTCCTACCAGTCCTCTTTAAAATGTATGTACACTGAGCTGTACATGAGCTTTTATGTGCATGCGTGGGAGTTGCATCATTTCATCTTTTGCCAATCAAGTTGGCAGAAGAGGAAGGGGAGTTTAGTTCTTTAACTGCTTTCCGCCCGGGTTATTGTAAAATGATGTTCGGGCAGGAACCCTTTTGTTCTGGGAAGACGTCATATCATATGACGTCCTCCCAAAAACAAAAGGGAAGGAATTTTTTTTCCCCAAATTGCAATAGCAAATTGGATCATGCTTTGCTGGGGGTTTTTTTTCGCTTTCCTCTGGGATCAACTGCGGGTATAGGATTGTGTATATGGCAGGGCTTGACAAATTTGCCCAAAATCTAGGAACCAGCTAAAGTTAGGAGCCAGTTTTTTTTTTTTTAAACTAACAACCAAGCTTTATTGCTAAATTTACGCATAAATACGACTAGAACCCCGCTCTCCTCTATAGGGCAATCGGATGGAAACAGACCGTCTGTCTGTTTTCATCCGATGCCATCTGATCCGATCCACGGGATGGATAGAAAATAGAACCACCATCCGTCTGTTTTTGGCGGACTGGATCAGATGGCGGCAGATTACCGCTCCATAGAGGAGACTGAAGGGTCCGATCAGGTCTGCCTGAGAAACTGACAAGCAGACCTGATCAGACAGCCTATGTGAAAGGGGCCTTCGGCTGTGTGGCTGTGGCATGGCAGGGAGATGATAAATATAAATAAATATATAATATATTTTTTATTTTTCAATAATTGGAAAAAAGAAAAATTATTATTTTTTAAATAAAGTAAATAACCACACTCCCTGTCCACTTACCTTTTAAGCAAAGGTAAGTGGACAGGGAGATGAAGCCTGCAAAAACTTCCATCTCATCTCCTTTGGGCAGGCATTGAGAACAGGCAGTGGAAACAGTCATTAGTGACTGCTTGTGAAACTCCCGGCCACCACAAGAGGGCACCAGTACCCCGTTGGAAGCCTCTCTTATCTCCCAGAAGGAGGTCGAAAAGCCGGGGCCTCAATTTTCGGACGGCGCGGTAGTCCGTGCTCCTCGGGGGGGGGGGGCGCAAAAGGGACAGGACACCTCCTGCAGGGCACCCCAGGCGCCAGGTCGCTAATTCTAGTCGCCAATGCTGGCGCCTGAGGTTTGTCGAGCCCTGGTATATGGGATTGTATGGTTGGGTTTTCAATACTTTTTTTTTTTTTTTTTGGTTTAACCTGTATGGACTTGTCTTTCAACCTAACTATGAACAGGCCGCGCTCTGGCGTGATCGGTCACCTGCTGTGTCCGATGACTGATCGGTGTACCTGCTGCTGCCAGTAACACATGATCGTTTTGACCAAGCACAGCAGATCTCATGACAGTTGTAAACAACGAATGGCTTCCTTTAACCTCTTAATGACCGCCGGCTGCAGTTTTACTGCGGCAGGTCAGCTCTCTCCCATGAATCTATGTAACTGTACATTGCTTCGTGGAACCAATAGTGGGGGCACGCGCAGGATCGCACCTCGTGGAGACAGAACAGCGGTCTGCTGTTGTAAACACGGCAGACCGCTGTTCTGTCAGTTATGAACACATGGTTCATGTGATAGGGGCACATTTAACCCTTTGATTGCCCCTGGTGTTAACCCCTTCCCTGCCAGTGTCAAGTACAGTAACGGTGCATATTTTTAGCACTGATTACTGTAATGTCACTGGTCCCCCCCCCCCCCCAGTGTCAAACGTCAGGTGTCCGATCTGTCCGCCGCAATATCGCAGTCCCGCTAAAATTGGTGATCGCTGCCATTACTAGTAAAAAATAAATAAAAATGACATCTTTCCCCTAGTTTGTAGATGCATGAACTTTTGCGCAAACCATTCAATTTACACTTTAACAAAAAATATGTGGCGAAATACAAATTGGCCTGGAATGATGAAAAAATGATTTTTTTTTTTTTTTTTTTTATTCAGAATTGTCGCTCTTTTTGTTCATAGTGCAAAAAATAAAAATTGCACAGATAATCAAATACCACCAAAAGAAAGCTCTATTTGGGGGGGGGGGGGAAAGGACCTCATTTTTATTTGGGTGCAGCATCGCACAATGACGCAATTGTCATTTAAAGTAACGCAGTGCCGTCCGCAAAAAATGGCCTGGTCAAGGAGGTAAATCCTTCCGGTCCAGAAGTGGTTACTGCCATTCACTGTGTACAATTTTGTTGCTAGCTGTGGTTGTTCAGTGATTACATGGTTCAGACGGGGCCAATCGCAGCCCATTTGTACCGCATGATTAGCTGTGGCCAATCATAGTTAATCATAACAATACCCAGTGTCTACACGCTCTCGTTCAGTGAGAATGCTTATAGCAGTGACCTACAATGCATCTGGAAAGTATTCACAGCGCTTCACTTTTTCCATATTTTTGTTTTGTTACAGCCTTATTCCAAAATTATTTAAATTCATTATTTTCCTCAAAATTCTACAAACCATTACCCCATAATGACAACGTGAAAGAAGTCCTGTTTTTCAAATCTTTGCAAATTTCTTTAAAAAAAAAAAATAAATTACATGTACATAAGTTTTTGCTCAATACTTTGTTGAAGCACCTTTGGCACCAATTACAGCCTCAAGTATTTTTGAGTATGATGCTACAAGCTTGGCAGACTAATTTTTGGGCAGTTTCTCCCATTCTTCTTTGCAGGACCTCTCAAGCTCCATCAAGTTAGATGGGAGTGTTGGTGCACAGTCATTTTCAGATCTCCAGAGATGTTCATTCTGGTTCAAGTCTGGGCGCTGGCTGGGCTACTCAAGGACATTCACAGTTGCCCCATAGCCATATCTTTGTTAAATTAGCTGTGTGCTTAGGGTCGGTGTCCTTTTTGGAAGAGGAACCTTTGCCCTAGTCTGAGGTCCAGAGCGCTCAGTCTGATTCAGGGTCTCCTTCCCTGTGTCGGCTCCACATGTAGGGCACAAGGGGCAGAGCTCCTGCATTCCACGCTGGCCCAAGGAAGTCCCTTCCGGACGCGGTGACGTCATTAGCAGGCGCCGGAGACTCTGCTTCTGGTCTCTGTAAAGCGTGAACAGAAGATTGCTGGGTGGTTGGTGTGTGTGAAGGACCCAGCAGAGGCTGTGGGAATACTGACGGAGCAGGATGGATTCCTCTGCAGCAACTGCTCAGGCAGTAGATGCAGGCTCTGGCACCAGCACCTCTCGGGTAAGCCTGGGGAATCTTCCCTCTTGCATATCCTGTGGGGTTTTCTCTTACCTCATCATAGCTTATGGGCCTGGTGAATGGGGCACTGGGTATGTTTGCCCCATTCATGGAGTTTTGGGTGGTCTAATTCTGAAGCTGGATTTTTCTTTTTTGTTTGTAGACCAAGGCTCAGGACAAGGTCCAGGTGCAGCCACCCAAAAGGAAATGTGCCATTTGCAGAACTAAGCTAAGCTCCACGTGGAGTAAAGTAGCCTGCTGTGCATGCATAGACAGTTTAGTGAAAGATGATCCAGCAATATCCTCCCAAAAGATGCTCACTTCAGTTAGAGATGACTCCCACTCAGTCAAGCCACTGATAGGCCCATGGCTGAGGCTCAGTCGCAGCGTGCAAGTGGTGAGGATCCAAAAGAGGCGTTGGCATCCCCCATTCCTTACTGAAGGAGTCAGGATCAGGGAAAGAGGCTAAGGATAGGGAATGTGAAGGTAGGTGTGTACCGCGCTCAGGAAAAAATGTATATATTAAATAACTAAATTGTTTGAACTTCAATGCAGCTGTTCAAAGTGGTAGTACCAAATGTGTTTAAAGTGCAGTGCAAATACAGCGCAAAGATTACTAGTGAAACTAAAATATTAATATTGGTGATGAGATTCTAGGATGCAGCTGTTCATAAATAATGGATTCCCAAAATTCACAAATGCAAGAACAATATCACAGCGCAAACCAATAGTGAATCGTATGCAAAATAATTAGGGTTCTACTAAAAACAAAGCTCATAAAGTGCACCGTGCAAATATGTGCAAAGGAGGCTGAAGTGTAGAAACCATAAGAACATAAGCAATATAAAAATATAATAAAAAGATATGATAAAATGCCAGTCCAAATAAAATAATTCTTATTGGATCTCAATAGATGGAAAAGATGTTAACAGTCCCACAGATGGGTCCCACAACAGTGCTGGAGTGCCAGGAAGAAAGGTGCACAATCATGCAATCTTTTCCAGTGCAGTGAGCAAGTGCCGGTCCTCCCCCTTTGGGTGTTCACTTACCGGACAACGATGACCCCTATGCTATATAGCTATAGAGATCGACAAAGCTTTTGTCCTAGTAAGGAACCGACTTTCAGACTCCTCCAAGCCAAATGTGTCTCCACAGATGTAAATACCCCGATACCTGTTCCTTCATGTCTGTATTAGCTAATACAGACATGAAGGAACAGGTATCGGGGTATTTACATCTGTGGAGACACATTTGGCTTGGAGGAGTCTGAAAGTCGGTTCCTTACTAGGACAAAAGCTTTGTCGATCTCTATAGCTATATAGCATAGGGGTCATCGTTGTCCGGTAAGTGAACACCCAAAGGGGGAGGACCGGCACTTGCTCACTGCACTGGAAAAGATTGCATGATTGTGCACCTTTCTTCCTGGCACTCCAGCACTGTTGTGGGACCCATCTGTGAGACTGTTCACATCTTTTCCATCTATTGAGATCCAATAAGAATTATTTTATTTGGACTGGCATTTTATCATATCTTTTTATTTTATTATATTTTTTATATTGCTTATGTTCTTATGGTTTCTACACTTCAGCCTCCTTTGCACATATTTGCACGGTGCACTTTATGAGCTTTGTTTTTAGTAGAACCCTAATTATTTTGCATATGATTCACTATTGGTTTGCGCTGTGATATTGTTCTTGCATTTGTGGATTTTGGGAATCCATTATTTATGAACAGCTGCATCCTAGAATCTCATCACCAATATTAATATTTTAGTTTCACTAGTAATCTTTGCGCTGTATTTGCACTGCACTTTAAGGATAGGGAATCCTATGGGCTCTAGGTACAAATTGTCACTAGAGGATGTGGATTATTTGCTAAAAGCTGTCTGTTACACTTGAAATTGAAGAGAAGGTTCAGTCTAAACACGATCTTATGTAGGAAGGAATGCATAAGAAAAAGGCCAGGGTTTTTCCTGTGCACAGCTCCCTTCTAGATACAATCCAATGCGAATGGGAGAATCCTGAAAGGAAACCATTTTTCTCCAGTAACTTGAAGAGAAGGTTTCCTTTCGATGACGTGGCGCACCCATGAAACAAGTATCCTAAGTTGGATGCCCCTCTTTCAAAAATTTCCAAAAAGATGATGGATCTAGCTTTTGATGACATGGGTACAAAGTACTTAAAGACCCAATGGATAAGAGGGGAGATATCTTGTTACGCAGGGCTTGGGAGGCATCCATTATTAGTCTGAAACCAGCCTTGGCGTCTACTTGTGTAGCCAGAAACCTTGAGTTATGGCTTTGACAGATGCAGACTCGCCTGTCTGCCAGGACACCAAGGGATCAGATTATTAAATATTTCCCCCTTTTTTTTTTAGGGCGGTAGGTTTTATGGCGAATTCCTCCGCTGAGTCGGTCAGTATGGCAACTAGGACATCCTTTGGTTAATTCGGCCAGAAGTCTCTGGCTTAAAACATGGTCAGGAGACTCTTGCTTCCAAATTTCGCCTGTGTATTCTTCAACTTACAGGCGACCATCTCTTTGGCCCTGGTCTAGAGGAAGCTCTGGAACATACTGCTACAAGAAGAAATGGTTTCCAGACAAGAAAAGGACCCCGTATCCTCGGAAGCTTTTTTGAGGGCAGGGGGGCAGACAACAGGGTCTGCGTGAGGAGGCCAGACCCAAGAAACATTGGACTGGCCACAAAGGCAGAGGAGGGGGGGGGGGGGTTCCTGTTTAACCCTCCTCAACACCCCGCCAAGCTACAATGACTCCTTCCACAGAGTGGGAGGAAGCTTAAGGGCCCTCCTCCCACAGTGGAAGGAGATCATTTCAAGCTTTTATTTTAGACCTGCTGTCTAGGGGACACAGACTGGAATTTGATTCCCGGCCGCCAGAGAGTTTGTTGATTGCCAATCTGCCCAGAGATCGAGTGAAAGCAGCTGCCCGGAGTCTCCAGATAGGAGACTTGGTAGATCGTAACGTTCTGGTCATGGTTTTTTTTTTTTTTTTTCCAATTTTAATCTTTTTTATTAAAGGCGTCATTGATAAACAAACATACATTGTCTACAATACAATAATAATGAAAACATTGTAGTCACATCTTTTTATCCCAAAAAGAAACCTGTTGATGCCTTCACCTATTTTATCCCTCATTTACCACAAAACAAACCATAAAACCAAAAACAAAAAAAAAAAAATACTCCTTTCCTTCCCCCTCCCTCCCACCTTCCTCTCATCCAATGGCACCAAATGTTTTCCCCATAGGGTCAATACTCCATAAGAGCTTTTCCTTCTTCGAGAGAATAAATAGATTCCAGGCTTCCCAGGTTTGCTTATATTTTTCCCTATTATGTCTAGAGGTAAAAATTAAATCTTCCAACTTATTTCCTCGACCTCCATTACCCAATCTTTTACCGTAGGTGCTGACTTTCTTCCACTTTCTCGGAATACATGCTCTTGCTGCATTTAATAAATTATTTGCTATCCAGCTCTTATATTTTTTGGTTGAAGTTTCCGACAATTGTAGGCAAAAGAAAGCAGGGTCTATTGTAATCTATTTCAGTAAATTTTTGTGTCACTCTTTTGATCTCTTCCCAGTAATGCCTTTATCTTAGTACATGTCCAGAATATATAAATTTAAGTGCCCTGCTCTGTCCGACAGCGCCAACACCTATCCGATACTGGGGTAGACCTTATTTAATCTATCTGGAGTATAATACCAGCTAGTCAGTATTTTGTAATTAGTCTCTTGGATCTTGGTACATATTGAAGTATTAACTCGTTCTATTATCTTATGGCGCTGTATAGGAGAGCAAGAACACCCCAATTCCCTTTCCCATTTATCAAACCTAATTGAGCTCAGTTGATCCAGAGGTGTAAGTAATAAGTTGTACATTTTAGACAAAATATGGGTTATGTCACCTGGGTCTGAATATTTTTCGAAAAGAGTCAAGTGTCTGTCAAAGTCTTGGGGGTTGGGGATAGAGTGCAAGAAATGATGTAACTGTATCGCATTCCAAAATAGTAGCCTATATCTACCCTCCCTGTCCATCAACTGTTCTATCGTGGGCCATTTTTTCCCCACCAGAAAGTGTAAAGCTTGAAACACCATTATCCCGCATATGTCCAAAGGGATATGCATCTCGGCCTACAGGAAAACTCGTATTCCCTAAAATAGGGAATAAGGGAGATCTATCCATTTGACCCAGAATCCGAGGGCCGCTCCCTGAAACTATTTTTAGAGTATTACCTATCAAAGGGTGAGTCCTCAACTTGGATGGCAGAATACTAAAGCACAAAGCGGCTCTTTTTAGTGGTGTTTCCGTTTGAGCTTGTTCCAGCTGTACCCATAGCTTACCCTCTTTGTTTACACCAATCTATCTGTCTACACTAATGTGAAGCTTACTAGTATTTGTGTACATCTGGTAAAGCTACACCTCCAAATTTTTTTGGCAGGGACAGAATTTTACGTGATAATCTAGGTTTCTTTTTAGCCCAAACAAAATTAATAGTGTATTGATCTGTCTAAAATATTTAACTGGAATCTTGATTGGTAATGTTTGTATCAAATACAAAATTTTCGGTAGTATTGTCATTTTTAGTAAGTTACATCTACCAAACCAAGAATGCATCCCTGTATTCCATTTTTCCAATAAAGTCTTAATTGTATTAAAAAGAATGGGGAAATTATTCTCGTATATCTGTTTTACTTCTTTGGGCATGGATGTACCCAGATATTTTATAACCACCTCTGACCATTTAAACTTAAAATTTTGTAGAGTAGACTGAGGAACATTAATACCCATTGCCTCCGATTTTTATCAAAATTTATCTTCATATTGGATAAAAATGTATATTGTTCAAATTCCTTCACTAAATTTGGTAAAGATATTTCTCCAGTCTGTCCAGGACAGCACAGGAGATATAGGCTCCACCTCCGGAGACAGGAAACACAAAGGATCAGGTGAATAAAGGGGCGGACACCCACCATCTTCCCCAGTCTTTTGTGTTTCCTCCCCGGAGGAGGAGGCAGGTGTGGAAGCCCTATAAAGTTTTTTTCCAAAGACCTGAACGGCCAACATGTACAAGTCCTATCGGACAACGTGGTGGCGGTCACTTATGTCAACAAACAAGGAGGGACACGGTGCCCGTCCTTGATGCAGCTGACAGCGAACCTTTTTTCATGGGCAGAAGCGAACCTGAGCTCTATTTCCGCAGTCCACCTAAGGGGTGTGGACAACGAGATGGCAGATTTTCGAAGTCACCATCGGGTATTGGAATCGGAGTGGTCCCTAACAGGGAAGTCTTGCAGTTGGTGACCCAGAGATGGGGCCTTCCAGACATAGATCTGTTCGCCAGCAGAACGAACAACAAAGTCCCAAGGTACTTTTCCTTGGAGAAAGGCGGAGGAGCCATAGGGCTGGATGCCTTACCTGAGGAGTTGACGTTTCAGCTGAGTTATGCCTTTCCCCCATTCAAGCTGATTCCTCTCGTTCTAAAGAAGTTCATCCAGGAGAATACCACCTTAATCCTGGTAGCCCCGTTTTGATCCCTGTGGCGTCTAGCAGTAGGCCCCCCTCATGTTCCCAGAGAGGGAAGACCTGCTATCCCAGGGGCCGGTACAACTGCCAAAAATCCAGAGAATGAAGTTGGCGGCCTGGTATCTGAAGAAGGTCTTTTGAAGTCCAAAGGACTTTCAGATAAAATGATCTGCACAATTCTTTCTAGTATAAAGGTCACCCAGGCAATTTATTTTAAGTATTGGAAAATTTTTCGTTCTTGGCTAAAAACCGATAACCGGGAGGTCGGTATTCCAGCCATTCTTGAATTTCTGCAGGAAGGTGCAGATAAGGGACTGGCCGTTAGCACTTTAAAAGTACAAATAGCGGGATTATCCAGAATGAGACCAATTCCATTTAAGTTTCTTCATAAATGGGATTTGTCAATAGTACTACAGGGTTGGATAAAACTTTTGCAGGACGTAGACCTGTCAAAGTATATTACCCTTAAGACAGCCTTTCTGGTGGCAATTTCTACAGCCAGGCGCATTAGTGAGTTACAGGCGCTTTCAGTTAGGGAACCTTTTCTTCAAATTTTTGAAGACAGGTTGGTGGTACGTACAGATCCAGGATTCCTACCTAAAGTGGCTTCCAGGTTCCACAGGGCCCAAGAAATTGTATTACCATCCTTCTGTTCCTCCCCTACCAATCCAAGGGAAGCAGAGTTTCATCTTTTAGATGTCAGGGCCTGTGTGTTAAGCTATCTAGAGTTGTCTAAAAGCTTTAGAAAATCCAATGCTTTATTTGTAGTGCATTCGGGGAAAATAAGGGGCAGCAAGCTTCAAAGAATACTATAGCCAGGTGGATTAAACAGGCGATAATGGAAGCATATAAAAGTTTAGACAGAGTGCCCTTTTTCTCTGTTGGCCCACTCCACGAGGGCGTTATCTGCCTCTTGGGCAGAGCGAGCAGGGGCAACACCAGAACAAATTTGCAAAGCAGCCACCTGGTCTAGCTGCTCTACGTTTATCAAGCACTACAGACTGGACCTTCTCTCTGCGCAAGATCAAGCGTTTGGAAGGAAGGTCCTCCAGGCGGTAGTCCCACCCTAATCTGGTAAGTTCTCGTTGATCTCTCCTGTGCTGTCCTGGACAGACGACTGGAGAAAAATCAGAGTTAGACTTACCGGTAACTCTGTTTCTAGGAGTCGTCCAGGACAGCAGGGATTCCCTCCCTATAATGCTGTTATAACCATGGGCGAGTGTTTTTTGTCTTGTTGCAGATACCATGTCCGGGGAGTTCTCGGATAAAGACTGGGGAAGATGGTGGGTGTCCGCCCCTTTATTCATCTGATCCTTTGTGTTTCCTGTCTCCGGATGTGGAGCCTATATCTCCTGTGCTGTCCTGGACGACTCCTAGAAACAGTTACTCTGGTTTTTCAGGTTTAGTAATCGAGAACATCAAGTCCTCTGCGTATGCAGTTACCTTGTAGTGTCCAGCTCCACACTGTACCACCATAATATCTGGATTTTCTCTTATCCTACTAAGAAAAGGTTCCAAAGTGATTATAAACAGAAGAGGGGAGAGGGGACATCCCTGTCTCGTTCCATTCATAATAGGGGAAAAATAATTTGACAAGATTCCATTTACTTTAACCTGAGCCCAAGGTTTAGAATATATAGCATGAATCCGTTGCATCATACAAGGTCCCAAACCTATGTATTTAAGAGTAGAAAACATAAACTCCCAATTTATCCGGTCGAACGCTTTTTCTGCGTCCGTTCCTTAGAGAACCCAAGGTTGTTGAGACTTATTTATTAGATGTATTAAATTCAATATTAAAATTTTAATATTTCAATTGTAATTATTCAATTGTATTATCGTTTGCTTCTCTCTGTGGGACAAATCCTACTTGGTCCAGATGTACAGTATAAGGCTATTTATATATTTTGTCAATCTATTTGCAATAATTTTAGCAAACAACTTCAGGTCCAGGTTTAATAGTGAAATTGGTCTAAAACTTCCACATAATGTCAAATCCTTCCCCTCTTTAGGAATAACCAATAGCTGTACTCCCAATGTATCTCTACAAAAGTTAGTTTCCACTCCCACTTCATTGAACAATTTAGTCAGGTAGGGTCCCAGGAGTGGAAGAAAGGCTTTGTAATATTGTAATGTGAAGCCGTCAGGGCCAGGGGCTCTACCCGGCTTCATTGACTCAATGGCCTCTTGTACTTCCCTTTCCGATATTTGAGTCCAATTCCTCTATCATCTCTCTAGTTAGTGTAGGCATGTTTGAGTTAATAATATATTCTTCTATTTTATCTATTTGATTAATTGGTAAGCTGCATAAATGTCTCCAAAAGCTTGTGCTATTTGTTTAGGGAGCATCATTTTCTGTCCCGTAGGGGATGTTATCTGGGATATGTATCTGGATTTCTCAATTTCCTTAACTGCTTTTGCTAACATTTTCCCACACTTATTACCGGATTCATATCCTGCCTTTCGACTTCGTTGTATGGCCGCTTTGGCCTTATACTGCAGAAGGTCTGTAATTTGCAAACATATCGCATATACTTTTTTCTCTATTTCTATAGCTAGGGTCTTTTTATGTTCTTTTTCTATATCTTGTATATATCTTGTGAGTCTAATCGTTTTTCTTTTTTTTATTCTGTTTATTTAATGCCCCCCTAACTAGTTTTGTGTGATTCCCATAGAACTCCAGTCCCACATTCTGATTTTATCATTAGTTTGGAAGTAGTCTTTTAATTCTTTTAGTATATCTCCTCTTACATCTGGGTATTGTAGCAAACTTTCATTTAGTCTCTAGAATCTATTCCTCAAATTTGATCTTTCTGTTAGTGAATACCACAACATAATAGGTGCATGGTCTGGCTAGGTTATATTCCCAATTTCAGTATTTTGGACCGCATGTAAATGTCTATGGGGGATCAAAAACTGGTCTATCCTAGAATAGGTCTTATGTACTGAAGAAAAAAAGGTATAGTCTCTCTCCGTTGGGTGAAATAAACACCAAACATCAATTAGTTGATGATCATGGAGTGCACTAACAGTTTTTTTTCCTAATTCTGTTAGGAATAGAGAAGTGACTACTAGAGGTATCCAACTCTGGTGTAAAGGGATATTCAAATTTCCTCCCAACAGAAGTTGTCCCTCCATAAACCATAAAGTCCGACACTATTGTTAGGGTCTGTGAAAAAAAGACATCTTGTTGGGAGTTGGGTGCATATACTGAACCCAGTGTAACTTTTATTCCCTCAATCAGTCCTTTAACCAGTATGTATCTCCCTTCTGCATCAACTAAAGACTCTTTGTTCCCATGCTAAGCTACTTGAAATAGATAGAAGTCCCTTTTGACTTAGTTGTTTTGTTTACGGAGTGGTAACTTCGGGGGTACTGTTTATTTCTCATAACTGGGATCTTATTCTCTCGGAAGTGCGTTTCTTGAATAAATGCTATATCTGCATGTGTGCGTCTCAATTCATTGAAAAGCATGCTTCTTTTTTCTGGAATATTAATTACTCTTACATTGTATGAAATAACTTTTATAGGTGCCATTGGATACAAGCAATTAAATGGAACAAAGGGAACAAAAAAGGCCTCCAAGCAAGGAGACCTTAAAGCCAATAGGTTATACCTATTATACAGCACGCCTTCCCCTACTGCGTGCAGTCCTACTGAGGATTCAACCCGGACATTTACCGGGGTGAGGTTCCCAGACCCTCCCATTCCCACCCTTCTAGACTATACCATGTCTGTTAAAGCAAAAGAGTCCCCACGCACATCTTCACACTTTCTCCTATACGGTTTATATAAAGATAAGGAAAGAGGAGAGAAAAAAAGGGGGGGGGGTAGGAAGATAAAAATTCCACTTAACATCCCAGCCTATAATACTGGTAATCTCAATTCATTCCCAGCCCCCCTAAGCTTTCTAATATTGACAGCCTGCATATTACATTTTGTAACAATAATTGTACTCAAAACTCGAAGTCCCGGTTCACACTAGGGCGACCTGGTCGCCTCACAGGTCGCCGCAGGTCGCCTCCCATAGGGAAGCTGCGGACCCGTTCTAATAGCTACACAAGTCGCTCCGACCTAGAAAAAGGGTCCGGAGCTTCTTTGGGGCGACCCAGAGGCGACCGCCATAGACTTCAATGTTATGAAGTCCGTGGCGGCCGCTCCGAGGTAGCGGCGCGCTGCTCGCACCGCGACCTCCGAAGTGTCGCCGAAGTGTGAACCGGCGCTTAAGGGTATACCTCTTTTGTGGAAAAGGGGGGGGGGAAGATAGGAGGGTTAAGGGTTCCCACTGATGCCCCGATGTATGTAACACCGGTGATTTCAGTCAAACCTCACTCCCCTAAACCATGGCGAATGTGTCTAGTGATATAAATTTGTGACTCTTAGTAAATGCGGAAAAAAAAAACCCCCACACAAGGGATAGGAGAGTCAATGGTTCGATAATTTCACTTCAAACCCCTCTCCCCTAAACCTTAGTGAATGTGTCTTAATAGTGTATACTTGTGACTCTTAAGTGCCAAAAAAAAAAGGGGGGGGGAGGAAGGATAGGGAAATATTCCCCCCCTTCGCCCTCCTAAACCATGGGTGTGTCTTAATAAAATAAAAAACATACGTATTACATTAACCTTGATCAAATACGACAAAAGTTGAGTCTTTAAAAAAAAAAAAGACCCCCTCCATATCTTCATATACAATAATTCAAGTTCCTTCTTTCTTTTCTCTTTCCTTCATCAGCGCATATTTAACCCCGATAGTAATGACAGTCTCCTGATATGTTCTTCTGAAATGGATTCCCCCCAGGACATCTCTGGTCTAACATCTAGGCTTTGTCTTTTATTATCTTCTATATTTCTTCATTCTCATTCCGATTCTCTAAGTACAGATCTGTTGATAACCAATTGGGGATATAAAATTCCTTTAAACCCAGAAAAGTAAATAATTTAGGTAGGTCCTCTAATGATCGAAGTGTAAAATAAATGTTATCTTTATGAAATGTTACAGCAATGGGGTAATGCCAACGATATTTGTACCCCAGCTCTTTAGCTTTTTCCAAAAGTGGTCTCAAAAGAGATCTCCTATTTAATGTGGCTCTTGAGATGTCCGGGAGAATTTTTTATCTTGGCCCCCTCGTATTCCAAGGAATCCATTATCCAAGCCTTTCTTAGGATTTCTTCCTTTTTAACAAAAAAATGTATCCGCGCTATGACTTCTCGAGGTTTATCTGAATTTTTGTATCTTGAGCTCCGGGTTCTATGCATCCTGTCTATTTCCAAAGGGGTAGTGGATATCGACCCCATAAGTTTGTCTAATCTATCTCTCCCTGTTTCTTGTAGAAGACCTTTTTCAATTGTTTCTGGAATACCTCTGATTCTTAAGTTGTTCCGTCTGCTATCCTCCATTTCTTCCAAACGAAGCTGTAGACTAGATGTTGCTTTGTTAAGGGTATCTCTTTTTTTCCAATCTGATAATTTTATGGGTTATTTTATCCAGTTTCTGTTCCCCTGTATGTACTTTTATGGACAACTCATCAACTTCTCTAATCATCTGTATGTCTTTACTAATGTTGGTCTCCATTTTTTTGCATGATCTCTTCCAGATCTATTTTAGTAGGTAAGGTTCTAAGTAGGGATGCACCGAAATGAAATTCTTGGCCGAAGCCGAATAATAATGAAATGCTTGGCCGAAGGCCGAATACCGAACGCGGTGTTTCGCATTTTTTAACATAAAATATGCCCATTAGCGTGCCCCTTAACATAAAATATGCCCATTAGCGTGCCCCTTAACATAAAATATGCTCATCAGAGTGCCCCTTAACATAAAATATGCTCATCAGAGTGCCCCTTAACATAAAATATGCTCATCAGAGTGCCCCTTAACATAAAATATGCTCATCAGAGTGCCCCTTAACATAAAATATGCTCATCAGAGTGCCCCTTAACATAAAATATGCTCATCAGAGTGCCCCTTAACATAAAATATGCTCATCAGAGTGCCCCTTAACATAAAATATGCTCATCAGAGTGCCCCTTAACATAAAATATGCTCATCAGAGTGCCCCTTAACATAAAATATGCTCATCAGAGTGCCCCTTAACATAAAATATGCTCATCAGAGTGCCCCTTAACATAAAATATGCTCATCAGAGTGCCCCTTAACATAAAATATGCTCATCAGAGTGCCCCTTAACATAAAATATGCTCATCAGAGTGCCCCTTAACATAAAATATGCTCATCAGAGTGCCCCTTAACATAAAATATGCTCATCAGAGTGCCCCTTAACATAAAATATGCTCATCAGAGTGCCCCTTAACATAAAATATGCTCATCAGAGTGCCCCTTAACATAAAATATGCTCATCAGAGTGCCCCTTAACATAAAATATGCTCATCAGAGTGCCCCTTAACATAAAATATGCTCATCAGAGTGCCCCTTAACATAAAATATGCTCATCAGAGTGCCCCTTAACATAAAATATGCTCATCAGAGTGCCCCTTAACATAAAATATGCTCATCAGAGTGCCCCTTAACATAAAATATGCTCATCAGAGTGCCCCTTAACATAAAATATGCTCATCAGAGTGCCCCTTAACATAAAATATGCTCATCAGAGTGCCCCTTAACATAAAATATGCTCATCAGAGTGCCCCTTAACATAAAATATGCTCATCAGAGTGCCCCTTAACATAAAATATGCTCATCAGAGTGCCCCTTAACATAAAATATGCTCATCAGAGTGCCCCTTAACATAAAATATGCTCATCAGAGTGCCCCTTAACATAAAATATGCTCATCAGAGTGCCCCTTAACATAAAATATGCTCATCAGAGTGCCCCTTAACATAAAATATGCTCATCAGAGTGCCCCTTAACATAAAATATGCTCATCAGAGTGCCCCTTAACATAAAATATGCTCATCAGAGTGCCCCTTAACATAAAATATGCTCATCAGAGTGCCCCTTAACATAAAATATGCTCATCAGAGTGCCCCTTAACATAAAATATGCTCATCAGAGTGCCCCTTAACATAAAATATGCTCATCAGAGTGCCCCTTAGCATAAAATATGCTCATCAGCGTGCCCCTTAGCATAAAATAAGGGGCACTCTGATGGGCACATTTTATGTTAGGGGGCACTCTGATGGGCACATTTTATGTTAGGGGGCACTCTGATGGGCACATTTTGTTAGGGGGCACGCTGATGGGCACATTTTATGTTAGGGGGCACTCTGATGGGCAAAACAAAACATTTAAATCAGCATTGCTCTTAACATAAAATATGCCCATTAGCGTGCCCCTTAAAATGAAATATGCTCATCAGAGTGCCCTTAACATAAAATAAGGGGCACGCTGATGGCCACATTTTATGTCAAGGGGTACTTTATAGGGCACTCTAATATAATTAGCATGGCAAGTGGCAACAACATATGGCAGTCTGCACACTAATGCTTGTGCAGCTGCCAGCTACCGTATTCTTCTCCCCCAAATGTGCTCAGCTCCACATCACATACCTCAACTGCAGCCAGAGCCAAAAGCCGCAAACAGGGGGGCGGGGCGTGGACCTAGTGTGAAGAAGCCGCCAGTCAGGAGCAGGGGGCGGGACGCGCGCGTGACGTCACACCCCCTACTCGCGGCCGGACAGGACACCGGCGGCGTGTGAGAAGGGAGCCGCAATGAGGAAGGTGAGCGGTCAGGGCGGAAGCTACAGAGGATCATTGCATACATTATCAGAGGGTTACTTACTGCAGAGGACATTTTTTACATAGATCATAATAGAGGACCGCGAGCTGCAATGAGGAAGGTGAGACATTGTTCGGCTCAAAATTATTCGGCCTTTTGATTTATTCGGCCGAACACCGAAAGTGCCATTTTCTCTATTTTCGGCCGAATAATGTTCGGCCGCCGAATATTCGGTGCATCCCTAGTTCTAAGGATTGATCTTATATCCATCTCTCCTTCTTCCTCTCCCTTTTTGGGATTTTTTTATATCACTGACTGTATGTCTACTCTCTGGTTCATTTCTTTTTGTTTGAATATCTGTTGTTTTTAATATGCCCAGACAGTCTTTCTTTAACTTTTCATTATCTTTCTTTACAATATCTTGTGTTGTAGCCATATTGGTCACTTGGACTCTAGTGGTCTCCTTCAGACTCTGGCTCTGTGGGGGAAAAAAAAGAATCTATTCCCCCTGTACCTTTTTTTTTTTTTTTTTTTTTTTTTTTTTTTGAGGTTTTTACTGTCGACGCCTTAACGGATTTCACCAGAGAGCGTGTGTTTGGCCTTCTCTTGGCCTGTTTGCATACCAAGGAAAGGGAGTCGGTTTTAACCCTTCCCTTACACTTTTTTTTTTTTTTCCACTGTCCTTCCAAACCAAACAATAAGAGAAAAGGACCAGTTTTTCAGCTGTATATAATATCCCCAGTGTTTTAGTTCACAGGATAATGCATATGGTACCTATAGTACATTGCCAAAATTGTAAAAAAGTATTGCAAAATTTAAACCAATATTTATAAAATGGAGTATCCACCAGAGTGCCACACAAAGTGGTATAGGTCTGGTATAATTCAAAGAAGATATAGTCCAGCCTGTTTAAGTTTAAGTAAATTCTCCAGCTCTTATACCACAATTTTTATATAGAGGAAGGAAATGAGTACAGCTCCTAATTTGGCATTTGGCATAGTCATTTTGTTTGTTCCTCAGTTGTTCGTAGCCCAAGAGAAAGGGTTTAACATTTTATTTTATCCAGCCGTGCATTTGCTACCATATTGGGGGGGGGGGGGTAAAACTTCCTCTCTTATTCAAATAAGTTTGTATCTTAATGCAAATTCACAAGGGTCTCTCACCATTCAATGACAGAAAGTATAAATGTACAATGACTATGCTGTTCCTCCTGAATGGCAGATATTGTATAACATATGGGATACTTTGTTTTTGCTCTGCTGTATTAACTAAAGGTAATCAAAGAGGTATTGCATTGCATATGAGCAAAAGAAGAAAAACGCACAGTTCACTTCAGTGCTTCATATCTTTTCTTGCGTTTTTTAACTCCGGTCATATGCACAGCAGAGCACAAGAAGTAGGACTGTGTCTTCCCTTCGCCCCTCCGCCTGCGGGCTCTCTCTGCTCTTTGCCAGCCGTTGCTCTCTTCGAGCGTTTGTTCAAACAACCTACAGTACCGCTGAGAGATCTTCCTGGTGTGCCTCCACTACACGTCTTAGCATCTGTGGGAGAGGGTGTGTGTCATGAGAGGCGGCTAACTCGTTCACCTCCTGCAGCTGCCACATCCAGCAATTCAAGTGGGGATTAGCAGAGAGGTTGCATCACCTGTGGGAGAGCATTAAGGGAAGGTCCAGGAGCTCTTTCCACACACGTTCTCACCCAGTCATGCCCAGGCTCCTCCTCTGGTCCTGTTTTTTTAAGGGTAGAGCAGGGTAGGGGGGTTTTACTCCACATCTTTGTGATAAAGAAACGCTCAGGGAATTATCGCTTAGCATTGAATATGCATGCTCTAAATCGCTAGATCAAATACAAGCACTTTCGCATGGATTCAGTGTATTCAATAAGAAATCTGCTTTACCCGGGATGCTTCACGGCAATGCTGGACTTAAAGGATGCTTACTTTCACATCCATATTCACCCAGCATACCAAAGGTTTCTACGACTAGCAATAAAGCTAGTATCGGATATCCGACATTTTCAGTTCCAGGCACTGCCCTTCGGGTTATCCGCCTTCACGCATTTTTACAGAAGTCCTGAGGGATGCGTTGGCCTGTTAAGACAAAAAGCAATTCTGATCATCCCCCCTACCTGGACAACCTCCTAGTAGTGACAGATTTGTGTCAAAATCTAGAGCAGGATCTCCAAACAGTTCAGGAGTTCCTTAAGTCGCTAGGCTGGATGGTCAACAAAGAGAAGTCTTCTCTGAAACCTTCCCAAAGAGTGACATATCTCGGGTACTTGATTTCCTCACTAGATCAAAAGGGGTAAAGGTGTCAAAAACGGCTGAGATAGCATCCTTGCAAACCAACCAGTGGGTCTCGCTCAGATGTCTCGAGCCATAGGCCTTATGCCCTCCTGCTTTCCGGCTGTACCTTGAGCGTGGTTTCGACAACGCACTCTTCAATTATTCCTTCTAGGAATCTGGGATGGGTCTCCATGTTTCTTGGAATTTAAGGTGGGGCTGGAATGGGTCACTCCAATATCAGAGAATAACCACAGATGTAAGCTCTTTGGGATGGGGAGCCCGTCTTCAAAACAAAATCGTGCAGGGAGAATGGTCCCCGCTGGAAGCAGGAGCATCATCAAATCAAAGGGAGCTCCTGGCAGTGCAGTAAGCCTTAGATGTTTTTCAGGCAGAGGTCAGAGGACGCTATATGCAGATCTGATCCGACAATATTGCAACTGTAGCGTACCTCAACAAATAAAGGGGTACACTGAGTCGGACCTTGCAGTTCACAGCCCAAAAGATCTATCTTGGGCCGAGGCGAAGCCAAGGCTTCCATTTCAGCACTTCATCTGAAAGTGTCTCAGAATTGTTTGGCAGAACACCTGTGCTACCAGGTGTGTCGGGACAATTGGTCCCTCAAGCCGGAAAATGTTGCAGAGGTGGGGTCTCCCAGAGGTGGGCATTTTTGCAACCTAAACAAACGGCAAAATGGGAGAGTTTTTTTCCTGCACTCAAGGGATCCGTCTCGGATCGATGCTTTTGCGAATCCCTGGTCATTCAGCCTCTGCTTTGCCTTTCCTTCTATCAGACGAATACCGGAAGTCCTCCGGAAATTTCTCTTGAAGATACCAACTTGATTCTGATAGTCTCCTCTTGGCACAAAAGCCCATGGTTTCATGCCTACAGGAACTAGTCTCGAAACCTCCATTGGCTCTCCCTTTGAGATGGGACCTGTTGACTCGGGGGTCCGGTATCTCATACTTAGGTGGCATCCTTAAGCTTGACAGTTTGATGTCTGAAGAGCAGATACCAAGCTCCCAGGGGTTCTCAGACAAAGTTGTGAAGACCCTAGTTAGTTCCAGAAAGCTTACCACTAGAGCTATAAAGTGCAAGGTTTGGAAGAAATGTAATTCTTGGTTGTCTGAAAATCAAAGATCCCCCCCCCCCCCCTTACCAGGCCCTATTTTGTGATTTGGCACTGTGTGACTTTAACAGACAATTGCGCGGTCGTGCGACGCTGTACCCAATCCTAGTTGCATAGTGAGGTTTAAAAAAAGACACAAGTCCATCGGGTTCAACCAAAAAAAACAAACCGTATTGATAACCCAACCATACAATCCCATGTACACAATCCTATACCCGTTGAAATCAATGTCCTTTTTTTCCCACAAATGGAGCTTTCTTTTGGTGGTATTTGACCACCTGTGCAATTTTTTTATTTTATTTATTTTTTGCAACAAGAGCGACAATTTTGAAGAAGAAAATATTTTTCACATTCTGCTATATAACATTCCCCAAAAAAAATTTGAAAATCAAAATTTTTTTTAACATTTTTTAAGGTCAATTTGTTTTCTGCTACATATGTTTGGTAAAAAAAATTGCGATAAGCGTATTTTGATTGGTTTGCGCAAAAGTTATTGCGTTTAACTACGGGAATTTTTTTTTTTTTTTTGCGGGACTGCGACATTGCGGTGGACAGATTCGACCCCTAACTGAAATTTTGACACTCTTGGGGGGTACCAGTGACATTACTACAGTAATCAGTGCTAAAAATATGCACTGTTACTGTAATAATGCCATTGGCAGGGAAGGGGTTAATACTATGGGTGATCAAGAGGTTAAATGTAAGCCTAGGGGAGTCATTCTAACTGTGGGGGGGGTTGGGCTTGTGAGATGACCATAGAGACATGCGATCCTATATAGCAGGATCGCATGGTCTCTGTGATCCTCTCAGGGAGAAGGACAGACGGCTGTGTTTACAACATCCGTCCGGCCTTCTCTGTCAGCGGGGGGAGATCGCGAGTGGCCGGCGGCCATCGGAGCCATCTGACACTTGCGCCAGCTTCCCCGCTGACGCGTGCTCACCCCCTAGCTCCTCCCAGACGAGTGCCGTACATGTACAAGAGAGCCAGCCTGCTGCAGTACATCTGCGGCAGCTGGTGGTTAAGTGAAATGCCTGGCATTCCTGTCGGTCTTCAATTTCATACTGACCTTACTAGACATGGAAGCACATCCACCCCAGAATATTATGTTTTCTGGCTGTGCTGGAGGACCAGCCTGCCTGTCCTCCAATGGTCAGATTTGGTCTGACATGAACACTCGCACAGCCATTCACTGGAAAGATCAGTGTACTGCGGTTTGTCTATTCCAGCCTTCTAAGCCCTTTAGCTTTCTAAGCCCTTTATGCAGCTAAGAACAGAGATTCTGTGATCACTTATTTTAAATGGAAAAAAAATTTGCAAACAACCTTTTGTTAACATAAATTTGGCAGTGGTTTTTTTAAGGAAGCACTTGCACATGTAGTTTGAAACAAGTTAAATGCAAATAATCTTTAACAGATTGGAAAGCGCTTTTAATGAACCTGTTACAAATGGGCATTTTGTAAAATTCAGCAATCTCTCCTTTAGAGTGTATGTAAAATTTTAAATGAACGGTTATTTGTTCCCTTTTTTATATAACTAAAGACACTGCTTTTTTTCTTTCCTTTTTTTTTTCCCCATTATGGATAGAGTGAAGAGGGATTAGAACAATTGTGAGTTTATCTGTACCCTTATTAAGGGGGATTTACTCTTTGTCCTGTTTACTGTTATTGAAAGTGAGAAAAAAAAAGTAAAAGAAAATACCAAATTTTGGTTGTCCTCAGAAAAGAGTGGAAGTCTTCGAATGGGGACACTGGTGACCTGGGGGTCCCCAAGGAATTCCATTTTAATGGTTAGGGATTCCCCCCCCCCCCCCCCCACTACCTGTTTGGCTGTGGGACGGGAAGTAAAGGGAAATTTCTGTAATGTGACATAGATGGCAAAAATAAATCTGACTGGTTATAACCCTCCCTTGCTCTATCCAAAATATGATATATATATATATATATATATATATATATATATATATATATATATATATATATATATATATATATATATATATATATATATATATATATATATATTTTTTTTTTTTCCATAGTTCTACTTTTAATTCTGCCAGAAATCCCGTGCTATCCTGTGCATTTTGCAGTGTTCTCTCAAACAGTGTAATCAAGACTCCCTTCTGTGAACTACTAAACCACACTGCATGTGTTATGGAGAGGAGGGGGCATTCTATAATTTAAAACACGCTTCCAGTCCTATGGTGACAGTACTGCTCCTGCATATATACAAAAAAGTGAGTGGTTGCGGTTACCTCAAGACAGGAAGTGAGTTACTGGCAGGATTACCATATCTAATGACTGGTAAGCAAAATATTAAATGTTTTAGATGCACTTAAAAGTGTGAGTTCACTGTTACAGACCCCCGTCTCCCCGGGCCTGTCGTACCAGTGTCCCACGATCCCCCGCTGTTAGACGCTGGGACGTCACTTCACTGGCCTGGGGATTTAGCTCCCATTCGTACCTCCTCAGTGTGTACTTATAGAAGGCATTCTAATTGGTCAGCGCCGTCGCATGAACGGCGCTGACAAATCAGAATTCATCTAGCCTTTCCTGTCAGCGTTGGAGGAGAGAAAACCGTGGGGATTTCAAATCCCAAGACCGGTGAAGCAGCATCCTGGGGTCTATCAGTGGAGGGTCATGGGACACTAGTACAGCAGGACTGAGAGTGATGGGGGAGGGGGTCCAGTGTAAGTTCACCTTTCTTTTACAGATTTTTTTTTTTCTTTTTTTTTTTTTTTTATAAAGGTGAACTTACCCTTTAAATATTGTGACTGTTCAATTTTTGGGGATAGCTGTTTGTACTATTTTTATACTTGACCATTCTGTTTTTAAGAGCAGAGTGTACAACAAAGGCACATAGGGACTACCCTGTCTCCTGCCTCAGAGACCATTAAAATAAATATGTTATGTCAAATAACAGTGATGTTTGAAGTATATACAGTGGGTATAGGAATCCATTCCCCCCCCCCCCTTCTTTTTGTTTTTTTTTGTTTTATCCAGCTGCCAGTGCAACTAACGTCCAAGTGATACCAACATGTCAGAGAAAAATCAATTACTGAGTTGGAAAAAGGATTATTCCGGTACAAGCACTTTCCCGAAATATCGGCAATGTCGGCAACCTCAGGGGCCGATTCTGATATATCTGCATTGCCGATAATCGGTCGACCCCTTGTGTATATGTATGTATGTATGTATGTATGTGTGTATATATATATATATATATATATATATATATATATATATATATATATATATATATATATATATATATATATATATATATATATATATATATATATATATATATATATATATATATATATATATATATATATGGAACCAAACATCTCAAATGTGGACTCATCAGACCAAAGCACAGATTTCCACTGGTCTAATGTCCATTCCTTGTGTTCTTTAGCCCAATCAAGTCTCTTCTGCTTGTTGCCTTTCTTTAGCAGTGGTTTCCTAGCAGATATTCTACCATGAAGGCCTGATTCACTCAATCTCCTCTTAACAGTTGTTCTAGAGATGTCTGCTGCTAGAACTCTGTGTGCCATTGACCTGGTCTCTAATCTGAGCTGCTGTTAACCTGCGATTTCTGAGGCTGGTGACTCGGATGAACTTATCCTCCGCAGCAGAGGTGACTCTTGGTCTTCCTTTCCTGGGGCGGTCCGCATGTAAGCCAGTTCAACTTTCAAAGTTTTCCCAATTTTTCGGACTGACCTTCATTTCTTAAGTAATGATGGCCACTCGTTTTCCTGTACTTAGCTGCTTTTTTCTTGCCATAATACAAATTCTAACAGTCTATTCAGTAGGACTATCAGCTGTGTATCCACCTGACTTCTGCACAACACAACTGATGGTCTCAACACCATTTATAAGGCTATATATAATATATACACACACACACACACACACACACACACACACACACACACACACACACACACAGTAAACCCCCCTCCATTGCGGGGGTTACGTTCCAGACCCAGCCGCGAAAAGTGAAAATCCGCGAAATAGAAAAATCCTATTAAAATGCATTGTAGGCATGTTTTTTTACTGTCACTGTACGTGTAAAAGCATTTTAAGGTCTTTAATTTCTATTGTTTTAAAAGTGTGTTTAAACACATAAAAGATACTGAGACCTAGCAAGAGCTATGGAAAACACAAAAATATTTCATTTTTTATTGATTTGTATAGTAAAATAACATTACAAAAAAACAATATACCGGGACTGCAAAAACTCAACAGCGATGGAGTGGGGCTTTACTGTGTGTGTGTGTGTGTGTGTGTGTGTGTGTGTGTGTGTGTGTGTGTGTGTGTGTGTGTGTATATGTATGGCACTATGAAGTCTCCTCCTCCTTTCTAAATCCCCTATGCTGTAGAAACTTCTATGGCAGGATGATCCAAGAAGTAGGGGATGGCTGAGTAATTTGGGATCCATCTTTTCTGGTAAGAGGCGTGCTGTGATCTCTGTTTGGAGAAAGCACTATTTGACACACCGGTGTCATTGTGAATCACTTTTCACCTTTAAAAGAACACTACTTTTCTTTGCACTGGGATTTATGTATTTTTATGGACTTTTATTATTATTTGTTACACTTGGTAATTTTTTTTTAAAACGTTTTTAGGTTGCGCACCTATTTTGTTTACACAAGTTTTTGAAGTTGATTATTTAGACTTTTTATTAGTTGCAGCACCTTCGCACATATATACTACTTTTGGGTAAGCGCAAAATATATCTTTTTATACATCAACTATGGGTGGCAAGGCTGGTACAAATCAGATGGATACAAAAAAACTTCAAAGGCTTTATCCATGCCTAGAAGCACAGTGAAGTCTATTAAGAAGTGGAAGGTATTTGTTATAACAAAGACCCTTCTTGGATCAGGAACTGGATGAAAGCCAGGAGGAAACTGATCAGAGAGGCTACTAATGGCGCTTTTCCACTGCATGGAACCATACCGGTTCGGCACGCTTTTGTGCTTTTCCACTGCTGGTACCGAATGGTATAGGGTCGGAACGGTACGGTACGGTATAGGTTTGCTTTTCCACTGCATGGAACCGAATGGTACAGTACGGCTCTGAAAAAACAGTACCTACTCGATTGTGGTTCCAACAGGTACCAAACTGGTACCATATCCCACAATCCTTTGCATGCAGTCACTACTAGCCACTGATTGGTCAGAGAATCCCACCCACCCCGTTGTTATCCCACCCACTTAACTTTAGTACTACTTTAGTGAAAAAGCAAACCTATACCGTACCGAACCGTGCCATCACCGTACCATGCAGTACCAGCAGTGGAAAAGCAAACCGGGCCAAGCAGGGCCGAGTGGAGCCGAGCCGGTACTTGCAGTGGAAAAGTGCCATTAGAGACCTACAGCAACTCTGCAGAAGTTGCAGGAATTTATGACCGAGTGATCATTGTGTACATCGGACAACCCATATCACTATCTCCACAAATGTTGTTGTTTGTATGGGAGGGTTGCAAGAAAGGCTACATAGTCATGACTGACTGAGCTTTGCCAAAAGACACCTTGAAGATTCTGAAGCCACGTTGAAAAAGGTGTTGTGGTCAGGTGAAACTAGTGTTGAGGCCAAATAGTTCCATTTTAAACAATATGTCTGTCAGAAATCAAATATAGCTCACCATCCAAAAAATACCATTCCTACAATATTATTGCATGGAGGTGATAAAATCCGGGTAGGGGTGTGTTTTTCTGCAGCAGGGAGTGGAGCACTTGTCAGGATAAAAGGAAAAATGGAGCAAAATTTTGTAAATTTCTTTTGAAAAAAAATCTGCTGCCCTCTGCCGGAAGGTAGCCTCCTTCCCATTTATAACTTTCTAACATTACAATGACCCAAAGCACACAGCAAAAATGATCACTCAGTGGTTGAAGGAGAATAGGCTAAATGTCCTTGTATGGCCTAGTCAGAGCCCAGAATTGAACCGGAGAAAACGCTAAATGTCCTTGCATGGCCTAGTCAGCCGAGAATTGAACCCCATTGAAAATCTGTGGAATGACTTGTAGTTTGCAGTCCACAGATGGTCACCACCAAACTTACCTGAACTTGAGCCGTTTTACAAAGAAGAATGGGCAAATGCAGCAAAGTCTAGATGTGCAAAGTTAGTAGAGACCTATCCCAACCGCCAAAAGGTGGTTCAACAAAATACTAACACAAGGGGGTAATCCTTTTTTCAACTGATTCTGTTTTTTATTATTTTTTTTTTTTATACATGATGTTGGTGTTTTATCATTCACTTGGATGTAAACACAGCTGGATAAAACAAAAATGGTGTCTGTCTTCATTTCAGGTTGCAAACAAAATGTGATTATTTTAAAAAGGGTTGATTCTTTTCTTTACCTACTGTAAAACAATGCTAAGGGCTTTGCAATTAGGCAGGGTTGGCTTTATCCATCAAATCTAATAATTTTAGTTTCATGATTAAAACATATGAAAGAGGTTTGGCAGCCACTGTGACAAATTCAATTGAAAGGTTCTATTCTGAGAAGGAGAAAATACAAATGTGTACTAGCTAATGCACATGTCTTATGTTACAGCACATACCCCTATCCATTTTATACTCTTATTAACCAGTGCTTGATCAGGTAATTTTGTGGAGTGTGGCGGTTCATCAAGATCTAGGGAAAGTTCTTTGTTGCATAATATGTGCACTACATTTTGTAATCTAGGCAACAGTGGCTTGGCAGTATATAGTAACCCATGGACTGATTATCTATAGAATTAGATAGTTTTAAAGCTAATCTATTACTAATCCTCACTTGTGTTGGGTGTATATAACTGTCCCTCCCTCTGAATGAATGTTGAATGATTGCTTGACCAGTCTGAATGTGCCCATAGACATGCTTGTCATCTGCTCTGCTGATAACACAATCGGGGAATGTTAAGTCTTGCACCATTTTTCTACTACATTGCTTTTGCTGTGTACAAGGTATGTTTCTGTCACTTGAATAATATTTGCTTTTGTGTCTTTTTAAACCTAGAATCAAAAGTAACTGCTATGGATTCAGAGCCAGCGCAGTCGTGTACATCATATAAGAAGATCTATTTGTGTATATATAATCCGGATCACTGCTTTCAAAAATTCGAAATGTGAATAATGTATTGCTTTACACCAGCAGACATGTTTTTAACCTTATTTAAAATGTTTCACATTTTTTTATTACATTGCATAAATTACCTTTTTATATAATGTATTGTTTGATTTGTGATTTTTTTTTTTTTTTTTTTTTATTATACTAATAGAGCTATTTTACTTCAAGTGTGTGCGCGCAAGTCAGGATTTGCTGCACTTTCTAAGATGAGCCCTGGATATTGTAAGATGTGCACCGCTTTCTGCAGAAAATTACAAGGAGCACCGCCCAGAAGATTCAAGCCTGCCTTGAAAGTGATTGATTAGTTTATGCATAATGAAGAGCGAAATTTTCACAGCACAGGCTTTGTGATGTTTAACCACTTCATACTGCTGGAGATGATATGACGTCGTGGGATTTGAGTGGAGCTATCTGAATGATGCCAACAGGATACAGGCATCGTTCATGTATCAATTTTTTTTTTTTTTTTTAGGCAGCAATTTCTTGCACTGTAAGAACAATCGTAGCAGCTGTTCAGCCACTTGATTGTTCTTACAGGCGGCAGGAGGGATTATATTCTCCCCCCCCCCCCCCCCCCCCCCCCCCCGCTGCCCTCTGGTGCTTCCACTGGCTCTTCCGTTCAATCCAGAGAAGGAATCTGCCACCTGCGGAAGTACACCATAGAGCAGGAGTGTCAAACTGGTGGCCCTCCAGCTCTTGCAGAACTAGAAATCCCATCATGCCTCTGCCTATGGAAGTTATACTTGTAACTGCAAAGCCTCATGGGACTTGCAGTTCCGCAACAGCTGGAGGGCTGCCAGTTTGACACCTGTGCCATAGAGGATACCAAGGACCAAATGGTCCTGTCCGCCCCCCCCCCCCCCTTAGGCTTTTTAGTCTGTAGGAGAGATCTGAGGTTCTATTGACCCTGGATCTCTCCATAAAGAGGACCTGTCATGCACTATTCCTAATTCAAGGGATGTTTACATTCCTTGTAATAGGAATAAAAGTGATCAAAAAATTAAAAGAATCCACACATATGAGGTATCGATCGCCACACATGTTGGTTCAAGAGCAACAATTCTAGCCCAAGACCTCCTCTCTAACTCTGTAAAGCATTGCCTATGGAGTTTAAGTACCGAAGTTTGGCGCCGTTCCACGAGTGTGGGCAATTTTAAACGGAGACAGGTTAGGCATCTATATACTCGGTGTAACATCTTTCACATTATATAAAGAAAAATCGTCTAACTTTAGTGTTTGTTTTTTTTTTTTTGCTTTTTTTCCGGAGTTTTATTCTATCTATATATCTATATTAAAAAAAAAAAAAACACACACACAAAAAGAACGTGTTTGAAAAATTGCTGCGCAAATACCGTGTGAAATAAAAAATTTCAATAACCACCATTTCATTTGCGAGCGTCTGCTAAAAATAAAAAGTGTGTCTGTCTGTGGGTTCTGAGTAATTTTGTAGCAAAAAAAGATGATTTTTTTACATGTAGGAGCGGAGTGCCAGAATTGGCCGGTATGGAAGTCGTTAAGAATACTCCTGCATTGTATTTAGCCTTGTATTTAGCCTATTTGTGACAAAAAGGTCAAGGAAAGCTGCATTCAAATTTATCAGCAATCAAATCAAGGTGTTCTGTGATTGAAAGAAGGGCGATTGTGATGTTAATCCACACCTCCTCTTATCACAGTCTTGTATACATTGTAAAGAATGCAAAACGTTTTTAGAATGGATTAGCTTCTTGGCAAACTAACCATTGTATTATGGGCATTCAAGCCATAACTAAGTTTCAGCACTGGCTATACTGTGCTGAGGAAGGAAAATAATAGTATTACATAAAACAGCAGCTGCATACTGTGCACTTTGTTGGTGTTTTTAATTTTACAGTACAAATGGCCAAAAACTGTTGGGAGTTCAGCTTTAAAAAGGAAGTTCCATGATGTCTATAAAACACTAAATTAGTGAACTGCAGTATATCTCGCTGATGCAAAGTAATCTGTTGGGGAGACTCTCTCCTGACATGAGCCAGAAAAAAAAAAGTCAAATGCATAAAAAAGATATCAATTTTATTTTAGCATTAGTAATGATTGCAAACCTGTAAAAATGTTGTCGTCATTATGTGTTACACACAGACCCTGTTTGATCTTACACTAACAATAGTGCAAAAACATTGTTTGTTTTGTGAATTGTTGAAAGGGATAAAGCTCTTCCAAGCAGAAACTTTGAGCTTTATGCCCCATACACACGTGCAGATTATCTGCAGACTTACCAAAACCATATAATATGAGGTCAAACCTAAACACTTTCAATTTGTATGCAATCCAGCAGGCCCTTGCACTACATAGAAAAGGAAAGTCTGCAGATAATCTGCACGTGTGTACGGGGCATTAAAGTGGTTATAAACCGCAGACATTAAGTATGAACAAGGCATATCGCTCTAGAGTGTGTACTTGTCTCAATTAAGAGCACTAAGGCCCAGTTCACACATGTGTGACTTTGGATCCTAAAGTTGCACCCCATGTTTCCCAATGAGTACTGCTCATATCTGTGAAACATTGACGTAGTTCCTACACTAATGTGGTCTGACTTTCATGCGACTTTAGGGCCATATACTTCAGTGTAAACGCTCAAGTCGCATGAAAGTCACACCTGCATTATATACATGTGACTTGTGTTCAACCTTTAGACATGCAATTCATTTTGGTTTCCTTTCTTATATTCATTTTCTAATGAATTCCATATTTTCAGAACAATTGTAATTCAAATTGTTTGAAAATGTATCAACCGATCCACATTCTGTGTGACAAATAGCAGGTTTTAAAGGAGCATTCTGGGATTCCAGCCGTAACGTCCTTAAAGCGGTTGTAAACCCATGAAAGTTTTTTTTTTTTTTTCTGTAACCTGAAAGAGAAACACATAATGAGCTAGTATGCATTGCATACTAGCTCATTATGAAATACTTACCTAAGAACGAGCCCCCGCCGTGCCGCCTGCTCACCTGTATGACGGGCGACATGTCCAGTCGCCCGTCTTCCGGGATCGCGGCATCCAGCCATCTGATTGGCTGGAGCTGCGGTGACGTCACTCCCGCGCACAGGAGCAGACGGTCACGGCACGGGGCTCTGAAGAAACTGCACCAGCGGCCGTTCTTTCAGAGCGCATGCGCCAGTGACGTCACTGGCTGTATGGTAAGGTAAATATCTCCTAAACGGTACATGTTTAGGAGATATTTACAGTACCTATAGGTATGCCTTAATATAGGCTTACCTATAGGCAAAAGTGTCAGAGGAGAGTTTACTTCCTGTTTAACTAACGATGACTCACTATGGGTACTATGTACACCATATTTATTCACAGGGTAAGGGCTGGGATCTGAGGGCCCACTTGTTGAAGGGGGGGCTTCTAGATTCCAATAAACCCCTGCTCGCAGACCTCCACATCCACTGGCCAGGGTTGTGGGGGAAGAGGCCCTTGATCCCATTAACATTGGGTGAGGTTGGATTGGATTTTTTTTTGGGGGGGGGGGGGGGGGGGGAAATCCCACACGTGTGTATGTGTTATTTTTTTATTATTACTATTATTTTGACGCTGTGTGGATGCGGGTGGGGGGGCTGGACCGAACCCCATGCAGTTTTTTTTTTTTTTTTTTTTTTTTTTCCATTTCCTGCATTCTTCTGTTTTACATTCAGTCGGGAAACGCGCTCCTTAACAACCAGCTATTTGCACAGAATTCAAATCATTTTTCATTTATATCATTCTGAAATTTTTGGATCTGTTAGAAAATAAGAAACCAAATGAAACAAAACCTGTCTAGCGACTTTCTATCACAAACAAAACAATCACATTGGTCAAAGCCAATGCTTCAATGGAAATCAAAGGATTTTTAAGTTGCACAAGTGCGAATGGACTCTTAAGCCCTCGTTCACACTGAACGTGGCTTTGAAATTGTTCGAATTCACATGAACTTGCACAATTTCAAAGCTAAATTTTAGTACGTCTCCGGGGGCGGGTCGAAAGACATCTATGCGGGTTAATGCGCAGATGTCTTTTAACCACTTAAGGACCGGAAGATTTTGCTGCTTAATGACCAGGCCCTATTTTGCCATTCGGCACTGTGTTACTTTAACGGACAATTGCACGGTCGTGCAACGCTGTACCCAAAAAAAATTAATTTCCTTTTTTTTCCCCACAAATAGAGCTTTCTTTTGGTGGTATTTGATCACTTGTGTGGTTTTTATTTTTTGCGCTATAAACAAAAGTGACAATTTTGAAAAAAAAAAAACAATATTTTTTCACATTCTGCTATATAACATTCCCAAAAAAAAAAATGTAAAAATCGAATTTTTTTTTTTACATGTTAGGCCAATTTGTTTTCTGCTACATATATTTGTAAAAAAAAAAATCACAAAGCGTATTTTGATTGGTTTGCGCAAACGTTATTGCGTCTACTAACTACGGATTTTTTATTTTTTGTGGGACTGCGACATTGCGGCAGACAGATCAGACCCCCTAACTGACATTTTTGACACTGATGGGGGTACCAGTGACATTACTACATTAATCAGTGCTAAAAATATGCGCGGTTACTGTAATCATGCCATTGGCAGGGAAGGGGTTAATACTATTAGTGATCAAGGGGTTAAATGTAAGCCTAGGGGAGTGATTCTAACTGGGGGGGTTGGGCTTGTGAGATCATCACAGAGACATGTGATCCTATATAGCAGGATCACATAGCCTCTGTGATCACTTCAGGGAGAACGAGAGACGGCTGTGTTTACATCAGCCGTCCGTTTTTTCTGTTAGCGGGGGGGGGGGGGGGGAGATCGCAATTGGCTGGCGGCCACCGGAGCTGCCTGTCACACGCACTTGCTCCCCGGCTGACGAGCGAGGGTGGGAGGGCGTCGCACGCTCGCCCCCTAGAGTCTCCAGTGAGCGACGTAGTACTATGTTGGTTTGCCCAGGAGTGGCCGTCTGCCGCAGTAAATCTGCGTGGGTGGTTGCCAAAAGTAGTGCAGGGACTACTTTTTGGAAATCGGTGTGGAGCTGCAAAAGTTGCAGTTGCTCAGATTGGGACTCTTCAATTGCCAGCAATATAGAATGGGATTGGTGCAGCGCTAACACAATTGAATCCACAGTCCATACAAATGTTCAAATGGATCAAATACAAAAGTGCAGTAAACAAAAGTTCATCAGAGAGTGCTCCAATAAAGAAGGGAAACTGTCCACCACTTCAAACTTGGAAAAAGCCCCGAGTGCAGGAACCGCCACCAAGATAATAAATGGCCTCTTACCAAATTGCAATGACCCCCATTACAAGGATCAAAGACAGCCTGTGTGATCAAATCAGTGCCCAGATCGACATGTATCGATTCCCAGTGTTCCCTCAGCAGCTCCGACCGGAACAAGTGAACATAAGGAAAAGAGGGACAACTCCAATAGTGAAGTACGTTCACAGGTTTATTCAGTAAAAGCAGAGTGGCAACTCACGTTTGCATGAAGAAATCACAGCATGTCTCGGAGCTATACTCTCAGAACCTTTGTTTCCAACCAATAAAATGGCCGCCGTGTCTCCTTGCTGGCCTCAGCACGACGAACCGCAGGCTCCTCCTCCAACCGGTTTCATCAACACGTGACTTCGTCAGGGGGTTTTTCCAAGTTTGAAGTGGTGGACAGTTTCCCTTCTTTATTGGAGCACTCTCTGATGAACTTTTGTTTACTGCACTTTTGTATTTGATCCATTTGAACATTTGTATGGACTGTGGATTCAATTGTGTTAGCGCTGCACCAATCCCATTCTATATTGCTATTTAGATCTGGTATTTCTGATTCTAGATCAGGTGCTGGCTGCTTTCATTTGGTCTGTTGACTTTTTATTCATGTATGTTTTTATCTTTACATTTTAGCGCATCAATATCCCCATTTTTATATAATTGCCAGCAATAGGCTGTGGTTTGACCGGTCATTGCGCCGATGTGAACGTGGGCCCCGTACACACGTCCCGAATGTAGGCCGAGCGATCGGCCGTCTTTTGTCCGGTGCTGTCCTGTCGGTTGAAAACTGCTAAAGACTGCACATGAATTTTGTCGGCCAACAACAGCCGACTGCAGAAGTGATGTCATGTGATGGTTAACTTTCTGTGTGTTTTTTCTTTTCTGAGCATGCCCAGTCTTGCTAATCGGCTGTTTGTCGGCCGAATTCTGTACTTACTGGCGAACAATCGGCCGTTCTGGTGTTGGCCAACAAAAATTTTAATGCCTGCACAACAGATTCTGTTCGGCCGAAAAGTCGTTGTCGGAAGCATCATACTAACAAGCCGACAATCGGCCGATCGTTCGTCGGCCGAATATTTACGGCCGACAATCGCTACGTGTGTACGGGGCTTTAGTGTAATTTCTGTCTGCTGCTTTAAAACTCACATCTGACAAGTTTCCTAATACCAAGAGAAGAAAGAAGACAGGGAGCTGTATGAAGGGGGTAGGGTGTCCTTTCCCTCCAATCAGCTCTCAGAGCTCTCCTCACTAAGCTCTGCAGAAAGCAGCCTCATCTCCGTGTATCACCTGAGGCCAGTATATGTAAAGGTTTACAACCACTTTAACATGCCCCTACATTACAACACATTCACACTCTTGTGTTATCATTCATCTTACCTATCCTGGTAAATAAGGGGCAAGATCGATATCTATCTATCTATGTGTTCACTGAATGACGCTGTCCAGTCACACTCTGACAAAATAAACAACATGGAATCCAAAATGGTTGATCTTTACTCCGCTTCTAACGATTTGGTGGATGCTTATACTGACCAGGACGCAGAGCTTCAATGCCTACAAAAAAAGATTGCTGGTTAAGAAGACTGGTCACAGTGGAACAACATAAAGTTCAAGGGTATTTCAGAATCCATCTCTCTGGCTGAGCTTACTGTTTTTATTCAGCGTCTTATGAAGGCCTTCATACTCCCATTGAGCTACATTGAATTGTGTATTGATAAAGACCATCACATTCCTAAGCTTAAGTTCCTTCCTTATACAGCACCAAGGGATACTCTAGCAAGAATCCATTACTTTCATTCTCCCTATTTCAATAGGAGTCTCTCCATCATGTCTACATTGTGCTACTTGTGAGAGGCACAGAGCTCACAAATTTTGTTAGCCTTCACAGAGTGTTCTCTTAGTTGCAGCATCTGTTTCCCCTAGTACCAAAGCAGCTAAGGCTGACCATTTTGCCTGTATTTTATTTTTTCCAGAAGTTTATGACCTGTTCTTTTTCTGTTTTGTGTTCCTATTTTTTTTCTCTCTTGTCTGCAACCCTGCACCAGTCACTGTTTCCCCCCCCCCCCCCAATCCACCATCTTAACTGTTGCCATACAACGGACTTGCGTTAAAAAGGTATATGTGAACATACTGAAAATGAATATCCTGCCTAGAATTCTGTTTAATTTGCAAATGCTGCCTATCCGTCTGCCCGGGTTCTTCTTTTCGAGCCTCGATGGTCTGTTCACTTTATATGGGGTGGCCGGAGCCCGCGTCTGGCTCTACGCCTCATGAAACGCTCAAAGCAGTCAGGTGGCCTGGGGATACCAGATGTGTGACGATACTACAAGGTTGTGGCCTTGCAGAGGCTTCTGGACTGGCACCACCACGTCTGTGACAAAATCTGGATGCATATGGAGAAGACCGTGGCGGGCGGCAACCTCTCACATGCCCCATGGGTTTCAAAATTGCATAGGGGTCTCTCTCCTCTGGTCTCTCCTACAACCACTCATGCTCTAACCACATGGGACAGGGTCAATGAGCGGCTACACTTATCCACGCCGATCTCTCTCCTGGGAGGGGGGGTTCCCGTGGTTCGCTCGCGGAGAGGATCTATCCTTCGGGATGTGGGCACGGGACGGGGAGATCCGCTGTGGCCAGTTTGTCCAGGGCGGGGCACTTGTCCCCTTGGAGGTCTTGTGGGAACGGTACGAGGGGTTCCCCATGGACTTTTGGAGGTACTGTCCGATCCACCACTTCCTGCGCTTTCTCCTGTCTGGGGTACGCTCCCCGCCTTCGATGACCTCTTTTGAAAAACTCTGTATAGCCTGACCCTGTCCCACACTCCATTGCTCTACTATATCGACTCCTGCTCTCTGGGGAGCCTGCGTCAAGGCCCTTGTTCGTGAGGGAGTGGGAGAGAGACTTATCTTATTCTTTCACGGACCAACAGCTTAGCCATATGTTCCAGCTGACTCACTCTAGTACGGTAGACACTAGGATGCAGGAGAACGGGTACAAACTCTTGACCCGATAGTATAGAGTCCCCACCCTCCTAGCTCAGATCTTCCCTGGACAATCGGATCGATGCTGGAGGGCCTGTGGGCAGCGTGGAACTTACCTGCATGTGTGGTGGGAGTGCCCGCTGCTACAGCTCTTCTGGCAGGACATCCGTGCCCAGATACAGTTTATTCTTGATGTGGACATACCCAATGTTCCAATATACTTCCTCCTTCAAATGCCCTCCATTCCTCTTAGTCGATATAAAAAAAAGTGTCCTGCTGCATCCTCTGAACGTGGCTCGCCGTCTGATCCCCCATTTACTGGAAAAAGACGCTAACTCCTAACCGAGAGGCCTGGATTAGAATGGTGAACAAACAACATTATGGACGCGGAGGAGTGGATGGCCAGATGTAGGGACCAATACGACAAATTTTATGAGAAATGGGCGACTTGGATACATTATGCCTTGCATATTACTGTATGTTTTGGTTCCTGTGAGAGGAGGGGAGCCGTCCTGACACCTTGGATCGGAGCGGTTACCCCCACTCCAGCGGGTCCCAGACGGCCCCCCCTATGGCTGAACTTCTATCTGTTCAGTGTTTGGACTGCCACATACTCACCGGATACTGCACGCTGTTTGGGTACTGTTTTTTTCACTCTTATGGAGCCCTGGTCGCCACTTGCACATTTCCCCTGGCCCTATTTTCTTTCCTAGCCTACCCCGTCCCCCCCCCTTCCACCGTCTGGGACTCTCCAGACCCCGTTATCCTAGGCAGACTGTTGCCGGCTAGAGCCGGAACACTGTACGAGCTGGTAATGTTGACTTTCATGATCAGTTCTAGTTGTATTGCTTTGTGTTCCTTGGCATGTATGCACCTCCATGAAATTTTTACCTGCCTCTTCACCTTTTGTGACCCCCCTTTTTTTTTTTCTTACTACCTGTACTATTGTTATCTGTTCTTGTATTGAAATAAAGATTATGTATTAAAAAAAAAAAGGTATATGTGTTCTCTTCGTAGTCGTATGACCACTCCTGTCTCCTACTGACTCTATCGCCTTTTCCTGGAACTCACCAGACCTTTTATTTAGGTACCCCCTACCTCTTGCCACTGCAAGTTTACATGTATATCACCTGCAACTCACTTTAGCAATTCAATGACCATTATTATGCCACTGAACATACTGTCGTTAAACGATAAAGTCATCAATAACCCCTTTAAGCGCACTGCCCTTCTGAAGGAAGCTCGATCTTTAAAAGCTGGAAATCATGCTGTCAATTCAAATGCCGACATTTTCCACTCCTATTCATTGCCAATGTCCGAAAAAACCTGTGGTGTCCTCATAGCACTTAAGGAGTCTGTATTCTTTCACCACATCCAAACGATCTCCGATCCCAACAGACACTATCATACTCATTTGTCAACTCAACCACTGCTTGTTCACACTTGTGAACCTGTATGCTCCAAATACAAAGCAGAAAAAAACTATTGCTTCCCTTTTCTCTAAGCTGTTGGATGTATGTCAGGGAACACGTCTTATCGGAGGAGACTTCCCCAACCAATGGGAGGAGGCAGAGCTGGAATTTCTATCACTGTTGGGTAATGTGGCAAAGCTGGGACCAGTCATCATATTAGGGGACTTCAATTATCCCAACATTGACTGGGAAGAGGGGACTGCACACTCACTAAAGGCCCGTCTCTTCATGAATAGCTTACAGGACAACTACATGTCTCAGTTGGTGGATTCTCCTACTAGAAAGAATGCAGTGCTAGATCTAATAATTACTAATGACCTAGAAGTAGTCTTAGATGTAGGAGTCCGGGACAACTTGGGTTCTAGCGATCCTAGGATAATCACATTTAGCATAAATCACAATATAGCATGGCAAGAGGGGAACATAAGAACCCTATACTTCAGAAGGGCAAACTTTCCCAAACTGTGCTCAATGATAGAGAAAATAAACTGGGACCAAACCCTAGGAACACTGATCACGGAGGAAAAATGGGAATGCTTTAGGATCATATTAAACAAAAGCATCTCACAGTGCGTTCTTATGGGAAATCAATTTAAAAGAGCCAAAGCCAAGCTGGGGTGGCTAAACCGTAATGTAAAAAAACTTATTAGGGAAAAAAAATGGCCTTTAAGAAATATAAATCAGAGGGCACGTTATCGGCTTTCCAGCTATACAAGGAATCGAATAAGAAATGTAAATACGAAGTCAAGATGGCTAAAATCGATTAGAGAGACAAATAGCAGAAGAAAGTAAAAGGAACTCTAAAAAAATTCTTTAAATATATCAACAGCAAAAAAAAAAAAACAAGGTCAGAGCATGTTGCACACATAATTAACTATGATGGGAGGATGCTTACAGATGACACAGAGAAGGCAACTGTGCTAAATGCTTTCTTCTCCTCAGTCTTTACATAGGAAAAGGAGGGGTATACTGACCATGACTGTATGGTTAGCGGTACTTCACATGACATGCCGCTATGGCTAACAGAGGGTGAAATCATGGAAAGGCTGGATAACATTAACATAATCAAATCACCAGGACCGGATGGCGTGCATCCGAGAGTACTCAAAGAACTCAGTAAGGTCATATCTAGACCACTGTTCCTGATCTTTGCAGATAGTACTTTGACAGGAACTGTACCAGGTGACTGGAGGAAAGCTAAAGTGATACCAATATTCAAAAAAGGGCAAAGGCATATCCCGGGAAATTATAGGCCGGGCAGCCTGACGTCAATAGGATGTAAACTACTGGAAGGGATGATAAGGGACTGTATCAAAGAATTTGCTAAAGACATCATCAGCAGTAATCATTTTCTATATTTATATAAGCGCCCTCTCTTCCCTGGACATGGTGCACGATCTTCACTGTTGGCTGGTGTATTTCCCTTCCCTCCAGGCGGTCTTTATGGCGGAGGACCTGGCCCCCATTGCAGAGGCTGCTGACTCAGGCCCCAACCTTTCAATGGTGAGTGGAGGGGAGATGCTTTGGAGGAGAGGGGCCCCCCCAGAGAGGGTTTTTGGGGAAAAAATAACCCTTTTTTCCTGGAAGGGGGAGAGGGTGTTTGCCGGCAATACCCTCCCTCTATGCTGACTATGCGCCCCTCCTGTATCTCTCTTTCCAGCCCAAGAAATATTACCGCATCTGAGGAGCTAAAATGCTTCCGGATTCAGACAAATTTTTGTGCCACAAATGTATCAAGAAGATTATTAGTGAAGAATCCAAACGTCTGGCAAAAAATTTTCTTGAGTTCAAGAAGGAAGTCACATCAACACTAAAAACTCTGCAATCATCTATCTCAGAGATAAAAAAAACACAGACCAACCCTCTACTTCTACTGCAGATTGTTTCCGAACAAAGGTGACTAGACCACTGACGGTCTCTATGGTACATTTAGCCTCCTCTGACTCAGATTCACCGGAGGAGGAAGGACAGGTCTTATTCCAGGATAGCTCTGATTCCGAGGACCCAGACAGAGCAATACCTCCCAAGATAACAAAACATTTGTTTCCAGCTGAAGAAATGGAGGAACTCCTAAAAGCCATCTATATCACAGAGGTCCTGCAGGAAGTAGAGGTTCCTAACTCAGTACGAGATTGTTTGTATAGGGGTTTACAAGAACCCAAAACCAGAACCTTTCTAGTCCATCAGTCCTTAAAGGGGATAATCAGCAAGGAATAAGAATGCCCAGAAAATAAGCTTTTTTTTTCCCCAAGGCACTAAAAAGAAGGTTCCCCTTCGATGAGGCAGAGGGTATCTCATCCAAATGCCCCAAGCTCGATGCATCACTGGCCAAAGTCTCTAAAAAATCTGACTTGTCCTTCGAAGACATGGGTCTGCTTAAAGGCCCCATGGATAAAAAGATTGATGTGACACTCAGAAGAGCGAACGAAGTGGGGGCCGCAGCATTTCAACCTAACATGGCTAACACTTGTGTGGCCAGGAATGTAACCTTCTGCCTGGAACAACTCAGGGGGCATTTGGAAAAAGTCCCAGGTACAGAGGAAGCTCAGGACTCCTTACTCCTGATTGAAAAAGGGGTCGCTCAACCAGAAGAGCCCTCTGGCTCAAAACCTGGGATGGGGATTATGCTTCCAGGAACAAGCTATGCAGGATTCCTTTTGACAAAAGTCTCTTGATCGGCGAAGAACTGGACAAAGTATTGGCGAGGTCAGCAGACAAATCGAAGGGTTTTCCATCTAAAAGGAAGGAGGAACCTAGGAAATTTTTTAGTTGGCCAAGAGGTTCTCCACCAATCCAAAATCAAGAAACCGAATGCACAAAGGAAGTGGGTCTTCAATAAAAACAAAGGCAAATCAAATGTTATTTTTCCCAACCCCGGCGGCAACAGCAGTAAACCCCAGTGATGCCAGCCTTCCAGTGGGGGGGAAGCTGCGACATTTTTTTCATCAATGGGAAAACTTTTGTCCAAACCCCTTCATTCTACAAATTATCAAAGAAGGATACAAAATAGAATTTACGACAAAACCTTACCACAAATTCTGGACCACATCTCTCCCAGAGGCAGCCCCCGCAAGGGAGGCCTTGGAAACGGCTGTCACGAACCTTCTAGTGGAAAATGTGATCAAGGAATTCATCTTTCTCACCACTCATCAGGCTTCTTCTCCCGCATCTTCCTCAGGCCGAAACCCTCGGGCAGACACCGTCTTATGCTGAATCTCAAAGACCTCAACTGCTTTGTTAGGTACAGGAAATTCAAAATGGAATCCATTTTCTCGGTAAGAACCCTGCTCCCAGAAGGGGCCTTCTTGGTAACATTAGGTTTGAAAGACGCTTACCTTCATGTCCCGATCCACCCGAGACATCAAGAGTTTTTAAGGTTCGCCATTCACTCGGGGAGATAGACTCACCTGTTTCAATTTCAGGCGCTTCCCTTCAGAATCTCTTTGGCTCCCCGAATGTTCATGAAAATAATGGCAGAAGTGATCCAGGACCTCAGAGTGAAAGGGGTTCGTATAATCCCCTACCTGGATGATTTCCTCATCTACGGTCAAACGAAATCAGATGTTCTGGCAAACCTCCAAACGACAGAGAATTTTCTCACCTCCTTGGGGTGGGCGATCAACAGTCAGATGTCCAACAAAACCCCATCGCAGAGGGTAGTGTATCTAGGCTACTTAATAGATACGGTGTCCCAACAAATCCTCTAACCAGAGGGCAAAGTGTTGAAACCCGTGGAGACAACAAAACACCCAATTTCGTTACCCAGAGTTACAAGAAGGGACATTATGGTGCTATTAGGCCTCATGTCAGCCGCCATCCTGGCAGTTCAGTGGGCTCAACTATACATGAGGCCACTCCAGTGCCATCTTTTGAGCCACTGAAATGGGAAAAAATCCTCGCTAGACAGTGAAATTGTGATCCCCGGTCATAAAGAAATCCCTGGCATGGTGGTTAAGGGAAGATTCCCTCTCACTCGGAAGACTCTGGTTGCCCCCCCCCATCCAAATCAGGGTAACTACAGATGCAAGTGCCATCGCCTGGGGGGCGCACATAGGGCACCAGGTGAGGCAGGGCACCTGGTTCCACTCTGGTTTCCTCAAACGTAAGGGAACTGGCAGCTGTCCAGGAAACCCTTCAGGCATTTCAGAAAGAAACAGTCGGAAGACATGTCCAGATACTCGGACAAGATCACAACGGTCGCCTATATCAACCACCAAGGGGGTACGCGTTCAAAACAGCTGATAAGAATCACACACGACATGCTTCCAGGAGCAGAAGCCCGCCTACTGTCTCTTTCGTCCATCCGTATAAAAGGATCGTTCTTGCAGATTTCCTGGGCTGCAAACAGTGGGAACTGTTTGGAAGTGGGAACTGAATCATATAATTTTCAACTCAATTACTCAAAAGTGGGGAACTCCGGAGGTAATCCTCTTCGCCACCGAGAACAACAGAAAGGTGACATACTTCTTCTCCTTGTACAAGGAAAAGAACGCTCTAGGCATAGACGCCTTGGGGTTCCCTTGGAGGTTCAACCTCGCTTATGCCTTCCCACCTAGCCAACTGATTCTCTGAACCATAAGGAAAAACTGATTAGAAAGAGCGAGGGTGATCCTGATAGCTCAGTTTTGGCCGAAACGGGCATGGTTCACACCATTGAGGAAGATGGCAGAGGAGGACCCCAGGATTCTTCCGATTCAGAGCAACCTCCTGGTTCAGGCCGAAGCCCACATATTCGGACACTAAACTTAGCAGCCTGGATCCTGAATGGAGCCTTTTACTAAGCAAAGGGTTCTCCACCAGAGGTACAGACACCCTGCTCCAAAGCAGGAAGCCGGTATCTAAAAAGATCTACATCAAAAGTGTGGAAAGTATACAGGACCAAAATGGAACCAAAGAACAGGAACCTGAGTGACATTGGCACCATTTTAGATTTTTTACTGGACAGGGCAGACAGGGGCTAGCAGTAAGTACTCTCAGGGTACTGGGACGTCTGACCGCATCACGCAATACGTTGCCACGTCATTTCCGGGCTCCGGGTGGAACGCAATTACCGGAACGCGGAAGCGGCGTTCCCCGGGACTTCGGCTTGTATTGTCTCTTATAGTCTGTTTTAAGAAACCACACTGTGTTACTCTATTAATAAACCTTATTACACCAATATACTTCACTATGGAGTTCTTTCTTGTTTGTATGATCTATGGGAGCTCTGCATCCTGGTATTAAAGACTCCGAGGTGGACGGTTCATTTACGGTTGGAATAACACAGTGGAAATTGTATATACCCTGTCCTGCATTTGTGTATTCAGGCTTCTACTGACCCCCTATAATTTGGGGGTCTACCATCTTTGGTAAGCAGTTTGACTCACCGGGTGGTCCAGTTGGCTGGTGGAGGTTTTGCTATCGGAAGAGGCATTGTCATAGGACCCTTCAGATATTCCAATTTCTAGACAGTGCTAATTGGACTGCTTTGTGGTCCAACATTATCTACTGTTGGGACTTTACCTGCACTTACCCTATTAGTCACTTTTCCGTTAATTTTCTATTTTACTCATTGAATAATTATTTAATCTATTTATTAACACTATTTATTTACACATATATTTTCATCCAATTTATTATTGTTGGTTAATGGATATTGCACTTGTTATTTATATTCACTTTTGCCGTTATTAATTTTGTTTGCTACATGTGGTTTATTTAAATTTGTGGTGTTAGTCACTACAACATATTATTCACTTATATATATATTTTATGTATCAGTTGAGCGTGGCCATTATATATTCCTATATAATTTAATCACTACTTAGATGCTACTAAATCATTTAGGAAAACATCCAGCCTGTTCGTACTGTTCGGAGGCACTCAGAAAGGTAAAGCTGCCTCCATGGCCTCCATAGCCAGATGGATCAGGTTGGCCATTAGTACAGCCTACATTACTCAAGACCAGGACATCAAGGCACACTCCACTCGGTCTATATCTATCTCTTGGGCAGAGAAGGCTGGGGCCTCGGTTGATCAAATCTGTCGAGCAGCCACCTGGTCCAGTGATTTGACGTTCGCAAAACACTATAGGGTTGATCCGGTCTCCGCCCAAGATCTATCCTTTGCACGCAAAGTTCTACAAGCAGTAGTCCCACCCTAGGTATGCATCGTTGGGGTCTCATGAGACCGTCCTGGAGGATGACTTGAGAAAGTTATTACCTGATAACTCCCTTTCCAGGAATCCTCCAGGAGGGTGGACCCCTGCCCTACTGTTTGGTTTTGACTATTGGTATGTTATTTCAGGCTTTCGCCTAGGCTTTCCAGTTCATCTTTTTACAACTGAGGGGCAGCCTTGGGGCGGCCCTTTTAAACTTAACTGTGCTTCCTGTAGGAGGAGGAGCCAATCTCTCTCATGTGACCATCCTGGAGGATTCCTGGAAAGGGAGTTATCAGGTATTAACTCAGACTTTCCGTTGGATAGAGAACTGGTTAAAGGGGCGTTTCCAAAGGGTGGTTATAAATAACGTATACTCACACTGGTCTGGGTGGTAAGTGGGGTCCCCCAAGGCTCAGTCCTGGGACCAATTTTTTCAATTTATTCATAAATAGCATCGAGGATGGGATCATTAGCTCAATCTCAGTTTTTGCAGATGAGACAAAATTAAGCAGGGCAATAACTTCACACCATGATGTAAAAAACTTACAGAATGATCTGAACAAAATAACAGAGTGGGCAACTACATGGCAAATGAGGTTTAATGTGGAGAAGTGTAAGGTATTGCACTTGGGGACTAAAAACATAAACGCAAAATACGCTTTTGGGGGGAACCCAAATGGAGAAAGATCTGGGAGTCTTAGTAGAAGATAGTTGAGCATTCAACCTCAACTACTATGTAACTATATGTAACATCAATGTTGTTGTTGACTCTACCGCTACCCATAGAAGAATCTCTATCCACCTTCCTTTATAAGCACGATCTTCACGACATCTGAGGGTGTTTTCATAGATCCAAAAGGGACTTCACCTCACTGTGTGGACATCAACACTTTACAGCTACGCATTCATCCTGTGGGCAGAAGCAGGCAGGGCTATTGCCCCATGTATGCTGCCATGTTGGCAACAGAAAAATCATCTGTGAGAAATATTTTTGAATGAGGGCATCAGTTTGCTAGACAGAGGTGAAAGGATTGCTTCAGTCTTCCCAACTTCTAAGATCATTATGTTCAGGGTGATTTTCTGGCAATTTACATGGTAAGAATCATGGAGAGAGGGGGCCCAGTCGGTGTAAAGCTACTCAGGCTGACAGGCAGCAAGAGCGTGAGGCTGATATCACATTTTTCTGTGTAGGTGTGAACGGGCCCCTAGTTTTCTTTCAAAACCCATTAACCTCCCTGGCGGTATGATTGTTTCCGATTTTAGGTGCTGAAAGTGGTACCGTTATTTTGCTAGTAATTCTTAAGGACGAGCAGCCCAAGCCAACTATTTACGTATGATTTTTTTTTACTGTGTGTGTTCTTCTTGATAACATCTCGGGTATGATAAAGTTTGAAACACAAAATCATAAATTATAATATAATAAATAACTATATATATATATATATATATATATATATATATATAAAGTATAGTAAAACTGCAGAAAAGGGCACTGGGGGGCAAACTAATGTCAATTTATTTTATTTTGTAATGTAATCCAATAGGATTACAATATATCAGTGTGTTTTACTATTTGAATTTGCCGCCGGTTCCACCCCCCTGCGAGCGTCACGTCCCAGGAGACGGAAGCCGGGGCTCACAGCATTGGGCGGAAGATCCGGCTGCCGTATGCTGCAGGGACAAATTGTGGGATCCCGGGGACAAGGTAAGTAACCTCTACCAGGATCCAGCGATTGCTCCCTGGCGGTACCCCGAGTGTGCCTCGGGGTTACCGCTAATGGCACTAAAATTTCACCCCGAGGCACACTCAGGAATACAGCAAAAGGAGGTTTTAAGCTGCAGCGCATACATGGGAAGATGAATGATGTGAATGGATTTTGCTGCATTAAATGTAAATGCTCCATTAAATTGATCAAGTGTGCACTGACCTGAATGCTTAGCTGTTGCACTGGTCTAATTTACACTTGCAGCAGGTAGAGGGGTTGAGCCATGGTTTTATTCTCCCCCTCCCTTAATTCAATACAGGGATTGGAGGGGGGTTGTACACATTTTGCAGCAAAAATGACACCTTCTGTTGCATTCGGCAGACACAGCCACCTTAAAACTGCTTGCAGGCATAGAGGGGACAAAACAGTTAGTGAGGTGGCAACATATCATTTCCAAGTCACCTGTCAAATGTCCTCTGATAAGCAATCTACAGATCACTTTTTAAAGGGACAGCACAAGCTGCCACAAAGGTAAATGAGAAATTATACTTTTTGCTCACAGACTTGCATTTTTTATACTGACAGCTATCTGAGGAGAGAGGCGATAGCTGGACCTAGATAGATTTGTATAAATGTACTGCTTAATACACAGTGCTGTCAACCAATTTTTGCCAAATCAAAATTTTTGCCAAAATGTGAAAACACCACCTATTTTATGTGCACCAAACTTAATTTAAAAAGTGTCTGCTTTCCAACAAAAACCTTATATTGGCTTTCTGTAACACATGGAGTTGTCCCTAGGTAGCACTTGCATTAAAGTACAGTAAATCAAAAATGTACTATGATAAAATGATAATAAAGTCTAAATGCAAATTTGAAAAATATATATAACATTATAGATAAGAATAGAGAAATCCTTAACCAGTTGCTGACCACCCGCTGCACAGTCACTGCCGCAAGGTGGCTGTACTACGGTCCCGCGCAGGGCTAGGGGGGGTGCGCGCCTTCCTCATGATGTGCTGATTCGGTTCAGAACTGATCAGTCATTAGGTCCAGGCCAATTAATTTTGGCCCGGACCTGGTGATCGGTTCTGACCAATTGCAGAATGTCCTGTGCAACGTAAACACAGGCACAGGAAATTATGTAATCTCCTCTCCTGCAGCTCTTTTCGGTTCCAGTGTGTGAGGAGAGAGCATCAACTGTGTTACATAAGCAGTACAGTGACACCAGTACACATAGGCACACATTTACCCCCTGATCACCCCCAGTTAACCCTTTCACTTCCTGTCACAGTGTACACTATATAAAATATAGAGATACATTTACTGATCACTGTATTAGTGTCACTTGTAACTTCAGTTAGTGTAAGAGACAGTTAGTGGTAGTTTAATTCTGTCCCAGATAGGTTTAGGGTACCCGCCATCTACCCCACAATAAAGATTTAACCCCCCTGATCACCCCCAGTTAATCCCTTCATTGCCCTGTCAGTGTCACTTTTATAGTGTACAGATCTTTTTTCTGATCACTGTATTAGTGTCACAGGTGACATCAGTTAACGTTAGTGTCAATCCAGAATAGCGTCAGATCCCCGAAGCATATTTAGTAATAAACCTTTTAACCCTTTGATTGCCAGTGACACACAAACACACACTAAACACCTCCATTACTAGTATAGTGTCTGAATAGATCAATATCTTTGATCTGATCAGAACTATACTAGCGTCCCCAATAGTTTAGTGTTCCCAAAATGCAGTGTTTGTAGGATCAGCCCAGGCACCTGCCAGTACCTGTGATTAGCCCCTCCGCCCAGCCCCCAAGAATTGCAGAATCCGCAGATTACTGTCATTTCCAATACACAGCACACTAAACCGCAGCGTTAGCAGTCAGGCCTAATCTCTGCTAGCGCTAGCAGTTACATTTTTTGTTAGCGGTTCAAACAGTCCTTGACAACCAGGTGCTTTTTTTACCCGTGAGTCACACTAGGTACCTATAAATTTATTGTCCGAAATGTGCAAACAGAGAATACACTAGTGAAGAGGCCTACACTATGCTGAGCATGACAGATGAGAGCGATGGGGAAGCCTCACTGTCAGAACCAGGCTCAGTCTTCGAACCTGTAGAGAGCAGCTGCACCCTACCAGATAGCTCTGACGATGGATTAGTGGTCCCTGCTAAGGTCAGGCGTACCCGACCCTGTTTTCCTGTTGCTGAGGTGCAACAACCGCAGGGTTCTTGTATGCAGCAGAGTGTCGGTACTAGTGCCGCTCAACCTCCTGGTGAACTGACAAGCACCAGCGGCCTTGTACATCCTGGTCGTAGTCAAACCAGCACTGCAGTAACACTTGGTGACGTAGCAAGTCCCAGAAGTGCAGTTCAAGCTGGTGCAGTGGCTAGCACAAGTAGTGTCCCGCAGCCACCAAGAATTCCAATACAGGCACGTAAGGCCCATAGTGTCCTTCCTGATGCGCTTCCAAATCCTGATTGGGAGCCCACCACTTCTGCAGCGCTCGTACTTTCCCCATTCACTGGCCAACCCGGAATTCAGGTGGAAAAAGCTAATTTTACTCCCCTTGATTTTTTGAGCTGTTTTTCCACAGAAGATCTGTACAAATCTATTGTGGACCAAAGCAATTTATATGCTGAACAGGTCATCACCGCAAATCCAAATTTGACCCCTGCCAGAGAATTTGCATGGAAACGTATCTTTCTGAATTTAAAACCTTTCTGGGCCTATCCCTCCTCATGTGCATTACTAAAAAAGTGTAAGTTGCGGTCATATTGGTCCACTGACCCAATTTATCATATGCCTGTGTTCTCTGCTGCCAAGGCCAGGACTAGATACAAGCAAATATTGCGGTTCATGCACTTCAGTGACAATGAACTCGGTCGTTCCCAGGGTGACCCTGGATATGACCGGCGCCACAAAATTCGGCCCCTGGTAAATCACTTCAACCAAAAATTTGCAGCCTTGTATATGCCCCAACAGTCTGTGTTGATGAGTCCCTGATAAAATTTTCTGGCCACCTTTCAACAGTTTCTCCCCAGCAAGCATGCTAGATAAGGGGTCGAGATGTATAAGCTCTGTGACAGGGCAACTGGCTATACATGTAGTTTCTGTATTTACGAGGGAAAAGATAGCGATGTGTAGCCCCCCAGCTGTCCAGACTACATGGGGAGCAGCGGCAAGATTGTTTGGGGCTTAGTGTCACCCTTATTCAGAAAGGGGTACCATTTATACGCGAATATAGGCGTGACACCTGCTATTTTTATCCCTTCTGTCCTGGCCAACCTGGTCTCTACATCGGGGTCTGTTTTCATTGCTACCACACACTAGTAGAGTATTAGTATAGGGCAGTGGTCCTCAACTCCGATCCTCAGGGCCCACTAACAGGCCAGATTTTAAGTATTACCTTAGGGAGATGCAGACTAGAGTACTGCAATCACTGAGCAGCAAATGATATCACCTGGGATGTATTTCAGTTATCTTGCAAAATTGGCCTGTTAGTGGGCCCTGTAGGCCAGGGTTGAGGACCACTGGTATAGGGTATAGCACGGCACAGTCTAGGGCACACTTTTTTTTTTTTTACACAAGGTCTCGAAAAATGTTAGATGGCGATAGCCCCTCTGGATGGATGTGCTTTGTCTTCATTCAAAAAATAAAAGAATATCTGCGCTACCAAGGACAAAAATTAGCAGCCAGCATTAAACCATAAAATGACAGAATAATGTAAAACAAAAAATGCAAAACATTTTTGCCCTTAGAAACTGGTAACCACGGTCTTGCTGCCCTCAAAGACTTAGGGGAGTCTAAACACTGCAACTATACAAAACACACAGAGGGCGCACCGACCTAGTGCATTATCCTGAGACAAATAATTTATTAGATAAAAGCAAGATAAGTAATGTACTCACAAAGAAAGCAAGAAATTGCGCATCACAGACCACTGTACATTCCATCACTTATAGGTGCAACAGTCACTAAAGACCCCATTGTCTGACGCGTTTCAAGGAATTCCTCTTCTTCAGAGCCACACCTAGGCTTCGAAGAAGAGGAATTCCTCAAAATTCCACGGGGGCTTCAGTGACTGTTACACCTACATGTGTTGGAATATTGGATGGAATGTACAGTGATCTGTGATGCGCAATTTCTTGCTGTGTTTGTGAGTACATTACTTATCGTGCTTTTATCTAATAAATTATTTGTTTCGGGATAATGCACTAGGTCGATGAACCCTCTGTGTGTTGATAGTGAGGAGTGAAATCAACAATTTTACGGCCTTAGAAAGCCTGAAGGAAGTGACTGGTTTTCAGGGTCCTGTACGCCAGTGGTCCTCAACCCTGGCCTACAAGGCCCACTAACAGGCCAGATTTTAGGTATTACCTTGGGGAGATGCAGACTAGGGTAATGCAATCACTGAGCAGCAAATGATATCACCTGGGATGTATTTCAGTTATCTTGAAAATCTGGCCTGTTAGTGGGCCCTGTAGGCCAGGGTTGAGGACCACTGCTGTACGCGATCCCCATTCTCAGGAGAAGCAGAAGAATGTACTTTGGGGTGTAATTCCAAATATACCCATGGCATGCGTGAGAAATATTATTTCAATGACAACTTTATGTGTAAAAAAATATATATATATATATATATATATATATATATATATATATATATTTTTTTTTTGTCATTTTTCAAACACCTGTGAAAAAAATAAAATATTTAATGCGCTCAACATGCCTCTCAGGAAATTCCTTGAGGTTTCTACTTTCTAAAAAAGGATAATTTGAGGGATTTTAGAATTTCAAGAAATAAGATAGGCAGTCAAAGTAAAAGCTGCATAAATTCCAGTATACAGTTGTGCTCATACGTTTACATACCCTGGCAGAATTTATGATTTATTGGCCATTTTTCAGAGAATATAATGGTTAGTGTTTGGCTGAAGCCATTTATTATCAATCAACTGTGTTTACTCTTTTTAAATCATGGACAACAGAAACTACCCAAATGACCCTGATCAAAAGTTTACATACCCTGGGGATTTTGGCCTGATAACATGCACACAAGTTGACACAAATGGGTTTGAATAGCTATTAAGAGGTAACCATCCCCACCTGTGATCCTTTTGCTTGTAATTAGTGTGTGTGTATAAAAGGTCAATGAGTTTCTGAACTCCTGACAGACCCTTGCATCTTTCATCCAGTGCTGCACTGACGTTTTTGGATTCTGAGTTATGGGAAAAGCAAAACAATTGTCAAATGATCTGCGGGAAAAGGTAGTTGAACTGTATAAAACAGGAAAGGGATATAAAAAGATATCCATTGAATTGAGAATGCCAATCAGCAGTGTTCAAACTCTAATAATGAAGTGGAAAATGAGGGTTCTTGTTGAAACCAAACCACGGTCAGGTAGACCAACTAAACATTCAGTCACAACTACCAGGAAAATTGTTCAGGATGCAAAGAAAAACCCACAAATAACTTCAGGTGAAATACAGGACTCTCTGAAAACGTGGTGTGGCTGTTTCAAGATGCACAATAAGGAGGCACTTGAAGAAAGATTGGCTGCATGGTCAAGTCGCCAGAAGACAGCCATTACTATGCAAACGCCACAAAGTATCCCACTTACAATACACCAAACAGCACAGAGACAAGCCTAAAACCTTCTGGCACAAAGTCATTTGGAGTGATGAGACCAAAATTTAGCTTTTTGGCCACAACCATAAACGCTACATTTGGAGAGGAGTCAACAAGGCCTATGATGAAAGGTACACCATTCCTACTGTGAAACACAGAGGTGGATCGCTGATGTTTTGGTGATGTGTGAGCTACAAAGGCACAGCAAATTTGATCAGAATTGATGGCATGATAAATGCAGTTTGTTTCAAAAAATACTGTAGGAAAATTTGCATTCATCAGCCAGGAAGCTGTGCATGGGACGTACTTGGACATTCCAAAATGACAATGATCCTAGACACAAGGTCAATTCGACCTGTCATTAGCTACAGTAGAATAAAGTGAAGGTTTTGGAGTGGCCATCTCAGTCTCCTGACCTCAATATCATTATGCCACTCTGAGGGGATCTCAAACATGCACAGTTCATGCAAGACAGCCCAAGCATTTACAGGAACTGGAGGCTTTTTACCAGGAAGAAAGGGCAGCTTTACCATCGGAGAAGATAAAGAACCTCATCCACAAAAGACTTCAAGCTGTCATTGATGTTAAAGGGGGCAGAACACGGTATTAGGAATTGGGGTATGTAAACTTTTGATCAGGGTCATTTGGGTCGTTTCTGTTGTCATTATGATTTAAAAGAGTAAACACAGTTGCTTAGTAATAAATGGCTTCAGCCAAACACTAACCATGAGTGAAAGAAAAGTTTTTGTGTTATCATTCATATTCTGGGAAAAATAGCCAAGAAATCATAAAATCTGCAAGGGTATATAAACTTATAAGCACAACTGTATACACCATAGTTTGTATTTTGCGCAAACCTATAAATATACGCATATTGAGATTTTTTTTTTATCAAAAGACATGCAGCTAAATACATTTTGGCCTAAATGTATGACAAAAAACTTGATTTTTGTCTTACCGTAAAATCCTTTTCTCGGATGTTCATTGATGGACACAGCTCCATATCTTCTTCTCGGATGTTTATTGATGGACACAGCTCCATATCTTCTTTGGCCCTTGGGTTATGCTGCTCTCCATAGGGATAGGACCAGGCAGAAACAAATTTAACTACGCCCCTAGGGCAGTCCTAGGGTTATACTTATAGGACTTAAGTTTGTAAAAAGCAGTGTCAGAAGAATACATAACCCAACTCCACAGAGGAGTGGGTGCTGTGTCCATCAATGAACATCAGAAAAAAGGATTTTACGGTAAGACAAAAATCGAGTTTTTTAGTTTCTTGACGGACACAGCTTCATATCTTCTTTGGCTTCTGGGACATCCCAAAGCAGTGTCAATATGAGGGGAGGGAAAACACAGCAGTGGATATAATTCCCAAAAGAAGCTAAACATAGCCAACCAGGTAAAACAGGAGCTCCACTAGCAACAACTGGAGCTCACCAACCAGGAAAAAAATACACCTTTAAGAGACAGGAGCCTCTGCAACGACAGCCTGCAAAACTTTGCGGCTGAACGTACATCTACCTTGTAAAACCTTGTGAATGTATGCAGACGACCATGTGGCTGCCTTGCACACCTGGACCACTGACGTCTGATGACAGGAGGCCCAGGAGGCACTAAGCGCCCTTGTAGAATGTGCCCTAACAGGGAAAGGAGGAACCTGACCCTTGATGGAATAGGCCTGCACCACCATCTGCCTGATCCATCTGGAAATGGTAGCAGCAGATGCGGCCTGCCTCTTGCGAGATTCATCCGTAAGGACAAACAAGGAATACGATTTCCGAATCGACTAAGTCGCCGCCAGGTACACCCTGTTTGCCCTAACCACATCCAGGGAATGTAAAGCAATTTCTTTAGGATGTTTTGGCTTATGGGACAAGGAAGGAAACACCATGTCTTCATTCAAGTTGAAGCACAAGACGACCTTGGGAAGGAACGACTGACAGGGACGGAGCACCACCTTGTCCTTGAGAACCACCAGGTAAGATGATCGACAGGACAACGCAGCCAGCTCCGACACCCGGCGTGCAGAAGTAATAGCCACCAAAAAGGCCACCTTCTGTGACCGAGTAAGCAGAGGAAGTTCACAAATATTTTCAAAAGGCGGTTTTTGAAGAACCGACAGTACCAGATTGAGGTCCCATGGAGGTACCAGGGACCTTACCGGAGGAGCCAAGTGGCGAACCACCGAGACGAAAGTGTGAACCAAAGAATTTGCAGCCAACAGTTGTTGGACACCGAAAAGGAACGGGGAGAAACCCCCTGGGACTCACACCAAAAAAAAAATACGCCCTCCAAACTCGATGATAAATCTTCCTAGAAGTAGATTTTCTAGCTTTTAACAGTGTAGGAATCACTGAACTTTACAACCCTCTAGCCTTCAGTACCTGACTTTCAAGAGCCAGACCGTTAAAGCCAGCGACCGTAAAGTAGGATGGAAGATCGGTCCTTGGGACAAAAGATCTTCTCTGAGAGGGAGTCTCCAAGGAGCATCGGCTACCAGCCTTACGAGGCCTGCATACCAAGACCGGCGAGGCCAGTCTGGAGCCACCAGAATGACGGGAATCTCTTCCGCCTCGATTCTGCGCAGAAGTCTCGGCAGAAGCTGTAGTGGAGGAAAACTGGATTTTTGACTTGCAGTAAAACTCCTTTTCTCTGAAAGTTAATTGACAGACGCAGCTCCATATTCTTCTTAACCATTGGGTTATGCTGGAGAAGGACACTAGGCAGGAAAATAACTTTACCACGCCTATGGGGCAGTCCCTATAGGCATACACCTAGTCACTCTGCTATAGGATTCAGTTTTATTGCAAGCAGTTTCAGAAGTAAAAAACCCCAACCCACTCCGAAATACAGGGGCACGTTCTGTGTCTGTCAATGAACTTCAGGGAAAAATCCAGTTTTCTCTATAGTTCATTGACAGACGCAGTCCCATTTTCTTCTTAACCATTGGGACGTCCCAAAGCAGTATTTGCATGAAGGGTGGGAAAACAACTCAGAGAAAGAACGTAATTCCCCAAAAGCTAAACGTAGCCAACCAGGTAACTTGGAGCTCAACCAGGAACAACTGGAGCTCACCAAGAAACAACATACACCCTCAAAGAGAAAAAATTGCTCTTTTAAACAGCAGTATGCAAAACCTTGCGGCCAAAAGAAGCATCCGAGGATGCCAACACATCTACATTGTAGAATTTAGTGAACGTGTGCACATACGCCTTGCAAACTTGCATTACTGACGCCTGGTGGCGAAAGACGCAAGAGGCACTCATCGCCCTAGTAGAATGCGCCTTCAAACGGAAAGGTGGAACCTGACCTTTAAGTGAATACGCCTGTACCACTGTCTGCCTGATCCATTTGGAAATGGTCGCAGCAGATGCAGCCAATCCCTTCCGAGGTCCTTCCGTGAGGACAAAAGGAGAGTCTGATTTCCTGAAAGACTCAGTAATCGCCAGGCAAACCCTAATTGCCCGAACCACAGCCAAAGAATGCAAGGCAAATTCCTTGGGATGCTTGGGCTTAGGACAGAGTGAAGGCAGCACAATGTCTTCATTTAATGGAAATCAGAAACCACCTTAGGAAGAAACTATGGATTAGGTCAAAGTACCACTTATTCTCTCAGGAACACCAGAGAAGAACGGCAGAACAGCGTCGCCAATTCAGACACTCTGTGGGCAGAGGTAATAGCCACCAAAAAGGCTACCTTCTGTAACAGTGTAAGCAGAGGAATCTCCCTAAGTTTTCAAAGGGAGACTTCTGAAGAACAGACAGTACCAAGTTAAGATTCCATGGAGGTAATGGGGACCGTATCAAAGGAGCCACATGACGAACTCCCTGGATAAAAGTGTGAATCAAAGAATGCGTAGCTAAAGGGCATTGAAAAAAACACAGCCAAAGCCGACATCTGGCCTTTAATAGTACCCAAGGCCAACCGCTGCTCAACCCCTCTTTGGAGGAAAGCCAATATCCTATCCACTGAAAAGGAGCCTGGATGCACCTTAATCGATTCACACCATGAGATGTACGATTTTCACATACGATCATAAATCTTCCTGAAGATTTTCTAGCCTTCAACAGTGTAGGAATCACGGAGTCAAAAAGACTCCTATCCATCAATACCTGTCTTTCAACAGCTACACCGTTAAAGCCAACGACTGTAAAGCAGGATGGAAAAATCGGCCCTTGAGACAACATCTCTTCCCTGAGAGGAAGTCTCCACGGTGCATCGGCTTACCAGATCTGCATACCAAGACAGGCGGGGCCAGTCTGGGGCCACAAGAATGACAGGAATCCCTTCCACCTCTATTCAGTACAGAAGCCTCGGCAGAAGTTTCAGCGGAAGAAACGTATAGATTAGTCGATACTGACCCCCAAGGAGCCACCAGTGCTTCTGTGGTGTCAGCTATCCCTGGCTACAAACCTCTGTACCTTCTCGTTGAGCCGAGAAACTAACAGGTCTATATCGGGTGTCCCCCACCGGACACTAACAGGTGAAACACCTCCTGGTGCAGGGACCATTACTCTGATCCAACACCTAACGACTCAGGAAATCCACCTGCCAGTTCTCCACTCTGGGTATATGGAGGGCAGAGAGGGCTGGAACAAAATTTTCTGCTCATATTAAGATCTCGGCCACCTCCTGAGCCGCCAGGACACTTGTTGTTGATTGACCTAAACCACAGCCGTGGCATTGTCTGATTGAATCCGAACTGGGCAACCCTGCAGACGGTTTGTCCAGTGACTCAAGCAAAGCTTTATTGTTCTGAGTTCCAGAATATTGTATGGAAGTCTGGGCTCTTTCAGAGCAGGACCCCTGGACACAAAGGTTTTTCAAATACCCCCCCCCCCCCCCCAAGCCGGACAGGCTGGCATCCATGGATACCACAGTCCAATACAATGGAAGGAAGGGCTTGCCCTGACGCAGGGCCAAGGAACAGAGCCACCACAGAAGAGGACTTCTTGTGTTTTGACTTAACCGAATAAGATTGTCCAAAGATTTTGGATCCTTGTTCAACTTGATAAGAATACCCCTTTGCAGAGGTCTCATGTGGAACTGAGCAAACGGAACCGCCCCGAAGGTAGACACCATTAGGCCTAGAGCTTGCATGCAAGTTCGTAATGAGGACAGAGTGCTGGATAACAGCAACCGATTCACCCTCTGCCACTTTTGCAGCTTTTCCAGGGGAAGAAACACCCTTGCAGAGGCTGAGTCCAGAGTCAGTCCCAGATAAACCATTTTAGAGGCTGGGACCAGAGAAGATTTTCTGAAATTGATGGACGAACTTTTGCAGAGTCCGTACAATAATTGATAGATCAGCAATAGGGAAAAAAAGCCGCGCTCAGGTCACAATCAGGATTAATGAACAATATTAAAATAAGTCCAGTCTCCAAAGATGGAGTCAATTAAATGGAAGACATGGAAAAAATGGAAGACATCATCACCACGTGCAACAGATTATAGATTACATAGTTACATAGTTAGTGAGGTTGAAAAAAGACATCAGTCCATCCAGTTCAACCTATGATGTGTGTGTGTGTTTGCTTTTAACCGTACATTGTATACCCCTGTATGTTGTGGTCTTTAAGGTGTCCATCTAATAGTTTTTTGAAACTATCAATGCTCCCTGCTGATGCGACTGCTTGTGGAAGAGAATTCCACATCTTTACCGCTCTTACCGTGAAGAACCCCTTACGCACTTTAAGGTTAAACCGCCTTTCCTCAAGTTTTAGTGAGTGGCCACGTGTCTTATTGTATCTCCTTTCTCTGAATAGTTTGTTCCTTATGCTAGGGTCACCAGTACAGTATTTGTACATTGATATCATATCCCCCCTCAATCGTCTCTTCTCCAGAGAGAACAGGTTCAGTGCTTGTAGTCTTTCCTCATAGCTGATGTCCTCCATTCCCCTAATTGATAGATGTCAGCTTACCAGAAACTCTAGACCCCCTGTTACGGTGGATCACATAGGCAGGTGGTAAATAGATCCAGGAAGGAGGTCCTCTATAATGTGGAAACCAATCCTAAGATGGTCACTCCAAGGAGGGCACGCTTCCAGTATCCCAAATAAAACCGTGCAGTAGGTGAGACTGATGGCATACCTCAAAATCAAGAGGAAGACTCCAATGGCATAGTAAACTACTCAGCTTTATTCATAAAAAATATATAGATGGCTACTCACATTGTGGACAAATCAATGCGCATAAAGTGAAACAAACCAGGAACAGGCGTGAAGACAAGCGGACGTGCCTGACGTTTCCTCCTTCCTAGGACATTCTCAAAGGCCTTTGAGAATGTCCTAGGAAGACGGAGATTTGTCCGGATTATCTGGAGGGGCCTGTTCTCAGCTTACCCAACCACGTCTTCTTGGAACCCCCAGATGACCTAAATGGCTTAGGTCCTTTAGGGGGCACCTGTGTGCTGAAACAAAAGGACCCCGTCTATTACGCGGTGACTTGCCCTTAGCGGATAGAGGAAGAAGAGTACTCTTCCCACCTGTGAGTCCTTTGATCAATTCATCCAACAAAGACTAAAAAAGGCAGTCCCCCGTAAAGGGGAGATCTGATAGAGCAGGCATGTCCAACCTGCGGCCCGGGGGCCACATGCGGCCCAGAACCCCAGGCAATGCGGCCCACTGCCCCCTGCCAATTTTTTTTTTTGCTGGGGAGGAAGGAAGTCAGGTCGGGGGCATGGCCACAGCGGCTTCCAACTAACGGTAGGCAGAGGCTGCCTTGGAGGGTGGGGGGGGGGGGGAGGCGAGCATGTGCAGTGTTTCTGACTCTTACCACCATCACCACTTCAAATCACTGAAGTGGTCATGATGGTTAGAGTGTTTCTTTAATATCTCTCAGAAGAAGTAAACCTCTGTATACTGATTCCATTTCATTTGATCATCCTCTAGTTGTGTTAAATTAGTGCGGGGGTGCGGCGGCGTGGGAAGGGCGTGGCGGCATTTTATTACTTATATTCCTTAACTATAGTATATATTTTATATGCGGCCCGAGAAAATTTCTCTACACTTAATGTGACCCAGAGAAGCCAAAAGGTTGGACACCCATGTGATAGAGCCTTTTTAGAAGTCTGGTCCGCAGACTAGCTTTTTAGCCATACCATGCATGGTTACCATTATTGCGTTTAGAATAACTCCACTGATTCGTGAGTTTTGTCACAGTAGGCAGAAAAAGGTAGCACCTTTGCCGCTTTTAGGGGGATCTGCGGGCCCCTGAAGACCCTTGGGGAGTTCTGCACTGATACATTCAGTGCATCCACCAGCGCCCTTGCATGTGCGGTAAAAAAAAGGAGACATCCTCACCGCAGAGCACCCGCAGTACGTGGACTCAGACCCAGTAGAGTCGCTTTATGCTAAGCTCACCCTGAGAAAATAAGCAGGGGAGGTCGCAGATCACAGTCCCGCAAGGAGACCCCTGTTAAAAAGTTCCACAAAAGACCCCTATCAGACTTAAGGGTCGCCCATAAATGAGATCAAAGGACATAGCCCCCTATAAAGGGGAAGAGGGGGCCGCCATGATGCAGACACGCAGGTAGAGTACCCCTACACAATACTCCAATGGTGACCCCCTTTTTCAAGGGGGGAACAAGGCAGTCCATATTTCCACCTCCCTGAGGGGGGGGTGGAGGGTGGACGGCCACCCGCTCTTCTATTACCCTGGTCAGCAGCTCAAAAAGCTTGGTCAAAAGCTTGGATAGCCAGCCGCGAGTAGGCCACAAAGCGGTGGCCTAAATGTGGGGCCAGATCCAGTCCCGAGTCCGCCGTCAGCTCTGTTGGCTGGATCATCAGCTTGGACAGCTTGGTTCGGAGCTTGGACAGCCTAGTCAGTCACTTAGACAGCCAGCTCCGTCAGCCCCTAGCAAGCCGTAAGTCGCGGCCTCAATTTTTGGCTCGCTCAGGCTGCGTAAGGCATCCGCCGGTCAGCTTGGTCAGGCATCTCATCTCGGTCAGGCACCTCATCTCGGTTAGCTCGGTTCAGGTACCCGGACAGCCGCGAGTAGGCCGCAATGGGGGTAGGTTGGGGGCAAAAGACAAGAGGGAAATGGGAGGGAACCCGGGGGTCCGACCATCCCAAGGAGGAGCCCATGTTCACCCCGAGACCGCAAGAGCTATGGGGGGACACTATTCACCATACCAACGACAATTGGGTGGGCGCCACTCCGGACAGACTACTTCTCCACTCCGGGTGGGGGTGCTGACGGCCAAGGAGCATGCTGCGACTCAGGCCAAACCAGGTCATGAGCATCCCGGCGAGGTGATTCATTCGCGGGACAGCCCCCGTCTATTGGGGCTCTGTCGTGGCGAGGCCTAGCGTGGGGCTATACCCTGCACACGCTCGCTGGCTGGACTGGGAGACCTTAAGGATCTAGGATATCCAGTCCGAAACCCAGTCCTGCTGTTGATTGCAGTTCTGTTCTCTCAGTAACATAACTAGCTAAAAAATTTAAATTTTAAACAAAGGTTCCCTTTAAAATAACTGGATTTTTGACTTACAGTAAAATCCTTTTCTCTTAAGCTCATTGACAGACGCAGACTTCTTGATTGATATCAGTAGGGTTATACTGCCCCCTACAGAAGTAGGACACTAGGCAGAAAAAAGTTCTGGCTACGTCTATGGGCAGTCCCAGGGGGTATACCCTCTCACTTCCTGCTATAGGATGCCAGTTTTGTATCAAAGCAGTGTCAGAGAAATCATACCAACCCAACTCAAAAATAGAGGGGCGGGTACTGCGTCTGTCAATGAGCTTAAGAGAAAAGGATTTTACGGTAAGTCAAAAATCCAGTTTTCTCTGTCGCTCATTGACAGACGCAGACTTCTTGATTGATATCAGTAGGGACGTCCCAAAGCAGTGCCATAAATGAGGGGTGGGACAGCAGAAACAAGTCCACAAGGCTAAACAAAGCCAACCAGGTAACATAGGACTCATCGAAACAATAAGATGAGACATAGTTACATAGTTACATAGTTACATAGTAGGTGAGGTTGAATAAAGACAATAGTCCATCCAGTTCAACCTGTGTAGGTGTGTGTGGCTGTACTCATCTCACATACCCCTGAATGTTCTGATCCTTGAGATTTAAGTCTAAGAGTCTTTTGAAAGCCACCATACTACCCGCAGAAACCACCTCTTGTGGTAGAGAATTCCACAATCTTGTAGCCCTAACAGTAAAGAACCCCCCACGTTGCCTGTGATTAAAACGCTTCTCCTCTAATCGCATTGTATGCCCTCGAGTCCTCATGCAATCCCTTCGAATGAACAGCTTTTTTTCTAAGCTGGGATCCCCATTAAGATATTTATAAATTGCTATCATGTCCCCCCTCAGACGTCTCTTCTCCAGGGAGAATAAATCAAGCGATTGTAGACGCTCTTCATAGTCAAGGTCCTCCAATCCCCTAATTAGTTTAGTTGCCCTTCTCTGGACTCTCTCCAGCTCCAACACATCCCTCCTGAGGACTGGCGACCAGAACTGGACAGAATACTCCAGATGCGGTCGGACCAGAGTTTTATAAAGTGGAAGGATTATAGTCTTATCTCTGGAATACATCCCTTTCTTTATGCATGCTAATATTCTGCTGGCTTTGGCAGCTGCCGCTTGACATTGCATGCTGTTGCCTAATCTATCATCAACCAAGACTCCCAGATCCTTCTCCATTTTTGATTCCCCCAAGGGTTCCCCTCCTAACGTGTATTGTGTTTTTATGTTTTTAGTCCCCAAGTGCAAAACCTTACACTTCTCCACGTTAAACCTCATTTGCCATGTCCTTGCCCACTCTGTAATTTTGTCCAGGTCATTCTGTAGGATATCTGCTTCATGCTGTGCAGTTATTGCCCTGCCCAATTTTGTGTCATCTGCAAAAACTGATATTGAACTACTGATCCCGTCCTCAATGCTGTTTATGAATAAATTGAACAAGGTTGGTCCCAGGACTGAGCCCTGGGGCACCCCGCTTACAACCTCAGACCAGTCTGAGTATGCGCTGTTTATTACCACCCTTTGGACACGCCCTTTAAGCCAGTTCCGTATCCAAGAGCAAACCCTGCTTTCGATACCTGCAGACCTTATTTTATAAATTAAGCGCTTGTGGGGAACTGTATCAAACGCCTTAGCGAAATCCAAGTACACCACATCCACTGGTCTGCCCCTATCTAGCTCACAGCTCACCTCCTCGTAGAATGCTAAGAGATTGGTTTGACAAGAACGCCCATTTGTAAACCCGTGCTGGTTACTGCTGATGATGTTGTTGTCTTTAGCAAACTTTACGATATAGTCCCTTATCATCCCCTCCAGAAGTTTACATACTATTGATGTCAAACTGACAGGCCTATAATTTCCCGGGATATGCCTCTGGCCCTTTTTGAATATCGGAATCACGTTAGCTTTCTTCCAATCCCCTGGTACATCCCCTGTCCTAATACTGTCAGCAAAGATCAGGAACAGTGGTCTGGATATAACCTTACTGAGTTCCTTGAGTACTCTCGGATGTACGCCATCCGGGCCTGGTGATTTGTTTGTGTTAAGTTTATCCAGCCTTTCCCTGATTTCACCCTCTGTTAGCCATAGTGGCAAATCCTGTGTATTACTACTAACCATACAGTCATGGTCAGTGTACCCCTCCGTTTCCTGTGTAAAGACTGACGAGAAAAAAGCATTCAGCACGGTTGCTTTTTCAGTGTCCTCTGTAACCATCCCCCCATCATCGCTAATTATGTGTGCAATATGCTCTGCCCTAGTTTTTTTGCTGTTGATATATTTAAAGAATTTCTTTGGGTTTTTTTTACTATCCTCCGCTATTTGTCTCTCAAAGTTGATTTTAGCCATTTTGATTTCGTGTTTACTTTTCTTATTTGCCTCCTTGTATAGCTCGAAAGCCAATACAGTGCCCTCTGATTTATATTTCTTGAAGGCCATTTTTTTTTCCCTAATACGTTTTTTAACGTTACGGTTTAGCCAGCCAGGTTTGGCTTTGTCTCTTCTAAATTTATTTCCCATAGGAATGCACTGCAAGATGCCTTTGCCTAATATGTTCCTAAAGCATTCCCATTTTTCCTCTGTGGTCAGGGATCCCAGGGTTTGGTCCCAGTTTACCCTTTCCATCAATGAGTACAATTTTGGAAAGTTTGCCCTTCTGAAGTTTAGGGTTCTTATGTTCCCCACTTGCCTTGTTATATTGTTATTTATACTAAATGTGATCATCCTGTGATCGCTAGAGCCCAGGTTGTCCTGAACTACTACCTCCGAGATTATGTCTGGGTCATTAGTGATCAATAGATCCAGGACTGCATTTTCTCTAGTCGGAGAATCCACCAACTGTGACATGTAATTATCCAGTAAGGTTTCTGTGAATAGACGGGCCTTCTGTGAGTGTGCAGTCCCCTCTTCCCAGTCAATGTCAGGATAATTGAAGTCCCCCAATATGATGACTGATCCCAATTTTGCCACTTTACTCATTAGTGCTAAAAATTCCAGCTCTACCTCCTCCCCTTGGTTAGGTGGCCTATAGCAAACCCCCACAATTACTTTCCCCTTTTCTCCTTCCCTATGGAGTTCAACCCACACAGATTCTAACTCCATGCTCATCCCATCCGTAATGTCACTCCTTTCTATCACCTTTATATTGTTCTTGACATAGAGACATACCCCTCCCCCTCTTTTTCCTACCCTGTCCTTCCGGTACACCGAATACCCTTGGATATTGGCCAGCCAGTCATGTGAGGGGTCGAACCAAGTCTCTGTTATTCCCACAAGGTCTATGTCCTCCTCATGTACTAACATTTCCAACTCATCCATTTTATTAGCTAGGCTCCTGGCATTAGCATATACCCCTCTTAGTTTTACGGAAGTTGAGCGCAATTGGTGGTTATGTTTATTCCTGTTTGGTCTGAGGTTTTCCCGCACAGACCTACCGATTGGCGTTGTGGACCTACTGTCGCTGCTGACCCTACAGCTGCCTTCAGTCCTCTGCTCCCTCCTGACTGATTCTACTTCTGAGCCCTCCCCCCCGTCTCCTAGTTTAAAAGCCCCTCCAACTTGGTGGCCATCTTTCTCCCCAAAAGAGCTGTACCGTCCCCATTAAGGTGCAGCCCATCCTTACTAAAGAGCCGGTAGCCGACTGAGAAGTCAGCCCAGTTCTCCAGGAACCCAAACCCCTCCTTCCTACACCAATTCCTCAGCCACTTGTTAACTTCCCTAATCTCCTTCTGCCTCTCTTGTGTGGCTCGAGGTACAGGCAGTATTTCAGAGAAAACCACCTTCCTTTTCCTCAATCTATTACCTAAGTCCCTAAAATCGTTCTTAAGGATCCTCCACCTACCTTTAACTTTGTCATTAGTGCCCACATGCACCATGACCGCTGGGTCATCCCCAGCCCCCCACATCAATCTGTCTGCCAGATCTGCGATATGCCGAACGCGGGCGCCCGGTAAACAACAAACTGTTCGGTTCACGAGATCTTTTTTACAGATTGCCCTCTCTGTCCTCTTGATAATTGAGTCCCCAACTACCACAACCTTTCTAACCTTTCCTGAGTTACCGCCCCCCTTCTTCCTGGAGCCGTCCCTCCCCTGGCAGCTGGGGGAGGGTGCATGCTCCAGCTCTGCCACCCCTGATTTGATATCCCCCTCAACCTGCAACTCGGCAGATTTGTTAGGGTGTACCAACTCAGGATTGGCCTCCCTGGCACTCCTCCCTCTACCCTTCCTAACAGTCACCCAGCTGCGTACCTCTGCTGCTTGCGTCTCCTCTGTTCCTCCCTCCTCTATGCTGGCCCCTACCAGCGCCTGATAGGCAATGTCCAAGCTCCTTTCCAGGTTGTTGATGCCACGCAGTGTTGCCACTGTGTTCTGTAGGTCCAGGATCTGGTCTACCAGAGCAACAAGTCGCTCACATCTTGCACAGCAGTATTCGCCCTCGATTGGTTCATCAAGGAACGCATACATGCAGCAAGAAGTGCACTGAGTAGCATCCGCAATTCTGTCGGACATTATTACCCTCTACTCTATGGGGATAATATTAACAACCTGCTCTTCCTTACCTACACTACCTCTGTCTCCCCTGGTACTAAACCTGGGGTCCTCACCAGTCGCTAAGATACTCACCAGTCGCAAAGATCCAACAGACGGTAAGATACTCACCAGTCGCAAAGATCCAACAGACGCAAAGATACTCACCAGTCGCAAAGATACTCACCAGTCGCAAGGATACTCACCAGTCACAAGGATACTCACCAGTCGCAAGATACTCACCAGTCGCAAGATACTCACCAGTCGCAAAGATACTCACCAGTCGCAAAGATACTCACCAGTCGCAAGGATACTCACCAGTCGCAAGGATACTCACCAGTCGCAAGATACTCGCCAGTCGCAAAGATACTTACCAGTCGCAAAGATACTCACCAGTCGCAAAGATACTTACCAGTTGCAAAGATACTTACCAGTCGCAAAGATGCTCACCAGTCGCAAAGATGCTCGCCACCAGTCGCAAGATACTTACCAGTCACAAAGATCCACACCAGTCGCAAGATACTCACCAGTCGCAAGTCGCAGAGCACCTCTCAGTCTATAGTAACCCCTTAGTAACCTGTATTGCTTGTAGTGTTTGTACTTGTATGTAGTTTGTACTTGTAGTCCCCCCCACCAGCCCGCCCCCCTACCAGGAGATCAGATCAGATTGTTTCCAACTTACGACCCTCGGTCTCAGTCTGGTCCTTGTCTCCCCTGCACTGGTTCCCTGGTCCGAGGCTCCGAGCTCCTGCTTCCTAGTGCGGCATCCCCGCTCTCCTCCGCACGTGCGTCTCCTGCTTCCTAGTGCGGCTTCCCCCGCTCTCCTCCGCACGTGCGTCTCCTGCTTCCTAGTGCGGCTTCCCCCGCTCTCCTCCGCACGTGCGTCTCCTACTCCCGGCTGTCTCCCGCACTTGTTCCCTGGTCCGAGGCTCCGAGCTCCTGCCCCCCGGCCTCCTAGTGCGGCTTCCCCCGCTCTCCTCCGCACGTGCGGCTCCTCCTCTACACACACACACACACACAGCTCTCCGCTCTCCTCGCTGTGTGTCGTTTCCGGTTTCCGGATTGATGGGCTTCTTTCCACATAGACCTACTTTTGAGACCCACCTGAGAAACAGAAACCCTCAAGGGAGACTAAGGGCCCCCTTAAACAGCAGCCCGCAAAACTTTGCGGCCTAAAGAGGCATCTGCACATGCCAGCACATAAACTTTATAAAACTTTGTAAAGGTGTGAACAGACGACCAGGTAGCCGCCTCGCAAACCTAAAGTACAAATGCCGGATGGCGAAAAAACCCAGGAAGCACTAAGCGCCCGAGCAGAATGCACCTTAACAGGGAAAGGAGGAACCTGATCCTTATTGAATAATCCTGTACCACCGTCTGCCTGATCCATCTGGAAACAGTAGCAGGTTCCAGACGAGGTACCACTGTATCCCTATGAACCATCAGATAGGAAGAATGACAGGACAACGCCGCCAGTACCGACACCCTGCGCGCATAAGTAATAGCCACGAAGAAGGCCACCTTCTGAGACAAGGTAAGCAGGGGAATCCCCTGAAAATTTGCAAAGGGAGGGTTCTGAAGAACCGACAGCACCAAATTAAGGTCCCAAGTTGGTAATGGAGGTTGCCCTGGAGTTACCAGGTGTCGCACCCCCTGGATGAAGTAACGCACCAGGGAAAGGGTGGCCAATGGCCTTAGGAAGAATATTGCCAAGACTGAGACATGACCCTCGATATACTCAAGGCCAACTTTTAACTCCCCCTGGAAAAAAATCAAACAATCGAACCACCGAGCAAGAGCTTGTGGGAACCCCAACAGACGCACACCACGCAATATATGACTTCCACGTACGATGATTGATCGTTCTAGAAGTCGCTTTCCTCGGTGTGAGCAGAGTAGGAATGACTGAAGCAGACAATCCCCTTTCCTTCAGCACCCGGCTATAAACAGCCAAGGCATCAAAGCCAGCGACCGTAAAACAGGATAGAAGATTGGCCCCTGACAGTAGGTCCTCCCTGAGAGGAAGTCCCCAGGGAGCGTCCGCGACTAGCCCAGTCTGGAACCACAACAATGACCGTAATCCCTTCCAAATCTATCCCGCAAAGAAGTGTCAGTAGTAACCTGAGAGGAGGAAGGCATACAGCAGCTGATACAGACCCCACAGGGCCACCAGCGCCTCAGTGGCATCTACCCGAGAATCCCGGGAGCGGGCCACAAACCGCTGCACATTACTGTTGATCCGGGATGCCAACAGATCCCTATCTGGAGTGCCCCACCTAGGGCCCAACTGGTGGAACACCTCAGGATGGAGAGACCATTCTCCTAGATCCAAGGTCCGTCGGCTGAGGAAATCCGCCTGCCAATTTTCCACTCCAGAAATGGGAACAGCGGAGAAAGCTGGAACAAAGCATTCTGCCCATCGGAGTATGCCGGCCACTTCCAAGGCCGCAGGGGCACTTATGGTACCCCCTTAGCGATTGACATAAGCTACGGCCGTGGCATTGTTCAATTGAATGCGCACTTGACAATCCCAAAGCAATTCGGTCCAGCGAACCAGGCAAGCCAGTTCCAGTACAGTAATAGGCCAACCTGGATACTTCCAGGGACCAGACTCCCTGAGCAGAAAATCCACCGAGAACCCCTCCCCACCCGGATAGGCTGACATCCGTGGTGACAATAGACCAATAAATCGAAAAGGAAGGACTTCCCTGAAGTGAGCATCAGGGACTGAATCCACCATATCAGGGACTCCCTGGTCACCGGGCTCAGCTGGATCTGATTGTCCAGGGAACTTTGATTTTTGTTCCATTTGAGAAGGGTGTCCTTCTGGAGGATTCTCGTGTGGAATGAGCTCGTGGAGTATTCCTGAAAGAAGAAACACCCTGGCTAAGGGCGAGGCCAAGTCAGGCCCTGATAGGCCAGTCTCCCAGACCGACAGTCCCCGCTGTCACAACAGCTCCAGAACAAGAGCCAAACACCTATGTGAAGACCCAAGGAGCAGAAGCGAGACCAAAGGGTAACGCCACAAATAGATAATGGTCCACTCCCACTGCAAAGCGCAAAAAACGTTGGTGTCCTGCGCATAGGGGATGTGAAGGCAGGTGTCTTTGATATCCATGGAGGCCAGAAGATCCCCCCAATGCACCACCGTGGGGATGGATTCCATCTTGAAATTTTGAACCTGTACGAAACAATGCAGCTCCTTAAATCCAGGGTTGGACGCACCTTAACCTCCTTCCTGGGTACTGTAAACAGGCGTGAAAAAAGCCCCAGAAAGGGTCCGCACACAGAACCAAAACTATTACTCCCTGTTGTACCAAGTCCCGTACTGCCCCCAAGAGAGCCAGTAAGCGGTTTGGGGACAGCCTCACAGTGGAAGGGAAGAACCTTACCGGTGGGACAGAGCGAAACTCGATCTTGTACCCCGACTGCATGACCTCTTGAACCCATCTATCTTGAATCCGGGAGAGCCACGGGTCCAGGAACCGGCAAAGACGTCCCCCACCCCAGATATGGGTGGGAGCGCACCTTTAGGCCGAAGTGGCCTTTTCCGCAGGTCTGGAGAGATTTGATTTTTGTTTTCCAGACCAGGGTCGCTTGGAACCCCCCGAGGGAGCCTTGAAGGACTTTGCCTTATCGACTGACACGAGGGACGAAAGAACTCCCTTTGTGCTGAAAAGGAGAGTCCTTGTCAGCGACGGGGGTCCTCACCCTTGGTAGCCTACGGCAGAAAGGTACTCTTACCCCCAGTGAGACCTTTGATAAAGTCAGCTTAGGGGTAGCCCAAAACAGGCAATCCCCGGAGGGGAAGATCAGTTAAGCTTTCTTCTAACCTGATCCGCAGACCAGCACTTCAGCCACAACATGCACCGGAGGGTCACTGCCCAAAAGGACAAATGGCCCAACATGGGAGCAGTGTCCAGTGCGGCAGCACAAACAATTGCAGCCCTTGCACCAGTTGGTCCAACAGCTCCGAAACAGCAAAGGGGAGTTGTCTCCCCTCCAGGTCATGGCGTAGTAGCGTAGGCCATTCAGTCAATGTTTGCGACACCAGGGCACCCAGAAACACCGGTCTTAAAGCAGACCCCGCCAGGGAGAACATAGTGCGGGACACAGACTCCGCCCTCCATTCCACCGGATCCTTACAGGATGGGGGAACCTCCACCAGGATCATAGTAGCTCCATGCAGTCTGCAGATCCACCATAGGTGGCACAGTCCACTTGTTAATGAGGGACCCTGCAAAAGGATAGCGCCTAGCATCCGCTCAGGCATCCCAGGGGAACGTTTTGGATGGTCCCAAACTTTTTTGATCATATTGGCAAAGTACGCAGGAAAAACCTTTGCTGCTCTGGAAGGCTCGTGAGTGACAATGTAGCCTGCGCCTCAGTCGCAGTCACAGCTGCGTCCTCCATTTTTACAGTATCACGCACAGAGACTAGCAGTGTGTCCACCAGCGCCTAGTCTTGTGAGGCAGCAAAGGCAGAAAGGTCATCCTCACTATCAGAGGAGACAGGGGGCGAGGCAGTAGACCCGGCAGGGAGACCTGTGTCAGCAGCGCCTGATGCAGACCCAGATTCTGAGGCATCAGATGAGGCAGGGGTAGGCGGAGGGCATTTATTAGCACCTCGCCCTTTAAAGGCCACCTCCAGCCGGGACACAAACAATTCCAGGACCGCCGAAAGTGCATCTATAGCCAGCCGGGAGCTGGAGGGCCCTTAAGGGGGTCAGGTCCATGTTAAATCAGGGGAACCCGTTAGCAAATTTTGAGAAAAAAATGTTTTTTTTAAATCATCCCGCTGTGCTATAGCGCCCCCCAAGTGGTCAGGCAGCGTGCACTAGAGACCCCCCAGCAGAGAGAGAGACAGACCCCCAAAGGCTCATCAACCCACAGCCAGATGCACCAGAAGGCCCAGAGTGTCTCAGCAGCACGTGTCAGCAGCGATCCTCTTCCAAAGGATTGTCTGCAGAGCATTGCGCCCGGGTCTGGGGAGGGGCTCCACCCACATACACACCTCCAGGAACTCTCATACAGTGAAACTCATGCACTGAAATATGAGCCGGTGTACCAAGATGGACGTCGCCATGCATGGCACATGTAGGCTACAAGAAAATGGTGGCCCGCGACGCTAAAGGGGACCCCCAGGGGCCCACCCCGTGCCTACCCACGGATCGATCGGAAGATGGGTCTGGAAAAAAACAGATAGCAAACCCCCCCTCCCGCACGAACGTTCGGCCGTCACCGGCCCCATCCCCACCCCCATCTGCCCCCTGGAGTCACATCCCAACATCCCCAGTAGTGGGGGGGGGGTAGATAGGTGGGGGTGCGTTACAGGACAGAGGGGAAACCGGGATTGTGAGGGTCCGACCATCCCAGGGAGGGGCCCGTATCCACCCCAAAACCCGTCAGAGGGAGAGGGGGAACATTTTACTCACCATACCGGAATAGGCGGGCACCAACTCCTGACAGAACCCCTCTCCACCGAGGTGGGGGGCTGTAGGCCAAAAAGGACGATGCGACTCGGGCTCAGAGCGGCCGTAGGCGTCCTGGCGAGATGTAACTCGCGGGGCCAGTCCCCGTCTAGTGGGACTATGTCGCGGCCGACCCAGCGCGGAGCTAGGGCCTGCACACGCTCGTTGGCCGGCTGGGGTGACCACCTGATATCAACATCCAGCTCGTCGCTCAGATCCGGCATAATTGATTGTAGATCTCAGAAGAACAATCCGGAGAAAAAAAATAGCTAAAAAAAAAATTATCTAATAAAGCTTGCCAGGACCAGAGATCCCAGCAAGGAACTTAGGTTCTTACTCCTGACTAGGCAGAGAAAAACTGGCATCCTATAGCAGGAAGTTAGAGGGTATACCCCCTGGGACTGCCTATAGACGTAGCCAGAACTTTTTTTTCTGCCTAGTGTCCCACTCCTGTAGGGGGCAGTATAACCCTACTGATATCAATCAAGAAGTCTGCGTCTGTCAATGAGTGACAGAGAAAAATAACAAGCTAAGACCGAAGTCCCAGCCAGGAACTAGGTCCTACTCCTAAACTAGGCAGAAATATTGAATCCTATAGAAGAGTGAGTGGGTGTATGCCTTCAGGGACTGCCTCATAGGCGGGGTAAAGTTTTTTTCCTGCCTAGTGTCCTACTCCTGTAGGGGGCAGCATAACCCAATGGTTAAAAAGAATATGGAGCTGCGTCGGTCAATGAACGGTAGAGAAAAAGCGCAAATCAGACGATACTGACCCCAAGGGGCCACCAGAGCGTCAGCGGCGTCGGCCAAAGGATCCCCAGATCTCACCACAAACATCTGAACCTTCAGTTGAGACGAGGGGCCAACAGTTCCACATTGGGAGTACCCCACCGGAGACACAGTTGTTGAAACATTTCTGTGTGAAGAGACCATTCGCCCGGCTCCAACGCTTGTCGACTGAGGTAGTCCGCCTGCCAATTTTCCACCCCTGCAATGTGCACAGCAGAGAGAGCTGGAACATATTGTTCTGCCCACCTTAGAATGCCGGCTACTTCTCTGGCCACTAGGGCACTTTTGGTGCCCCCTTGATGACTGAAATATGCCACAGCCGTGGCATTGTCTGATTGAATTCTTACCGGGCACCCCTGCAGACAATCCGTCCAGAGGGACAGGCAAAGCCTGTCGCCCAAATCTCCAAGATATTGATCGGCAGACTGGACTCCTCCCGAGTCTAAACCCCTTGAGCCGAATCTGTGCCCAAGACACCTCCCCACCCAGACAGGCTGGCATCCATGGAAACCACTGCCGAGTACAGGGGCAGTGGTTTCCCACCACCCCATAAAGGCCCTGCAGCCGATCCGGGGGACAGGCGCAAACTGGAAGGAAAGAACCTCGATCTTGTAACCGGACCGAATCAACTCGTGGACCCATTTGTTTTGAATGAAAGAGATCCATGGGTCTGAAAAGAAGCAAAGATGTCCCCGCACCCCAGATACTCGTGAGGGCACCGCTTCAGGCAGAGGGGGGGTTGTCTGGGGGACCAGTGGAACCCACTTTTGACTTACCAGCCCAGGACCTCTTGGAACCTCCCGCAAAATTACAGGTGGATTTTTGTCCCTTGTCCTCCGGGCCCGCGGGACAAAAGGGCCGTTTGTGAGCTGAGAAGAAAGGACCACGCTTACGACGAGGCTCTTTGCAACCTGTGGAAGCAGAGTACTCTTACCTCCCGTAAGACCTTTAATGACCTCTTTAATAGAAGCTCTGAACAGGCGGTCTTCTACAAAAGGCAGATCGGTCAACAACTTTTTGGAAGCCTTGTCCGTAGATCAGTATTTCAGCCAGATCATGCGGCGAAGGATCACAGACACTCTGCTTGCTAAAGGGGCTGCATCCAGAGAGGCATCACAGATATACTGTAACCCCTGTATCAACTGATCCGGCAGCTCAGGATGATGTTGACCCCCTTTCAAATCCAGGCGCAGAGCTTTGTCCATTCCATTAAGGTCTGGGAGACCAAGGTGACAGCAAACACCGGCCTCAAAATTTAACCTGCTACGGAAAAACGGTATCAGACCAGAGCCTCAGCTCTCTTATCCACATAGTCTTTTAAAAGACGGGGAATCCTCCCCCGGAAGAAGCGTGGCTTTATTCAATCTGGAAACCTGAGTCTCCACCAGCGGTGGAACTGTCAGTTTCTTCAAAAAGAGATCTTCAGAAGGATACCTTCTAGCAAAAAGCTTAGGTATCCCAACCATGCGTCTTGGGGATCCCCACTGACTTGCGACAATCTTGTTAAAATAAGCAGGAAAGGGGAACACCTTAGTCAAATTGGATGGTCTGTGGGTACCAAGTTGCACAGATGCAGCCTTAGCTGTACCCTCCAATTTTAAAGTTTCCCGCACTGATACAATCAGTGCCTCCACAAGCGCCTTTTCATGAGCGGCTGTAGTGGAAGAGGATTCATCCTCACTGTCAGAGCACCTAGGGTGCTTGGGCACGGACCCGGTGGGTTGACTCGCATCCGCAGCGGCCCAATCCACCTCAGAATCTGAGGAGGCAGAGGATACAGGTGAAGGCAGGGGGCGCTTCTTGCTAGGCCGCTTTTGAAGGGCCGTATCAATTTTGGACACTAGCGACTGTAGGACCGCCGTCATGGGCGCCAGGACAGACTGAGACCCAGAGGGTCCCGCAGCTTCCGAGAGTGGGTCAGGTGGCGACACATGCTCCAGGGACTCCATGGTTAACCCAGAGGCCGCCCGCAAAAATATGTGAAAAAATTGCAATAAAAAACCCCCCTCACCGCTGGAGCGGTAGTACTACAAGTCCCAGCGCACAAGCGGCACTGCTATAGCAGAAAAAGGAAGCTGTACACCTGCAGGGACTCACCACCATCGACTTATGGAAGGATACAGAGGCCAAGCTGCTTGCCATGTGGCGATCAGAGAGAAGGAGGAAGCGCCTTCACTGCCATTAGAGGCCCACCGCCGCATCACCGCTTCACAGGCTACAATAATATGGCCACCACGTTGATTTCAATGGGAAACTTCGAAAACATGGCTACCTGACTACACAAAAATGGCCGCTGAAGCTTCAGAACAGCCACCCACAGCTAAATGGCAGTGCCATGTGGCGCAGCACGGCACTCTAACCCCCAACGGCTCTCCAAGTGCTTGTAGTCCGCCAGGGGGACCCTAAAAGCGACCCGAACATGACATTGCCACATAAAATTGTAATCTGTGCCACCGCCCCCCCTCTCCAGCCCAGCACTGCATGACCCGGTACCTGAAAGTAGCTAGGCCACCCTGAGGAGGGGGGACTAGGGGGGGGGGTTAGGTGAAGGAGACAAGTGCAGGGGACCCCAGTAGTGAGGGGGGGGGACACCAGGCGGGAAGGAACGACACATACCAACCTGAGGAAAGGGCCCGTGTCCACCTCAACATTTTCCAGGCAGAGATGGGGGACACCACTCACCCCACCTAGGAACCGAGGGGGCACCACTCTGGGCAGTCCACCGCACCATCTTCGAATGGGGGTGCTGCGGGCCAGAGTTACGCTGAGACTCAGGTCGTGACCAATTCTATGAGTCCTCACGAGGTGTTTCGCTCGCCAGCCAGGCCCCGTTCAGTGGGGCTATGTCGAGAGATGGGGGACACCACTCACCCCACCTAGGAACCGAGGGGGCACCACTCTGGGCAGTCCACCGCACCATCTTCGAATGGGGGTGCTGCGGGCCAGAGTTACGCTGAGACTCAGGTCGTGACCAATTCTATGAGTCCTCACGAGGTGTTTCGCTCGCCAGCCAGGCCCCGTTCAGTGGGGCTATGTCGCGGCCAAACTAGCGCAGAGCTAAAGTTGGATCGCACTTGCTGGCCAGACTGGGAATACTGTAAGGATCCAGGATATCCAGTACACCGCCCAGTCCAGGCAGTTGATTGTAGTTCTCACAGGAACAGAAAATAATAAAAGAAGAAGAAAAAAATTCCATTTAAAAAGGAAAAAAATTCCAGGACAAGAGATCGCAGCAAGGAAACAGGTCTTTATTCCTGACTAGACATAAAAAAAACTGAAGTCCTATAGCAGGAAGTGGGAAGTATACCCACTAGGACTGCCCTAGGGGCGTAGTCAAATTTGTGTACGCCTAGACCTACTCCTATGGAGAGCAGCATAACCCAAGGGCCAAAGAGGATATGGAGCTGTGTCCGTCAATGAACGAAAGAGAAAACTGAATTTTTGTAAAATCTTACCGTAAATTCCTTTCTCTGAGTCCTCTGACAGTCGCCCACTCATTCAGTCTTTACCAATGGGATGTCCCAAAGCAGTGTAGACATGAGGGGTGGGAAACGTAACCGTCACAAAGGCAACGCAGCACCCAAGTCAGAGAAAGGAACCTTACTTGAACAGAAAGGTAAATCCGCTGGGTAACAAAAAAGGCTCAACTGGAGCAACAACCCGGGAAAGCAAATAAACAAGAGGAAAAACAACCCCAATAGCCAGGGACCCCAAAACCAGGGTCCACTTAAGGCACTGCCGCACAGAGAACTTTGCAGCCAAAGGAGGCATCAGCTGATGCCAGAACATCAAGTTTGTAAAATTTGGAAAAGGTGTGCACTGACGACCAAGTCGCAGCCTTGCACACCTGGACCACCGAAGCCTGATGCCGGAAGGCCCAGGACGCACTCACCGCTCTGGTGGAGTGCGCCTTGACAGGGAAGGGCGGAGCCCGGTCCCTAAGTGAATAGGCCTGTACAATCGTCTGTCTGATCCATTTAGAAATGGTTGCCGCAGACGCAGCCATACCCTTCCGAGGTCCCTCAGGAAGGACAAAAAGAGAATCCGACTTCCTAAAGGATTCAGTGGATGACAGGTAAATCCTGATCGCCCGGACAACATCCAAGGAATGTAAAGCAAACTCCGTAGGATGCTTAGGATTCACACAGAGCGAAGGCAAAACAATGTCCTCAATAAGGTGAAAATCAGAAACCACCTTAGGAAGGAAGGGCTGGTTAGGTCGCAAGACCACCCTATCCCTATGAACCACCAGGTAAGGGAAGCGGCAGGACAAGGCCGCCAACTCCGACACTCTGCTGGCAGAAGTGATCGCCACTAGAAAAGCAACCTTTCGCGACAGCAGAGGCAAAGAAATTTCCCTGATGTTTTCAAAGGGAGGACATTGCAAAATGGACAGAACCAAGTTCAAGTCCCAAGGAGGTAAAGGCGCCCTCCGAGGAAGGGCCAAATGACGCACACCTTGAATAAAGGTGCGAATCAAAGATTTTGACGCCAAGGGGTGCTGGAAAAGGACAGCCAGTGCAGATATCTGGCCCTTAATCGTGGTCAACGCAAGGCGCTGGTCCACACCAGTTTGCAGGAAAGCTAATACCCTCGCCACCGAGAAGGAGCGAGGAGGGATGCCCCTGGATTACCACCAGGCAAAATAAGCCTTCCAGGTACGGTAATAGATCTTACAAGAGGAGGCCTTCCTAGCCTTCAGCAGAGTAGGAATGACCTCCAATGAGAGACCCCTGTCTCTCAGGACCTGGCTTTCGACAGCCATGCCGTTAAAGCCAGTGACTGTAAAGCAGGATGGAAGATCGGTCCCTGAGCCAGTTGAATGATGTCCGCGTACCAGGACCGGTACGGCCAGTCCGGGGCCACCAGAATCACCAACTTCGGTTCCGAGACCAACATGCGAAGGAACCTGGACAACTGAACAACTGAATCGGGGGAAAGGCATATATCAGGCGATACCGGTGCCAAGGCACCACCAGCGCATCCGAGGCGTCTGCCAGAGGATCGCACGCTCTTGCCACGAACCTTCCCACCTTGTTGTTTACCCGGGACGCGAACAAATCCACATCTGGGGATCCCCATCTAGCACACAGCATTTGAAACACCTCCGGGTGCAGGGACTATTCACCCTGGTCCAGGGTCTGGCGGCTCAGATAATCAGCCTGCGAACTATCCACACCCGGAATGTGAACTGCCGAAATCACCGGAACATGTGTCTCGGCCCAAGACAGAATGCTGGTCACTTCCTGGGCCGGCCGGGCACTCCTGGTGCCCCCTTGGTGATTGATGTAAGCCACCGCAGTGGCATTGTCCGTCTGCACCCGAACAGGGCGGCCCCGAAGACGATCCGACCAATGGAGCAGGCACAGCCTGATCGCTCTCAGTTCCAAGATGTTTATCGGCAGGGAGGATTCCTCCACTGACAAAGTGCCCTGGGCAGACAGGGTGCCCAGAACGCCACCCCAGCCCGACAGGCTGGCATCCGTGGTAATCACCGTCCACAGCAACGGCCGGAAGGACTTCCCCTCTGCTACGGCCGGAGACTGGAGCCACCACAGATGATCCACTCTGGTTTGGCGACTCAAAGACACCCTCATGTCCAAGGACTGAGGAAGCCTGTCTCATCTGGCCAGCATCTCCGCTTGGAGAGACCGCGTGTGAAACTGTGCAAACGGTATCGCCTCGAAGGCTGACACCATCAACCCCAGGGACCGCATACAGGTCCTCAGCGACGAGGCCTCGTCCCTGAGGGACCTGACCTCGTCCTGCAGGGTCCGGAGCTTGTCCTCCGGCAGAAAAACCTTCGCTTGGGCGGAGTCCAGGACCATCCCCAAATAGGGGAGACGAACTGAAGGAGCCAAAGTCGACTTCTGAACGTTGGTCCACCCGAACTCCTGGAGCGTCTGAACCGTAGTGGACAGATCGCGCAGCAGGCTCTGACTGGCACTCGACCTTAACACAAGATCGTCCAGATATCCCAAGATCGCAATGCCCTGTGCCCGTAACAGGGCCAAAACAGGAGCCAGCACTTTGGTAAACACCCTCGGAGCCGAAGCGAGACCGAAAGCTAACGCCACAAACTGATAGTGTGCCTCCGCGATTGCGAATCGGAGGTAACTCTGATGACCCTCGAATATGGGGATGTGTAAATACGCATCCTTGAGGTCGATAGAAGCCAGGAAATCTCCTGGGCTCAAGGAGGCTACCACCGAGCGGAGCGATTCCATGCGGAATTTTTGAATGCGCATGAAGCGGTTCAGAGCTTTCAAGTCCAGAATTGGACGCACCTTGCCCTCCTTTCTGGGCACAGTGAACAGATTTGAGTAAAACCCCTGAAATCTGTCCCGATGTGGCACCGGGACGATCACCCCCTGGGCGAGAAGATCCTGAACCGCCCGATGAAGATCTTGCAAACGATCTGGGGTCAAATGAAGATTTGAGGGAAAGAACCTGTCCGCTGGCCGCGAAAGGAATTCAATCTTGTAACCCGATCGAATGATTTCCTGAACCCACCTGTCCGGAATCCGGAGCAGCCAAGGTTCGAGAAAACCGCGCAGATGTCCCCCCACCCCTGGAACGGGTGAGGGCTTCCCTTCCGGTCGAGGCGCACTGAGCCGCCGCTCCAGCCTGGGTGGCCTTTGACTTGGCCGCCCAAGGCTTCCTCTAGCCGCCATGGCCTTTAAAGGGTTTCCCCTTGTCCTGTGCTTTGAAAGCACGAAAGGACGCCGGGTTCGGTTTAAAGGAAGGGCCCCGCTTACCGCGGAGGAACTTACCCTTAGGATTCTGGGGCAGCAGAGTGCTCTTGCCCCCAGTGACTCCTTTAACCAATTAGTCAAGGGATTCCCCAAAAAGACGAATCCCCGCATAAGGGATGTCTTCTTGGAAGTCTCTTCAGCCAAACCAGGCGACGGTTAAGCACCGCGACACCAGACAGGCGTGTGGCTAAAGGAGCCTCACCTAAGGCCGCGTCACAGATACATAACCGCCTGACTAATCGGGTCCACCATCTCCAAAGTAGTAGTGGGGGCAGAGTCAGCCACAAGGGTGCGCCTAAGCACCTTGGTCCAGTCTGCCACAGCCTGAGACCCCATGACGGAGGCGAAAATAGGTTTCAGCAAGGAACCCTCCACCATATAGGCGTGGCGGGCGAGGGATTCCAACCTCCTATCCGTAGGGCCCCTGAACACCAGAGAATCCTCAGTGGGAACCAGAGTGGCCCTGTTCAATATGGACACCGTGTGATCCACCTTAGGGGCTGCAGACCAGCGCAAATCCGTAGGAGACGCAAAAGGGTAACAGAGTTGAAACCATTAAGGCACCACAAAATTGCGCTTCAAATTGCGCCATTGTTCATTCACCGTTTTGTGAAACTCAGCGGGACAAGGAAACACCTGCGCCGCTTTTTGGGATCTGCGAGTCCCAAAAGAGGACCGCTTACCTCCAAATGTAGTATATCTTTCACCGCAGTAATCAGCGCAGACATAGCAGCGCGTTCTCTGGCCATCCCGGGGGGGGGGGGATTCATCCCCCTCCTCGTCCTCCGCCTCCCCTTCAGACAGGGAGGAATGAAACCCCTCAAGGGGTACACTATCTACGGCAACCATATCAGACTCAGAATCAGAAGAGTGAGAAAACTTAGGCCTTTTCCTAGAATCCCGTTCAGCCATCAAAAGATCCACTTTGGACGCTAAAGTCGCAAGTGCAGCAGTAAGTGTAGATGATTCAGAGGAGCCGGAATCATCCACCAAAGCTGGGGAAAATTTGCTGTCCTGGGACTCCATAAAATAATTTTTATGGCGCTGGCCCTTTAAATCGCACGGCGGTCCCACCGCAATACACCGCTAGTAAGGACTACACTGAGAGACCCCTCAGGCAGGAATAAAGCTGATAGCCAGAGGTATTCCCCACAAAAACAGCATGAACAGACCCCCACAAGTGTTACCACGCTGGCTGACGATCTCCTCTGTATGAGAAAGGAAGTGATGTCACACCGCATGAAGCTGAACAGGACTCAGGCTAAGGGAAAATGGCTGCCCATAGAAAGTAATGGGAGACTCCGGGAACATGGCCGCCGACATGTGCACAGAAGAACACATTGCCACACGTAAGATGGCGCCCCACACTACATAGAGAGCTGCAGAAGTCCCCGTAGTGAAGCTAAGCAGCTGCCCACACCTAAAATGGCAGACCCTCGGTTTTTTAGACCGCAGCGGGACGCCCATGCATGTCTGCACCCAAACACACCACAACAGTGTCACCCAGCGTAGGGACCCCCACAACCCCCCACATTGCGTTCTAGACACGCTAGAACCCCCGCAGGGATCGGGAGTAAGGCGAGCCCCAGACACACAGACATGAGGGGATACCACAGACCTAGCAGACTGCCATCCCCAGACAGAGGCCCCACACAGAATGTATTTACCGTACCAGATGGCGTGGGCGCCTCTCCTCAATGGGAAGCCTCCCACCCCAGTCGGTGGGAGTGCCGTCAGCCAAAAATGCAGGACTCTAGCAACGCACGGAACCGCGGTTGAAATGTCCAAGCGAGGTGGCCACCTCGCGGGCTTTCGTCCCTGAGGACAGGGACAGGTCGTTTGTGAGGCCAGGGCGTATGCATAGCCTGCTAAACGCTCGATGGCAGGCTGGGATTCCATAAGGCCCTCTGTCCTGGAGCACCAGGACGACCAGTCCGACTCCAAGCTCCGCAAACGCCGTAGTCTTCCGAAGAGCCGACTAACTAGGCGCAGGAACAAAATAAAAAGCTAGTAGTGCAAGAAAAAAACACTTAGCATGAAATAAAAGTAATAAAATAGAAGAAGGCTGAGACTGTAGCCCCAGCACAGGGAGAGCCTATCTTACTCCTAACTAGGCAGAAGACAAACTGAGTTGGGAATGCTGATAGCAGGGGGGTATTGGACCAGTGGAACAGCCCCTATAGGTGTGTCTATGTAAATTACTTTGTTTTTAACAAGTCTTATGCCTAGCTTGCTCCTATGGATAAGAGGTCAATACCCATCGGTGAAGACTGAATGAGTGGGCGGCGACTGTCAGAGGACGTAAGAGAAATTAAGTTTGATATTTTTTTTATAAGGAAAATTAGAAACTGTGATATGGTTTCTCAGAATTTTCGGTCTTTTTTCATTTATATCGCAAAAAATTAAAAAAAATAAGCGCAGAGGTGATCAAAAGAAAGCTCTATTTGTGTGAAAAAAAACCCATAAATTTTGTTTGGGTACAGCATTGCATGACTGCGCAATTACCAGTTAAAGTCAGGCAGTGCTAAATTGAAAAAAATGGCCTGGTCATGAAGGGGGCAAAACCTTCTGGGTCAGAAGTTGTTAACCACTTCCTTACCGGGTCATATTAATATGACACCGGCAGGAACTGCTCTCCAGCCCCCACCCCCCCTACCCCCGGGGGCGCGCAGCGCGGCGATGCGGCGCGTCCATCGGCCCATCCCCAGCCCATCCCCGATCGGTGTAAACAGCCATTAAAAAATGTCTCTTTACCATGTGACTGGCTGTGTCCAATCACAGCTGGCCACATGCACTTCCCTCGTGCACGCCGCTCGCGCGCAGAGCGGCGATGGGGGATGGCGAGTGTCACTCTGACACAGTCCATCCCTGATCAGGGTAAAGAGCCAATGAAATTGGCTCTTTACCATGTGACCGGCTGTGTCCAATCACAGCCGGTCACAGAATGTTAACAGAAAACATGGTAACTAGCTGTCACTGTGTTCTCCTCCTCACACACTGATCCTGTGTGAGGAGGAGATTGCGGTAACAGCTAGTTACTGATAACAGTGCACCCAAAACCACACTGATTGCCCCCCCAATAAAGAGTACCTGTCACCAGCCCATCAAAGTACCCGAGTATCTGTCACCAGCCCATCAGGTACTCTGATGACAGGTACTCGGGTACTCTGATGGGCTGGTGACAGGTATTCGGGTACTCTGATGTCAGGTACTCGGGTACTCTGATGGGCTGGTGACAGGTATTCGGGTACTCTGATGACAGGTACTTGGGTACTCTGATGACAGGTACTCAGGTAATTTAAGTACCTGTCATTAGAGTACCAGAATACCTGTCATCAGAGTACCAGAGTACCTGTCACCAGAGAACCTGTAATCAGAGTACCTGAGTACCTGTCACCAGCCCATCAAAGTACCCGAGTACCTCTCTGTATCCCATCAGAGTACCCAAGTACCTGTCTCCAGCCCAGAGTACCCGAGTACCTCTCTGCAGCCCATCAGAGTACCCGAGAACATGTCATCAGCGTACCCAAGTACCTGTCACCAGCCCATCAGAGTACCTATCTGCAGCCCATCAGAATACCTGAGTACCTGTCTCCAGCCCATCAGGGTACCCGAATACCTCTCTGCAGCCCATCATAGTACCCGAATACCTCTCTGTAGCCCATCAGAGTACCCGAGTACCTGTCTCCATCCCAGAGTACCCGAGTACCCGTCTCCAGCCCAGAGTGCCCGAGTACCTATCTGCAGCCCATCAGATTAGCCAAGTACCTGTCTCTAGCAGATCAGAATACCCAAGTACCTCTCTGAAGCTCATCAGAGTACCCGAGTACCTTTCTGAAGCTGATCAGAGTACCTGAGTACCTATCTGCAGCCCATGCCTCCTAGATTATGTGTTGGGGTGTTTGCTTTCCAAAATGGGGTCATTTTGTGGGGGTTTGCATTGTCCTGGTGTTCCAGGGCCTTCAAAAGTGTGATAGGTTGTAATGAAATTATATGTGTAATTTATGCTCCTAGAACACCTGACGGTGCTCCTTGCATGTTGGGCCTCTGTATTTGGCTATGCTGTGACAAAGTCCCACATATGTGGAATCGCCATACTCAGGAGGAGTAGCAGAATGTATTTTGGGGTGTCATTTTTGCTATATACATGCTATGTGTTAGAAATATCTTATAAATTGACAACTTTGTGTAAAAAAAAAAAAAATATTTTCATTTTCTTTCCACATTTTGCAAAAAACTTCTGGAAATAAATGACCTGTTCAAAAGACTCATTATGCCTCATAGAATATACGTTGGGGTGTTTGCTTTCCAAAATGGGGTCATTTTGTGGGTAATTCCATTGTCCTGGTGCTCCAAGGGGAACACCTTAGTCAAATTGGATGGTCTGTGGGTACCAAGTTGCACAGATGCAGCCTTAGCTGTACCCTCCAATTTTAAAGTTTCCCGCACTGATACAATCAGTGCCTCCACAAGCGCCTTTTCATGAGCGGCTGTAGTGGAAGAGGATTCATCCTCACTGTCAGAGCACCTAGGGTGCTTGGGCACGGACCCGGTGGGTTGACTCGCATCCGCAGCGCCCCAATCCACCTCAGAATCTGAGGAGGCAGAGGATACAGGTGAAGGCAGGGGGCGCTTCTTGCTAGGCCGCTTTTGAAGGGCCGTATCAATTTTGGACACTAGCGACTGCAGGACCGCCGTCATGGGCGCCAGGACAGATTGAGACCCAGAGGGTCCCGCAGCTTCCGAGAGTGGGTCAGGTGGCGACACATGCTCCAGGGACTCCATGGTTAACCCAGAGGCCGCCCGCAAAAATATGTGAAAAAATTGCAATAAAAAACCCCCCTCACCGCTGGAGCGGTAGTACTACAAGTCCCAGCGCACAAGCGGCACTGCTATAGCAGAAAAAGGAAGCTGTACACCTGCAGGGACTCACCACCATCGACTTATGGAAGGATACAGAGGCCAAGCTGCTTGCCATGTGGCGATCAGAGAGAAGGAGGAAGCGCCTTCACTGCCATTAGAGGCCCACCGCCGCATCACCGCTTCACAGGCTACAATAATATGGCCACCACGTTGATTTCAATGGGAAACTTCGAAAACATGGCTACCTGACTACACAAAAATGGCCGCTGAAGCTTCAGAACAGCCACCCACAGCTAAATGGCAGTGCCATGTGGCGCAGCACGGCACTCTAAGCCCCAACGGCTCTCCAAGTGCTTGTAGTCCGCCAGGGGGACCCTAAAAGCAACCCGAACATGACATTGCCACATAAAATTGTAATCTGTGCCACCGCCCCCCCTCTCCAGCCCAGCACTGCATGACCCGGTACCTGAAAGTAGCTAGGCCACCCTGAGGAGGGGGGACTAGGGGGGGGGGGGGGGTTAGGTGAAGGAGACAAGTGCAGGGGACCCCAGTAGTGAGGGGGGGGACACCAGGCGGGAAGGAACGACACATACCAACCTGAGGAAAGGGTAGGTGTCCACCTCAACATTTTCCAGGCAGAGATGGGGGACACCACTCACCCCACCTAGGAACCAAGGGGGCACCACTCTGGGCAGTCCACCGCACCATCTTCGAATGGGGGTGCTGCGGGCCAGAGTTACGCTGAGACTCAGGTCGTGACCAATTCTATGAGTCCTCGCGAGGTGTTTCGCTCGCCAGCCAGGCCCCGTTCAGTGGGGCTATGTCGCGGCCAAACTAGCGCAGAGCTAAAGTTGGATCGCACTTGCTGGCCAGACTGGGAATACTGTAAGGATCCAGGATATCCAGTACACCGCCCAGTCCAGGCAGTTGATTGTAGTTCTCACAGGAACAGAAAATAATAAAAGAAGAAGCAAAAAATTCCATTTAAAAAGGAAAAAAATTCCAGGACAAGAGATCGCAGCAAGGAAACAGGTCTTTATTCCTGACTAGACATAAAAAAAACTGAAGTCCTATAGCAGGAAGTGGGAAGTATACCCACTAGGACTGCCCTAGGGGCGTAGTCAAATTTGTGTACGCCTAGACCTACTCCTATGGAGAGCAGCATAACCCAAGGGCCAAAGAGGATATGGAGCTGTGTCCGTCAATGAACGAAAGAGAAAACTGAATTTTTGTAAAATCTTACCGTAAATTCCTTTCTCTGAGTCCTCTGACAGTCGCCCACTCATTCAGTCTTTACCAATGGGATGTCCCAAAGCAGTGTAGACATGAGGGGTGGGAAACGTAACCGTCACAAAGGCAACGCAGCACCCAAGTCAGAGAAAGGAACCTTACTCGAACAGAAAGGTAAATCCGCTGGGTAACAAAAAAGGCTCAACTGGAGCAACAACCCGGGAAAGCAAATAAACAAGAGGAAAAACAACCCCAATAGCCAGGGACCCCAAAACCAGGGTCCACTTAAGGCACTGCCGCACAGAGAACTTTGCAGCCAAAGGAGGCATCAGCTGATGCCAGAACATCAAGTTTGTAAAATTTGGAAAAGGTGTGCACTGACGACCAAGTCGCAGCCTTGCACACCTGGACCACCGAAGCCTGATGCCGGAAGGCCCAGGACGCACTCACCGCTCTGGTGGAGTGCGCCTTGACAGGGAAGGGCGGAGCCCGGTCCCTAAGTGAATAGGCCTGTACAATCGTCTGTCTGATCCATTTAGAAATGGTTGCCGCAGACGCAGCCATACCCTTCCGAGGTCCCTCAGGAAGGACAAAAAGAGAATCCGACTTCCTAAAGGATTCAGTGGACGACAGGTAAATCCTGATCGCCCGGACAACATCCAAGGAATGTAAAGCAAACTCCGTAGGATGCTTAGGATTCACACAGAGCGAAGGCAAAACAATGTCCTCAATAAGGTGAAAATCAGAAACCACCTTAGGAAGGAAGGGCTGGTTAGGTCGCAAGACCACCCTATCCCTATGAACCACCAGGTAAGGGAAGCGGCAGGACAAGGCCGCCAACTCCGACACTCTGCTGGCAGAAGTGATCGCCACTAGAAAAGCAACCTTTCGCGACAGCAGAGGCAAAGAAATTTCCCTGATGTTTTCAAAGGGAGGACATTGCAAAATGGACAGAACCAAGTTCAAGTCCCAAGGAGGTAAAGGCGCCCTCCGAGGAAGGGCCAAATGACGCACACCTTGAATAAAGGTGCGAATCAAAGATTTTGACGCCAAGGGGTGCTGGAAAAGGACAGCCAGTGCAGATATCTGGCCCTTAATCGTGGTCAACGCAAGGCGCTGGTCCACACCAGTTTGCAGGAAAGCTAATACCCTCGCCACCGAGAAGGAGCGAGGAGGGATGCCCCTGGATTACCACCAGGCAAAATAAGCCTTCCAGGTACGGTAATAGATCTTACCAGAGGAGGCCTTCCTAGCCTTCAGCAGAGTAGGAATGACCTCCAATGAGAGACCCCTGTCTCTCAGGACCTGGCTTTCGACAGCCATGCCGTTAAAGCCAGTGACTGTAAAGCAGGATGGAAGATCGGTCCCTGAGCCAGTTGAATGATGTCCGCGTACCAGGACCGGCACGGCCAGTCCGGGGCCACCAGAATCACCAACTTCGGTTCCGAGACCAACCTGCGAAGGAACCTGGACAACTGAACAACTGAATCGGGGGAAAGGCATATATCAGACGATACCGGTGCCAAGGCACCACCAGCGCATCCGAGGCGTCTGCCAGAGGATCGCACGCTCTTGCCACGAACCTTCCCACCTTGTTGTTTACCCGGGACGCGAACAAATCCACATCTGGGGATCCCCATCTAGCACACAGCATTTGAAACACCTCCGGGTGCAGGGACTATTCACCCTGGTCCAGGGTCTGGCGGCTCAGATAATCAGCCTGCGAACTATCCACACCCGGAATGTGAACTGCCGAAATCACCGGAACATGTGTCTCGGCCCAAGACAGAATGCTGGTCACTTCCTGGGCCGGCCGGGCACTCCTGGTGCCCCCTTGGTGATTGATGTAAGCCACCGCAGTGGCATTGTCCGTCTGCACCCGAACAGGGCGGCCCCGAAGACGATCCGACCAATGGAGCAGGCACAGCCTGATCGCTCTCAGTTCCAAGATGTTTATCGGCAGGGAGGATTCCTCCACTGACAAAGTGCCCTGGGCAGACAGGGTGCCCAGAACGCCACCCCAGCCCGACAGGCTGGCATCCGTGGTAATCACCGTCCACAGCAACGGCCGGAAGGACTTCCCCTCTGCTACGGCCGGAGACTGGAGCCACCACAGATGATCCACTCTGGTTTGGCGACTCAAAGACACCCTCATGTCCAAGGACTGAGGAAGCCTGTCTCATCTGGCCAGCATCTCCGCTTGGAGAGGCCGCGTGTGAAACTGTGCAAACGGTATCGCCTCGAAGGCTGACACCATCAACCCCAGGGACCGCATACAGGTCCTCAGCGGCGAGGCCTCGTCCCTGAGGGACCTGACCTCGTCCTGCAGGGTCCGGAGCTTGTCCTCCGGCAGAAAAACCTTCGCTTGGGCGGAGTCCAGGACCATCCCCAAATAGGGGAGACGAACTGAAGGAGCCAAAGTCGACTTCTGAACGTTGGTCCACCCGAACTCCTGGAGCGTCTGAACCGTAGTGGACAGATCGCGCAGCAGGCTCTGACTGGCACTCGACCTTAACACAAGATCGTCCAGATATCCCAAGATCGCAATGCCCTGTGCCCGTAACAGGGCCAAAACAGGAGCCAGCACTTTGGTAAACACCCTCGGAGCCGAAGCGAGACCGAAAGCTAACGCCACAAACTGATAGTGTGCCTCCGCGATTGCGAATCGGAGGTAACTCTGATGACCCTCGAATATGGGGATGTGTAAATACGCATCCTTGAGGTCGATAGAAGCCAGGAAATCTCCTGGGCTCAAGGAGGCTACCACCGAGCGGAGCGATTCCATGCGGAATTTTTGAACGCGCATGAAGCGGTTCAGAGCTTTCAAGTCCAGAATTGGACGCACCTTGCCCTCCTTTCTGGGCACAGTGAACAGATTTGAGTAAAACCCCTGAAATCTGTCCCGATGTGGCACCGGGACGATCACCCCCTGGGCGAGAAGATCCTGAACCGCCCGATGAAGATCTTGCAAACGATCTGGGGTCAAATGAAGATTTGAGGGAAAGAACCTGTCCGCTGGCCGCGAAAGGAATTCAATCTTGTAACCCGATCGAATGATTTCCTGAACCCACCTGTCCGGAATCCGGAGCAGCCAAGGTTCGAGAAAACCGCGCAGATGTCCCCCCACCCCTGGAACGGGTGAGGGCTTCCCTTCAGGTCGAGGCGCACTGGGCCGCCGCTCCAGCCTGGGTGGCCTTTGACTTGGCCGCCCAAGGCTTCCTCTAGCCGCCATGGCCTTTAAAGGGTTTCCCCTTGTCCTGTGCTTTGAAAGCACGAAAGGACGCCGGGTTCGGTTTAAAGGAAGGGCCCCGCTTACCGCGGAGGAACTTACCCTTAGGATTCTGGGGCAGCAGAGTGCTCTTGCCCCCAGTGACTCCTTTAACCAATTAGTCAAGGGATTCCCCAAAAAGACGAATCCCCGCATAAGGGATGTCTTCTTGGAAGTCTCTTCAGCCAAACCAGGCGACGGTTAAGCACCGCGACACCAGACAGGCGTGCGGCTAAAGGAGCCTCACCTAAGGCCGCGTCACAGATACATAACCGCCTGACTAATCTGGTCCACCATCTCCAAAGTAGTAGTGGGGGCAGAGTCAGCCACAAGGGTGCGCCTAAGCACCTTGGTCCAGTCTGCCACAGCCTGAGACCCCATGACGGAGGCGAAAATAGGTTTCAGCAAGGAACCCTCCACCATATAGGCGTGGCGGGCGAGGGATTCCAACCTCCTTTCCGTAGGGCCCCTGAACACCAGAGAATCCTCAGTGGGAACCAGAGTGGCCCTGTTCAATATGGACACCGTGTGATCCACCTTAGGGGCTACAGACCAGCGCAAATCCGTAGGAGACGCAAAAGGGTAACAGAGTTGAAACCATTAAGGCACCACAAAATTGCGCTTCAAATTGCGCCATTGTTCATTCACCGTTTTGTGAAACTCAGCGGGACAAGGAAACACCTGCGCCGCTTTTTGGGATCTGCGAGTCCCAAAAGAGGACCGCTTACCTCCAAATGTAGTATATCTTTCACCGCAGTAATCAGCGCAGACATAGCAGCGCGTTCTCTGGCCATCCCGGGGGGGGGGGGGGGATTCATCCCCCTCCTCGTCCTCCGCCTCCCCTTCAGACAGGGAGGAATGAAACCCCTCAAGGGGTACACTATCTACGGCAACCATATCAGACTCAGAATCAGAAGAGTGAGAAAACTTAGGCCTTTTCCTAGAATCCCGTTCAGCCATCAAAAGATCCACTTTGGACGCTAAAGTCGCAAGTGCAGCAGTAAGTGTAGATGATTCAGAGGAGCCGGAATCATCCACCAAAGCTGGGGAAAATTTGCTGTCCTGGGACTCCATAAAATAATTTTTATGGCGCTGGCCCTTTAAATCGCACGGCGGTCCCACCGCAATACACCTGCTAGTAAGGACTACACTGAGAGACCCCTCAGGCAGGAATAAAGCTGATAGCCAGAGGTATTCCCCACAAAAACAGCATGAACAGACCCCCACAAGTGTTACCACGCTGGCTGACGATCTCCTCTGTATGAGAAAGGAAGTGATGTCACACCGCATGAAGCTGAACAGGACTCAGGCTAAGGGAAAATGGCTGCCCATAGAAAGTAATGGGAGACTCCGGGAACATGGCCGCCGACATGTGCACAGAAGAACACATTGCCACACGTAAGATGGCGCCCCACACTACATAGAGAGCTGCAGAAGTCCCCGTAGTGAAGCTAAGCAGCTGCCCACACCTAAAATGGCAGACCCTCGGTTTTTTAGACCGCAGCGGGACGCCCATGCATGTCTGCACCCAAACACACCACAACAGTGTCACCCAGCGTAGGGACCCCCACAACCCCCCACATTGCGTTCTAGACACGCTAGAACCCCCGCAGGGATCGGGAGTAAGGCGAGCCCCAGACACACAGACATGAGGGGATACCACAGACCTAGCAGACTGCCATCCCCAGACAGAGGCCCCACACAGAATGTATTTACCGTACCAGATGGCGTGGGCGCCTCTCCTCAATGGGAAGCCTCCCACCCCAGTCGGTGGGAGTGCCGTCAGCCAAAAATGCAGGACTCTAGCAACGCACGGAACCGCGGTTGAAACGTCCAAGCGAGGTGGCCACCTCGCAGGCTTTCGTCCCTGAGGACAGGGACAGGTCGTTTGTGAGGCCAGGGCGTATGCATAGCCTGCTAAACGCTCGATGGCAGGCTGGGATTCCATAAGGCCCTCTGTCCTGGAGCACCAGGACGACCAGTCCGACTCCAAGCTCCGCAAACGCCGTAGTCTTCCGAAGAGCCGACTAACTAGGCGCAGGAACAAAATAAAAAGCTAGTAGTGCAAGAAAAAAACACTTAGCATGAAATAAAAGTAATAAAATAGAAGAAGGCTGAGACTGTAGCCCCAGCACAGGGAGAGCCTATCTTACTCCTAACTAGGCAGAAGACAAACTGAGTTGGGAATGCTGATAGCAGGGGGGTATTGGACCAGTGGAACAGCCCCTATAGGTGTGTCTATGTAAATTACTTTGTTTTTAACAAGTCTTATGCCTAGCTTGCTCCTATGGATAAGAGGTCAATACCCATCGGTGAAGACTGAATGAGTGGGCGGCGACTGTCAGAGGACGTAAGAGAAATTAAGTTTGATATTTTTTTTATAAGGAAAATTAGAAACTGTGATATGGTTTCTCAGAATTTTCGGTCTTTTTTCATTTATATCGCAAAAAATTAAAAAAAATAAGCGCAGAGGTGATCAAAAGAAAGCTCTATTTGTGTGAAAAAAAACCCATAAATTTTGTTTGGGTACAGCATTGCATGACTGCGCAATTACCAGTTAAAGTCAGGCAGTGCTAAATTGAAAAAAATGGCCTGGTCATGAAGGGGGCAAAACCTTCTGGGTCAGAAGTTGTTAACCACTTCCTTACCGGGTCATATTAATATGACACCGGCAGGAACTGCTCTCCAGCCCCCCCCCCCCCCCACCCCCGGGGGCGCGCAGCGCGGCGATGCGGCGCGTCCATCGGCCCATCCCCAGCCCATCCCCCATCGGTGTAAACAGCCATTAAAAAATGTCTCTTTACCATGTGACTGGCTGTGTCCAATCACAGCTGGCCACATGCACTTCCCTCGTGCACGCCGCTCGCGCGCAGAGCGGCGATGGGGGATGGCGAGTGTCACTCTGACACAGTCCATCCCTGATCAGGGTAAAGAGCCAATGAAATTGGCTCTTTACCATGTGACCGGCTGTGTCCAATCACAGCCGGTCACAGAATGTTAACAGAAAACATGGTAACTAGCTGTCACTGTGTTCTCCTCCTCACACACTGATCCTGTGTGAGGAGGAGATTGCGGTAACAGCTAGTTACTGATTACAGTGCACCCAAAACCACACTGATTGCCCCCCCAATAAAGAGTACCTGTCACCAGCCCATCAAAGTACCCGAGTATCTGTCACCAGCCCATCAGGTACTCTGATGACAGGTACTCGGGTACTCTGATGGGCTGGTGACAGGTATTCGGGTACTCTGATGTCAGGTACTCGGGTACTCTGATGGGCTGGTGACAGGTATTCGGGTACTCTGATGACAGGTACTTGGGTACTCTGATGACAGGTACTCAGGTAATTTAAGTACCTGTCATTAGAGTACCAGAATACCTGTCATCAGAGTACCAGAGTACCTGTCACCAGAGAACCTGTAATCAGAGTACCTGAGTACCTGTCACCAGCCCATCAAAGTACCCGAGTACCTCTCTGTATCCCATCAGAGTACCCAAGTACCTGTCTCCAGCCCAGAGTACCCGAGTACCTCTCTGCAGCCCATCAGAGTACCCGAGAACATGTCATCAGCGTACCCAAGTACCTGTCACCAGCCCATCAGAGTACCTATCTGCAGCCCATCAGAGTACCCGAGTACCTGTCTCCATCCCAGAGTACCAGAGTACCCGTCTCCAGCCCAGAGTGCCCGAGTACCTATCTGCAGCCCATCAGATTAGCCAAGTACCTGTCTCTAGCAGATCAGAATACCCAAGTACCTCTCTGAAGCTCATCAGAGTACCCGAGTACCTTTCTGAAGCTGATCAGAGTACCTGAGTACCTATCTGCAGCCCATGCCTCCTAGATTATGTGTTGGGGTGTTTGCTTTCCAAAATGGGGTCATTTTGTGGGGGTTTGCATTGTCCTGGTGTTCCAGGGCCTTCAAAAGTGTGATAGGTTGTAATGAAATTATATGTGTAATTTATGCTCCTAGAACATCTGACGGTGCTCCTTGCATGTTGGGCCTCTGTATTTGGCTATGCTGTGACAAAGTCCCACATATGTGGAATCGCCATACTCAGAAGGAGTAGCAGAATGTATTTTGGGGTGTCATTTTTGCTATATACATGCTATGTGTTAGAAATATCTTATAAATTGACAACTTTGTGTAAAAAAAAAAAAAAATATTTTCATTTTCTTTCCACATTTTGCAAAAAACTTCTGGAAATAAATGACCTGTTCAAAAGACTCATTATGCCTCATAGAATATACGTTGGGGTGTTTGCTTTCCAAAATGGGGTCATTTTGTGGGTAATTCCATTGTCCTGGTGCTCCAGGGCCTTCAAAAGTGTGATAGGTTGTTAGGAAATTATATGTGTAATTTATGCTCCTTGAATGTTGGGCCTCTGTATGTGGCCAGGCTGTGTAAAAGTCTCACACATGTGGTATTGCCATACTCAGGAGGAGGAGCAGAATGTATTTTGGGGTGTAATTGCAAGTATGCATATACTGTGTGTGAGAAATAACTTGTTATGACAATTTTGTGTAAAAAAAAAATATATATATATATATTTCTTCATATTCCCAAGAATTGTGGGAAAAAATTACAACTTCAAAAAAACTCACCATGCCTCTTACTAAATTCTTTGGAATGTCTACTTTCCAAAAATGGGTAATTTGGGGGGTATTTGTACTGTCCTGACATTTCAGGGCCTCAAGAAATGAGATAGGAAGAGAGGAAAGCGCCTCTTGAGTGTGGTAAACGATTTATTATGGCAATAAAAACATAGTGACTCACATGGAGGTTAAAAGATTTGCATATGAAGACGTCAGGCTCCGGGAGGTGGTGTAACGGTCCGCAATGTCCAGGCAGTGTCCGGAGGTCCGTAGACTGAAGAGGCCCGCTCTGTCGTATTCCGGGTGGACGGGCGAGGACGCTCACATAGTAGCGATAAACGCTCTGCTGCTGGTAAGTACTTAGGAATGGATTCTAAGATCCAAACCTGTAGTCCGGCAGTGAATTGTTTGTGGGACTCTAAAAAGTGGCGGGGGACGCTGTGTTTGTCACAGCCGGTCTCGATGAAGCGTCGGTGTCTACCGAAACGCTGTCTAAGGGGACAAATGGTTTGTCCCACATACAAGAGTGGGCATGGGCAAGAAAGAAGGTAAACTACATGGTCAGTTGAGCAGTTATGGAAATTGTCAAAAATGTATATTTTGCCTTTGTGTGAAAATTATTTTTGGCCATGTTGTACGAATTTGCAGGTCTTACAAAGGGCTTTTTTTACACTGAAACATCCCTTTGTGGGGTACAAGACAGAGGGTTGGGTGTTTTTGTTCTTGAGGGAGGGGGCCCTACTATAGGTGATCCGAGGTTTATCATGAATATTGGAGGAGAGGATCCTGTATTAACCACTTGCCGACCGCTCACTGAGCTGGTACTGCGGCAAAGTGGCTCGTTATCGTCTGGCGACGTAGACCTACGTCACCAGACTCCCCCCTCTCTCAGGGCGAACGCGCGCCGCCGGAGGCTCGCTCCCGCTGTATTCAGACACAGCGGGAGTCAGGCCAGGGGAGGAGGTGATCACCGCCGCTCTTCCCCGATCGTTGGGGATCGAGTGAGGAAATCCGCCCGCTCTGTTTACATATCTCCTATGTGACAGATAGGGACAGATTACAGGATTCTGCATAGCTGAACCTGCGATCTGTGTCTGCGTCACACAATCCCCTCCCACCACACAAGCATGAGGCATACATTTAACCCCTTGATCACCAATAAAGTTAACCCCTTCCCTGCCAGTGTCATTAATACAGTAACAGTGCATATTTAGCACTGATAGCACTGATTACTGTAGTAATGTCACTGGTACCTCCAAAAGTGTCAAAAATGTCAGTTAGGGGTCCGATCTGTCTGCCGCAATGTCGCAGTACCGCAAAATAAAATCGCAGATCACCGCCATTACTAGTAAAAAAAAATAAACAAAAATTACAAATCCTTCCCGTAGTTAGTAAATACAATAACTTTCGCGCAAGCCAATCAAAATATGCTTATTGTGATTTTTTTTTACAAAAAATATGTAGCAGAAAACAAATTGGCCTACAATGTTAAAAAATTTTGATTTTAAAATTTTTTTTGGGAATGTTATATATCAGAATGTAAAAAAACTGAATTTTTGTAAAATCTTACCGTAAAATTCCTTTCTCTGAGTCCTCTGACAGTCGCCACCCCTCATATAGTCTTCACCAATGGGTATTGACCTCTTATCCATAGGAGCAAGCTAGGCATAAGGCTTGTTAAAATACTAAACAATTTGCATAGACACACCTATAGGGGCTGTCCCACTGGTCCAATACCCCCCTGCTATCAGCATTCCCAACTCAGTTTGGTAGCAAGCAGTAAATAGTCCAAAAACCCCAAAAAGAGGGGCAGGGCGGCGACTGTCAGAGGACTCAGAGAAAGGAATTTTACGGTAAGATTTTACAAAAATTACATTCTCTTACTTCCTATGACAGTCGCCGCCCCTCATATAGTCTTCACCAATGGGATGTCCCAAAGCAGTGTAGACATGAGAGGTGGGAAGCGCAACCGTCACAAAGGCAACGCAGCACCCAGGTCGGAGAAAGGAACCTTATCTGGACCAGAAAGGTGAAAAATCTGGGTAACGAGAAAGCTCAACAGGAGCAACAAACCCAGGAAAGCAAATCAAACAAAGGGGGAAACAACCCCAACAGACAGGGACAGGCAAACTTCATGTCCCCCCTCAAGGCATGGCCACGCACAGGACTTTGCAGCCAAAGGAGGCATCTACCGATGACAAAACTTCAAGTTTGAAAAATTTGGAAAAGGTGTGCACGGACGACCAAGTCGCCGCCCTGCACACCTGGGCCACCGAAGCTTGATGCCGGAAGGCCCAGGACGCACTCACTGCTCTGGTAGAGTGCGCTTTGACAGGGAAGGGTGGCACCCATTCCCTAATAGAATAGGCCTGTACAATCGTCTGTCTGATCCATTTCGAAATGGTTGCCGCAGACGCAGCCATACCCTTCCGAGGGCCCTTTGGAAGGACAAAAAGGGAATCTGACTTCCTGAAGCATTCAGTAGACGACAGGTAAACCCTGACTACATCCAAGGAATGCAAGGCAAACTCCTTAGGATGCTTAGGATTCGCACATAGCGAAGGCAAGACAATATCCTCGTTAAGGTGAAAATCGGAAACCAACTTAGGAAGGAAAGCTTGGTTAGGTCGCAAGACCACCTTATCCCTATGAACAACCAGGTAAGGGGAGCGGCAAGACAGGGCCGCCAACTCCGACACTCTGCGGGCAGATGTGATCGCCACCAGAAAGGCTACCTTCCGTGACAGCACAGACAGAGGAATCTCCCTTATGTTCTCAAAGGGAGGACGTTGCAAAACCGACAGGACCAAATTCAAGTCCCAAGGAGGTAAAGGCGCTCTCCGAGGAGGAGCCAAATGACGCACCCCCTAAATAAAAATGTGTATCAAAGAGTTTGATGCCAAGGGGCGCTGGAAAAGGATTGCCAGTGCAGACAACTGACCCTTAATCGTGGTCAGCGCAAGACGCTGGTCCACACCAGACTGCAGGAAGGCCAACACCCTCGCCACCGAAAAAGAGCGAGGATGGAAGCCCCTGGATTCACACCAGGCAAAATAAGCCTTCCAGGTACGGTAATAGATTTTACCGGACAAGGCCTTACTAGCCTTGAGCAGGTTAGGAATGACAGCTGACGAGAGACCCCGATCTCTCAGGACCTGGCTTTCAACAGCCACGCCGTTAAAGCCAGCGACTGTAAAGCAGGATGAAAGATCAGCCCCTGAGACAGTAGATCGTCTCACAACGGGAGCCGCCATGGAGGCCGCGAGACCAGTTGCATGATGTCCGCGTACCAAGACTGGCGCGGCCAGTCCGGCGCAACCAGAATCACCAACTTCGGTTCTGAGACCAACCTGCGAAGGAACCTGGACAACAACTGAATTGGGGGGAGGGCATAAATCAGGCGATACTGATTCCAAGGCACCACCAGCGCATCCAAGGCGTCTGCCAGAGGATCGCGTGTTCTTGCCACAAATCTTCCCACCTTGTTGTTTAGCCGGGACGCGAACAGATCCACATCCGGGGATACCCATTGCGCACACAGCATCTGAAACACCTCCGGGTGTAGGGACCATTCCCCCTGGTCCAGGGTCTGGCGGCTCAGGTAATTGGCCTGCCAATTCTCCACACCTGGAATGTGAACTGCTGAAATCGCCGGGACGTGCGTCTCGGCCTAAGACAGAATCTTGGTCACTTCCCGGGCCGCTCGGGCACTCCTGGTGCCCCCTTGGAGATTGATGTAAGCCACCGCAGTGGCGTTGTCCGTCTGCACCCGCACAGGGCGGCCCCGAAGAAGATCCGACCAACGGAGCAAGCACAGTCTGATCGCTCGCAGCTCCAAGATGTTTATTGGCAGGGAGGATTCCTCCTCCGACCAAGTGCCCTGGGCAGACAGGGTGCCCAAAACACCACCCCGGCCCGACAGGCTGGCGTCCGTGGTGACCACCGTCCACAACAATGGCCGGAAGGATTTTCCCTCCGTCAGAGCCAGAGACTGGAGCCACCACAGAAGATCCTCTCTGGCTTGGTGACTCAAAGATATCCTCCTTTCCAAGGACTGAGGATGCCTGTCCCATCTGGCCAGGATCTCCGCTTGAAGAGATCGTGTGTGGAACTGTGCGAATGGTATTGCCTCAAAGGCCGACACCATCAATCCCAGGGACCGCATGCAGGTCCTGAGCGATGAGGATTCGTTGTCCCTGATGGACCTGACCTCGTCCTGTAGAGTCCGGAGCTTGTCCTCCGGCAGAAAAACTTTGGCTTGGGCGGAATCCAAGACTATCCCCAAGTAAGGGAGTCGAACAGAAGGGGACAAATTCGACTTCTGAACGTTGATGGTCCACCCAAACTCCTGGAGCGTCTGAACCGTAGTTGACAGATCGCGTAACAGGCTCGGACTGGCACTGGATCTTAACAGGAGATTGTCCAGATAACCCAAGATCGCAATTCCCTGTGCCCGTAACAGGGCCAGAACAGAAGCCAACACTTTGGTAAACACCCTTGGAGCCGAAGCGAGACCGAAAGATAACGCCACAAACTGACAGTTGTTCCTCCGCGATTGCGAATCTGAGGTACCTCGGATGACCCTTGAATATGGGGATGTGTAAATACGCATCCTTGAGGTCAATGCAAGCCAGGAAATCTCCCGGGCTCAGGGAGGCTACCACCGAAAGGAGGGATTCCATGCAGAATTTTTGAACCTGCACAAAACGGTTCAGAGCTTTCAAGTCCAGAATCGGACGTACCTTGCCCTCCTTTCTGGGCACAGTGAACAGATTTGAATAAAACCCCCGGAATCTGTCCCGATTCGGCACCAGGACGATTACCCCCTGGGCGAGGAGATCCTGAACCGCCCGGTGAAGATCTTGTAAACGATCTGGGGTCAAACGAAGATTTGAGGGAAAGAATCTGTCCGCCGGACGCGAAAGGAATTCGATCTTCTAACCTGATCGAATGATTTCCTGAACTCACCTGTCCGGAATCCGGAGCAGCCAAGGTTCGAGAAAATCGCGCAGACGTCCCCCCACCCCTGGAACGGGTGAGGGCGTCCCTTCAGGTCAAGGCGGCCTGGGCCGCCGCACCAGCGTGGGCGGCTTTTGGCTTGCCCGCCCAAGGTTTTTTCTGGCCACCCTGGCCTTTAAAGAATTTTCCCTTATCCTGTGCCTTGAAGGCACGAAAGGACCCCTGATTTGGTTTAAAGGAAGGGCCCCGCTTACCGCGGAAAGACTTACCCTTGGGATTCTGGGGCAGCAGATGGCTCTTGCCCCCAGTAACCCCCTTAACCAATTTATCCAGGGAATCCCCAAAAAGGCGATTCCCCGCATACGGAATGTCAGACACCGTCTTTCTGGAAGTCTGGTCAGCTGACCAGCTTTTTAGCCATACCAAGTGATGGATTATCACCACGACAGCAGACAGTTGTGCGGCTAAAGGGGCCTCATCCAAGGCCGTGTCACACAGGTACAGAACAGCCTGAATAATCTGTTCCACCATCTCCAAAGTAGCAGGAGGGGCGGAATCAGCCACAAGGGTGCGCCTGAGCACCTTAGCCCAATCTACCACAGCCTGAGAGACCATGACAGAGGCGAAAATAGGTTTCATCAAAGAACCCGCCACCATATAGGAGTGGCGAGTAAGAGATTCCACCCGCCTATCCGTAGGGTCCCTAAACACTGGAGAATCCTCCGCGGGCTTCAGAGTGGCCTTGTTCAATCTGGACACCATGTGATCCACCTTAGGGGCCACCGTCCAGTGCAAATCTGTAGGAGACGCAAAGGGATAACAGAACTGAAATAGTTTTGGTACCACAAAAGTGCGCTTCAAATTGCGCCATTGTTCGTTTACCGTTTCGTGAAACTCAGCAGGACAAGGAAACACTTGCGCCGCCTTCTGGGTTCTACGGGTCCCAAAAGAAGACCGGCGGGTTGGGCTCATCCTCTAAATGTAGTGTATCTTTAACAGAGGCAATAAGCGCAGACATAGCAGCGCGTTCTCTGGCCATCCCAGGGGGGGGGGGGGGGAATCATCCCCCTCCTCATCCTATTCCTCCCCTTCCGACTGAGACCCTGCAGGGGGTACACTGTCCGTGGCAACCATATCCGATTCTGAATCAGAGGAGTGAGAAAGCATAGGCCTTTTTCTAGAAGCACGTGCAGACATCAACAGATCCACTTTGGATGCTAAAGTCGCAAGTGCAGCAGTAATCGCAGATGATTCAGGCGTACCTGAATCCTCCATCAAAGCTGAGGGGAATTTGCTGTCCTGGGACTCCATAAAAACTTTTTTGGCGCTGGTCCTTTAAATCGCGATAGCGGCGAAACCCACCGCAATAAGGACAAGACTGAGGTACCCCACAGGAAGGAATATAACTGATAGCAAAGGAATATCCCCCGAAAAACAGCAGGAAAAGACCCCCAGAAGTGTAGCTGTAAAGTTACCACACTTGCTGAACGATCTGGCTGCCTGAAGAAAGGAAGTGATGTCACACTGCTAGAGACTGAATAGGACTCGGACTAAGGAAAAATTGTTGCCTATAGAAATCAATGGGAGGCTCCGGGAAAATGGCCACCGAACACGTGCAGAAAACAACCTGCCACACCAAAGATGGCGCCCGAAAGGGCGCGATACACTACAGGGAAAATGGCTGCTAAAGTGCCCTTACTGAAGCCAGAGCAGCCGCCCACACCCAAAATGGCGGCCCCGCGGTTTTCCACCGCAGCGGCCCGCACATGCATGTCGGTACCCCCAATAAGAATCTGGTCAAGCTTAATTTTCGGATGAATTTGTGTAGGTCTTTAAATAACAAGAATGAATTGGGGGCAATGGTAGGTGCAAAGGAGAGGCCTCTACTGAGGAAGGAGGTGTCTTGGGTGGAGAACGGAAAGGATGAGAGATTAAATATTTTTACAGTTTCCGAGACTTGATTTGGGTGAGAGTTGGTTCTCCGTCCGCCTCTGCACCTTCGTCTGTGTGCGTTGGGTAGTGGATCTTTGGGCAATTTCAGGTAAGTATTTCTGTCAGAAAGTAGTCTGAGGGCTTCATTAGTGTAATCTGTTTTGAATGACAATACCGCTACCTTTGTCTGCGGGTTTTATGGTGATTTCACGGTTCTGGGTGAAGTTTTTAAGAGATAGTCGTTCACCACGACTTAAATTGGGTGGTAAACATTTACGGGTCTGGGTGGTTTCTTCACACATTTTCTAAAGGTCAGAAACACGACCCTATAAAAAGCTTCGATGTAGGGGCCCTGGAGCGGGTGGGGTAGAAAGTAGATTTGGGGCGTAATGAAGTGTGGTGTACTGGGGGGAAGTGGAGGGGTGTTGGGTATATAGGAGTACGGTAATTCCGGATCAATATCACTGAAGATCTCTTCAGGATATGTAGAGGTGTCATGGACGCTAAACAGACTGCTGGGAGGATCTTCATAGACTCTCGCAGCAAGATAGGGGGTGGTGGGAGCGGTCGGGATGGTTTCCGAAATAGTCTTATTGGACTGTATGTTGAAGAATCTGGTCAAGGCTAATTTTCGGATGAATTTGTGTAGGTCTTTACATAACAAGAATGAATTGGGGGCAATGGTAGGCGCAAAGGAGAGGCCTCTACTGAGGAAGGAGGTGTCTTGGGTGGAGAACGGAAAGGATGAGAGATTAAATATTTTTACAGTTTCCGGAACTTGATTTGGGTGAGAGTTGGTTCTCCGTCTGCCTCTGCACCTTCGTCTGTGTGCTTTCTTTTTAGGCGTTGCTTGCGAGGGTGACCCAACTCTAAAAAAGAAATCTAAGTGGGGTGAGAGGATGTGGGTATATCGCCTGATGCGAAATCTCCAATAACTATATGATGGTTATTAGAGGTAGTATTGAATGTGAAACGGGGGTATGGGTCACAATGGGCGGTGGGTCGGAGATTGGTAATTGGCAGATTCTCAGTGCCGAAGTGGATGGAGCAGTCTGATCAGGGATAGGCTCAACCGTGGCCAAAGGTGTGGTAAGGGGGAGATGTTGAAGGGATATAGATGTGTTGTTGGGGTGATCCGGTTTCTTGTTAGTATTGTGGGTTTTGTTGTATTTGTTATTGTAAGAGTTTTGCTGGTGATTCAGGGGTCGGGGTTGTGTGGTCCTGATGGGTTTGGTGGGGCCATAAACCTTCTCTAGAGGCTTCAAGAGGGGAGGTGGTTTAGGTATAAAGGTAGGGTGGTCTCTAGGGGCACACCGTGGGGATCTAATAGGTAGGGGATCTGTTGGTGATTGTTCCAAGAGAATATTTTGTTTTTTTGATAGTTGCCTTCTCCCCGGCCTCAACACTTGAAAAAGGAGTGCCCATGCCCGGACCGGGTATTGACGCATGCTCCGATACGCGTTGTGAGCCCAGCTTGCCATTCCTGCCCTTCTTCCTATCCGTGACCTCAGACACCGCCGCACAGCATCCTCGCCCGTCCACCCGGAAGATGACAGAGCGGGCCTCTTCAGTCTTCCCGAACCTCTGGACACTGCCTGGACATTGCGGACCATTACACCACCTCCCGGAGCCTGACATCTTCATATGCAAATCTTCTAACCTCCATGTGAGTCACTGTTTTTATTGCTATAATAAATAGTTTACCATACTCAAAAGGCGCTTTCCTCTCTTCCTATCTTCATGCACAGAGTCAACTTCACTCCACCGGTCAGCTTGCCCTGGGTGTTCTTCCATCCATCCCTGGAACCATCCTGGATCCTCCCCTTCCCTATTGGACTTCAGGATAGTCCTTTAATGCCTTCTTTTTCCAGGGACTTGCACATGGACTTTTAATTCCCTCCTTGTGCCTTGTATACCTTTGATGATTTATTGTGTCTTGGTTACATACTCTTGACACTTACCTACACCTGCAGCAGTAATCTCCACTGCACTACCTCTGAGCGCCAACACACCTTAATTAAGAAGTGAGATAGGACGCCGGTACATCAAGTGTGATCAATTTTCAATGATTGGCACCATAGCTTGTAGACTCTATAACTTTTACACAGACTAAATAATAACCACTAATTTGGGTTATTTTTTACCAAAGATATGTAGAAGTATACATTTTGGCCCGAATTTATGAAAAAAATTACTTATTTGCTAAATTTTATAATAAAAACTAAAACAAAATGTTTTTTTTTTTTCAAAATTTTTGCTCTTTTTTCACATATCACAAAAAATAAAAAACCCAGTGGTGATTAAATACTACCAAAAGAAAGCTCTATTTGTGTGAAAAAATAAAAAAAAATTTATTATTCAAAGTGTGAGAGCGCTTAAAGCTTAAAATTGGTCTGGGCAGGAAGGGGGTGAATCTGCTGTGTATGGAAGTGGTTAAAGTGAACTAGTGCAAAAGTTTTTATAGAATGTAAAATCTTGAGTTCTTGGATGTCAGGTTCCCTAATATAGTGAATATTCTACCTCGTGCTGGGTAATACACACTGCACTCACCAGATGTCAGTGACCCCTGTACTACAACTTACAGCCTTACAGAAAGAGAAGTCCTTAACGCTTATGGGTCATTTGGGAGACCTGTTCCAATCTTCCTGGTGCCTTCCTGGCATAGATCCTCTCTTCGCCTCGATATGGCAATATGGTCTCAGTAATGCTCCAGTAAGGCTTAATGGGCAGGGAGTATGATAAAAATAAAAAACGGGGGGCGTGGCCTGGAGAGCAATGGAGTAGGTCGCATTGCACGAGAGCTCCTCCGGCAATATCCTGACTTCTCGATCCTGATTCATCGCTGAGTCCAGAACTCATCTCTTCCTGACTCCTACCTGTTCCCGGATCACGAGGCGGTATGTCTCCCCCCCCGGCAGAAGTCAGAGGCCGTTGCGAAGCTGGACAAATTCCGTCACAAGGACAAGGAGGCCCCGCTGGAAAATGGCGCGGCCTCGTCCTCCGCCCCGGCTGCATCCACGGCTGACCTGGCACAAGTGCTTGACGCCATCTCTACCTGCCAGGCGACCCTGACGGCTCGCATCGAGGAAGTAAAAATTGATGTTTCCCTCCTCCGTCAGGACTTCCAGAAACTGCGGGACCTGGTGTCCGAAACCGAGCACCGCTTGGGCCGCGTGGAGGATGCGGTCCCCCCCCCTGCAGGCCTCCTCCGACCAGGCTGAACGCCATATCTCCCAGTTGCTCTCTAAGCAGGACGATCTTGAGAATAGGATGCGCCGAAACAACTTGCGCTTCGTGGGCCTGCCTGAGGGTGCTGAGGGGGCCTCTCCTGCCACGTTCCTTGAGGATCTCCTGGTGACCACCTATGGCCGGGATGCCTTCTCTCAATCCTTCGTGGTTGAACGGGCTCATCGGGTGCCATCCAAACCGCCACCTCCGGGAGCGCCCGCCAGGGTGTTCATTGCTAAATTTCTCAACTACCGGGAAGCCATCTTACGTATGGCTCGGGACAAGGGCAACATTCCCCACCTCAACAGCCAGGTGCTCGCATTCCCGGACTTTTCTGCAGAGGTCCAGCGTCGCAGAGGCAAGTTTACTGATATCAAGAGGAGGCTGCGCGCCCAAAACCTGAAGTACGCTATGTTGTTCCCTGCCAGGCTCCGTGTGGTGGGCGAGGACCGGGTGCATTTTTTCGAGGATCCTGAGGAGGCTGTGGCATGGTTGGACAGACTGAGACCTGCCTAGTGCGTGATTACACTCTTGCCCACAGTCACCTTACCTGCTGTGCCCACCTTGCTGCCCATGTTTGCCCTATGAGTCACCTGTATTTTATACTGTCCCTCCGTCACTGTTGACCCTGATCCCCTGCTCCGTCCATCCCTGTTCAAGACGTGAGGAACTGCTGCAGATCTGCTCTTTTTTGTGACACCCTGTCCCCCCCCCCCTTGTTTTTCCTTCTCCCCCTGTTCTGGACACCGTTTACTCACCATATGCAACGTGGAAAATTTTTACAGACTGCCGTGTGCTCTCCCTTCGCTTTGCTCCGCCAGCTCGGCCCCCCAGATGTCCTGTCTTGTGGGGGCTGCTTGCTGGCACTACTACAGGAACTCTTTTGTTCTTCAGAGAATGTTTGCCCCCTTGTTACGCTGTGCCCAGGTTGCAACTATGCTTGTGTTTATTGCTATGCTATGTCTGGTGCCCTGGCTGTTTGTGTGCGGGCCCCTCTGGGGTCTCCGCTGCAGCTGGTGCTCCTTCTGCTTCAATGTGGGTACTGTTGGGTTTTCCTGTTCAGGGATGTATGCTCGCACAAGTTGGGGTTGGTGTAGAGCTGGGTGGGTTAGGGTTGTTTATTTACAGAATGTTTATTGTGTGCTGTTCATTATGATGTTGCGATGCTGCCATTTTTCTATGTTTTCTTGCCATGTCTCAGTCTGTACCTCTCTGCAGGCTCGGTCTCCACTGACATTCTATATCCTGGTGCCATTTTTTCACCTACCTCCATGGCCCCGTTGAAATTGCTAGTTTGGAATGTTCGTGGCACTAGGGACAAAATCAAACGTACGGCTCTCTTTACTTTTTTGAAGGCCCAAGCTGCGGATATTGCTGTTTTAACTGAAACCCATGCCACTGGCTCCCTGGTTCACGCTCTACGGAAGCCCTGGATGGGTTGGACATATCATGCCACGTACAGTTCCTACTCCCGTGGAGTCTCAATATTAGTTGCTAAGTCCCTCCCCTTTGCTATTTGTTCGGTGGAGACCGACCCTCAGGGTCGTTATGTTCTTCTACATGCTACACTGGCGGGTTCTCCTATTTTGTTGTTGGCCTACTATGTGCCCCCCCCCCCATTTACTGGGGCTATCCTCGGGGCCGGTTTAGACTTTATTGCACGCCACCCTTCTGTGCCTGTTATATGGCTGGGTGATTTTAATATGACCATTGACCCCGAGCTGGATAGGGTTGGATAGAGTTCAGCTCCCCCTGCCCGGCCTTCGAGTGGTCTGACCCGTTTTGGTCGGGTAATGTCCCAGTTCTCGCTGATTGACACCTGGCGCCACCTGTATCATACTAAGAGGGCTTACTCCTGCTTCTCGGCGGCTCATGCTACCATGTCTCGCATTGATTACATCTTTATTTCCCCACAGCTTGCTCCTCAGCTACAGGCAGCGGGCTTTTGCCCGCGTATCCTGTCTGACCACGCCCCTTACTGGGTGGTCCTGGATGTTTTGTCCCGGCCACCGCGCAGTAACTGGCGGCTTAATCCGTTCTGGCTCGGCCTAATCCCAGACACTGAATCTCTAGACGCTGAGTGGGACTCGTTCTTCGCGACTAATGATGGTACCTCGGATGTCCTGACGGTGTGGGATGCGTTCAAATCCCATGTGAGGCTGAAACTTTCCCATGCCATTTCCGCTTTCAAACGTCACTCTAGAGCTTCATACGCCCAGGTGCTGAAGGACTTGGCCTCTATGGAGGATCAGTATGCTCTTGCACCGACTCCGGATGTGCTCGCTGGCCTTAAATTGCAGACACGGGTGGCCGAACAGCTCAGTTACGAGAGGGCTAGGCATAAATTATTTTTCGCCAAGCAGCGGATATTCGAACAGGGAAAACGCCCGGGTAGGCTTTTGGCACACCTGGATGCACGCCCTCCGGTGGTCATCTCCCTAGCGGGTCCGGACGGATCCCTAGTTACTGACGCTGCCAATGTTGCCGGCATGTTTGCGTCGTTTATTCGTGACACCTATTCCTCTAAGGTGGCGTATGAGGCCCCCGAGCTGGATGGGCTGCTGGCTGACCTGTCCCTCCCTCAGTTGTTGGCGGTTCAGGTGGAGGCCCTTGAGGCCCCTATCTCCGCCGAGGAGGTGCAGGCGGCTATTGCTAGTTTCGCTCGTTGCAAAGCTCCGGGCGTGGATGGGCTCCCTGTGGAATTCTATGCACAATTTTTGTCTACCCTTGTTCCTAGGTTGGTGACCCTTTATCGATCTATTTTCGAGGACGCTGCCCTTCCTGACTCTATGCGCGAGGCCCTCGTCGTTTTTCTCCCGAAGCCTGGGAAGGACCCTCTCCAACCTGAGTCGTATAGGCCCATTTCCCTCTTACAGACCGATGTGAAAATCCTTCCTAAAGTTTTAGCCATTCGTCTAAATAAGGTTATCCTGACGTTGATACACCCTGATCAGACGGGCTTCATGCCTACAAAAAACACTGCCTATAACACTAGACGCCTCTTTATGAATTTGCAGACCTCGCATGCTCAGCTGGGGGCTCGGGTGGTGGTCTCGCTTGACGCGGCCAAGGCCTTTGATTCTGTCGAATGGAATTACCTATGGCATTGTCTACGTATCTTTGGCTTTGGCCAGTGATTCATCAGGTGGCTGACTATCCTCTATGATGCCCCTCGAGCAAGAGTTCTGGCGAATGGCTGGACCTCGGACGTGTTTCCTCTCTCGAGAGGCACCCGTCAGGGGTGCCCTATCTCTCCTCTACTCTATGCCTTGGCGGTGCAACCATTGGCGGCGGCTCTTCGATCTTATCCGGGTATTGAGGGGCTTCGTGCTGGTCCACTGGTGGAGAAGGTTAGCCTGTATGCTGACGATATGCTTCTGTACTTATCGGATGCTGGTCCTTTCCTGGCTTCGGCCCTGCGGGTCATCGAGCGCTTCGGCAAGTTCTCTGGTCTACGTATCAATTGGGACAAGTCCCAGATTCTCCCCATGGATGTCTCTCCCCCTACCTTTGCCCAGGCCTCATTGCCCCTTCGACGTGTCAGCGTGATTAAATACCTGGGTATACTTATATCTCGGGATCTTTCGGACTACGTTTCCCTCAACATTGAACCGGTTATATCCCTGTTTAAGGCTAAACTCCAGGCGTGGGCTAAGCTCCCGCTGGGGGTGATGGGGCGGATAGGTCTCCTCAAGATGATTCTGCTCCCTAAAATATTGTATGTTATGTGGCATTGCCCGGTCTATATACCGCTTCGCTACTTTAAGGTCCTCGAGGACCTCTGGAACTCGTTTATCTGGGGATCGGCGAGGCGCAAATTGTCGTCACGTACGATCCGCCTCCCAATCTCGTTGGGCGGTCTCGGGGTCCGCGATCTTCCCCTGTATTATTTGGCGGCTCAGCTATCCCATTTCTACCACTTGGACAAACAGGACAATCTGAGGTGCCGTCTCTTGGTCTGTGCGGACTCTGGCTTCCCGGTTCCCCACCCATTCTGTGACCTCCTTCGGGGGGTGAAGGGATCCCACGGGTCCTCCCCGCGTGGGAGTCTCTTGCATAACTATAGACGTGTCTGGGACCTGGCGATGCAGAAGATGGGCTGTGAGGCCTTACACGCTGATACGCCGCTGTGGTTTAATAAACTTCTACCAGAACTTCTACAGATACCTGATCCCAGTGTCTGGATCTCTAGAGGTGTCTTCCTGCTCTCCCATGTATTGCACCAGGGAGCAGTGAAGACGTACAGCCAACTTAAGCAGGAGTTTGCCCTCCCATCTCATGTGTACTTCCGATACATGCAGCTCGATCACGCGCTGCGGGCCCAGTTCCCGGTGGACTGTCTGATGGTGGAACCCTTGGACTTGACTAGGGTCCTCATGGGTGCGGACCACTGTAAGCTGATTGCCCTTCTGTACGAGATGTTGCTTACGCCCGCGGCCACCAAGACCGCGTATGCGTTGAAACCCAAATGGGAACCTTTGTTGGGAGAGATACTGGATGAGGACTGGGAGGATATACTGATGGGCGCTAAGTGTGCTTCCCCCAAAATGTCAGATCGCTTTACTCATGTATGTATCCTTCACCGTGCATACCTTACCCCTGTACGTATGGCTAAATTTTGTCCTACCCAGGCGTCTCATTGCCCCAAGTGTCTGCTGTCGACTGGCACATTCGACCATCTGCTGTGGCAATGTCCGCGCGTACGCGGGTTCTTGTAACGCTCCTGCGTTTTCTGAAACAAGATGGATTTGCAGCTGCAGAAAAACTCCACTCAGTAGTCATGTAGAGATACGTTGAAATACCAATTCCAACTCCCAAGACTCATCACTGTGGTCTGTCTGATTCAGCATACAAATATACACACTCAATAAGATGTTCCTGGAGTGATAGATGTATATAGCAGTATAGTGGTGATGAGTTGAAGAGACAGGTATGAACAGTGACAAATAGGTGAACAGCACTTGAGAGAAATGTTCATGAGAGTATAGATGGTAACAGGTAGGATGCAGATAGGTTAGCAATCATGTATGGTAGTAGGTGGTAGGACAGCAGATGACATACAGGAGAGACTAACCCAGTGCAAGGATAGATGTTAGTAGGCTCAAGAGCTAGCAATCTAAAACAACAGGGCAGATGATAGTTACAGTCCTTAATATGCAGAGCTAGATAGTGTAAGCTTAGTAGGAAGGTTATGGAGGATTCCCCTGCGGGGTACTTATCACTAATAGCAAGCAGTAGTAGAGAGGTTCGGTATGAGCGAGTGATCCGGTAGCGGGATACAGGGATCAGCAGCGAGGTTCCGACAGCGAGGTACGCTTGTAAGCATATGAGCTTCAAGGCAGGTTGAAGAGTGAAGGGTGAAAGCAGCATGCCGGGAGTGATCGGGTGGCGAGACACAGGATCAGATATGGAACAAGTTCAGGTAGCGAGATACAGGAGCGAGTAACATCTGGCATGCCGACTTCAGACAGGGACGATCCAACCATGACGGTTGAATGAACATGTGAGTGAGAACGCCGGCGGTTGAAATAGCCGCTCTGCGGCGCTCAGTGATGACAGCATCGGTCTTAAAGGTGTATGCGCACCTACCAGAAGAGAATGGTGGGACGCATACACTGAATAGGAAAGTGGAATAAGGGTACCAGAGGTACCAGAACATTACAGTTCTGGGCCCAAGTGGTCCAGTTCCTCCACGATCAGATGGGCGCGCCTGTGACACTCGACCCTAGATTGTGTTTACTGGGACTCCTTCCAGATGTTGAGATTAACAAGCACGTGGCTCGGTTCTTGCAGGAGACCCTGTTTCAGGCCCGTAAATTGCTGGCCAGGAATTGGATCCTACCTTGGCGGCGTGGATTAGCGAGATCAATAGCACTCTCCCCTATAAAAAACTTATTTACGTTAACAGAGGTTGCCCGGGGAAATACCATAAGGTGTGGGATAAATAGCTAAATTCTTCCACTACTTGTACATCGTAATTCCTAATGCATTGCGTGTCAATTTGTCGTTTATCTGTGTACATTGTTCTACTAATTGCTATGTACTCCTGTGAGCTGGCATTAACTGTCAAGATTTACGGACTGGTTTGTTCTATATTGTTTATCTCGCAGCCATTTCTTGTTGTATATCTCCTGTTTTGTTTCAGTACGCAATAAAGTTGTTTTGATTTAAAAAAAAAATAAAAAACGGAGAGGGAAGGCTTCTGAAGACATTGCTGTTTGATGATGAAACACGGTTGTTTCTCTGCGTGATTTCTGGTCCACAAGTGGATTACACGCCAGGCTACAGGCAGCATCCATCTTTTTTTTTTTTATTGTAACAGTGTGACCATTTTGTATAATGTCTAAAAGTATGTTGTAGAGCGTTTTAACCATTTATTAATGAATCTACCAAGAGATTTTATAGTATGAGAGGCACCCTCTCTGTTTTTATTATACTGCCTGCCCATTAAGCCTACTGAAGCAATACCAGGACCATATTGAGGAAGAGAAAGGATCCGTGCCAGGAAGCCACCAGGAAGATTGGGACAGGTCTCCGAAATGACCCATAAGCGTTAAGGATTGCTTTTGCTATAAAGTAAGGGGGGTCACCGACATCTGGTGAGTTTGGTGTGTATTACCCAGCACAAGGGGCAATTTGGGAATCTGGCACTCAAGATTTCACATTCTATAAAGACTTTTGCACTAGTTAACAAAGGATTTCTCCATTCTTATCTATAATTTTATACATATTTTTTTCACATTTGCATTTAAAGTTTAGTATTTGTGATAATTTATCATGGTACTTTTTTTATTTACTGCACGTTAATGCAAGTGCAGGGACAACTCCATATTGGTCAGACTTCCTGTTGGGAATATGAGACAGCAGCTGCATCCACTAGGATTATTGTTTAAGTAGGTGCGGGTGTTTTGTCAACATATTTACATTTCTGTACCACATGTAATACCTATTCCACAGTGCTGTCTTATTAAATCAAATATCACTCTGTGCAAATACTTTGTATAAATATCTCAATACAAAATCAAAAACTATTAGTGCCGGTTCACACTTACGCGTGTGCGGCGATCGCATGTAATATCGGAGCGCACTGCTCCTTCATTACATGCGATCGGATGTGCAGTGCAAATTCAGCCATACACTTTGTATGGCTAAATTCACACTGCACCCGCACAAAACTCGCACATGAGGCATTTTTTCAGCCGCATCAGGATCGGATCGCACAGTGGTTCACACTTGATCCGATCCTGTGCGAACTGTCAGATCGCACTGCGATATGCGATCAAACTGGGGGTGTTGTTAACATTTAATTGACACCCCCAGCGTATCGCATATGGCAGTGTGAACTGCCTCTTGGGCGGATGCGATGCGGGAACAGGTTGCGAATTTGCAGCCTTCCCACATCGCACAAGTGTGACCCGGCACTTACAGTAGAAGCTTATTATCCCTAAATCTTCAATAGATCATCACAAATTCTGTTCCTCCAATACAAAATGCGTGAAAATAGTGAAATTAAGTGCTCCAGTGCTCAAAAAACTTCAGTACTTCAAAGTGCTTTGTGCAAAACTCCACACACACTGCTTCCACACACTCACCGGATAATGTTGATATTATGCTTTTCAGCACAAAAGTCAAAGCACACTTGTGGAAAAAAAAAACCCTCCCAGGTGTTAACAGCAAAAATCAGCCTCTCCTCCTCCTTTGACTTCTCCTCTCCAAGTGGTCCTTGTACTCCTCCTTTTGGATATGCCGCAGTTATTAAACCAGGGGACAAAGAGGGGGAACCCACATTGTGTTTTCATGATATATTATGTTGTCATAATGTTTTATTAAAAAAATAATTGAGCTAAAAAGCATAAAGTCAACATGATCCGGTGGGTGTGTGGAAGCACATAGTTTTGCACAAAGCACTTAAGCTTTTTGAGCACTGGAGCACTTTATTTGACAATGGAGATCAGCGCAGTGGAATAGGTTTTACAGATGTTTATAAATGTCTGAGAGGCTGAGCTGTGTGAGAAATGGGAATTCTGTTGGTTGAACTTGAGGGACATTTTTTTTTCAAACTAACTGTAGTTTAGATATACAAAGATAATGACGATAGTGTAAATCCTGAGGTTTGTTTTTGTGCTTTTCTCAATTGGCACCTTTGTCCTGGCAGTTAAAGCAGATACTGGATGACAACCCAAAAACTGTAAAAGATTGTTGGTCTACTGGAAGAAAGGCTACAGAAACTATTATAAAGATAATTCCCTTGATCTCTGCGAAAGGTAATTCATTCCAAACATAAAATAAAAAATAAAAAAAAGGAATTTTTGGACTTATCGTAAAAATCCATTTCTCTGATGTTCATTGAACGCCCATAGCCAGTCCCAGGGGGTATACTCCCTCTCTCTGCTATAGGCACTCCGTTTAGTTACAAGCCGTGTCAGAAGAATTACAACTCCCCATAGGGGTGGGTGCTGTGTCCGTCAATGAACATCAGAGAAATGGATTTTACAGTAAGTCAGAAATCCCATTTTCTCTTTTGTTCATTGACGGACACAGCTTCAGATCTTCATAACCATTGGGACATCCCAAAGCAGTGTTAAACACGAGGGGGCGGAACAGCAAAAAAAATTCCCATGGCTAAACAGTAGCCAACAAATCAACAGAAGCTCACCCAAAACAACCGGAGCCCACCTGAAAAAAACAACACACCCTCGAAGAGGATCAGGTCCTCTCAACAGCAGCCTGCAAAACCTTGCAGGCAAAAGAAGCATCCGCAGATGCCAACTCATCCACTTTAGAAAACCTTGTGAAAGTGGGCACCGACGACCAAGTGGCCGCCTTGCAAACCTGCGTCACTGACGTCGGATGACGGCAAGCCCAGGAGACACTAAGCGCCTGAGTAGAGTGTGCCTTAAAAGGGAAAGGAGGAACCTGACCCTTGAAGGAACAGGCCTGAATCACTGTCTGTTTGATCCATCAGGAAATGGTCACAGAGGAAGCAGACAACCCTTTACAAGGCCCATCCGTGAGCACAAAGAGTCTGACTTCCTGAAAGACTCAATTGCTGCCAGGTACACCCTAATTGCCCGGACCACATCCAAGGCATGCAGGGCAAATTCCTTCGGATGTTTAGGCCTGGGACACAGGAAAGGCAACACAATGTCTTCATTAAAATGAAAATCAGAGACAACCCTTTTGAAGGAACAAAGGACAGGGGCAAAGAACCAGCTTATCTCTGTGAATCACCAGGTAAGGTGAACGACAGGATAACGCCGCCAGTTCTAACACCCTGCGTGCAGAGGTGACAGCCACCAAAAAAAAGCCACCTTCTGGGACAGCATAAGCAGGGGAATCTCCTGAAGATTCTCAAAGGGAGGCTTCTGGAGGACCGAAAGCACCCAATAGAGGTCCCAAGGTGCCAACGGAGCCTGCAATGGAGGAACTAAATGTCGGACACCCTGAAGAAAGGTATGCACCAGGGAGTGAGTGGGCAAAGGTCATTGAAAGAAGACTGCCAAAGCCGACACCTGGCCCTTGATGGTACTCAAGGCCAATTTATGTTCAAACCCCCGTTGAAGGAAGGTCAAGATCCGAGCCACTGAGGAGTGAGGACAAACCCCAGGAGACTCACACCATGCAATGTAAGTCTTCCACGTATGATGGTAGATCCTCCTAGAAGTTGATTTCTTAGCTTTTAACAATGTAGGAATCACCGACTCAGAAAAACCTCTATCCTTCTGCACCTGACGTTCAACAGCCAAGCCGTCAAAGCCAGCGACTGTAAAGCAGGATGGAAGATCGGTCCTTTGGACAGCAGATCCTCCCTGAGAGGAAGCTTCAAAGGAACGTCGGCGACCAGCCGCACCAGATTGGTGTACCAAGCCCAGCGAGGCCGGTCCAGAGCAATTAAGATGACTGGAATCTCTTCTGCCTCGATCCTGCGTAGAAGTTTTGGCAGAAGCTTGAGAGGCAAGGCGGAAATCCGAGGATACTGACCCCCACGGGACCACCAGCCCATTTGTGCTGTCCGCCAGAGAATCCCTTGACCGAGCCACAAACATCTGCACATTTCTGTTGAGCCAAGACACCAACAGATCCATCTCAGGGGTGCCCCATTGGAGACCCAACTGACAAAACACCTCTGAAAGAAAAGGGACCACTCCCTTTAGTCCAACGCCTGCCAACTGAGGTAATCCGCATGCCAGTTTTCCACCCTGGGAATGTGTTCAGCGGAGAGGGCTGGAATGAACCATTCTGCCCACCTTAGAATGCCAGCTACCTCCAGAGCCACCAGGACACTTCTTGTGCCCCCTTGGTGATAGACTTATGCCACGGCCATGGCATTGTCCAATTGAATGCGCACTGGAAAACCCTGAAGACGATCCATCCAATGGTCCAGACACAGTCTGATCGCTTGGAGTTCCAAGACATTGATCGGTAGTCTGTACTCTTCCAGCGTCCAGATCCCTTGAGCAGAATGCTTGCCGAGAGATGCCTCCCCAGCCGGACAGGCTGGCATCTGTGGTGACCACTGTCCAAAATACAGAGGGGGGATCAGCCGGATCGGACTGTCCGGAGACTTTAGAGTCTTGTCCCATTTGGTCGGAATCTCCCTTTGCAGGCACCTTGTATGGAACTGTGCAAACGGAACCGCCTTCAGACCCAGCACCCGCATGCTAGCCCGGAGGGATGACCATCAGCTGAGCAGGAGACGAATTGCAGCCTACAGTTTCTGGAGTTTGTCCAGATGAAGGAGCACTTGGGCTAAGGCCAGAGTCAGGCCCAGATACTCCAGCTTTGTGGACGGAACCAGGGCAGTCTTTTGAAAATTCATAATCCAGCCGAATTCCCGCAGAGTTCGCATTGTGATCTCCAGGTTTTCCACCAGAGCAGAAGGACTCTGCTCGCAGAAGGAGATCGTTCAAGTAGCTGTAACGTTCATGCGTTTTTGTTAGTGGATGGATTTACAGCTGCAGAATTATTACACTCAGTAGCCTTGTAGAGATTCTGTTGAACAAACATATCCAACTCTCAGGACTTCATCACAGTGCACAGCCTGTTATGCAATATACATACACTCAATCAGATGTTTTAATGGAGGGATAGAATATATGAGAATGTATAGATGAGAGACAGGCTATTGTATGGTGAGCACTAAGAGTAGTATTTAGGAGAGTTGCAGGTGATGGTAAAGCAGATAGGTTCTGATGTCAAGTATAGTGCAGATGGTAAGAGGACACAGATGGAGTATACTTAGACAGAGTAACCTAGTGCAAGGATAGCTGAAGGTAGTCCCAAGAGCTAAATGTCTATGCAGATGATAGTGAATAGATAGATACAGATAGTCCTGGTAATTGCAGTAGATGACAGTAGGAGATTGGTTAGTAAGGAATCCCCTGTGGGGTACTTATCACTTAGATAGGTTAGTAGTAACAGTGTCCTTAGAGAGAGGTGATCCCGTAGCGAGATACGGATCAGCAGCGAGGTTCCGGCTTCAGTTCAGCAAAGGGAAATGTCAGCAGCTCCGACTTCACAGGAGAAGGTGCGGTGAACATGTGGTTTGAACGAGCAATGAGTGAGAGAAAGCCGGCGATTGAAATAGCCGGTCATAGCGGCGCTCAGCAATGATGTCATCCGGTCTTAAAGGTGTATGCGTCTCTTGGATAACAAGATGGGACGCAATTTAGTAAGAGAGAAATATGGAACAAGGGTACCAGAGGTACCAGAACATTACAGTACCCCCCCCCCCTTAAGGCCGGCTCCGGAAGGCCTCTAGAACTGGTTTTTCTGGATATTTCAAGTGGAAATTGCGAATCAGTCTAGGGGCATGTATATCGGAGGTATCCAGCCAGGTGTCATCTTGGGGCCCATAGTTCTTCCATCGTACAAGATACTGGAGTCTTCTTCTTGTAACGCTCCTGCGTTTCATGTATGGTGTGGATTTTCAGCTGCAGAAATATTCCACTTCAGTAGTCATGTAAGAGAAATGCTGAGATACCATTCCCAACCTCAATGACTCATCATGTGTGGAAGGTCTTAATTCAGCTAGTAAATACACACACTCAACAAGCTGGTTCCTAGAGTGACTTTATGTATGTAGTAACACAGTGATGGAGATTTAAGAGACAGGTTGAGTGGAGGTGGTAGGTGACAGACACTTGAAGGTAAGACAGTAGCAGATGGATGCAGGTAGGTTTAGCAATCATGTATGGTAGCAGATGACAGAGTAGCAGGTGGACATACAAGAGAGATCAACCCAGTGCAGGAATAAGTAGCAGTAGTCTTAAGAGCTAGCAATCTAGATATGCAGATGTGATAAATAGTCTTTACTATGTAGAGCTAGATAGTGTAAGCTTAGTATAAGTTTATAGAGGGTTCCCCTGCGGGGTACTTAGCACTAATAGCAATACAGCCGAAGGTTGGTTCAGGAGGAGCGGATGATCCGGAAGCGGGATGCAGGGATCAGCGCAGCGAGGTTCCGTCAGCGAGGTATGCTTGCAAGCACGAAAGCTTCAAGCCAAGTTAGCATCCAGGTAAGGGTGTTTGAACGAACACATGTGAGTGAGAACCGTCGATTTAAATAGCCATCTAGTCCGGCGCTGAGTGATGACAGCTTCAGTCTTAAAGGTGTATGCGCACCTTTCCAAAAGAGAATGGTGGGGCGCATACACTTGTGAAAAGAGTAATTTAGGGTACCAAAGGTACCGGAACATTACAATACCCCCCCTTAAGGCCGGCTCCTGAAGGCCTCTGGAGCTGGTTTGTCTGGGTATCTCGCATGAAAATTGCGGATTAATCTAGGGGCATGTATTTCAGAGGTGTTTAGCCAGGTGTCGTCTTGGGGCCCATAGTTCTTCCATCTAACCAAGTACTGAAGTCTTCTTCTGTAGATACGAGAATCCAGAATCCCTTTTATCTCGTATTCTTCTCCACCTTCAACTTGTACAGGAGGCGGAGGTGGAATATTAGGCCTTATTCCTTGGTCCGGAACATGGGGCTTCAGTAGCGACACATGGAAAATGGGATGGATTTTTAGGTCTATTGGCAATGTAAGCTGTACTGCAGCTTTTCCAATAAGTTTTTTGATTGGGAAAGGTCCCAAGAACAGAGGTCCAAGCTTTTTGCTAGGGATCTTCAGTCTTAAATTTTTTGTTGAGAGCCAAACGAGGTCCCCGATAGTGTACTGTGGAGAAGGTCTTCTGCGAAGATCATAGTACTTCTTTTGTTGACTGTGAGCGTGTGCAATGGTAGTATTTAATAAACCCAGAGAATCCTTTATTTGGGTAAGATAGTCTGAGGCTACTGGGTTGTTTGAAGGAAGGATGCGTGGTGGAAGAATAGAGGGATGAAACCCATAGTTCAAGTAGAACGGACTCTGCTTGGTTGTACTGTGGGTTGCGTTGTTGTAGGCAAATTCTGCCAGAGGGAGAAGATCCACCCAATCATCCTGTTGGTAAGAAGTGTAACAGCGTAAATACTGCTTGATGCATTGGTTGACTCTTTCAGTCTGTCCGTTGGTCTGCGGATGGTAAGGAGAAGTGAGCTTCCGCTCGATCCGTAGTATGTGACATAGTTCTTGCCAGAACTTAGAAATAAATTGGGATCCACGGTCAGACAGAAGAGTTTTTGGGATACCATGTAATCTAAAGACATGTTTCATCAGGAGTTCTGCTGTTTGTTTGGACGAAGGTAGTCTGCGAATAGCAATGAAATGTGCCATCTTTGTCAGATGGTCCACTGACACCAAGATGGTATTAAATCCTTTGGAAAGAGGCAATTCTACGATGAAGTCCAAGGACAAAACTTCCCATGGAGTTTGGGGTATTGGTAGACTGCATAGTAGACCGGATGGTCTCGTAGTGTCAATTTTGGACCTGGCACAGACATTGCATGAAGAGACAAATTTTTGTATAGATGTTTTCATGTCAGGCCACCAGAATTGCCGGGAAATCAAATTAAGTGTCTTTGTCATACCCATATGCCCTGCCATAGGCACATCATGAGATAATTCCAAGATCTTGGTGCGTAGGGTAGGTGGTATGTAAAGTTTGTCGTTGTAGTAGAGGAAGCCTTCTGCATCAGTATTTAGTTGTGGTGGGGGTGAATCCAAACTTATACCATGCAAAACCTCTTCCTTCAAGGAACGGACAACTCCAATAATGCGTTTGTGAGGTATTATAGGAACGGAAGGGATTTCAAAGTAGTTTTCTTCAGTTAGTCGTGATAGTGCATCCGCCTTTTTGTTCTTATCTGCAGGTGTGTAAGTCACTAGGAAGTTAAACCTTAGAAAGAATAGTGACCATCGTACCTGTCGGTGCGAGAGAGTTTTGCTAGTCTGAAGATATTGGAGGTTTTTATGGTCCGTGTATATAATTATTGGTAATTGGGTGCCTTCGAGTAAATGTCGCCAATTCTCCAGAGCCAATTTTATAGCAAGCAGTTCCTTTTCACCCACGGGGTAATTTATCTCGGGACTGCTTAGGGATTTCGAAAAAAAGGCGACTGGATGAAGTGGTGAAGTGTGGGTTGGTCGTTGGGAGAGTATTGCTCCTACTGCCATGTTTGACGCATCTACCTCCAGAATGTATTGGAGGGATGGGTCTGGATGACGTAATATGGGAGCGGAAGTAAACCTTGTCTTTAACAAGTGAAAAGCTTTATTGGCTTCTTCTGACCATTTGAATGTTTTTTTTATGCTAGTGAGCTGTGTGAGGGGTCTCACAATAGCAGAAAAGTTTTTAATGAACTTCCTGTAGAAATTTGAAAATCCCAGGAATCGCTGTAGCGCCTTGCGTGTGGTTGGTGTAGGCCAATCCTGAATGCAGGATATTTTACTCATGTCCATCTCGATTCCTGTTTTGGATATGATGTAGCCTAGAAAGAGTACCTCGTCTTTATGAAACAAGCATTTCTTCAGTTTCACATAAAGGTTATGTGCAAGCAATCTCGATAGTACAAGTCTTACATGTCTTATGTGTTCAGACAGGGATCGTGAATATATAAGTATATCGTCCAGATATACCACAACACAGACATCTAGTAAGTCTTTAAAAATATCGTTTATAAATCGTTGGAAAACTGCAGGGGCGTTGCATAGCCCGAATGGCATCACAAGATATTCGAACAATCCGTATCTGGTTCTGAATGCAGTCTTCCACTCGTGTCCATCACGGATTCGAATGAGATTGTATGCTCCTTTCAGGTCTAATTTTGAAAAATAGGTAGCTCCACGCACCTGCTCAATGAGCTCAGGGATAAGCGGTAGAGGATAGCGATCTTTTATTGTGATAGCATTCAATTTCCTGTAGTCGATGATAGGTCTGAGACTTGAGTCCTTATTGCGAACAAAAAAGAGTCCTGCTGCTGTGGAAGAAGTGGAAGGTCTAATAAAACCTTTTTCCAAATTCTCATCCAAATAGGTTTTGAGATGGGAAAGTTCATCCTGTGAAAGAGGATAAACATGACCGAACGGCAATTTGCTATTTGGGAGTAGATCAATGCTACAATCATAGTCTCGATGAGGAGGTAATGCTTGAGCATTTTTCTCAAGAAAAACCTCAGAAAGATCCTGATAACATAGTGGTGCAATCTCATCTGTCACCATAGACAGAATCTTCCCGGAAGACGGGAGGTTACACGTATCCTCGCAATAGCAAGAGAGGAAGGCCAAGGACCGTTCCTTCCAATCTATGGTTGGTTGGTGTGTGTGTAACCAGGGAAGTACCAACACAATGGGAAAGTGGGGTGAAGGTATTAAATCGAAGGTAGTAGTCTCCCTATGAGACTCGTTAATAGTGACTAGAAGTGCTTGTGTCTGATCGGTGATCGGACCAGAGGATAACGGAACACCGGTAATAAGACTTACTGAGACAGGTTTAAGTTTAGAAATAATAGGAATTTTATTTGAAGCAGCAAAACATATATCAATATAATTTCCACAAGATCCTGTGTCAATCATGGCCTTAGTAGTAATCCTGTTCTGGTCCCACTGTAATGTCAAACAAACAAAAATGTAAGGGTTAGTGAATGAAGTTGTCAATCCCCCTAGGAGGACATGTGAACACTCACCCTTCTTTTTGTTGACTAGGGGACAGACATTTATCTTGTGATCCGGGGATGCACAGTACAAGCAGAGATTTTCATATCGTCTTTTGGCTTTTTCCATAGTTGATAGCGGTGGGCGTATGGTTCCTACCTCCATAGGAACGGGGTTAACGGCCGGAATCCGAGAGGAAACGGATAATGGCATTCCCATTTTCTCAGCCTTTCTTTCTCGTAGTCTTCTATCTATGGTAATACTGAGTTGTATTAATGCATCCAGGGTTTTTGGTAGATCCGCTCGGGCGAGCTCGTCCTTAACGGCTTCTGATAGGCCAAGCCTAAATTGGGTTTTCAGAGATGCATCATTCCATTCTGAATCAAGGGTCCATCTCTTGAATTCCACGACAAAGTCTTCTACAGGCCTCCTTCCTTGTTTCAAGGATCTTAATTGAAGATCAGTAGTACTCTGCCTATTGGGGTCATCATATAGGCTAGTGAGTTCTGCTAGGAACAAGGCATAGGAGTTGAGAAGCTGGTCGTTTTTCTCAAAAAGAGAGTCTGCCCAGGCTCGAGGATCGCCTGTTAGGTAAGAAATAATAGTACAAACCTTAATGTGATCAGTAAGGTAGGTACGAGGTTTTAGCAAAAAAAGTAACTCACATGCGTTTTTAAATTCGCAAAATTTTTTGCGATCGCCTGTAAATACCAAAGGGGGATTTATCTTGGGTTCAGGGGACTGAGCAGAGGTAAGTTGTGTCAGTCTAATTACCTGCTGCGACAGAGCCTGATTGTCTTCTTTTAATTCAGCAAGTGCGTGTATTAACGCAGTTACTTGCTGTTTTAATTGTGTCACCTGAGTGGTTATTTCTGCTGAATCCATTTGTGGGTTCGTTCAATCTGTAACGCTCCTGCGTTTCATGTATGGTGTGGATTTTCAGCTGCAGAAATATTCCACTTCAGTAGTCATGTAAGAGAGATGCTGAGATACCATTCCCAACCTCAATGACTCATCATGTGTGGAAGGTCTTAATTCAGCTAGTAAATACACACACTCAACAAGCTGGTTCCTAGAGTGACTTTATGTATGTAGTAACACAGTGATGGAGATTTAAGAGACAGGTTGAGTGGAGGTGGTAGGTGACAGACACTTGAAGGTAAGACAGTAGCAGATGGATGCAGGTAGGTTTAGCAATCATGTATGGTAGCAGATGACAGAGTAGCAGGTGGACATACAAGAGAGATCAACCCAGTGCAGGAATAAGTAGCAGTAGTCTTAAGAGCTAGCAATCTAGATATGCAGATGTGATAAATAGTCTTTACTATGCAGAGCTAGATAGTGTAAGCTTAGTATAAGTTTATAGAGGGTTCCCCTGCGGGGTACTTAGCACTAATAGCAATACAGCCGAAGGTTGGTTCAGGAGGAGCGGATGATCCGGAAGCGGGATGCAGGGATCAGTGCAGCGAGGTTCCGTCAGCGAGGTATGCTTGCAAGCACGAAAGCTTCAAGCCAAGTTAGCATCCAGGTAAGGGTGTTTGAACGAACACATGTGAGTGAGAACCGGCGATTTAAATAGCCATCTAGTCCGGCGCTGAGTGATGACAGCTTCAGTCTTAAAGGTGTATGCGCACCTTTCCAAAAGAGAATGGTGGGGCGCATACACTTGTGAAAAGAGTAATTTAGGGTACCAAAGGTACCGGAACATTACACTTCTATGGAAACGGGAATCCAAAATCTCTTTTATCTCAAATTCTTCTCCACCTTCCACTTGTACAGGAGGTGGAGGTGATATAGTAGGCCTTATTCCTTGGTTAGGAACATGGGGCTTCAGTAGCGACACATGGAAGATGGGATGTATCTTGAGGTCCGTTGGTAATGTGAGTTGTACTGCAGCTTTTCCAATAAGCTTCTCTATTGGGAAAGGTCCCAGAAATAGAGGTCCAAGTTTTTTACTAGGGATTTTTAATCTCAGATTTTTTGTAGAAAGCCAAACAAGATCCCCAATGGCATATTGGGGAGAGGGTTTCCTACGGAGGTCGTAGTACTTCTTTTGTTGGCTATGAGCATGGGATATGGTATTGTTGAGTAATCCCAGAGAATCCTTTATCTGGGCAAGATAATCAGATGCCACTGGATTACTTGATGGCAAGATACGTGGAGGAAGGAGTGTGGGATGAAACCCATAATTTAGGTAAAATGGACTTTGTTTAGTAGTGCTATGAGTCGCGTTGTTATAGGTGAATTCCGCTAGCGGGAGGAGATCTGCCCAATCGCCCTGTAGATACGAAGTATAGCAACGCAGATACTGTTCAATGCACTGGTTAACTCTCTCTGTCTGTCCGTTGGTCTGAGGGTGGTAGGGAGAAGTAAGTTTACGCTCTATTCGTAGTATCTGACATAGAGCTAGCCAAAACTTTGAGATGAATTGTGAACCACGGTCAGACAGCAGTGTTTTTGGAATACCATGTAACTTAACCACTTAAGCCCCGGAGGATTTGGCTGCTAAAGGACCAGGGGTTTTTTTGCGATTTTTTACTGCGTGACTTTAACGGACAATTGCGCGGTCGTGCGACGCTGTACCTAAACGAATTTGACGTCCTTTTTTTCCCACAAACAGAGCTTTCTTTTGGTGGTATTTGATCACCTGTGCGATTTTTTGATCACGCGCTATAAACAAAAAAAGAGCGTAAATTTTGCAAAAATAACAATATTTTTCACATTTTTTTATATGAAATTCCCCAAAAAAAAAAGTAAAAATCAAAATTTTTTAACATTTTTCGGCCAATTTGTTTTATGCTACCTATGTTTGGTAAAAAAAATCGCAAAAAGCGTATTTTGATTGGTTTGCGCAAAAGTTATCGCGTTTACTAACAAAGAGAAAGATTTTTGTCATTTTTGGTGTTTTTTTTTTTAACGCGTAATGGCGGCGATCTGCGATTTTTTTTTCGGTACTGCGACATTGCGGCGGACAGATCGGACCCTTGACTGACATTTTTGACACTTTTGGGGTTACCAGTGACATTACTGCAGTAATCAGTGCTATACATATGCACTGTTACTGCAAAAATGACACTGGCAGGGAAGGGGTTAACTTTATTGGACAGGGAGGGGTTAAGTGTGTCCTAGGGGCGTGCTTTCTACTGTGTAGGGACATTCCTATTGGTGTAAAAGCAAAGATCAACCGTTCTACATAGTAGAACGGTCAGATCTTTACTTTTACACAGGGAGAACTGACAGGCAGCTTGTTTACACAAGCTGCTCTGTCTTTCTCCCTTCACAGGAGCGATCGCAGTGTGACTGGCGGACATCGAGTCCGCCGGTCACACGCACTGACTTGCCTGTGAACGAGCCGCGGCGGGCGTGCGCCTCGGCGGGCGCGCGCCTCGGCGGGCGCGCGCCCGCGATAGGCTCGCAAGTCAGTGACAGGCGAGTGACGTACCGATACGTCACTCTGCCTGGCCGGGGCTGACCGCCGCAGTATATAGTCGTGCGGCGGTCGGCAACCGGTTAAAGACATGTTTCACAAGCAATTCCGCTGTTTGTTTGGATGAAGGTAGTTTTCGGATAGGAGTGAAATGTGCCATCTTGGTCAGATGGTCCACTGACACCAAGATGGTGTTGAATCCTTTGGAAGGTGGTAGTTCCACTATGAAGTCTAAGGATACCACTTCCCACGGAACCTGGGGTATCGGTAAACTACAAAGTAACCCCGATGGTTTCGTGTTGTCAATTTTAGACCTTGCACAGATATCACAAGATGAAACAAACTTTTTTACGGTTGTCTTCATGTCTGGCCACCAAAACTGCCTAGTAAGTAGATTGAAAGTTTTAGTCATACCCATATGTCCTGCCATAGGTACATCATGCGACAATTCCAAGATCTTGGTTCGCATAGTAGGGGGTATGTATAATTTATCGTTGTAGTAGAGGAAGCCTTCTGCGTCAGTAGTTAGTTGTGGTGGAGGTGAGTCCAGTCCTATGCTGTGCAAAATCTCTTCCTTCAGGGAGCGAACGACACCGATAATACGTTCAAGTGGTATTATAGGAACTGAGGGAACCTCGGTACAATCTTTCTCGGCTAGTCGTGAAAGTGCATCCGCTTTTTTATTTTTGTCTGCGGGCGTGTAAGTCACTATAAAATTAAATCTCAGAAAGAATAACGACCACCGTACCTGCCGGTGGGAAAGAGTTCTATTAGTCTGAAGGTATTGAAGGTTTTTGTGATCAGTATATATCAGGATTGGCAATTGAGTGCCTTCAAGTAGATGTCGCCAATTCTCTAACGCCAGTTTTATGGCTAGTAACTCCTTCTCACCTACTGGGTAGTTCACCTCGGGGCTGCTTAATGACTTTGAGAAGAAAGCAACTGGGTGAAGAGGTGAGGTGTTTGTTGGTCGTTGTGAGAGAACTGCTCCTACTGCCATATTTGACGCATCTACCTCCAAGATGTATTGAAGGGATGGGTCTGGATGGCATAGTATGGGGGCAGTAGTAAAGCTTGATTTCAGCAGACAGAATGCTCCATTTGCTTCTGTTGACCAATTAAATGGTTTCTTCGTGCTTGTGAGTTGTGTGAGAGGTTTCACAATCGCAGAGAAGTTCTTAATGAATTTCCTATAGTAGTTAGAGAATCCTAGGAACCTTTGTAATGCTTTGTGAGTGGTTGGCACAGGCCAATCCAGAATGCAGGATATTTTGCTCATGTCCATTTTGATTCCATTTTTAGATATAATATATCCTAGGAATAGTACTTCCTCTTTATGAAACAAACATTTTTTTGATTTAACATATAAGTTATGTGCAAGTAGCCTTGACAACACAAGTCTCACATGTTTTATGTGCTCAGGTAAGGAATGAGAATAGATAAGTATATCGTCCAAATATACTACAACACAAACATCAAGCAAGTCTCTGAATATCTCATTTATAAACCGTTGGAAGGCTGCGGGAGCATTACATAGCCCAAATGGCATTACAAGGTACTCAAACAGTCGGTATCTGGTTCTGAATGCCGTCTTCCATTCATCCCCTTTACGGATTCAAATTAAATTGTATGCCCCTTTTAGGTCCAATTTTGAAAAGAAAGAAGCTCCACGCACCTGTTCGATAAGTTCAGGAATAAGAGGTAAAGGATAACGATCCTTTATTGTAATGGCATTTAATTGTCTGAAATCAATGATAGGCCTAAGGCTAGAATCCTTATTGCGGACAAAGAAGAGTCCAGCAGCAGTGGAGGAAGTAGAAGGTCGGATGAATCCTTTTGCCAAGTTCTCATCCAGATACTCCTTAAGATGAGAGAGTTCATCCTGCGAGAGAGGATAAACATGTCCGTAAGGCAACTTGCTATTAGGGAGTAGATCGATACAACAATCATAGTCCCTATGGGGAGGTAGCATTTGAGCGTTTTTCTCAAGGAAAACCTCCGATAAATCCTGATAACACTTGGGTATAATGTCATCCGGCACTACAGACAGGATCCTATCATATGTGGGGAGATTACACGTCGTTTCACAATAGTGAGAAGAGAAGGCTAGCGTTCTTGTTTTCCAATCGATGATTGGTTGATGTATGTGTAACCAGGGAAGTCCCAAAATGATTGGAAAATGTGGTGAAGTTAATACATCAAAGGTGGTGGTCTCCACATGAGACTCGTCAGCAGTTACAAGGAGTGCCTGTGTCTGACTGGTGATAGGACCAGAGGATAAAGGGGTACCGTTAATAAAACTAACGGAGACAGGTTTGGGTTTTGAAACAATAGGTATTTTATTAAGGGAGACAAAACAAATGTCAATGTAGTTTCCACAAGATCCTGTGTCGATCATAGCCTTGGTGGTGATCCTAGTTTGGTCCCACTGCAATGTTAAATGAACAAAAAGATAAGGATTAGGAAAGGAAGTTGTGAGTCCCCCTAGTAAGACATTTGAACACTCACCCTCTTTTCTGCGGACAAGAGGACAGTCGTTTACCAGATGATTCGGGGATGCGCAGTACATGCAAAGATGTTCGGTTTTCCTCCTGGCACGTTCAGAAAGGGTCAGAGGTGGGCGTATCATTCCTACTTCCATAGGAGTAGGGTCAGCAGGCAACATCCGAGAAGGACTGGAAAATGGTGAGCCCATCTTCTCAGCCTTTCTTTCTCATAGTCGTCTGTAAATATTGATACTGGTCTGTATCAGTCCCTCTAGAGTGCCAGGTAAATCCGCTCGGGCGAGCTCGTCTTTAACGGCCTCAGATAGGCCGAGTCTAAACTGCGTTCGCAAAGATGTGTCGTTCCACCCTGAATCAGGGGACCATCTTTTAAAATTTGCCACGAAATCTTCAACAGGTCTCCTTCCTTGTTTTAAGTTTAAGTTTTTTTTGTTGTAATTGGGTATCAGCGGTACTCTGCTTATTGGGGTCTTCATATAAACTAGCGAGTTGTGCTAGAAATAAAGGGTAAGAATTAAGGAGTGGATCATCCTTTTCAAAGAGAGCGTCTGCCCAGGCCCGGGGTTCACTCGTTAAATAGGAGATGACGGTACAAACCTTAATTTGGTCAGTGGTGTAGGTTAGAGGTTTTAACAAAAAAAGCAATTGACATGCGTTTTTAAATTCACGAAATTTGCTCCGATCACCAGAAAACACTAGAGGAGGGTTTATCTTAGGCTCACGGGGCTGAGCAGCAGAAAGCTGTGTGAGACGGCCAACCTGCTGTCTCAAGGTCTGATTTTCATTTTGTACCTCTGTAAGCGCAAGGATCAATGCATCTACTTGTTGTTTTAATTGTAGTACATGAGTGGGTAATTCTGCTGAATCCATATTTTTTTTAAAGGCTCGTTCAATCTGTAAAGTTCATGCGTTTTTGTTAGTGGATGGATTTACAGCTGCAGAATTATTACACTCAGTAGCCTTGTAGAGATTCTGTTGAACAAACATATCCAACTCTCAGGACTTCATCACAGTGCACAGCCTGTTATGCAATATACATACACTCAATCAGATGTTTTAATGGAGGGATAGAATATATGAGAATGTATAGATGAGAGACAGGCTATTGTATGGTGAGCACTAAGAGTAGTATTTAGGAGAGTTGCAGGTGATGGTAAAGCAGATAGGTTCTGATGTCAAGTATAGTGCAGATGGTAAGAGGACACAGATGGAGTATACTTAGACAGAGTAACCTAGTGCAAGGATAGCTGAAGGTAGTCCCAAGAGCTAACTGTCTATGCAGATGATAGTGAATAGATAGATACAGATAGTCCTGGTAATTGCAGTAGATGACAGTAGGAGATTGGTTAGTAAGGAATCCCCTGTGGGGTACTTATCACTTAGATAGGTTAGTAGTAACAGTGTCCTTAGAGAGAGGTGATCCCGTAGCGAGATACGGATCAGCAGCGAGGTTCCGGCTTCAGTTCAGCAAAGGGAAATGTCAGCAGCTCCGACTTCACAGGAGAAGGTGCGGTGAACATGTGGTTTGAACGAGCAATGAGTGAGAGAAAGCCGGCGATTGAAATAGCCGCTCATAGCGGCGCTCAGCAATGATGTCATCCGGTCTTAAAGGTGTATGCGTCTCTTGGATAACAAGATGGGACGCAATTTAGTAAGAGAGAAATATGGAACAAGGGTACCAGAGGTACCAGAACATTACAGTAGCCCAGTACCGCGATCCCTCATTGGCATAGCAAAGAGGGCACCGCGGCTAACACCTTTGTGAAGACCCAAGGAGCAGAGGAGAGACCAAAGGGCACAAACTGATAATGCTCCTCTCCCACGGCAAAGCGGAGTAATCGCTGGTGACTCGCACATATTGGAATGTGAAGGTAAGCATCCTTGATGTTCCTAGAGGTGAGGAAATCCCCCCTGAAGCAGGGATACCACCACTGTGCGAACTGACTCCATTCTGAACTTCTGAACCCGCACAAAGAAGTTTAGAGCCTTGAGGTCCTGGATTGGACGCACTTTGCCTTTCCTCCTGGGAACTGTAAACAGGTAACAGAGTAAAAACCCTGAAAACCTTCCGAAGTCATCACCCTTTGATGTAACAGGTCTTGTACCGCTCCAAACAGACCCTGTAAGCAGTCCAGGGACAGGCGCAAATTGGAAGGAAAGAACCTTGCAGAAGGGAAATGAGCAAAACTCGATCTTGTAGCCAGACCGAATGACTTTGTGGATCCACTTGTCTTGCACCAAGAAAGTCCATGGGTCCAGAAACCAGCGAAGACAACCTCCCACCCCCGATATGGGTGAGGACACACATTCATGCTAAAGGAGCCTTGTCCGCGGGTTTGGAGCAGTCCGCTCTCGGCTTGCCAGACCAGGTTTGTTTGGATCCTCCAGAGGAGGCCCTGAAAGGCTTCGAGCCCTTGTCAGTTGACCCTGAGGGCCGAAAAGGAAGGCCCACGCCTACAACGAGATTCCTTGCCCTTAGTAGCCTGCGGAAGAAATGTACTCTTCCCCCCTGTGAGACCTTTTATGATGCCAACCACGGTAGCTCCAAATAGGCGATTTCCTAAAAAGGGAAGATCAGTTGCGGCCTTTTTAGAAGTCTAGTCCGCAGACCAGCATTTGAGCCAAAAGACACACCGAAGGACCACTGCCAAAACAGAGAGCCGAGGCCACTAGGGGAGCTGCATCCAAAGAGGCATCACAGATAACCTGCCTAGCGCATTATCCTCAGTGGGCTTTTAATGAAACAAGTTTAAAATCAGCTACTCACAAACATGCAAAAAATTCCAGCATATCAATTCCATAGAGCAAAATCCTTGTTAAAGTGTTAAAGATGAAGGTCTGACGCGTTTCGAGGCCGTGCCTCTTTCTCAGAGCCTCAGGCACGGCCTCGAAAACGTCAGACCTTCGTCTTCATGAGACATTGGACCTTTAACAAGGATTTTGCTCTATGTAATTGATATGCTGGAATTTTTCGCATGTTTGTGAGTAGCTGACTTTAAACTTGTTTCATTAAAAGCCCACTGAGGATAATGCGCTAGGCTGGTGCGCCCTTTTCTTTTTTTTTATTTGCAGTGTTGACCACCCCGGTCGTAGAGGGCAGCAAGGCTTAGCCATAATGGATGCCAAGTGAGAGTTCAGAGATAGAGGCAGCCTGAGGACCTGGTTTTGAGCGCAGGAGCAGGGTGCTCAGCATCACAAGTTTCTTTTGGAGTAATCACAGATAACCATGCCGCCCCTGGACCAGCTGATCCTCCAGCTCAGCAAAGGCAGGGGGGAGTGGTTCTCCCGCCAGGTCATGGTGTAAAAGCTTAGCCCACTCGGTCCCAGTTTGCGACACCAGGGCAATGGTGAATACCAGCCTCAGTGCCGAACCAGCCAGAGGGTACATATTAAGGGCCACAGCCTTTGCCTTCCTGTCAGTCAGATCCTTAAAGGCCGAAGACTCTTCAACCGGAATCATTGTTGCCATGTTCAAATCTGGAAACCGGAGGGTCCACCCCTGGCGGAACAGTCAATTTCTTAAGAAGTGACTCCTCATAGGGGTAATGCCTAGAAAAGTGCTTAGGGACCCCGCGGGGATTCTTTGGTCGTCCCCACTCTTTAGCGACAATTCTTTCAAGGCGGGGAATGGAAACACACCTGCCGCTTTGGATGGCTTGTGAATGCCAAAGGGAACTGCACCTCCATTGCAGCTGCATCCTCCATCTTCAAGGTCTCACGCACAGATACAATCAGTGCTTCCACCAGCACCTTTTTGTGAGTGGTTGCAGATGTGGAGGAATTATCCTTACTATCAGAGGATTCTGGGCGCGTGGTTGCAGACCCAGCAGGGTGACCCACGTCCATGTTAGATTCAGGATCTGATGACACAGATGAGGCAGGGGAAGGCGGGGGGAGCTTTTTGCTAGCCCATCGCCCGAAGACAACCTCCACCTAGGACACAAAGGACTCCAGGACCGCCGTCAGTGCCTGGAGGGCCCCGCAGCCTCAGAGAGGGGATCAGGTGGAGAGATCTGCTTCAAAGACTCCATGAGTCACCAGGGGAACCCTACAAAAAGTGTAAAACTCCAAGGGACAACCCCCACTGCGCTGGCAGCACCACCCTGTCGCCAGGCACAAGCACCAAGTGATCCTCAGCAGAGAGGGAGAGAACCCCACACCAGGCTCATCACCCAGCAGAAACAGGCACCTGCAGCCACAAGTATAATCTGCACTTCACGAGAGGCGAACAGGAAGTGAAAGATCCAGGAGTCAGTACCAGGGGATGAGGAGGGGCTCCCACCATTGAAATCGCCACCCACAGGGCTCCACTGTCACGGCCACTGCTATTTTCCATAGCAAATCACCGCAAAATGGCCGCCGGACTACAAAAAACATGACCGCCCTGTATAGAAACACACTGGCTACAACAAAATGGCAGCCCCGTGCGGAACCACAAGGCTTACAGGGACCCAGGCCTTAAGGTCAGACCCAGGCAAGATGGGGGCCCTGGCAGGAGCCCCCACCAGGTACAACCCCCCCCCCTCCAGTGGGGCTTTGTCGCAGCCGACCCAGCGCGGAGCTGAAGCCTGCGCACGCTCGCTGGCCAGACTGGGATGACCACTGGATCTAGAGTATACAGCCCGTCGCCCAGTCCGGCAGTTGATTGTAGATCTCAAAGGAAAAATCCAGGAGAAAAAAAAATTCTATCATAAAAGAAAAAAAATTGCCAGGACCAAAGATCCCAGCAAGGAACTAGGTCTTTACTCTGCCTTACTAGGCAGAAAAAAACTGAGTGACTATAGCAGGGAGAGGGAGTATACCCCCTGGGACTGCCCATGAGCGTAGCCAGACTTTTTTCTGCCTAGTGTCCTACTCCTGTAGGGGGCAGTATAACCCAATGGTTATGACAATCTGAAGCTGCGTCCGTCAATGAACGAAAGAGAAAAAGCGAATTAAAACATTTGCTCTGAAATGTGCCACAAATAAACTCTACATAGTCTTATAAATAAGAGTCTAAACATGTTCAAATGAAGACATCTTCCATCAATCCAGCAGATCCTCTGCATGCATGGAAATCACCACCTGCCACCACCTTTACCAAAGTGAACACTCACCAGACCATAAGCTGTAATGTATACACCAATCACAGCACCAATCACAGCATGTTTTCACAAACCCAGATCTTCCCAAGATATTGGTGCACCAATTCCGGAATAGCCTAATTTTAGCAGCAGCAAAAATTGTTTCCTATTATAATGAATAAAGCTCACCAAAAAGTTGACAAGGACTATAGATAGTGTAGCATTTTTTATTAAAATTGGATTTGAACACAATGCAGGATAAAATTCAGTGAGTTAAAATGGAAAAAAAAAAGAAAAACTACAAGGCACGCACGTAGAAAGCCGCCGACGACCTGGCTCGTGCTGGATTGGTGGAAGATCTTTTTATTTGAATGTCTTGTGCCACACAAAGTATTATAAATAGGCCAGAACACATGCTTTAATTCACATATTTGTTTTTGGAGCTGCATTATTTGTTGTATTTACTTTGTAAGGAATGGGTATATCAAACTCTGTATGCCAGCAGCTTGTTTCACAGCGCATATTCATCAATGCAATACCTTTATAAAACAAAAATACATGATACTTGGTCTGCTTAAAGATACCTTTCAGAATTGGGTCCAGCATTTTTCTGCACACTTTAACCTGCAGTCTGCGAAATAGGTAATTAGCCTTTATAGGAAGAGTATAGGTATTAAATTTCTATTACAGACACATTACCCTAATAAGTAAAAGAGCCTGGGTAACAGGGCCTACTTATACAATATCCTAAAGGTTAAAGTAAACTCACCATCCTTGTTCCCTCGCCACTGAAGCAGGGCTTACAGGTATGAGGGAGCATGTAACCTTACACATGATAGTGCACAAACCTGAGTGGCCAATCATGCCCCAAGCATGCCATGCACCCAGGTAAGTTTATTGAGGGAAGCAGTGAGAGAGTATGAATGGCAGACTATACCTTGCTGATGGGGAAATGGGCTAGCAGGAGGAACTGTCACTCTACCCTAAAAGGGCAAAGAGTTATAAACACAATCACATATTACAAAACTCATCAAAAAATATAATTAAAGAAGATACTACACTTAAAGAAAGGGCATAAACAATTTAAACTTGTATGGCCTTAAAGCAGAACAAAGTCCAAAGTAAATGCCTCTCCTCCGGAGACGCAACATCTTCCTCAGTGATCTTGGGAGTTTGGCATTTTCAGGAATCTTGATAAGCCAGCAGGGATGACGCGACTTCTGTGCATGCACACAGGCGTTAATCACCCTGGCACCAAGGCATGCTGTGATTGCACACTCAGTGTGGAAACGTTCAAGAGACTTGGTAACAGGAAGCTTTTATTGCAGAAGAAATATAGAGTCTCTGCAATAAAAACCTTTCTGCTAGCATTATTTTCAACTAAAGTTCTTTAAACACAAAACTATTAAGAAAGAAGATACCCAGACAGAAATTAATGCATGTATGTATGTATGCACACACACATTGTATATATATATATATATATATATATATATATATATATATATACACACACACACAACATATATACATTTGAGGGGGGTGTACTCACTTTTGTGTGATAGTGTGTGTATATATATATATACACACACACACAAACAAACAAACACACATACATATACACACACAGTATCTCACAAGAGTGAGTACACCCCTCAAATATTTTATATCTTTTCATGAAGAAATTACACTTTGCTACAATGTAAAGTAGTGAGTGTACAGCTTGTATAACAGTGTAAGAGCCGGTTCACACTAGCGCGATTTGTCAGCCTGACAAGTCGCGCTCCCTCGCGGTCCATTGACCGCTACAGGACCCGTCCTAATAGGAGCGACACAAATCGCTCCGACTTAGAAAAAGGGTCCTGTACTACTTCGGGGCATATGGTGTCCTCTTTATTGACAATGGAGGTACATGCATGGACTACTGATTGACAGGTCAAACATCCTCGTTTCCTACATTGGAAAATACCAGTTCTATTATCAAAATAGGACCTGATATCATAAAGGGCCCGCGACTGGGATTTCAACTTACTCTGGGCTAAAATATTTTTAATAGTACGTGCCCGTTTAAAGGTAACTTGTGGAGTGGGAGGTAAAAATGGGGCCAATCTTTTGTCGAGGCGAAGGATATTGAAATGTTTTTTAACTATCTGGGAAATGGCCCTATATTGATCATTGAAACCCGTTATGAATCTCACCGTATTGACATTATTCGTCTTGATGTGTTTGCGAGTTTGTGTGGTCTCCAAGTGCGCTTGGAATGCTCCCTCCACAAGGGGTAAAGGGTACCCCTTGTCCAAGAAACACTCCATCATTTTGTCACCTTGGTCACAATAATCTACCGGGTTGGAACAATTACGCCGAAGCCTATGAAATTGGCCCCTCGGGATATTGTGTTTCCACGCTGGGTGGTGACAACTAGTATAGTGTAAATACGAGTTCCCACTGGTAGGTCTGATGTGATTCCTACTTGTGATCGATGGACCATCGTGGGAAAGGACCAGATCCAAAAACACCAACTTATTGGGATCAACCACCGATGTAAATGAGAGACCCAATGCGTTGGCGTTACAGTGGGCCACAAAGGCTCCAAGGGTATCTACGCCCCCACTCCAAATGAGAACAATGTCATCGATATATTGTCCATAATAGACGACATACCGAGCAAAAGGATTATTGTTCCAGATGGAGTGTTCCTCCCATAGGCCCATCGTCCGATTCGCATAAACTGGGACAAAATTGGCCCCCATAGCGGTGCCCTTGATCTGCAAATAAAATTGATCCAAGTTGGAAAAATAATTGTGTCGCAAACAAAACGCAGTGCAGTCAACCAAAAAGATAGACTGCAGTGAATTGAAAGAACCTGACTGTGTCAAAAAATGTGTAATAGCCTGAAGTCCTACATCATGGGGTATAGAGGTGTAGAGAGATGTGACATCAAGAGAGGCCCACGTGTACTCACCCTCCCATGTGTAGGACTTCAAGGCATCAAGAACCTGTGACGAATCCCTAATATATGAAGGTAACTGACAGACGAGGGGTTGAAGAAAAGAATCAATGTATTTGGAAACACCACTAATAAAACTATTAGTACTAGCCACAATTGGCCTCCCTGGTGGTTGTACTAGTGACTTGTGTACCTTAGGAAGATGGTAGAAATAAGGGGTACTAACTTCCACTGGGAGTAAGAATTTATTTTCTTTATCATTAACAATGCCCTGACGCCATGCATTCTCAACCAGGGATTTCAGTTCCAGTTGGAATCCTGGAAGCGGATCACCTACTAACTTCATATAGGTCTCCGTATCTGCCAGGAGAGGACTGGCTTCACAGAGATAGTCAGTTTTGTTTTGGACTACCAAGCTACCCCCTTTATCAGCCTGTTTCACGATAATGTCCTTATTATCTGTAAGGTCCTTTAGAGCTTGTTTCTCTATCCTGCTTAAATTGCCTCGAAAGGCATTCCTGGGCGATTTGCAAAGTTTGCTGAGGTCTCTATATACAGCTTGATAATAGGTTTCAATATAGGGACCCTTGGACTGTATTGGATTCAAGGAAGAGGTGGGTTTAAAAATGCTGAATCTAATATCTGGATCCATAAAGGACGTCGTGGGTGATTCTAGGGCAGTGGTTCTTAACCTTGTTGGAGGTACTGAACCCCACCAGCTTCATATGCGCATTCACCGAACCCTTCTTAATTGGAAAAATAAAATATGATTTTATGAGTCTAGTCTCGGGAGGGGCACTGCCAGAAAATAAGGTGTTGTTTACAGAACTGAATTAAACGTATCATACAAAGTAAAATGTACAGAGGTCAGTAGTATGTAGGGCAGCGTACAGAGGTCAGTAGGCTGTAGGTCAGTGTACAGAGGTCAGTAGGCTGTAGGGCAGTGTACAGCGGTCAGTAGGCTGTAGGGCAGTGTACAGCGGTCAGTAGGCTGTAGGGCAGTGTGCAGTGGTCAGTAGTATGTAGGGCAGTGTACAGAGGTCAGTAGGCTGTAGGGCAGTGTGCAGTAGTGAGTAGTTTGTAGGGCAGTGTACAGAGGTCAGTAGGCTGTAGGGCAGTGTACAGAGGTCAGTAGGCTGTAGGGCAGTGTACAGAGGTCAGTAGGCTGTAGGGCAGTGTACAGAGGTCAGTAGGCTGTAGGGCAGTGTACAGAGGTCAGTAGGCTGTAGGGCAGTGTACAGCGGTCAGTAGGCTGTAGGGCAGTGTGCAGTAGTGAGTAGTTTGTAGGGCAGTGTGCAGTGGTCAGTAGTTTGTAGGGTAGTGTACAGTGCTCAGTAGTTTGTAGGGCAGTGTAGCGAGGTCAGTAGCATGTAGGGCAGTGTATAGGGGTCAGTAGTTTTTAGGGCCGTGTAGAAAGGTCAGTAGGATGTAGGGCAGTGTACAGAGGCCAGTAGCATGTAGGGCAGTGTATACGGGTCAGTTGATTGTAGGGAAGGATAGAGTGGTCAGTAGGCTGTAGGACGGTGTACAGAGAATAGGGCAGAGGATAGGAGTTGATAGGACAGAGTCAGTGGTTGGGAGGGCACACACTGGGGGAGCCAGGAGGGCACACACTGGGGGGGGGGGGGTTGGGAAGGCATACCATGGGGTATCAGGAGGGCACACACTGGGGGGTGGGAGGGCATACCATGGGGTGTACCATGGGGTGTCAGGAGGGCACACTGGGGTGGGGTTGGGAGGGCATACCATGGGGTGCCAGGGGGGCACACACTTGGGGGGGGGGTTGGGAGGGCATACCATGGGGTGTCAGGAGGGCACACACTGGGGTGGGGGGTTGGGAGGGCATACCATTGGGTGTCAGGAGGGCACACACTGGGGGGAGGTGTTGGGAGGGCATACCATGGGGTATCAGGAGGGCACACACTGGGGGGGTTGGGAGGACATACCATGGGGTGTCAAGAGGGAACACACTGGGGGGAGGTGTTGGGAGGGCATACAATGGGGAGTCAGGGGGCACACGCCAGGGGGCATTCACAATGCTTATTGAGCTAAATGAAAAGGACATGCATTTCCATTTGTCAGTTAACAGCACCTCTATGCTAAGCTGCAGTAACTCAGCAGACTTAGCATAGAGGTGTTTGCAAACTAATCCACCATGTACAGCTAGCTGAGCCTACCTCCAGGAACATTCACTCGGCTCCCTCTGCTCAGCTGCTCACACTTCCCTCTTCCAGGTGGGCGCAATCTCCGTGGTCAGGTACATCCCCATCCCGCCCACTCAAGCAGCAAGCAGCCTGCAGGAGATAGGCTGGAAACCTGCTGGGGGAGGTACAGGGGGCAGAGCATCAAGTGTCTATGTGTAATGGCTGTGAGTCGTCCCGACCGCAGCTCTGATTTCCCGGGGTGCACTCGGCCTCACAATTAGTAATATTTTCTCGGGGGAGCAATTGCCCTGTTGCCCCCCCGCCGAACCCCTGAGACTGACTCACCGAACCCCTGGGGTTCGATCGAGCCCAGGTTAAGAACCACTGTTCTAGGGTATGGTCACCGGACCATAATTCCTCCAAGATGTTCAGAACCTGTTCATCTAATATAGCTGGAGAACCAGCCCCAGGAGTCTGAGATGGAGGAGGCTCTATTGGGTCAGATGTGGACTTATCAACCTGATTATTGGCATAATGCCTTTTCATCGTCAATTGACGAATAAATCTATTAAGACCTTTAAAAAGGTTGAAGTCATTAGGGCCTACAGAAGGAGAAAAACCAAGTCCTTTCCTAAGGAGTGATGTCTCTGCCTCTGAAAGCACATAGGATGATAAATTGTAAATTTTGATGGTGTCATAATTTATTGGGACCCTATTCTTTCTTTTTTGTTTTTCCCTAGATCGATGACCTCCTCTTCTACCTCTTCTAATTTTCTTTCATGGCACCCCTTGGAACCAGAACCTGAAAATCCTGTCCGTTATTGTTAATCTGAGTGTTAGGTAGGGTATCACTGATGTAAGTTGCGTTACTTGTTAATTTGGGGCGCCCTCCCTCCCTAATAAAACCATCTAAATCCCTAGCCAGTGGACTGTATCGATTGTGAATTGGTATGGAAATGTTAATGGTATCTTCACAGTGAAAAATGGAAGTAGTAGATGCAGAGGTGGATGCACCCGAACCTTCCATAGAAGTATTATCCACCATTTCATCATTGACTACAATAATATCAGGGGCCCCACGTTATGGAGTGTGGGTTAGGGTGCGGTCCCTGATTCGGATAGGGGACCCAGACCAGAAGAACCATGTGAATTAGCTGAAGATGAGCTATTTGGTAAGGGTTTCTTATATCCGTTGTTCATTTTCTTATTCGTTTTTTTTGTATGGCAGGGGTTTTGAATCGCTATTCTGGGCGGTTGGAGCTTTCTTATTACTCTTTTTATCTTTAGGTTCCTTCCACTCAAAAATGCGATTCAACTTATAGTCTGATATATCACGCTCCAATTTTTTGGTTTTGGTATATACCAGACTATCCTCGTGCCGTTTAATATTTTGTTCCAGCGTGGTAGACCACTTGCCATATAAACAGGAGGATTCAAACTTATGTAATGCAGTTGTCCTATCTATTACTGTTTGTTGGGCTAACTGCAACTTTCTCTCTCTCTGTCGAATAATAAGTTTAATCCATTTGGTGGTACAGAATTCTGCCAAGAAACGCCATTCTTTCATCAAATCTTCATCCAAAAAACGACACTGTTTCTTAATTCTCAGGCCTCTAGGGTTAATACCTAATTCAATATATTTAGTTAGGAAAGACAAATCCCACCATTGTGTAGTTTCATATTGTCTTGCTTGTTGTAACTTGAAAAAAGCTTGTCTCATCTCAACTTCAAAAGCCTCTGTGTGTGGGGGGTGCATGTGTATTGGGCGCATTCCAAGCACACTTGGAGCCCACACAAACTCGCAAACACATCAAGACGAATAATGTCAATATGGTGAGATCCATAACGGGTTTCAATGATCAATATAGGGCCATTTCCCAGATTGTTAAAAAACATTTCAATACCCTTCGCCTCGACAAAAGATTGGCCCCAGTTTTACCTCCAACTCCGCAAGTTACCTTTAAACGGGCACGTACTATTAAAAATATTTTAGCCCCGAGTAAGTTGAAATCCCAGTCGCGGGCCCTTTATGATATCAGGTCCTATTTTGATAATAGAACTGGGATTTTCCAATGTAGGAAACGAGGATGTTTGACCTGTCAATCAGTAGTCCATGCATGTACCTCCATTGTCAATAAAGAGGACACCTTCTTTATTAAGCAATTTATTACATGTTCTACTGAATATGTGATCTATGTGCTGAGGTGCCCTTGTGGATTAATTTACGTGGGGCGCACCATGCGTACTCTACGGAAACGCATAGGGGAGCACCGTAGAGTTATCTAAAAGGGGTGCGATAAACATAGTGTCCCTCGCCATTTTCTGAAAAAGCTTAATAAGGACTTCAGAAAACTTGAGGTCACGGCGATTGAGACTATTCCTAAAGGTACCCTAACTGACAATGAACGTTTCTCTCTCTTATGTAAAAGAGAAATTTATTGGATTTATAAATTTAACTGTTTGACGCCCAATGGTCTGAATGAAGAATTGGAGGTCAACAGTTTAGTCTGATCTTGATATTAGGGATTGTTGAGCGGTACCTCAAACTATTTTCTCTTTTCGGTAAATAAATAGTGTTGCGCAAAATTAAAAATCGCTATGTGTATATTACTCTAACAATATTGGTGGCAATCCCAAATTGTACTGTGTATGGTAAACTAAAATCCAATTGTTTAATACAAGAATGGTAATCCCCCTGAGGAAGACACGAGGTCCCTGTGTCGTCACGTGTAGGGGAGGGGCTAGGACGGACGGAGCGTTGCACCGAGTGTAGGTGAGACGGTCAGGCAGACCAATGGGTATCCGGAGGCTACCCAGCAGATGGTTTATAGCGGTTCATAGGTGTATGAATGCACCTTAAAATGTGAGTGTATATATTTTCATTCTACATAAAATAAAGTTTTAAAAGATATAAGCACTATTTGGAGCTATTTTTTTCTACATGACATCGCCCCCTTTGGAGAGTCGGAGGTATATGTAGGAAGGTGCTGCCAGCGAACTATCAGGGTCTGAGTGGAAGTGAGGAGAAGTGTCCTAGAGGAGGAACCACTGACCACGTTTTGGGGCTTATATATTTCTTATTTAAGGTGAGCGCCCAATCACAAGGGGGTGCACGGAGTGAGAAGGCTTTGAGACATATCGGTCACGCACACTGGTTGGGAACACATCCACACACTTGGTGGATTGAGCACAAACAGAGGATTATCTACATGCATTTGGCACTTTTTTATGCACTAAGGACTCATTATTCTAATATTTTATAAGCACTTTATGGACTATATTTGATATTGACCACATTTATTCATTTGTTTGCATGAGAGGATATAGTAAGCACATATTGCAGTATTTAAGGAAAATCGATATATCAGTATCGAACCAGCACACAGCACTTTATAGTTTGATGTATTGATTTATCATTGATGCCAATTATTGATTTAGCACTGAGTATATATCAATTATAGTTTTGGATTTTATAGAATATGGTATACACTACATCATTCTTGTATTAAACAATTGGATTTTAGTTTACCATACACAGTACAATTTGGGATTGCCATCAATATTGTTAGAGTAATATACACATAGCGATTTTTAATTTTGCGCAACACTATTTATTTAACTATTAGCACTGTGCACTTTTTGAGGAGTGAGGTGTTTGCAGCAGCTTAAAAATCTAGGATGGGGGGTAGCTCGCAGGACTCTACATAGTATTTTGTCTTTTCTATTTATCATAACCTTCTTGTTCCATATTTATATTTTTAATATAATTTTTAATTAATATTTATGTATAGATAAAATGTTTTTATATATATTTGCATACGAGTATTTATACGAGTATTTATAGATTTTAGATGTAGGTTTTTAAATATTAGTGTATTATACATGGTATTTATTCATTTATTTATGATCATAATGTGTAGTGTTACATATAGGCTTGTTATGCCACTTCTATGTGCTTCATATTTATTTATGATCCTAATCTAATGATACAATGTGTTAATGGCCTTTTATCATTTGCTATTTGTATAGCCATGGAGCATATTGGAGCTCCTACATTTATGGGATGCCTTGGGAATTCCATGTTTTCTATATTTTCTCCTTGTTTTACTTCTTTCTTTCTTATAGTTTTTTCAAAAAGATTCCAGTTTGTTGGTTGGTTTACTCCCGCCTACACCACAGGCTTCTTAAGGCTTTTGGTTGCCAGTTGCCACAACTTGATAAAGCTATGCATAGCGAAACATGTAGTTGTGGCAACCAGAAGCTCTTTAGAAGCACTTGCGATACTTCATCCGCCCCGCCTGGCCTCTGTGCATCCCGCGGCATCATTTCCGGCTACTTCCGGTGACGTTATCCACGTGCCACTTCCGGTCCGCACGTAGGACTCGGCTTCCAACTACGCATTGGCCCTGGTTCAGGGTAGCGGCCGCACACAGAACCGTGTGAGCCACTACCATCGGAAGTTCCAGCCTTCTATCAGGGAGCACCTTTTTTTTTTATCTGAGTCACCTGATGTCATTGCGAGTCCCACGATTATCACGAGGGATTCCCACAGCTCCCTATGGAGATTCAGAGGCTCCAGGTTCCGGTTTGAAAGTACTTTTATTGATTTATTATTTTTTATTGTATGTGTTCATTAAACTTTTGAGGCCCATTACAAAGACCATTCTCTGAGGTCAATATTTGTACTTTTCCCATCACAAGTGCACACCTGAGCGCCATCCTTCTCTTCTGTTTAACTGTCTGCATACACCATCCTGTGTTAAGGATCAGGCGACCGTGGCGCACTTGGAGTATAGTCTTCACCAGTTTATATATCTTTTTGGGGTCATGATTCAACATGGACATTGCATGTAGGACTGGTGCTTGAACTTTGTTTGTGGAATACAGGTTGCCGCTGGAGTCCTCTTCCACTACTCCATGAAAACATCACAGAGCTGGTGGATGTTACATAGTTACATAGTTACATAGTAGGTGAGGTTGAATAAAGACAATAGTCCATCCAGTTCAACCTGTGTAGGTGTGTGTGACTGTAATCATCTAACATAGCCCTCAATCTCCTGATCCTTGAGATGTAAGTCTAAGAGTCTTTTGAAAGTCACCATACTACCCGCAGAAACCACCTCTTGTGGTAGACAATTCCACAATCTTGTAGCCCTAACAGTAAAGAACCCCCCACGTTGCCTGAGGTTAAAACGCTTCTCCTCTAATCGCATTGTATGTCCTCGAGTCCTCATGCAATTCCTTCGAATGAACAGCTTTTCTTCTAAGCTGAGATCCCCATTAAGATATTTATAAATTGCTATCATGTCCCCTCTCAGACGTCTTTTCTCCAGGGAAAATAAATCGAGCGATTGCAGCCGCTCTTCATAGGTAAGGTCCTCCAACCCCCTAATCAGTTTAGTTGCCCTTCTCTGGACTTTCTCCAGCTCCAACACATCCCTCCTGAGGACTGGCGACCAGAACTGGACAGAATACTCCAGATGCGGTCGGACCAGAGTTTTATAAAGTGGAAGGATTATAGTCTTATCTCTGGAATACATCCCTTTCTTTATGCATGCTAATATTCTGTTGGCTTTGGAAGCTGCCGCTTGGCATTGCATGCTGTTGCCTAATCTATCATCAACTAAGACTCCCAGATCCTTCTCCATTTTTGATTCCCCCAAGGGTTCCCCTCCTAACGTGTATTGTGTTTTTATGTTTTTGGTCCCCAAGTGCAAAACCTTACACTTCTCCACATTAAACCTCATTTGCCATGTCGTTGCCCACTCGGTAATTTTGTCCAGGTCATTCTGTAGGATATCTGCTTCATGCTGTGCAGTTATTGCCCTGGCCAATTTTGTGTCATCTGCAAAAACTGATAACGAACTACTGATCCCGTCCTCAATGCTGTTTATGAATAAATTGAACAAGGTTGGTCCCAGGACTGAGCCCTGGGGCACCCCGCTTACTACCTCAGACCAGTCTGAGTATGCGCTGTTTATTACTACCCTTTGGACACGGCCTTTTAGCCAATTCCGTATCCAAGAGCAAACCCTGCTGTCGATACCTGCAGACCTTATTTTATAAATTAAGCGCTTGTGGGGAACTGTATCAAACGCCTTAGCGAAATCCAAGTACACCACATCCACTGGTCTCCCCCTATCTAGCTCACAGCTTACCTCCTCGTAGAATGCTAAGAGATTGGTTTGACAAGATCGCCCATTTGTAAACCCGTGCTGGTTACTACTGATGATGTTTTTGTCTTTAGCATACTCTACGATATAGTCCCTTATCATCCCCTCCAAAAGTTTACATATTATTGATGTCAGACTGACAGGCCTATAATTTCCCGGGATATGTCTCTGGCCCTTTTTGAATATCGGAATCACGTTAGCCTTCCTCCAATCCCCTGGTACATCTCCTGTCCTAATACTGTCAGCAAAGATCAGGAACAGTGGTCTAGATATAACCATACTGAGTTCCTTGAGCACTCTCGGATGTACGCCATCCGGGCCTGGTGATTTGTTTGTGTTAAGTTTATCCAGTCTTTCCCTGATTTCCCCCTCTGTTAGCCATAGTGGCAAGTCCTGTGTATTACTACTAACCATACAGTCATGGTCAGTGTACCCTTCCTTTTCCTGCGTAAAGACTGACGAGAAAAAAGAATTCAGCACGGTTGCTTTTTCAGTGTCCTCTGTAACCATCCTCCCATCATCGCTAATTATGTGTGCAATATGCTCTGCCCTAGTTTTTTTGCTGTTGATATATTTAAAGAATTTCTTTGGGTTTTTTTTACTATCCTCCGCTATTTGTCTCTCAAAGTTGATTTTAGCCATCTTGATTTCGTGTTTACACTTCTTATTTTCCTCCTTGTATTGCTGGAAGGCCGATATGGTGCCCTCTGATTTATATTTCTTGAAGGCCAATTTTTTTCCCCTAATAAGTTTTTTAACGCTACGGTTTAGCCAGCCAGGTTTGGCTTTGTCTCTTCTAAATTTATTCCCCATAGGAATGCACTGCAAGATGCCTTTGCTTAATATTGTTCTAAAGCATTCCCATTTTTCCTCTGTGGTCAGTGATCCCAGGGTTTGGTCCCAGTTTACCCTTTCCATCAATGAGTACAATTTTGGAAAGTCTGCCCTTCTGAAGTTTAGGGTTCTTATGTTCCCCACTTGCCTTTTTATATTGTTATTTATACTAAATGTGATCATCCTGTGATCGCTAGAGCCCAGGTTGTCCTGGACTCCTACCTCCGAGATTATGTCTGGGTCATTAGTGATCAATAGATCCAGGATAGCATTCTCTCTAGTAGGGGAATCCACCAACTGCGACATGTAGTTATCCTGTAAGGTTTCCGTGAATAGCCGGGCCTTATGCGAGTGTGCAGTCCCCTCTTCCCAGTCAATGTCGGGATAATTGAAGTCCCCCAATATGATGACTGATCCTAGTTTTGCCGCTTTACCTATTAGTGCTAAAAATTCCAGCTCTACCTCCTCCCCTTGGTTAGGTGGCCTATAGCAAACCCCCACAACTACTTTTCCCTTATCTTCTTCCCTATCGAGTTCAACCCACACAGATTCTAAATCCATGCTCATCCCATCCGTAATGTCACTCCTTTCTAGCACCTTTATATTGTTCTTGACATAGAGACATACCCCTCCCCCTCTTTTACCAACCCTGTCCTTCCGGTACACCGAATACCCCTGGATATTGGCCAGCCAGTCATGTGAGGGGTCGAACCAAGTCTCCGTTATTCCCACAAGGTCTATGTCCTCCTCATGTACTAACATGTCCAACTCATCCATCTTATTAGCTAGGCTCCTGGCATTAGAGCCTTGCGCTCCTCCACCTTCCATTTGAGGATGCCCCACAGATGCTCAATAGGGATTAGGTCTGAAGACATGCTTGGCCAGTCCATCAACTTAACCTTCAGCTTCTTTAGCAAAGCAGTGGTCGTCTTGGAGGTGTGTTTGGGGTCATTATGTTGGAATACTGTCCTGTGGCACAGTTTCCGAAGGGAGGGGATCATGCTCTGTTTCAGTATGTCACAGTACATGTTGGCTTTCATTGTTCCCTCAATGAACTCTAGCTCCCCAGTGCCAGCAGCACTTATGCAGCCCCAGACCATGACAATCCCACCACCATGCTTGACTGTAAGCAAGACACACTTGTCTTTGTACTCCTCACCTGGTTGCCGCCACACACGCTTGACACCATCTGAACCAAATACGTTTATCTTGGTCTCAGCCCACAGGACATGGTTCCAGTAATCAATGTCCTTAGACTGCTTGTCTTCAGCAAACTGTTTGTGAGCTTTCTTATGCATCATCTTACATAGTTACATAGTTAGTGAGGTTGAAAAAAGACATCAGTCCATCCAGTTCAACCTATGATGTGTGTGCTTGCTTTTAACCGTACATTGTATACCCCTGTATGTTGTGGTCTTTAAGGTGCCCATCTAATAGTTTTGAAACTATCAATGCTCCCTGCTGATACGACTGCTTGTGGAAGAGAATTCCACATCCTTACCGCCCTTACAGTGAAGAACCCCTTACGCATTTTAAGGTTAAACCGCCTTTCCTCTAGTTTTAGTGAGTGGCCACGTGTCTTATTGTATTTCCTTACTCTGAATAGTTTGTTCCTTATGCTAGGGTCCCAGTACAGTATTTGTACATTGATATCATATCCCCCCTCAAACGTCTCTTCTCTAGAGAGAATAGGTTCAGTGCTTGTAGTCTTTCCTCATAGCTGATGTCCTCCATTCCCCTAATTATTTTTGTTGCCCTTCTCTGGACTCTTTCCAATTCCAGCACATCCTTCCTGAGAACCGGTGCCCAGAACTGGACAGCATACTCCAGATGTGGCCGGACCAGAGTCTTGTAGAGCGGGAGAATAATCTCTTTATATCTTTAGAGTAGGCTTCCTTCTGGGACGACAGTCACACAGACCAATTTGATGCAGTGTGCGGCGTATGGTCTGAGCACTGACTGGCTAACCCCCCCAGCCCTTCAACCTCTGCAGCAATGCTGGCAGCACTCATACGTCTATTTCCCAAAGATATCCTCTGGATATGACGCTGAGCATGTGCACTCAACTTCTTTGGTCGACCATGTAGAGGCTTATTCTGAGTGGAACCTGTCCTGTTAAACCGATGTATGATCTTGGCCACCGTGCTGCAGCTCAGTTTAAGGGTCTTGGCAACCTTCTTATAGCCTAGCCCATCTTTATGTAGATCAACAATTCTTTTTTTCAGATCCTCAGAGAGTTCTTTGCCATGAGGTGTCATGCTGAATTTCCATTGACCAGCATGAGAGTGAGAGCAATAACACCAAATTTAACACACCTGCTCTCCATTCACACCTGAGACATTGTAACACTAACAAACCACATGAGGGAAAATGGCTAATTGGGTCCAATTTTGACTTTTTCACTTTCACTTTAGGGGTGTACTCACTTTTGTTGCCAGCAGTTTAGACATTATTGGCTGCGTGTGCAGTTATTTAGAGGGGACAGCAAATATACACTATTCTACAAGCTGTCCACTCACTACTTTACTTTGTAGCACAGTGTCTTTTTTTTTTTTTTAGTAAAAGTAGAAGATGGGTGAAGGCACTCAGTTATAAATGTGGTGGAGTTTCTGGAAGGTATTTTTATCTGCTGCCTCCACGGGAATCACTATATGGACTAATAAGCCCAATTGGGGCACACTTTGCACATTTTAAATCACTAAAAATTGAATTGATTGCTCTTAGTCACTTTAATATACACCAGCACAGATCACTTTATGTCACTATTATCTCACGATTGAGTAATAGTTTATGATTATTTTTTACCCAGAACTGCACTCATATGTGTTATTGGTTCTTATCTATATATAATTTTAGTATATTAAGCACAATATAAAACACTGGCACTATCAGTCATACTTAATTTATACAGTGCCTTGCGAAAGTATTCGGCCCCCTTGAACTTTGCGACCTTTTGCCACATTTCAGGCTTCAAACATAAAGATATAAAACTGTAATTTTTTGTGAAGAATCAACAACAAGTGGGACACAATCATGAAGTGGAACGAAATTTTTGGATATTTCAAACTTTTTTAACAAATAAAAAAATGAAAAATTGGGCGTGCAAAATTATTCAGCCCCCTTAAGTTAATACTTTGTAGCGCCACCTTTTGCTGCGATTACAGCTGTAAGTCGCTTGGGGTATGTCTCTATCAGTTTTGCACATCGAGAGACAGAACATTTTGTCCATTCCTCCTTGCAAAATAGCTCGAGCTCAGTGAGGTTGGATGGAGAGCGTTTGTGAACAGCAGTTTTCAGTTCTTTCCACAGATTCTCGATTGCATTCAGGTCTGGACTTCGACTTGGCCATTCTAACATTTGGATAAGTTTATTTGTGAACCACTCCATTGTAGATTTTGCTTTATGTTTTGGATCATTGTCTTGTTGGAAGACAAATCTCCGTCCCAGTCTCAGGTCTTTTGCAGACTCCATCAGGTTTTCTTCCAGAATGGTCCTGTATTTGGCTCCATCCATCTTCCCATCAATTTTAACCATCTTCCCTGTCCCTGCAGGCCCAAACCATGATGCTGCCACCACCATGTTTGACAGTGGGGATGGTGTATTCTGGGTGATGAGCTGTATTGCTTTTACGCCAAACAGAACGTTTTGCATTGTTGCCAAAAAGTTCGATTTTGGTTTCATCTGACCAGAGCACCTTCTTCCACATGTTTGGTGTGTCTCCCAGGTGGCTTGTGGCAAACTTAAAACAACACTTTTTATGGATATCCTTAAGAAATGGCTTTCTTCTTGCCACTCTTCCATAAAGGCCAGATTTGTGCAGTATACGACTGATTGTTGTCCTATGGACAGTCTCCCACCTCAGCTGTAGATCTCTGCAGTTCATCCAGAGTGATCACGGGCCTCTTGGCTGCATCTCTGATCAGTCTTCTCCTCTTCTCCTTGTATGAGCTGAAAGTTTAGAGGGACGGCCAGGTCTTCGTAGATTTGCAGTGGTCTGATACTCCATTTCAATATTATCGCTTGCACAGTGCTCCTTGGGATGTTTAAAGCTTGAGAAATCTTTTTGTAACCAAATCCGGCTTTAAACTTCTCCACAACAGTATCTCAGACCTGCCTGGTGTGTTCCTTGCTCTTCATGATGCTCTCTGTGCTTTAAACGGGCCTCTGGGACTATCACAGTGCAGGTGCATTTATATGGACACTTGATTTCACACAGGTGGATTCTATTTATCATCATTAGTCATTTAGGTCAATATTGGATTATTCAGAGATCCTCACTGAACTTCTGGAGAGAGTTTGCTGCACTGAAAGTAAAGGGGCTGAATAATTTTGCACGCCCAATTTTTCAGCTTTTTTATTTGTTAAAAAAGTTTGAAAAATCCAATAAATTTCGTTCCACTTCATGATTGTGTCCGACCTGTTGTTGATTCTTCACAAAAAAATTACAATTTTATAGCTTTATGTTTGAAGTCTGAAATGTGGCAAAAGGTAGCAAAGTTCAAGGGGGCCGAATACTTTCGCAAGGCACTGTATTTATAAAGTTTTATAAGAAATATTACTTTGAGCACTGGCACTTTATCACTAAATATCACTTTATATATTCAATTGTGATTATTTTAGTGTGAGCCTATTAATTGTACCTCATCTAAAAATAAGTGTTTTGGGTTACACTACACACCTTATATTTTATCAGCGCCCTAAACTTGTTATCATTTCTTCAGTGTTATCACATGAAAAGCTATAATAAAATATTTACAAAAATGTGAGGGTGTATTCACTTTTGTGAGATACTGTACATATATTATACACACACCCCTATATACACTGTATATCTCAACTCTATTGTAAGTTAATTTAAAATCAAAAACTAAAAGGAGCTCTTCTGCTATTAAAAAAGAAAAGAAAAAACAGTCACAAAACGGAAGCATTCAATTTTTTTGGGAGAGAAAAGAAAAAAAGATTTACAAAATGTGTATTTTCATGGAAACTCCATGCCAATGTTATACCTCAATGAGAAGAAAAAATACAAACCGGATATATTACAAATGTAGCAATAACTTATTTTTAAACCATGCACAACATGCAGTAAAAAATACACGAGATACACAAGCTTTTGCAGTTTCCAAACATGAACAACAATGGAGGAAACTTGGAGAATTCGGTGTCTGCCATCAACGTATTTAAAACTTTTAATCTTGTGGCATTTGTAGTACCTCCATTTCTGTCTCTTATGAAATTATACTGTACACAAAAAAGGTGATGCGCAGAATATTAGGAATCGTTCCAGCTTTGCTCAACAATAGCAGACACTCTTTTTTCATATTCGCGTTTGTTTTCCTGATAAAGTTGTGCGGCTTGACTGTTCGCAGGGCTATTAGGATTTGGTTCATCAAGAAGAGACTGGAGGAAAAAAAAAAAAAGTTAGTAAATTCCATTCTTCTGATTATAATACAGATTGCCCTCTAGTAGCTAATCTACATATTTCTCTTAGCAAATATACAGAAGAGCAAGCACAGTGTGAAAATTATATACATTCATATATGACAGAAATATGGAGGGTTCCATTTCAGTGTAAATGGTTCTAAAGGGAAAAAACATTTTTTTATCTTAACCACTTCTGGACCAGAAGATTTCCCCCCTAATGACCAGGCCATTTTTTGCGATTTGGCACTGCGTTATTTTAACTAACAAATGCACGGTCGGACGACACTGTACCCAAAAAAAATTGATGTCCTTTTTTCCCCACAAATAGAGCTTTATTTTGGTAGTATTTGATCACCTCTGTGATTTTTATTTTTTGCGCTATAAACAAAAAAATAGCGACAATTCTGACGAAAAAAGTCCTCTGACAGTCGCCGCCCACTCATACAATCTGCACGTTTGGGTATTGGCCTTCTCCACAGGAGTAAGCTAGGCAGAAGATTTTGTTAAAATATTCACAAAAACTTTGTCTAGACACACCTACAGGGGGCTGTCCCTCTGGTCCAATACCCCCAGCTAGCCTTATTCATAATTCAGTTTGGTAGTAAGCAGTTTAGAGATCCACAAACCCCAAAAGTGGGACGGGGGGCGGCGACTGTCAGAGGATTCAAAGAAAATAATTTTACGGTAAGTTCTTACAAAAATTATATTTTCTCTTACGTCCTCTGACAGTCGCCGCCCACTCATACAATCTGCACGTCTGGGACGTCCTAAAGCAGTGTAGATGTGAGGGGTGGGAAAAACGCGTCAAAAAAGGCAACGCAGCACTCAGGTCAGAGAAAAGAACCTTTTCTGAACCAGAAAGGTAAACACTGGGCAACAAGAAAGCTCAACAGGAGCGAAAGCCCAGGAAAACAAAGAAAGGGAAAAAAACCCTAACAGGAGGAGACAGGTCAAAAAACTATCCTGTCCCCGCTAAGGCACTGCCGCACTCAAGACTTTGCAGCCAAAAGAGGCATCCGCTGATGCCAAGACATCAAGTTTGTAAAATTTTGTAAAGGTATGCACGGACGACCAGGACGCTGCTTTGCACACCTGCGTCATCAACGCCTGATGGCAGAAAGCCCAAGACACACTAACCGCTCTGGTAGAGTGCGCTGTGACAGGGAAAGGCGGAACCTGATCCCTAATTGAATAGGCCTGCACAATCATCTGCCTGATCCATTTAGAAATGGTTGCCGCAGACACAGCCGTACCCTTCCGAGGTCCCTCAGGAAGGACAAAAAGACAATCCGACTTTCTGAAGGATTCAGTAGATGACAGGTAAACCCTGATCGCCTGGACCACATCCAAGGAATGCAAGGCAAACTTCTTGGGATGCGTAGACTTCGCACACATCAAAGGTAAGACAATGTCCTCGTTGAGATGGAAGTCAGAAACCACCTTCGGCAGAAAGGACTGATGAGGTCGCAAGACCACTTTATCCCTTTGAACAACCAGATAGGGGGAGCAGCAAGACAAGGCCCCCAACTCTGACACTCTGCGAGCAGATGTGATCGCCACCAGAAAGGCAACTTTCCATGAAAGCACCGGCAGAGCAATCTCCCGGATGTTCTCAAAGGGAGGACGTTGCAAAACGGACAGAACCAAATTCAGGTCCCAAGGAGGCAAAGGAGCCCTCCTAGGGGGAGCCAGATGACGCACCCCTTGAATGAAGGTGCAGATAAAGGAATTCGACGCCAAAGGGCGCTGATAACAGAATGGCCAGTGCAGACAACTGCTCCTTAATAGTGGTCAGCGCAAGACGCTGCTCCACATCAGTTTGCAGGAAAGCCAACACTCTCGCCACCGAAAAGGAGCGTGGATGGAACCCCTGCGACTCGCACCAGGCGAAATAAGCCTTCCAGATACGATAATAAATCTTATCTGAGGAGGCCTTCCTGGCCTTAAGCAAGGTAGGAATGACCGCCGACGAGACCTCTGTCTCTCAAGACCTGGCTTTCAACAGCCACGCCGTCAAAGCCAGCGACTGTAAAGCAGGATGGAAGATCGGCCCTTGAGACAGAAGATCGTCTTAGCAGTAGCCACCAGGGAGGCTCTACGACCAGGTGCATGATGTCCGCGTACCAAGACCGGCGCAGCCAGTCTGGGGCCACCAGAATCACCAACCTCGGTTCCGAGACCAACCTGCGAAGGAATCTGGAAAACTGAATCAGGGGGAAAGGCATAAATCAGCCGATACCGAGTCCAAGGCACTATCAACGCGTCCAAGGCGTCCGCCAGAGGGTCGCGCGTTCTTGCCACGAACCTTCCCACCTTGTTGTTGAGACGAGGCGCGAACAGATCCACGTCCGGGGATCCCCACCGTGCACACAGCATCTGAAATGCCTCCGGGTAGAGTGACCATTCCCCTTGGTCCAGGGTCTGGCGACTCAGATAGTCCGCCTGCCAGTTCTCCACACCTGGAATGTGAACTGCAGAAATTGTCGGCCCATGACAGAATCTCGGCCACTTCCTTGGCCGCCCCGGCACTCCTGGTGCCCCTTTGGCGATTGATGTAAGCCACCGCAGTTGCATTGTCCGTCTGCACATGCACTGGGCAGCCCCGAAGACGATCCGACCAACGGAGCAAACAGAGCCTGATTGCACGCAGTTCCAAGACATTTATCGGCAGACAGGATTCCCCCTCCGACCAAGTGCCCTGGGCAGACAACTTGCCCAGAACTCCACCCCAGCCCAACAGGCTGGCATCCGTGATGACCACAGTCCATAGCAACGGAAAGGACTTGCCTTCCTTCAGAGCCGGAGACTGTAGCCACTACAGGAGATCCAATCTGACTTGGGGGCTCAAAGCAATCCTCCTTTCCAAAGACTGAGGATGTCTGTCCCACCGGACAAGAATCTCCACTTGAAGAGATCTCGTGTGAAACTTTGCAAATGGGATCGCCTTGAAGGCCGACATCATCAAGCCCAGGCACCGCATGCAGGTCCGAAGCGAGGAGAACTCGTTCCTGAGGGACCTGACCTTATCCTGCAGGATCCGGAGCTTGTCCTCCAGAAGAAAGACGTTCGCCTGGGCGGAGTCCAGAATCATCCCCAGGTAAGGGAGGCGAACAGAAGGGGACAACGTCGACTTCTGAAAATTGATGGTCCACCCGAACTCCTGGAGCGTCTGAACCGTGAACGACAGATCGCGCAACAGAGAGGCACTGGAGCTCGACCTTAATAGGAGATCGTCCAGGTAACCTAGGATGGCAATCCCCTGTACCCGCAACAAGGCTAGAACAGGAGCCAAAACTTTGGTAAAAACCCTTGGAGCCGAAGCGAGGCTGAAAGGCAACGCCACAAACTGATTGTGCTCCTCCGCTATTGCGAATCGGGGGTACCTTCGATGACCCTCGAAAATAGGGATGTGTAGATACGCATCCTTGAGGTCGATGGAAGCCAGGAAATCCCCTGGACTCAGAAATGCCACCACCGACGGGAGGGACTCCATTCGGAATTTCTGGACCCGCACAAAGCGGATTAGAAACTTTAAGTCCAGAATCGAAAGCACCTTGCCCTCCTTTCTGGGCACTGTGAACAGATGCGAGTAAAAACCCCGAAACCTGTCCCGCTGTGGAACCGGGACAACCACCCCTTGGGCGAGGAGATCCTGAACCGCCAGATGGAGATCTCGGAAACGATCTGGGGTCAAATGAAGGTTTGAGGGAAAGAATCTGTCTACTGGGCGTGATCGAAACTCGATCTTGTACCCTAAACCTAATGAGTTCTTGAACCCACCTGTCCTGAATCTTGGCCAGCCAAGGCTCGGGAAAACAGCGCAGACGTCCCCCCCACCCCGGAAACGGGTGAGGGCACCCCTTCAGGTCGAGGCGGACTGAGCCGCCGTGCCAGTGTGGGCGGCTTTTGACTTGCCCGCCCAAGGCTTCTTCTGGCCACCAGAGGCCTTGAAGGACTTGCCTTTGTCTTGTGCCTTGAAGGCACGAAAGGACCCCTGGTTAGGTTTAAAGGAGGGACCCCGCTTACCGCGGAAAGATTTTCCCCTGGACACCTGAGGCAGAGTGCTCTTGCCCCCAGTGATCCCCTTAACCAGTTCATCCAGAGAGTCCCCAAAAAGATGACTCCCCGCATAAGGGATGTCAGACACTGTCTTCTTGGAAGACTGGTCGGCTGACCAGCTTTTTAACCAAACGATGCGACGAATCATAACTGCGACTGCAGAAAGTCGTGCAACTAAAGGGGCCTCATCCAAGTCCGGTCACACAGGTATAAAACAGCCTGACCTATTTGATCCACCATCTCCAGCTCAGCAGGAGAGGCGGAGTCAGCAATCAGAGTGCGCTTAAGCGCCTTAGCCCACTCCACAACAGCCTGAGACCATTACTGAAAAGAACACTGGTTTTAGCAAGGAACCCGCTACTAGGTAGATGTGGCAGGTAAGAGTTTCCACCCGCCTATCTGCCGGGTCTTTTAACACCGGAGAATCTTCCGCGGGCATTAAAGTGGCTTTGTTTAACCTGGACACAGTGTGGTCCACCTTAGGAGCTGCAGTCCAGCGAGAGTCCACCGGATCCGCAAAGGGATAATGGTACTGAAACCTCTTGGGCACCACAAAATTACATTTTAAATGACGCCATTGTTCCTTCACGGTATCGAGAATCTCTGTGGGACAAGGAAAAACCTGACCCGACTTTTGGGCTTTGCGGGTCCCAAAGGAAGATCGCTTACCCGACAGGTGGGGCTCATCATCTAAATTTAAAGTGTCCTTAACAGAGCTAATAAGCGCAGACACCGCAGCGCGTTCCCCTGTTGATCCGGAGGGGGAATCCTCCTCCCCATCCGACAGAGGACTGAGACCCTTCAGGGAGTACGCTGTCCGTGGCAACCAACTCTGGCTCTGAACCAGAAGACAGAGGGCATAGGCCTTTTCTTAGAAGCCCGGTCAGACATCAACAAATCCACTTTTGACGCTTAAGTCGCAAGTGCAGCAGTAAGTGAGACTATAGCAGAGGATTCAGGAGTACCTGAACCTTCCACCAGATCTGGGGGGAATTTGCTATCCTGGGACTCCATAATAGCAATCTCAATTTTAAATGACGCTGGCCCTTTAAATCGGCGATTTCCGCGGTCCCCACCGCAAATGCACCACAATGAAGAGCAAGTAAACTGCAAAAAATGAATGCTAGCAGGAATGCAGGCCAGGAAACGATAAAATCCCCCCACAGTGAGCTATACTTGTCACACGCTGCTGAATCGATCTGCATGTGAAAGAAAGAGGAAGTGACCTCACGCCTCTAGAGACAGACACAGCCCTGAGCCACAAAAAAATGGTTTATGCAAGTCTATGGGGAAAGCTCTGGGAAAATGGCCGCTGTCCACATAAGGACATTGTGCCCACACTAAAGATGGCGCCCGATCAGCGCCAACAGCATTGCAGAAAATGGCTGCTGCCCTCACAATGAAGCCAGACAGCCTGCCCACACCTAAAATGGCGGCCGCGCGGTTTTGCGCCGATTGCGGCCCCCACGCATCATGTACTGTACCCCAAATAGGTTCACAACCACCTCAGGGCCATAGTTGAACCCCGCACCCCCCCTACAACGGCGGAGCCGCTACAGCGCCCCCGCAGTGACCGGGAAGGGACACACAGGGACCGCACCTACAGACATGAGGGGGACATTACAGAACCAATAACGAACTGCCATCCCCATAAAACAGAGGGCCCACATACACACCCTGACAGAAAATGTCAGAGACAGAGGGGTAGCATGGTACTCACCGGTCCAGCGAAAACGTGGGTACCGCTCTGTGACAGGAAGCCTCCCACTCTGGGTGGTGGTGCCGTTAGCCGAAGGGGACGCTAGCAACACGCAGTGTACCGCAGTTGAGACATCCCAGCGAAAATAGCAACTTTGCAGGCTCGACCCTGAGGTCAGGGACATATTCGTTTGCGAGGCCTGGGCGTACACATAACCTGCTTACCATCAATGGCAGGCTGGGATTCCATAAGGCTCTAGAATAACCAGTGCGATTCCCAGCTCCGCAAACGCTGTAGTCATCCGAAATCTGACTAACTAAGCGCAGGAACAAATAAAAAGCTATCTTTTTAAAAGAAAAAACACTTTTCAAGAGAGAAAAAATAAAAAGAAAAAGGCTGAGACCGCAGCCTCAGCCAGGTAAAAGCCAGCCTACTCCTAAGCTAGGCAGCAGCAAACTGAATTGGGAATGAGGCTAGCTAGGGGTATTGGACCAGAGGGACAGCCCCCTGTAGGTGTGTCTATACAAAGTTTTTGTGAATATTCTAACAAAATCTTCTGCCTACTCCTGTGGAGAAGGCCAATACCCAGACGTGCAGATTGTATGAGTAGGCGGTGACTGTCAGAGGACGTAAGAGAAAAACAGATTTTTGTCTTACCATAAAATCCTTTTCTCTGATGTTCATTGACGGACACAGCTTCATATAGGAGTAGGACACCAGGCAGAAAAGGGTTAACAAAGATTGACTATGCCTAGAGGGTAGTCCCAGGGGGGTATACTCCCACTTCCTGCTCTAGGAACTCCCGCTTTGTAACTAGTGTCAGAAGAATACATAACCCAACTCCACAGAGGGGTGGGTTCTGTGTCCATTAATGAACATCAGAGAAAAGGATTTTAATCCCTTTAATGAATTATGTTGAATTTCAATAAACATATTTCCCCCCCAAAAAAAGGGTTAAACTTAGCCAACCAGGTAAACCAGGAGCTCAACCAGGAACAACAGGAATCCACCTTCCAGAAAAAAAACACCCTCAGGAGGTAGAAGTTTCTACCTCAGCGGCCTGCAAAACTTTGAAGATTAAGATTCCACGGGGGAACCAAGGACTGTACCGGAGGAGCCAAATGGCGAATTCCCTGCACGAAGATGTGATCCAAGAAATTTTTGGCCAACGGCCTTTGGAAGAAAATTGCCAAGGCTGAAATCTGGCCCCTAATGGTGCCCAGGGCCAAACACTGATCTACACCTCTTTGTGGAAACTCCAACAGACGCGATACCGAAAAGGAACGAGGGGAACACCCCCCCCCCCAGACCAAGTAATGTACAACTTCCAAACTTTTTTTTTTTTTACTCAGATCATTTTTATTGAAATTTCTTTTAAGACAAACAAGAAACATTCAAAGAAAACCGAAAACAAACAATAAAAGAAATAGCACTGAGAACTCCCAACATTACGGAACAGAGCCAGTACATCATAACAGTGAGGCTAAACATCACCCCTTATATATCTTCCAAAGTAACACTACCATTCGAAACAAATTGTTCCAAATATTGCTTACATCGCAACATATAGATAACTAAGTAATCTATAGCACAGTATAGTGTGATGCACATACCTGGCTCATCCGAGCCCCACAAGCCCCAGAGCCCCCACCCACATAATTACTATGTGTACCTGTATCAGAATGTATAGGACAGAATCCGCCCAGGGGATGACAGCGGGGGCAGGGAGCGCCTGAACAAGTTATTAATAACCACCCATATTGGGACAAAGTGCATCTGGGAATAGAGCTCTGAACCCAATAGATCGAAAAAAGGAGGACAAAGAAAAAAGAAAAGAAAGAAAAGAATCAACAAACAAAAGAGAAAGAGAGAAGCCCCTAAGCTGAGAGTGAACTGCCCCCATACGCTCATCTGTGAAACCTCACCGCACAGAATATGATGTGCAGATAATATTATAGTCTCCATACCTCCCGTCCCCCACACCCTCGGCCAGCACCTTAATGCACAAAACTGCATCCCTAAACAGTGGTTGTCACCCCTCCCATAATCCTGTTAGTAACCAGTTGCAGAGGAGCAAGCCCAGGAACATTAAACCATGGTGCCCAGATACGTTCAAATTTCAATACACTGCCTCTGTGTTTATAGGTGAGATTCTCCCTACCTAAAATCATGTTCACCTCAGCCACCCATTCCGCATGCGTTGGGGCAACCGGTGAAATCCATTTCCTCGCCAAGCGCTTCCTAGCAAGGAACAGTAGCCTAAGGACGGCAGTGTGTACAACCGGGGCATAAAGTTCTTCATCCAGCCAACCCAGAAGGCATAGCTTAGGGTCCATGGGTAAAGTCAACTGCCAAATGGAATTGATGGATTGCATCACTGCCGTCCAGTAACAGTGTAGTTTGGGGCAATGCCACAGCATATGGAGCAAAGCTCCTGTGTGAATTTTACATCGAGGGCACAGAGGGGAATCTCTCCTGTGCCACTTATGCAACCGTTCAGGGGTACGATAAGTGCGATGAAGGATACATAATTGTGTAAGCTTCTGTGAGGAGGACAGGGATACCTTGAGAACATTATCAAGGATGCCCGCCCACAAGAAATAGCGCCCAAATCCTCAGTCCACCCATCCCTACACTTAAAAGTCATAGCTTGGAAGATCTGGGTCATAAAGCTGGAGTACAGGGACAAAATCTGCCCCCTTTTAGAATCCGACTCCATCACGCGGGTCAGTAGAGTGGGCTTGCAGAGACCCCAAGCGGAATCTCTGGCCTGGGCCACCAGAACATGCCGTAATTGTAGATATTGATAGAAGAGCGAATTTGGGAGTCCAAATTCCATCCAAAGTGTCTGAAAGTCCTTTAGTACACATCCCCTATATAACTGCGTGATGAGTCTTACCCCATACCTCTCCCACTCCACAAAATTCTGCAATTTAGCTAGTTCAGGGCAATGAGCGTTATTCAGTATACGGGAATGTCTAGAGAATCCACCGTAGGCAAAATGTTGCTTGGTCCTACACCATATTCTGTCTATCAGCCTTAGCGTGGGGTAGAGAGGAGAAGCTCCCAAGTCCCCCGGCTCCAATGCCTCCAGAAGGTCGCCAACTGGCAGCACCGAGGCAACCAGTGTCCGAGTCGGGTCAGCATCGGATCCCCCAGACCAACCCATGAGATGCTGCAATTGGGCCGCCAGGTAATAGTAATATGGGTTAGGAATCGCCAGGCCACCAGAGTCCTTGGCCTCCTGGAGGGTTTCCAATTGAATCCGAGGAGTCTGGTGTTTCCATATTAATGCACGGAATACAGTGTTAAATTGTTTGAATACATGAATAGGTATCCAAAGGGGGGTATTGTTAACTACATAGAGTAGCTGTGGGCTCCAGATCATTTTGATCAAATTGCACCTTCCTACTACCGAAAGAGTCAACTTGATCCAGCTGGCCATTTGATCCTTAAATTTCCGCAATAGCAGCAAAACATTACGTTTGACGTAGTTGGCTATGTTAGGGTGTATGATTATACCTAGATATTTAAACTGGTCCACCACCACTATCTGGGATGCACCTGTGGCAATGGCTGTCTCAGGGGATCCAACGGGAGTAGCACCGATTTATCCCAGTTTATCTGAAAGCCCGAGAAGGATCCAAACCGGTGAATCAAGGCCATTAAGTAAGGGAAGCATCCGTGTCACCCAAAAAAAGGAGGTCATCGTCTGCATATAGGACAATTTTCTCCTCCCCCAAGCCCCGCATAATTCCCTGAATCGTGGGATCTTGTCTGACCGCTGCAACAAGGGGCTCCACCGCCAGTGCAAACAAAAGGGGTGACAGCGGACATCCCTGCCTCTTGCCTCTGCAGAGAGAGAACGACGTGGACAACATATTGTTGATGCGGACACAAGCAGTAGGAGCCCCATACAGCAGCTCAATCCAGGAAATAAATGTAGCTCCCAGCCCGAACCTCTCCAAAACAGCCCATAAGTACCACCACTTAAAGCTATCAAATGCCTTGGAGGCGTCTAGTGACAGCACCGCTCTGCGGTCACAGTTGTCTGGGGGTATCCGCATGTTAAGAAAGTGCCTACGTAAGGTTAAAAGCGGTAGAGCGATTGGGAATAAACCCGGATTGGTCCGTAAGGATTATTTTAGCTATGACCTTGGAAAGGCGTAATGACAAAACCTTGGTGAGTATTTTCAGATCTGTTGTTAGAAGCGAGATTGGACGATAAGATTCAGGATGGCCAGGATCCTGCCGGGCTTTAGGATAATGACCACGACCGCCTCGTACATCGAGGCAGGTAGCAACCCCTCCTCCAAAGCTGTCGTAATGGTATGCAGTAGTTCTGGTAACAAAACCCCCCCAAATTATTTATACAATTCCACCGGAATTCCATCTGATTCCTGGTGCCTTTGAATTAGGAAAGGTGGCCAGAGCCGTCTGCAGTTCCTCTAGCTGTATGGGGGAGTTCAGGAGCCTGCGATCCCCGGTAGCGAGCACCGGGAGATCCAGTCCCTCCAAGAAGTCCCGCAGGTCCCCTAGTGCATACTCCACCTTGGAGGAGTACAGATTGCTAAAAAAGGAACGGAATCCTTCCAAAATAGATGGGGTATCAGTGACAAACCTGGCCCATGGTTAGGGATAACCTATATATTTGTGAGGAGGGACGCGGTGCTCTAGAGATAACAAAGCATATGGCCGGTCTTTTCCCCCTCCTCGAAATAGGCCTGAGCGATGAAGAACCGCTTATGCTCCGCCTGTTGTTGCTGAATCGCCTGATAGAAGCGCTGGGCCTCCAACCAGTGATTCTGGTTGTCAACCGTAGGGGAGTCTAGATAGGCCTTCTCCGCCCTCAGTACTGCCTCACTGGCATCTCTAGCCCATTGCCTACTCCTAGTCTTGATACCAGCCACCTCTCTAATACACAAACCCCTAAGAAATGCCTTTCGAGTATCCCACACCACACCAGGAGGAGCAGAGTGTCTGTTATTAGTTATGAAACCTTCAATTTGGGCCCGTATACCTTCAGAATTTGTAAATCGTGAAAGCCAGAAGAGATTCAGCTTCCAGTGCATGGGTATTCGGACGCCCGGGAGAGTCAAGGTAACCTGCACCGGGGAGTGATCCGAAAGGCCTCTAGCCAAATAAGTGACGTGACAGCAGGGGAAAGGAAAAAGAGCAGGTCAGAACCCAATGGCAGGTCAATGCGGGATAAAGCGGAATGGGACAAGGAGTGGCAGGAATAACAAGCCTCTAACGGGTGCTGAACCCGCCAAAGATCCGCCAGACCCAATTCCCCCATGAACCTGGCAAAGGGTGCGAGTGCCCTAGGACCCTGTGGGCAGAAGTGTCTATGAACATCCAGAGACTTATCTAACACAGTATTAAAGTCTCCCAGGGCCAAAACCGGTACCTGGGGGTGTTTAAGGATAAACCGTGACAGACACTCCAGCGCCTCAGAGGTAAACGGCGGCGATATATATATACATTAAAAATTGTACATTTATAAGTGTCCCATATCCCCATCAAGAAAATAAACCTCCCATGGGAATCAATTTGAGAGTCTAACGTCTCAAATTTGGTGGTGGCAGAGCTGAAAATTGAAACCCCCCGCGAATATTGAGTATGTAGTGAGTAAAAACTGAGTCGGGTATCTCGGGGAACGAAGCAAGTTCACCGTGTCCTTGGTTAGGTGCGTTTCCTGTAAACAGGTGAAAGAGGAGTCGTGATGGGATAGGAAAGTCAAAACTGCGGTACCCTTCCGGGTATCCTGCAGACCCCGAACATTCCAGGAGATAAGAGTTTTATCCAGAGTAGCCATTGGGAGGCAAATGGCGGATGAAGGATCCCCGCCATGCGGGAGCAGTCAGATGGTCATCCGAACTGTAAGTGGGCAGCACAGAGGTAGGATATAGGCATACTGTAAACCTGGGGCAGTCCAGTATCGCGTATGTAGCCACCTACAGTGGGGACTAGACCGTAACCGTCCCCCAAAAACCAGGGGGGAAAAAAACATATATAAACAAAAAACAGCAATACCAAGGACACGAGTGGGACGCCAGACTGGCGCATCCCAGGATAGACCCACAGGGAACAGTTTGCGTAGTCCGTGTGGGGGGAAAGGAATTGGGCCTGAACACGTGTTGCCCCTGCCATTCCAAGGAATAGGTAAGGTACCCGATAATCTGGAACAGGTAAAAATAAAAACCAAAATACGTGCATAGTGTTCCCACTGAGGATCCTAGTAGGAGTAATAGAGACTCAAACTCAGGGATATAAGGTCCAGAAGGGAGAAGCAGGATCAGTCCGCAGCAGCACGCAGGTGTCGTTCGTGCCGATCCAACCAATTAGCTGCCATAGCTGGGTTTTCAAAAAAGTGGACGGTGTCGTTCGCCACTACCCGGAGCTTTGCCGGATAAGCATGGAGTATGCCAAGGGTATAGCACGCAGGCGTTTCTTCACATCAATAAATCTTGCTCTTTTTTTCTGGAAGGCAGCCACAAAAATCAGGGTAGATGGATATGTTGGCCCCTTGAATCTCCATCCTGGGTTGCTGTCTCGCCAGACGCAGGATTAAATCCCTATCCTTATAGTGCAGGAGCTTGAGCAGAAATGGGCGAGCAGTGCACCCCCGGTGGGGGAGCCCGGAATGGCACCCTGTGTGCTCGTTCGACTGAGAAAAATAGGGACAGGTTATCTTTCCCAAAGGTAGTCAGGAGCCACTGTTCTATGAAGTCGACTGGGTTTTTGCCCTCCGCTTTCTCTGGGATGCCCACCAGACGCAGGTTACTGCGGCGGAGTCTATTCTCTATGTCTTCCAATCTATTCATGGCCTCCGACACCCCAGCAGCATTCATGTGCACATCCTGAGCGAGAGGCTGCAGCTCGTCCTCTACTGTGCTCATCTGCCCTCCAGACCCGAGGCCCTCTCTCTAATCTTCTGCATATCCTGCCTAATGTGAAGAATGCCTTCCTTCATGCTCTTGACCTCTGTGGAAAGGTCCGCAAGCAAAGAGCCATAGGTGTGTACCGCATTCATGACATCCTGAGGGACATCAGACACCTCTCTCTCCTCAGCCCTAGGCCCGCCTGGGGTACTCACTGCGGCCTCCAAGGATGTCATAAAATGAGGATATATGCAACCAGTCAAAATTACGAGGTTTGTATACCAATGCCAGATGCCTGGCCAACAAGATGGGAGAGCTGGAGCTGCTGATGTTTGAGGAGGACTTAGATTTTGTGGGGATAACAAGAGACGTGGTTCGACAGCTCTCATGACTGGATGGTGACCATTCAGGGGTATTCCCTTTATCGTAGAGATAGAGAAGGAAAAAAAGGGGGAGGGGTATGTCTGTATATTAAGAACAGTGTACAGGTAAATATGAGGGATGATATCAATAATGTATCTATGGACGAGGTAGAATTCCTATGGGTAGAACTTCAAAGGGAAGGCACTGTGGGGAAGGTAATATTGGGCGTATGCTATAGGCCCCCCAACCAGAGGGAGGAGGGGGAGGCGGACCTCCTTTTACAGATAGGATTGGCAGCAAGGATGGGAAATGTCATTATAATGGGGGACTTTAAATATCCAGATATAGACTGGGCAGAAGGAACCACGCATCCAGCCAAGGCTCGGCAGTTCCTAAATGTTTTGCAGGACAATTTCATGGGTCACATGGTGAATGCACCGACAAGAAACAATGCGGTACTTGACCTACTGATTACCAACAATACAGACCTGCTCACGGATATAGAAATACATGGCAACTTGGGAAACAATGACCATAGGTCAATTCGTTTCAGTATTAATCATAGTAATAGGAAACACAAGGGTAATATAAGAACACTGAATTTCAAAAATTGGATTTTTGTAAGAACTTACCGTAAAATCCTTTTCTCTTAAGCTCATTGACAGACGCAGTCCTCTTTGATTAATATCAAATTGGGTTATACTGCCCTCTACAGGAGTAGGACACTAGGCAGAAGAAAACGTTCTGGCCACACCTTAGGGGCAGTCCCAGAGGGTATATCCTCTCTCTCTCTGCTACAGGATGTCAGTTATGTCACAAAGCAGTGTCAGAGAATTTAACCCAACCCAACTCAGAATAGAGGGGCGGATACTGCGTCTGTCAATGAGCTTAAGAGAAAAGGATTTTACGGTAAGTTCTTACAAAAATCCAATTTTCTCTGTCGCTCATTGACAGACGCAGTCCTCTTTGATTAATATCAAATTGGGATGTCCCAAAGCAGTGCCACAAATGAGGGGTGGGATAACAGAATTCAAAATTCAAATCTAGAAGGCCCAACCGGTGCCGACTAGAAGTCTTAAAGGCTCATCAAACAAAAGGATGAGACTCAACTGAAAACCCAACAGAAAAAAACCCTCGAGGTAGACCAACGGTCTCCTCATATAGCGGCCTGCAGAACCTTGCGGCCAAAAGAGGCATCCGCCGATGCCATCACATCAACTTTATAAAATTTCGTAAAGGTATGAACCGACGACCAGGTAGCCGCCTTGCAAACCTGAACCACTGACGCCTGATGGCGGAAGGCCCAGGAAGCACTAAGCGCCCGAGTGGAGTGCGCCTTAACAGGGAACGGAGGATCCCGACCCTTAATAGAATAAGCCTGTACCACCGTCTGTCTGATCCATCTGGAGATATTCGCGGCAGACGCAGGCAACCCGTTTTTGGGGCCATCCGTGATCACAAAAAGTGAATCCGTTTTACGAAACGAGTCTGTAGTTTTCAAGTATACCCTGATTGCCCGAACCACATCCAAGGAATGGACGCAAACTCCAGAGGATGACTGGGCTTAGGACACAGGGAATGTAACACAATATCCTCATTCAGATGAAACTCTGAAACCACTTTAGGAAGGAAGGATTTGGACGAAGAACCACCTTATCCCTATGAACCACCAGATATGGAGAACGACAAGATAATGCGGCCAGTTCTGACACCCTGCGTGCAGAAGTGATGGCCACCAAGAAGGCCACCTTCTGGGATAACGTAAGCAAGGGAATCTCCCTAATATCTTCAAAGGGAAATTTCTGAAGAACCGACAACACCAAATTAAGATCCCAGGGCGGCAAGGGCGCGTGCACCGGCGGAGCCAGGTGCCGCACCCCCTGGATGAAATTCCGCACCAAGGAATGAGTAGCCAAAGGCTTCTGAAAGAAGATTGCCAACGCTGAAACCTGACCCTTGATAGTGCTCAAGGCCAGCTTCTGCTCAACCCCCTGTTGCAGAAAAGCCAAGATTCAGGTCACCGAATAGACACGTGGAGGAAATCCAAGGGATTCACACCACGCAATATAAGACTTCCATGTGCGATGATAGACTTTTCTGGAAGTCGCTTTCCTCGCTTTAATTAGAGTAGGAATAACTGAAGCGGACAAACCCTTGTCCTTCAGCACCTGGGTCTCAACAGCCAGGCCGTTAAAGCCAGCGATCGTAAAGCAGGATGGAAGATCGGTCCCTGAGACAGCAGATCCTCCCTGAGAGGAAGTCGCCAAGGAACGTCTGCGACCAGCCTGACCAGGTCGGCGTACCAAGCCCGACGAGGCCAGTCCGGAGCTACCAGGATAACTGGAATTCCCTCCACCTCTATCCTGCGAAGAAGTTTCGGCAGCAACCTGAGAGGAGGGAAGGCATACAGTAGCTGATACTGCCCCCACGGGGCGACCAGCGCGTCTGCTAGAGGATCGCGGGAGCGAGCCACAAACCTCCGCATCTTCCTGTTGAGCCGAGACGCCAACAGATCCACATCCGGGGTGCCCCAACGAAGGCACAGTTGGTGAAATACCTCTGGATGAAGAGACTATTCCCCTTGATCCAGAATCTGACGGCTGAGATAATCTGCCTGCCAATTTTCCACCCCCGGAATGAATACCGCGGAGAGAGCTGGAACAAACCGTTCCGCCCAACGAAGAATACTGGCCACCTTTATGGCCGCCAGGACACTCTTGGTGCCCCCTTGGTGATTGACATAAGCCACGGCCGTGGCATTGTCCGACTGGATCCGAACCGGGCTGCCCCGGAGCTGCTCGGTCCAGTGAATCAGACAAAGTCTGATCGCTCTCAGTTCCAACACATTTATCGGTAACCTGGATTCTTCCTGGGACCAAAGTCCCTGAGCAGATAATCTGCCGAGAATTCCTCCCCATCCGGATAGACTGGCATCCGTGGTGACAATCGTCCAGTATATCGGAAGAAATGACTTCCCCTGGCTGAGCATCGGAGACCGAAGCCACCAGACCAGAGACTCCCTGGTCCGCTCGCTCAGCCGGATCCGATTGTCCAGGAAATCGGGATTCCGATTCCATTTGAGAAGAATCTCCTTTTGAAGGATTCGGGTATGAGACTGGGCAAACGGTACTGCCTCGAAGGAGGCCACCATCAATCCCAGGACCCTCATGCAAGTCCAAAGGGAAGGCCAGTTGACGGACAGTAACATCTGAATCGTTGACAATCTTCTGGAGTATCTAAAATTAGGCCCAGATATTCCAGCCTCCTGGTGGGAACCAGAGATGACTTCTGCAGGTTCATCAGCCACCCAAACTCTTGCAAAGAGATCATAGTGATCTCCAAGTCTAGACTCCGCATGAAGAAGAAGATCGTCTAGGTAACATAGAATCGATATGCCCCGCTGTCGCAACAGCGCCAAAACCGGGGCCAACACCTTTGTGAAGACCCGGGGAGCAGAGGCGAGACCAAAGCGTAACGCCACAAACTGATAATGGTTCTCCCCTACGGAAAAGCGAAGGAAACGCTGATGTCCTGTGAAGATGGGGATATGAAGATAGGCATCCTTGATGTCTATTGACGCCAGAAAATCCCCCTGCCGAAGGGAGGCCACTACTGTATTAATGGACTCCATCTTGAATTTTTGTACTCGTACAAAATGATTGAGTGCTCTTAAGTCCAGGATTGGACGCACCTTGCCCTCTTTTCTGGATATTGTGAACAGGTTCTAATAGAACCCCTGAAAACATTCTGTCCAAGGAACGTGGACCACCACTCCTTGTTGCATCAAATCCGTTATTGCCCCCCCCCGCAAAGCTTTTAATCGATCCGGCGATAGTCGGATATTGGAAGGGAAGAATCGCACAGGTGGAAGTGATCGAAACTCGATCTTGTATCCCGACCGTATGACCTCTTGAACCCATCTGTCTGGAATCCTGGAGAGCCATGGGTCTGGAAACCGGTAAAGACGTCCCCCCACCCCAGATATGGGTGGGGGCGCACCTTCAGGCTTTAGTGGTCTTATCTTCAGCTCTGGAAGAGCCGGACTTTTGTTTACCCGACCAGTGCCCCTTGAATCCTCCTGGAGGGGCTTTGCCTTATCGCCCGCCCCAGCGGAGCGAAAAAACTTTTTATGAGCGGAAAAGGAAGGCCCCCGTCTATGACGAGGTCCTTTACCCTTAGTATTCTGTGGCAAAAAAGTGCTCTTGCCCCCAGTGAGATCCTTGATAATCTCATCCAAGGTGGCCCCAAACAGGCGATTCCCCTGAAAGGGGAGATTAGCCAAAGCTTTTTTGGAACCTTGATCCGCTGACCAGCACTTTAACCACAGCACACGCCTGAGGACCACTGCTGAAATCGATGCACACCCCAACAATGGAGTGGCGTCCAGAGCGGCGTCACATACGAACTGTAGCCCTTGTATCATCTGCTCCAGCAAATCTGATACTGCCGGGGGGATACTTCTCCCCTCTAGGTCACGGCGTAACAACTTGGTCCATTCTGTCAAAGTTTGTGAAACTAAACCAATGGCAACCACTGGCCTAAAGGCTGATCCTATCAGGGAAAAAATGAAGCGGGACACGGCTTCCACCTTACGATCCACCGGATCCCTAAAGGACGGAGCGTCCTCCAACGGGATAACAGTAGCTTTATTTAGTCTGGAAATCGGTGAATCCACCAATGGTGGTACTGTCCATTTTTTAAGGAGGGATTCCTCCAACGGAAAACACCTAGCAAATGCGTTTGGAAATACCAGGGGTTCGTTTTGGACGACCCCATTCCTCTTTAATTATATTATCAAAACATTTGGGCAAGGGAAACACCCTCGCCATCTTGGTAGGCTTGTTAGTACCAAAAGGAATTTCAGTATCAGCTACCTCTGCCGGTGTAACCTCAAGTCTTAAGGTTTCCCGGACAGACACAACTAGTGCATCCACCAACGCTTCTTCTTGTGCTATGGCAGAGGCAGAAACGTCCTCCTCACTGTCTGAGGAGACCGTACCCCAGACACAAGCCCCAGAAGAGGGACCTGCAGCTGCAGTGACAGGCTCAGAATCTGTATCTGAAGTGTCAGATGAAATAGGGGTAGGCGGGGGTCGCTTCTTTGCGCCCCGTCTCTGACAGGCCACCTCCACCCGGGATACAAAAGACTCCAAAACCGCTGACAATGCATCAATAGTAAGTGGGGAACTGGAGGGTCCTGCGGCCACCTCGAGGGGATCAGGTGGGGATACATGTGTGGCAGGGTCCATGACACTTGCCAGCAAACAAAGATTGCAAAAGAAAAAACTTTCTTTTTTTTTATGTGTAATCCCCCAGCGCAACAGCGCCCCTCAGCGTTACCTGCTTCGGACCCCCACAGAGAGAGAGAGAGAGACCCCAAGGGCTCACCACCTGATGCACAGAAGCTTCTACCAAACTGCTCTCAGCGCTGTCCTTTACAGAACAGGAAGTCTTGTGAATAGTTTTCCCGGGTAAAGGAGGCGGCTCCGCCCCGTTACACACCTTCCAGCGCTCCCACTGCTACTCCCCGAGGTAGCTGGGCGTATCCAAAATGGCCGCCCCCCATGCAGGAGACACCAGGCTACGCCAAAATGGCGGCCCCGCGTGGCCTGCGGACGGCCTGTGGAAGGATGGCGGCGGCCTGCTGAATCGTGCGGCCTGCGGGAGGATAGCAGTGGCTTGTGCCGTGCGACCTGCGGGAGGATGGCGGTAGTCCATGTAGCTGCATCACTATGCATTAGGTAGGTGCTTGATTATATCACCCTTTTACATGACTATTTCAAATAGTAACGCCAGCCCCTGTCTCCATCCTTGACCCCAGTCATGGCTTCCTCCTTTTACAGCGCCAGCTCTTTACAGTGACTATCAGATAGTCAGCTCCCAAACCAAGCCTCCTGGAGTGGCATCTCTTATTCACCAAATCACACTCAAGAGGGAGATCTGTGAAACATGTCATAGGATAGAGGGGGAACCCAGGATCAAAAGGGTCCGACCATCCACAGAGGGGCCCGTATCCATTCCCAAAACCCGACAGGGAAGAGGGGGAACATTCTACTCACCATACCGGAACAGGCGGGCACCCACTCCTAACAGAACCCCTCTCCACCGAGGTGGGGGGCTGTCGATCAATACAGACGCCACAACTCAGTCATAAGGTTGGACTGGATGGACAACAACATCATAGGTTGGACTGGATGGACTGAGGTCTTTTTTCAACCTCACAAAATATGGATGTCCTCCGCCTGCTCTCCCCGATCCGCCAGGCTCAGGTGCAGGAGATCCCCCGGGCGTCCGGTGGCATGCGCGAGGTTGACTGCAGCGATTTATGCTTGGAGGGATCTTGGGCAAACTTCTCCAGCCTGGAGAGAGCAGAGGGCTGTTGGTCCTTTCCCGCGTGCTGAGGCAATGGCCCGCCGCCATATTGGGACTTCTTCTCAGCAGGGACGGCATCTTCTTTCTTCAGCGTCATCGCCTGTAGCGGGGTGTGGGGACCTGGAACCATCACAAAGGTAAGAGCCCAGCGCGGGCGTAAGGATCTGGTGAAAGCTGCCAGGTTTTAGAGTCTATTTGCAGGTTTCTAGAATGCAGGATGCCGGAGCCGATGTGAAACACGTCCTTCTACATTAAAGGTCAAGCCATGCCCCCCACAACTTCCAAACTTGATGGTAAATCTTCGGAGAAGTAGAATTCCTAGCTTTTAACAGAGTAGGAATCACAGAATCGGACAACCTCTTATCCTTCAATACCTGGCTTTCAATAGCCATGCAGTTAAAGCCAGTGACAGTAAAGCAGGATGGAAGATCGGCCCTTGGGATAACAGATCTTCTCTGAGAGGAAGCCGCCAGGTGGCATCGGCTACCAGTCTTACCAGGCCCACTTACCAAGCCCGACAAGGCCAGTCTGGGGCCACCAGAATTACTGGAATCCCTTATGCCTTGATTCTGCGCAACAGTCTCGGCAGAAGCTGTAGTGGAGGAAATGCAGAAATTACACGATACCAAGGGGCCACCAGAGCGTCTGCCAGAGGGTCTCGAGACCTTGCCAAAAACCTTTGAACCTTCCGGTTGAGGCAGGAGGCTAACAGTTCCACAACGGGGGTCCCCCACCGGAGACAAAGTTGTTGAAACACTTTCGGATGAAGGGACCATTCGCCCAGACATAGTGCCTGTCGACTGAGGAAGTCCGCCTGCCAATTTTCCACCCCTGGAATGGGCACAGCAGAGAGGGCTGGAACAAAGGGTTCTGTCCACCTTAGAATGCCGGCCACTTCCTTGGTCGCTAGGGCACTTTTGGTGCTCCTTTGGTGATTGACATATGCCACAGCCATGGCATTGTCCGACTGAATCCTTACCGGACACCCCAGTAGATGATCCGTCCACTGAGACCGGCAAAGCCTGATCACCCGAATTTCCAGGATGTTGATCGGCAGACTGGACTCCTCCCGAGCCTAGGCACCCGAGACAGATTCCATGCCCATGACTCCTCCCCACCCGGACAGGCTGGCATCCGTGGTAACCACTGTCGAGTACAGGGGAAGAAAGGATTTTCCCTGTCAAAGTGCCGGGGGAATTAAACCACCATATTAGTGATCCCCTCGTACCCCGGCTCAACAGGATCAGATTGTCCAGGGACCCTGGATTCTTGTCCCATATGGCTAGAATTTCTTTTTGCAGATGGAATCATTTTGAAGGTGAAAATCATCAGACCCAGTACCTGCATGCAAGTCCTTAGAGACGACCGGCGATTGAACAGGAGCCGAATCACATGCTGCAATTTCAACAGTTTTGTTTCTGGGAGAAACACCCAGGTTGAGGCTGAATCCAGAATCAGACCCAGGTTGTCCAGCTTGTTGGACGGGGTCAAGGCTAACTTTAGAAAATTCAGAGTTCAGCCGAATGCTTGCAGAGTTTGCACCGTGATGTCCAGATCTTCCTTTAGAACAGATCACGACTCTGCTCTCAGGAGAAGATCGTCCAGGCACCCCAACACCGAGATCCCCGTTGCCTGAGTAAGGCTAACACCGGGGCCAACATTTTTGTGAACACCCGAGGAGCTGAGGTGGGACCAAAAGGTAACGCCACAAATTGATAGTGCTCCTCGCCTGCGGCAAAACAAAGAAAACACTGATGCCCGACATAGATTGGAACCTGAAGGTAAGCGTCCTTGATATCGATAGAGGCCAGAAAATCCCCTTGATGAAGGGAAGCCACTACTGTGCGAATGGACTCTATTTGGAATTTCTGAACCTGCACAAAGTGGTTCAGGGCCTTGAGGTCTAGGATTGGACAAACCTTGACCTCCTTCCTTGGAACCTTAACTAGTTACCTCCTGTATATTTACTGCAGCAGGCTGGCTCTTACAGGCAAAGTGATGTAGGCATACGTCGCTTGCCTGGGAGAAGCTAGGGGCGAGCGCGCGCCGCCGACAGCACGCTTCTGCCCCCACTCGGCAGCGGGGGAGCCAATGCGTGTGTAAGGCGGCTCCAATGCTGCCTGACACCCGCGATTGCTACCCGCTGAGATCGTCCTTCTCCCTGAAATGATCACAGAGCTCATGTGATCCTGCTATATAGGATCGCATGTCTCTGATCATTTCACAAGTCAAACCCCCATACAGTTACAATCACTCCCCTAGGGTCACATTTAACCCCCTTGATCACCTATACTGTTAACCCCTTCCCTGCCAGTGTCATTATTACAGTAACAGTGCATATTTATAGCACTGATTACTGTAGTAATGTCACTGGTACCCCCAAAAGTGTCAAAAATGTCAGTCAGGGGTTCGATCTGTCTGCCGCAATGTTGCAGCCCCGCAAAAAAAAAAAAAAAAAAAAAAAAATCACAGATCGCCGCCATTACTAGTAAAAAAAAAAAAAAAAAAAAAAATTAAAAATTACATAAACCTTTCCCGTAGTTAGTAGACGCAATTTTTACATTTTTTTTTTTTTTTGAGAATGTCATAGCAGAATGTGAAAAATATTGTTTTTTTTTTTCAAAATTGTCACTCTTTGTTTATAGCGCAAAAAATAAAAATTGCGCTGGTGATCAAATACCACCAAAAGAAAGCTCTATTTGTGGGAAAAAAAGGACGTCAATTTTATTTGGGTACAGCGTCGAACGACTGCACAATTGTCTGTTACAATAAAGCAGTGCCGAATCGCAAAATAGGGCCTGGTCATTAAGGGGGCAAATCCTTACGGTCTTAAAGTAGTTAAATAGGTTTGAATAAAACCCCTGAAAATGTTCCAACTCTGGAACTGGTACAATGACGCATTTTAACAGGAGATCCTGAACCGCCCTGAAGCCGATCTAGGGACAGGCGCAGGTTGGACGGGAAGAACCATGCCGGGGGGAAAGGATCAAAACTCGATCTTGGATCGACTCATGAACCCATTTGTCTTGATCGAAAGAGGTCCACAGGTCCAGGAAGGAAACAAAGACTTCCTCCTATCCCAAGAACAGGTGAGGGGCCCCCCTAAGGCAGAAGAGGGCTTGTCCGCCAGACCAGCGGAGCCCGACTTAGACTTAACAACCCAGGGCCTCTTGGAATCTCCTGAGAAAGAGCGAGAGGGTTTAGAACCCTTGTCCTGGGAGCCTGCGGGATGAAAGGGCTGTTTGTGAGCCGAAAAGACAGGACCACGTTTGCGGCGAGGCTCTCTGTTTTTTGTAACCTGCAGAAGCAGGTTTATTCTCCCTGGAGAAGAGACGATCTGAGCATAGAAAGAAAAAAAACGATTCAGTCGCAAGGAATGCATGAGGACACAAGGCCATACAATGCGTTTAGAGGAGAAGAGATTTAACCTCAGGCTACGCAGGAGGTTCTTTACTGTAAGGGCTACAAGACTGTGGAATTCTCTGCCACAAATGAAAGTAACTGCGGGGAGTATGGCTACTTTTAAAAAGACTCTTGGACGTACATCTCAAGGATCAAAACATTCAGGGGTATGGGAAATGAATACGTCCACACACACCTACACAGGTTGAACTGGATGGACTATTGTCCACTCTGTCAAGGCCTGAAAACACCGGTCTTAGGATCGAACCCGCCACGGTAAAAAGATGGCGGACCAAGGATTCAGCTTTCCCAAAATGCAGAGAGTCCTCCACTGGTAGTAACGTGACTTTATTCAGCCTAGAAACCTGAGAGTCCACCACTGGTGGCACTGTCAGTATCTTTAAAAAGGAATCTTCAAAAGGATATCTCCTAGCCAAAAGCTTAGGTATCCCAGCCATTGCTTTCGGGGACCCCCTGTGACTAGCGACAATCTTTTTTTTTTTTTTTTTTTTTTATAAATTTAATGTTTATTAAAAGAGGAATAGGCATACAATACAGGCAAAAGTAATGGTACAGGTCCATATACAAAATATAAACAGATAACAACTCAAGAGGAAACAAAAGCGAACCTCAATACATATGACCACATAGCGATAGATAATATAGGAGATGTCAAAGAAAATCGCTATGGGAAGCCAGGCCCCCGGAGAGGTCTCACCCTCCACCGGCATCCATCACATGGCCGGGGTACGGGGAAAAGAGGGGAGCAATCCGGGCGGCCCGATCCCCCCGCAGTCGTCTAGAGGTAACAGGTGTACGTATGCCCAGGGGGAGAGGGGAAAATTATTTTTTTTTTTTTGAGGTTGAGAAGAACCCACAGAGTAAGAGGGAAAAAGGAGAGTAAAGCAAGGAAGGGGGGAAGTTAGAGGGGAAAAGAGGGGGGGAGGGAGGGGGAGAGCAGCTATGGTAGACTGTGGGGAACCGCTTGTTGCCCAACTTTGGGAGTTTGGCCGATTTGAAATGGGTTTCCTGCAAGAAGCTAACATGGGCTCGAAGACAGTGAAGGTCAGTCAAAACAATGGAACGTTTTTCCTGGGGTGTTAAGCCCTTAACATTAAGTGAAACCAAACGGATCGGATCAACCCGGGGGGTGGCCATCTCCACCCAGGAAGCGGGGAGAGAGAAAAAAAAAGGGGGGGGGTAGGAGGAAGGGGAAGGGTGGAAGAGAGGGGTAAGGGTGGAAGAGAGGGGTGAGGGTGGAAGAGAGGGGTGAGGGTGGAAGAGAGGGGGGGAGGGTGGAAGAGAGGGGGGAGGACAGGGAGGGGGGAAGAAAGGGAAACGAGGGGGGAAGGGGAGAGAGGAGAGAGGAGAGAGGGGGGTAAGAGGAATAGGGGAACCCCTGTAATGACATCCGCATGGAACAGTAAACCAATACATTCACTGGGTAGCTTGAGGACTATACAGCCGGATATGGCGCAATGCGCGGGAGGACACGGCCCGTGGCAGATAAAGGTGGAACAGGGGGTAAAAGTCCTGTGATAGAGTTGCGGGCCAAACCAAGCCAAGTCCCCCACACACCGCACCGAAGCCAGCAACTAGGAAAGCACATTAATCAGCAGCACTTAGCAGGTCTTAAGCAGCTATGTAGCATAAAATGATAACACAAAAGGTCGTCTCCAACAAGCCAAAGAGCAGGAGAGAAGGTCATCCCGCGCCCCCAGGGCAACCGTTCAACGTTTGTCCTCCGCCCCCAAAATTGGATAGTGGAGGGAAAAAATGCTTAGGCACCACCAACATGTGCCTATGCACCGCCACTGGTCATTCATACTCCCGTTAAAAATTCCACAGGGCAGGGAAAAAACCTGACCTGACTTCTGGGCCCTTTGGAACCCCAAAAGCGGACCGCTGACTTGACTGAGACGGCTCATCGTCAAGATAGAGAGTTTATTTTTAAAGTCGTTAAGGGCAACATCTATCATAGCGCGTGTATCCGCGCTACCGAGGAGGAAGATGCCTCCTCCTCCTCCCCCTCAGAAGCGGAGGACCGGGACCCCTCAGGGGGACCATTGTCCGTGGCAACCACTTTTTGGCTCAGAGTCGGAGGACTGGGAGGGCACAGGTCGTTTTTTGGAGGAGCGTTCCAACATCAGCAGATCCACCTGGGACGCCCAAAGTCGCAAGAACAGCAGATATAGAGGTCATGGCAGAGGCTTCAGGGTGGACCCGAAGCCCCCACCAGGCCTGAACGGGATTTGCAGGCCCAGGAGTACATTTTTTCCATAAAAATTAAAAGGGACGCTGGCCTTTTAAATCGGCGGTTATCGCATTCTGCACTAACTAAAAGTGCCCCCTCAGAAAACACACCAGCAACAAGTAAAAAACGTTTTGGTTGAAAAATGACAGAAGGATTAGCAAAAATCCCCCAGCCTGTCAGCACATTTTTTACACAGGAGATGTGTGAAGGAGGAAGTGACCTCATATCGCTAGAGGCCCAGCCAAAAGGTGCCTATTGAAACTCAATGTAAAATGTCACAGGGAAAATGGCCACTTGCCTTTACTAGGCATTTGCCCTCATCCAAGATGGCACCCGATCGGGAGCATGTGCAGAATCCTAAAATGGCTGCTGTCCTCACACAGAGCTTAGAATCTGCTCACCAAAAAACATGGCGGCCGCTCAAAACGGCGGCAAAAAGGTGTACAAACACATTCTGGCTATCATCGGGGACCCCAGGGAGACCCCTACAGCACCCCACACAGCGCCCCCAGCGGGAGCAGGGGCCCACAACCCCCCAACGTCCCCAGGGACAAGGGGGTAACAGTACTCACCAGTCCAGGAAGCGGGTACAGCTCAGATACGGGAGACCTCCCACCCTAAGTGGGGGTGCCGTCAGCCAAGGAGGGATGCTGGCAACATGCGGGCGATCTGGGTTGAGACACCCTCATTGAAGACGCAGCTCCGCAGGCTCGTCCCCTATCGGACGGGCACTGTCGTTGCGAGGCCTGGGCATACCAGTAACCTGTGACGCTCGTTGGCAGGCTGGGACTCCATAAGGATCTATAATACCCAGTCCGAGGCCCAGCTCTGCAGTCACTTGTAGTCCTCCAGGAGGATGACTAACTAGTGATAGTGAGAGAAATAAAAATTTATTGTGCAAAGAAAAACACAAATTCAGAAAAACTGAGACCCAAAGTCCCAGTCAGAAAACACCTAACCAGCTCCTGAGCTAGGCAGCGTAAAACTGAGGTAATATCAAATTGGGTTCAGGATCATGGCTGAGGGATGGCCCCCAAGTGGCGTGCCGAAGTATAAAAGTTTTTTTGTATTAACCTGATAAACAATTATCTGCCTAGCCTTGCTCCTGCAGAGGGCCCCATTACCCATTAGTGAAGGCTAATACCATTGGGCGGCGACTTTCAGAGGAGGCAAGAGAAAAATTGATTTTTGTCTTACTGTAAAATCCTTTTCTCTGAAGTTCACTGACAGATGCAGCTCCATATAATTAATTCTTGACTATTGGGTTATGCTTCCCCCTACTGGAGTAGAACTAGGCAGGAAAAAGCTTTACCATGTCTATGGGGCCATCCCTGCAGGCATACACCTAAACACTCTAGGCTTCAGTTTCACTGCAAGCAGTGTTTACAGGAAAAACCCCAACCCACTCAATATAGTGGGGCAGTGCAGCGTCTGTCAATGAACTTCAGAGAAAAGGATTTTACTGTAAGTTCTTACAAAAATCTATCGTTCATCGTATAATTCTTGACCATTGGGACGTCCCAAATCAGTATTTGCATGAGGGGCGGGAAAACAACACAGAAAATGAACGTAATTCCCAACAATGCTAAAAAACTTTAGCCAATCAGAGAATATAGAGCTCAACCAGGAACAACAGGAACTCACCTGAACAAACACCCTCAAAGAGACTCTTTCTTTTGAAAGAGGTCTCTTTCAAACAGCAGCCTGCAAAACCTTGTGTCCAAAAGAAGTATCTGAAGATGCCAACACATCTACTTTATAAAATTTTGTGAACGCGTGCAGAGACAACCAAGTTGCCGCCTTGCAAACTTGTATTACTGATGCCTGATGGCGAAAAGGCCAAGAAGCGCTCAGTACCCTAGTAAAATGCGCCTTCACAGGGAAAGGTTGAACTTGACCCTTCAGTGAATAAGCCTTAACCACTGTCTGCCTGATCCACGTAGAAATGGTTGCAGCAGACGCAGCCAATCCCTTTCTAGGTCCTTCCGTAAGGACAAAAAGAGAATCTGATTTCCTGAAATATTCGGTAGCCGCCAGGTAAACCCTAATCACCCGAACCTCATCCAAAGAATGCAAAGCGATTTCCTTAGGATGCTTGGGCTTAGGACATAAAGAAGGCAGCACAATGTCTTCATTTAGATGGAAATCAGAAACCACCTTAGGAAGAAACGACTGAGTAGGTCGAAGTACCACTTTATCTCTGTGGACCACCAAATAAGGCGACTGGCAGGAAATTCTAATATTCTGCGAGCAGAAGTAATAGCCACCAAAAAGGCAACCTTCTTAGACAGTGTAAGCAGAGGAATCTCCCTAATGATTTCAAAAGGAGGTTTCTGAAGAACAGACAATACCAAATTCAGATCCCACGGAGGAAATGGGGATCGCCTCGGAGGGGCTACATGACAGACCCCTTGGATAAAAGTGCAAATCAACGCATGTGAGGCTAAACGACGTTTAAATACAGCCAAGGCCGAAACTTGGCCTTTATAGTAGCCAAGGCCAACTTCTGTTCGACGCCTTTTTGAAGGAAAGCCAGATCCTAGGCACCCGAAAAAAGGCGAGGATGTACCTTCATGGATTCACACCATGAAATGTACGATTTCCGTGTACGATGATAGATCTTCCTGGAAGTAGACTTCCTGGCCTCCAACAGTGTAGGAATCACTGAATAAGAAAGACCCCTATTCTTCAATAACTGGCTTTTAACAGCCAGGCTGTTAAAGCCAGCGACTGTAAAGCAGGATGGAAGATCAGCCCTTTAGACAGCAGATCTTCCCTGAGAGCAAGTCTCCAAAGAGCATCTCCAAACTACCAATCTTACCAGATCTGCGTACCAAGACCGGCGAGGCCAGTCTGGAGCCACCAGAATGACTGGAATCCCCTCTGCCTCTATTCTGCGCAGAAGTCTCGGCAGGAGTTTCAGCAGTGGAAATTCATAGATCAGCCGATAATGACCCCAAGGAGCCACCAGTGTATCTACGGCGTCGGCTAAGGGATCCCGTGACCTGGCTTCAGACTTTTAAACCTTCTTGTTGAGCCGGGACACGCCCCCGGAAGTCAGCCGCGCTGGACGCTTGCTCTAGAGCTCCGGACTGCCAGCACTAATCTCCATCGCTGACACTCTGCAGACCCTGGCCACCAGGACCTCTCTGCTCTGCATGTGAAGCTACCACCTCCCACATACAGTCAAAACGCTTCCTATCTGTGCTGCTTTACATTATAGCCTGCTTGTAGGGTCCTCTTTTTACTGGGAAGAAGGGAGGCACAGGGTCTGCACAGGGTCTGCTGCCCTAGCAGACCCTGTGTCACTTCAAGAATATGTGGAATTAATAAAAAGTATATAAACATGTGGGTGCGCATGCGAGGGCTCAGCAGGACGGACATGTCTGCCTGAGCTCCGCACTGACCAGCGATACCCCGCCGCCAGCATCGGTGACCAGCCGCATCCTATCCTGCCCGCTCCATCAGCTCCCGCAATCACCCACCACCTGATCATGGTCTCGGGAGGCGCAAAATCAAAGCTTAAAAGCCGCAATATGAGGGACATCCTAGTTCGGGCCTCCTCCAAAATGGCACCACCGCTTTTATCCCGCGCCGGCTCCAGCTGCTTCAAGACGAAGGTGAATCGGACTCGGATATCCCGCCTACCCAAGGGGTCGGTACGTATGACCCCCCACATCCCGGTCTCCTCCAACATTTTGAGCTTATCCTCCAGAAGGCCCTGAAGCAAACATCTGACCAAATAACTGATAAGCTCACCAGGGAGATCAGAGAACTGGGCCAACGCACAGCCGAGTTGGAACTCAGAACAGATGACCTTGAGTTGAGTGTTTCCAATCACTCTGAGGAATTGGAAGCCCTCAGAGAGGAGAATCAGACCCTAAAACTCCAATTGGAGGACCAGGAAAATAGGGCCAGACGCTCTAACATCAGGATTAGAGGGATACCTGAGACAGTGATGGATCTACAGTCCACTGTCACTGTAAAAAATAGCGAGGACCAACGTGCTACTCAGAGATAATCTGACCTCAAAATGCCGATGGAGTGTAGAAAGAACACGTATAAATATAATGTGCAAATCCGCAATGTAAAATACTCAGAAAAAGCAGCCAATCTTAAATCAGTGTCCCCACTGTAAATAATATAGCTAAAAACCAGAAAAATCGGCGCTAATTCATATTCTTCCAATTAAATTCCTAATAAAAAACAATTTTCTGGATCAGTGCAAACGGATAAATCTGTGAAAGTAATAAAAAAAGTGTATCTACAAAATAATCAATCTAAAGTAGGAATAAAATCAATGCTTTCTGGATCAGTGCAAGTGAATAGATCAGCGAGGTGAAGGAAAAAAGTATCTTCTCAATAATCAATCTAATATAGGAAGATTAGAAAAATAGTGCAGATGGATAAAATCAGTGCAGTTTCCCCTTACAAAGGCGTCCAAGGGGATTCACACTCCAATCCCTTTGGACGCCTTCGTAAGGGGAAACGTGTCGGGTGGAGAAGCCGCGCTATCCCTAATCGCGGACTGCGCTGCAGAGCGGCCGCGAACATCTGTCACCTGTCCATTTTTTATTCCATCCATGCTAATTCGTCATGCAGAATACAGGAGCCCGCAGCAGAAGACCCATATCACCATACAGGAATTTGCTGTTTAAAGATCCAGCTATCCACCTATCTGAGAGGAGCGATCTGTAGAGCGGATCTGGGATAAAGTACCTCCATTACTCCATTCACTTTCACAGATTTATCCATTTGCATTGATCCAGAAAATGTTTTTATTAGGAATTTAATTGGAAGAATATGAATTAGCGCCGATTTTTCTGGTTTCACTGCCGTCTTCCAGGAGCTTTCCCCCTCAATCCCTCTGGAACGCCTGGAAATGAACCATGTCCACCGGGCCCTGGCCCCGTGCAAACCAGATGGCCCACTCAGAGACATAATAGCGAAACTGCATTACTATAAACCAAGGAGCAGCTCCTGCAGGCCGCAAGACATAAGGAATCACTCCACTTTCAGGGTTATGATTACCAACTTTTCACAGATCTCTGCATAGCTACCATCGTAAAGCGCGGAGAATTTAAACCCCTGCTGCAAACCCTCCAACAGCACCATATTGTTTATTCCTGGGGTTTTCCATTCTCTACGCTTTACCCACCAAGGCCGCAAATACACCTGCAAGACCATGTCTGAACTCCAGCACCTCTTTCAAGATCTCCATTTGCCTTCACTAGCATCCCCTCCTGCTTCCCTCCCGCAATGCAGACGCTCTGCTTCAAGATCCCCTCTGAAGCCGACCTACTCCACTTCCACCACTCCGAAGAGGAGTCGCTATGTATCTCCGCTGCCACCCCCAGCTGATTCTATGGACTGAATCTCTGCCTATCGAATGCCTCCTGGACCCCTTGGTCTATCTGCACCCCCAGTTTTTCCGTGCGAGACCTTGCCGTCTCACCCTAGACTACTACTTATCCACTTGGATCCTGTTTTTACGGAAACCTGTTCTCCAACATTCTCACCAGCAATGCCGAAGCTCTACCACACTGTGAACTCCCACCTCATTGAACTCCGGACTACCTGGAATGCTCCTTTATTCATTTTTTCATTCCCCCCCCTTTTTTTTTCTTATATCTCCATGCCGATGGACCCTATTTCCTCCCCTGGTCACCACCATACATCTTGTCTACTGCTATTTTTTTAGGCGGCCGTGTCACTGGTCGGTTGTCACTGCCGCCTCCACCCTCCCTCATAACCCTCCTTTTGGAGGCTTCCTGAGGTGATTTTCTTCCCTTCGTGCAGTGGGTCAGCCCCTACATGAACGGAATGTTTTTCTTTCATTTCTTGCTTACGCGAATGCATTTGTTAAAATGTCTATGTTTCCCTCCTCTCCCTCCCCTTTGTGTACTCCCTCCTCTCTGCTACCTCTATCTTCCCCCTACCTTTCCCCTGTTCGCTGGGGGGCTCCACTGCTCATGCTCTTGCCTCCTCCATTTTGCTGCTTTCTCCCAATCAAACCATGGCCACCCTGAATATTCTCTCTCTTAATGTCCAAGGTCTCATTTTTCTTCCTCGCATACCCCTAACTTCCTAACTGCCTCCTTTCCTCAGTTCTTCACAGCCTCAGCTACCGTCAAGAAGAGAGGGGTGTTGATCGCCTTCCGCCTGACTACTCCATTTGCGCTCCATTCGTCTATAGCGGACCCTTATATCCGTCCTTGGATAAGTCTCCCGCCGCAGCTTCTCCATCCCCACACCGCCTCACCTTCCAACAACTGCTCCACAATCACTCTCTTGTTGACATTTGGGGTGAACACAACCCACCCAAGAGGCAATATACTTTCTACTCCCACCCGCATAATACCTTCTCACGTATAGACCATAGCCTTCTCCCAGTGGCCACCTCCCCCTCCCTCCTAGCCTCAACAATCGTACCTATTCCCTGATCTGACCACGATGCAGTAGTTTCCTCTTTTGATTCCCTAATCCCTAAACAACACACATTCTCCTGGGTCTTGAAAGATAACTTGCTGGCCCATCCCTCTCACAGATTAGAGATAGCAACTGCGATCAAAAACGACATCGCTCACAACAACACCACTGATGTTTCCCCACTCACGATATGGGAAGCGCACAAGACCGTGCTCAGGGGTACTCTCATTAGCCTAGCATCAGGGCGCAAGAAAGAACGCCGCCTCACATATCAAACCTTGGATTCTGCATTTAATCGAGCCCACCACAGCTTGCAAGCTCACCCCATCCCTGAAAAGAAGCACATTTTTGACAAGGCTACACTGGAATTGAATCTCTTCCTTACGGACGCAGCCGAAAAACAACTCAGACGTACCCGTCATACATTTTATTCCAAAGCGAATAAACCGGACACTTTTCTCGCCCTCTCCCTACGTAATGTCGCCGTTACCCGCAAACCGATCTGTTTGAAAACCTCCCCCATGACCCACACTAGCAACCCCGTCAAAATACTGGACACATTCAGACGCCAGCTCTCCAAGCTTTATTCCTCCTCCCAAACCCCGGCTGACTCCCAACTCTGAGTTTTTCTCCGATATTGCCTTACCTGTCCTGTCTGATACCCACCGGGAAACCTTGGAACAGCCTATTTCGGAACTGGAAATTTATACGGCGAATAAAAAACTCTTAAACTCCACAAGCGACCTGGTCCCAGCGGTTTCACCGCTTCCTACTACAAACGCTTCTCTGAACTCCTGACCCCCATGCTTTCCATTGCATTCAATTCAATACTCAAAGGCCATGCATTTAGCCGAGACTCCCTCGTAGCGGCCATCTCTATGATTTCCAAACCACACACAGACGACTCCTCCTGGTCCAATTATCGCCCAATCTCTCTTCTGAATATTGACATCAAAGTGATGGCCAAAATACTGTCTACACGCCTTAACCCAATCATAGGCTCCCTGGTCCATAAAGACCAAACCGACTTCATTCCCTGCCGACAAGCCGGGGACAACGTTCGCAGGGCTATACACCTAACCTATCTCGCACAACGTCGTAACATCCCTGCCTGCTTTGTCTCCCGTGGCATTAGAAAAGCATTTGACTCCCCCTCCTGGTCCTACTTACAAGCCGTATTACTCACTTTCTCTCTTGGATATCGTCGCTCTATTCTTTCCCGTCAGCGTTTGTCCGCTACGCAGGCTTCCGCTCATCCCCCTTCCCTACTCGGTCTGGCACTAGGCAAGGCTGCCCTTTATCACCCCTCCTCTTCGCACTGGCAATAAAGACCCTGGCACACAAAATCCGCGCCAATCCCCACATTAAAGGACTTGATTTTGGTGGCTTCCACCAAAAACTGTGTCTTTTCGCGGATGACATCCTCTTGTTCCTTACGTCCCCTCTCATTTCGGTACCCAACCTTCTCTCTACCCTGTCCCAGTTCGCACACCTTTCAGGCCTGACTGTTAACCCCGGTAAGTTGCGTGCTCTCAATGTTTCTCTGCCCCCTTCTCTCCTTTCACAAGTAGGTACAGTGCTCCCCTTCTCCTGGGCGCAGCACTCCCTACCCTACCTGGGGATTAAGTTGACGGCAGACCCGCTGGAGCTTTTTTCGGCCAACTATCCCACCATGCTCCGTCATCTCACGAACTTGATGACATCTTGGTCCTCCATACCTCTAGCCTGGATGGGACGCATCACTGTCACTAAGATGGCCATTCTGCCTAAAATACTGCATCTCTTCAGGGTGCTTCCGATTAGTGTCCCCTCTTACTATCTTCGCCAGCTTCAGCGATGCACCTTCACCTACGTCTGGGGCAAGTCTAGACCTAGAATACCCCGCAGAACACTTTCTCCACAAGCTCCGAGGCGGCCTAGGCCTCCCACACTTTACCAAATACTACCAGGCGGCCCAACTGGCCCAGCTGCCCAAGTGGCATGTCACTAGCGAAGTCCCCTTTGGGTATCCCTAGAAACAGTTGAATGCGACTCCCTTTTTGTTGCTAACTTATTATGGCTTACGCCCTCCCACCGCAGGTCTATCTCTAATCCCATCATATGCCACTCCCTACGCCTCTGGGACGCCCTAAAATTCAAATTCAAACTACAATCACCCCACAACCTGCTGCTCTCTTTACTGCACAACCCATCCTTTCCCCCCAGCCTGGGAATCCCCCTCGTCCTTCCGTAACTGGACGTCAGCTGGTCTACTTCGAGCACACTCTGATAGCATCCAACACTATCAAACCTTTCTCGACGCTTTGTGAGTCACACCACCTGCGGAGCTCTGAAATTTTCCGTTATCTCCAACTTAAACACTTTTACGACAAATGCATCCGCACAGACTCTTCCCTGCCCACCATGACTGCTTTCGAAACATACCTGCCACCGTGACCCACACACCCGGGGCCTCATTTCCCAGCTGTACTCCAGACTCACGGACTCTCCTGACAACACCCCTCCCACTTCTACCGCTAAATGGGAACAAGATCTGGAGTCCTCTTTAGATATTGAGGACTGGGCTAAGATCTGGCACACGACAAAAGTGGCCTCCCAAAATATAGTTGCCTTGGAAACCAATTACAAAGTGCTGATACGGTGGTACTTCGTACCCTCGCGTGTTTTGCGAAATACCTACCCTCCCAACCTGCCACATGCTTCCGAGGCTGCCTGGAGGCAGGCACACACATCTGGTGGACTTGCCGAATAGTAAAAACCTTCTGGCAAGCTGTTTTCCAAATCCTCTCGACCTTGATGGCTGAATCAATCACACCTGACCTCCTCTTGGCTTTACTCAATGTGAAGCCGGACCCGGTTTCTAAATTTAGGCACAAACTATTCCTACAAGTCACCATGGCAGCCAAACAAACCATTGCAAGAGCATGGAAGTCCCCACACCTCTCCTTGCCTGAGGTCAAGCAGCGGGTCACCACCGCCATGATCCACGCCAAAATTGAGGCTGTTCTCTTAGATAAAATAGACAAATTCGACAGACTCTGGCAACCTTGGGTTGACAATTTCCTTCCCTCCAACTTGGACAACTCCCTCCTGCTGCCCTGATATTAATCTCAGGCTTACCAGTTACTACTTCCTGTTCACTGACCCCCCTGGCGAACCTTCCTTCTTTCCCCCTTCCCCCTCTTTCTCTGCTCTACCTCCCCCCGCCTAACCTCTAGCACTGTAATACACAGGCTTTGGAAGAAACTGGAAGCATTTGTGTTTCTCCTGCTGTGTTAAACAACGTTTGCTGCATAGCCGATTGCTTGTAAAGCTCCAGATCAGCAGAAGAGCAGTCAGCTTACAGAAAGATGGTCAGTGTAGTTAGAAATACAGCGATTGCGCTGTTTGAGTTAGAAAAAAAAAAAAAATTGAAAAGGGACAGTGTCAGTTAGAAATTATCTTCTGCTGTATGGAGCTGTTCTTTTAGTGTGAGGAAAGGGATATGCAGTGTAGTTAGGGTACTATATACCACTATAGTTAGATTCAATAATCTAGTTTTTGTAGGGATAGTTTTAAGTGTCAGGGTTCCGTCTAGTGAGCATGTTGCACTGCTGATATATCTACAGCAGGTATACATGCTTGCTAGTCAGCTATTGTGCAAAATACATTTCAGAGATACACACATCTGCTGTATTTAGCGTCAACTTTGGGTCGCATAGCAGTGTGCGTCTTGCAGGTGATTTTCACATCGCACAGTTGATAAAGCCTCAGTGACAACTATGTCAGGTAGACCAAGGAAAGGCATACGTGGCCCTGCTGCGGAAAGGGGCACAGCTTCTAGGGTGTCTAGAGGCAAGGGTGGACGTGGTGGTCAGTCCTCAGCCAGGCCACCATTTCGATTGTTCTCCCGCAGTGGCCAAGCTATACGTCCATAGTACGTACAGGAGATGGTGGACTATATTACCAAACCCTCATCATCATCAGCAACTACAGTGACCCAGGCAGAGAAAAAAGTGGTCAGTCTTCTGCAGTTGGCAGAGCAAATAAAGATGAGTCCATGTCCACCTCAAGTCCTCCCTTAGACCCAACTTCAGACATGGCAGAGGAGTCAGCTGAGCTGTTTGACCACAGTGTCGGCCATCTACTCCTGCCTGATGCTCAGTCCTTTATGGAGTCTGATGTTGGGTCTGAGGTTCAGGAGGAGACAAAGCAAGCAAGAGGGGAGAGCAGACGGCCCACTCCATCTAAGGCCGCACCTGTTGTCTCCCGGGCCACTATACAAACCTCTTCTTGCTGGGCCTTTTTTGAGACATCTCATGCAGATCGAACAGTTGCGATCTGCAAGATTTGTCATAAGGAAATAAAACGTGGCAAAAAGGTCAACCACTTGGGTATAAGCTGCCTAACCAGGTATTTGACAACCCACCACTTGGCCCGTTGGCAGGAGCATTTGAAGAACCCGCAAAAGGGCCAAAGATCGGTCAGTCGGCCTCCTAGTCCTCCTCGCGCTCCTCCTCGTGCTCCACCTGCACATCAGTCTGTCCCTGATATAGTCACTCGTCACCTGTTGGCAGCCTCCACTGACAGGGATGATATAGCACGCAGTGTCGCATCTACCTCCAGCACACCACCAGCTGTAACATCTAGACGGAAAATTTCGATTCTACACATGCTGGAATGAAAAAAAAAGTATACTCCCCGCCACCCACATGCCCAGCGTCTAAACAGTAGTTTGGCAAAACTACTGGCTCTGCAACTCTTACCATTTAACCTGGTAAAGTCTGCTCCCTTCCGCGACTTTGCAAAATGTGCAGTTCCACAATGGCAGGTGCCAAGTCGGAATTACTTTGCCCGTAAGGCCCTGCCATCCCTATACCAACATGTGGAAGGCAATGTAACAAGTCAGTCAGCCGTAAGATACACCTGATGGCTGACACTTGGTCAAGCAAACATGGGCAGGGACGGTACATTTCTGTCACTGCTCATTGGGTGACACTGCTTGCCAGCGGAAGGGATTGTGGCCAGGGCTCGGTGCTGCAGCCAGTATTGCCCCCACGTCTACAGATGGTGGTGTCGCTGATCCGGGTAGATCGATCACTTCTACCCCTCCTGCTCCTCCTCCTCCATGCCCTCCTCTGCAGAATGGTCCTTTGAATATGATGAGGTACCACGTAAGCGTTCAAAGGGCTATTCTGTCTCAGGCCAAAAGGTGTCACGCAGTGCTGCAGCTTGTGTGTCTAGGGGACAGGCAGTACACTGCCCCTGAGATTCTTGGGGCTCTGCAGGCACAGGCCCAGAGGTGGTTGACACCACGCCAGAGCAGCCAGGAATGGTGGTTTCCGATAATGGGTCAAACCTCCTGGCCGCCCTTCGGCAGGGAAAGTTGACCCATGTGCCATGCCTGGCGCATGTCCAGAATCTCGTGGTACAGCGGTTTTTGAACTTGTAACCGGGAATGCAGGATGTGCTAAGGATGGCAAGAAGGGTGTGCAGTCACTTCAGGCGGTCGTACAGTGCCACTGCACGTTTTGCCGAAGTGCAGTGCGAGTTTCACCTGCCGGTACACCGCCTCGTCTGTGACATGCCCACCCGCTGGAACTCCACCTTGGCAATGCTGCAGCGCCTGTACATGCAGCAGAGGGCCCTCAATGAATATTTCTGCGAGTACGGCACCAGCACTGGCTCAGCGCACCTGGGCTTTTTTTCGCCACGGCAGTGGCTTTTGATTAAGGATGCATGCGCTGTCCTCTCGCCATTTGAGGAGGCCACAAGGATGGTCAGCCGGGACAGCGCATGCATCAGTGACACCCTACCGGTACTGTTTTTGTTGGAGCACACTCTGCGTGGGCATTATGGACAGGGCACTGGAGGCAGAGCAGCAGGAGGAAGAGGAGGACTTCCTTGCCTCTCAAGGCCCCCTTTATCCTGACCCCATTATGCCTAGCTCCCAGAGGCCCGAGCAGGATCCAGGGGTGGAAGAGGGGGAGGAGGACGATTCTTTGGGAACTTTTGCAGGCTTTGAGGAGGAGGAAAGGCATGCGGCAATCTGCAAGGCCTAGTTTGACTCCCTCGGGACACTTTGGAGTAGTACGTGGCTGGGAGGAGGAGCACGTTCAAGATCATGTCGTTTTGAGTGACCCCGGGGAGTCAGCTTCTCAGGCCTTTGCAAATTTGCGACACATGGCAAACATCATGCTTCAGAGCCTGCGAAAGGACCCCAGAATCAAGGCCATTAAAGAGACTGACCACTATTGGATGGCCACCCTACTTGACCACCGGTACAAGTCAAAAGTCTCTGAGCTTTTCCCATCCACCCAGAGAGTCCACAGGATCAAATCCCCTAAAGACAGTCTATCATGGACTATAAAGACAACCTATCATGGACTCTACTGCGGGTCACGAGAGAAGCGTTGGAGAAGGCGTGCGGTTGACGGATGCCTTTCGATCTTTTTTTAGTCCTTACCGCCCGGGCCTCTCAGTTGCCACATCGCATCGACAACGGCTGCATCACATGGTGGAAGATGTCAGGGCACAAAGTGACACAGAGGGCTTTTCATGTGACGAATCCGATCCACTGGCATACTGGGTCTTAAGATTAGACCACTGGCCAGAACTGGCCCAGTATGCCATGGAGTTGTTAGCCTGCCCTGCTTCCAGTGTCCTATCGGAACGGGCATGCAGCGCAGCAGGAGGATTCGTCACAGACCATCGAACGAGACTCTCCACCGACTCAGTCGACCGTTTGACATTCATTAAAATGAATCAGTCGTGGATATCGAGCTTTGATGCACCTGATGCAGACCTTGTAGACTAGTCTATCGTTGCGATGTGGCAGCTGAGCCTCAGTTTAAGCCTGGACCAGGGTGCCACCCTCCAACCCTCCTCTCATTCTGTTTAGGTTCACAGAACCTCATTTTAGTTTCCACTAGAAAAGATTAATTTTTTTTTTTTGGCCTTCTGCAACACCAGCTCTTTGGGCTTACGGTGGGGAGGCTCAGCCAACACCCAAAACACAATGTTTGCTCACCTGATCCACAGGTACACATCTTCTTAATTTTTTCGCACCTGTTTCACTGATGCATATCATTGCAATTTTTTTCCTTACAAAGGCAATTCTTTTCTTCATGACCAGCACTTTCATAGGGTTATGGTGTCAAGGCATCATCGGCACCACCAAAGGCCCAATTTTTAAGCATCCTTTACTTCTATTCAAAGTCAAGAGACAACAGTATTCATCCAAAACATCTCTAATCTTGTTCACTGTGCACTACATTGTGCCCCCTACCCCTAACCCTCAATGTATCTGTGCATATATGTCTGTTTCTTGTGAGAATTCAAGTTAAAGTGCACCAAACACCATTTTACATGAAATAAAGTGCATCTACATACATCTTTTGACTTCTTGAAAACATTTGGCAATAATAGCCCCATTGTGAAAATACACCCGTTAATTATATCCACATTTAAAGAGACAGCACCTTTTTCCAAAAAAAACTCTAATCTTGTTCCCAGTGCACTGCATTATGTCCCCATCATACACATTGGCTGTGCAGTTGATTAGGAGCAAAAGAAAGGCGCGGTTAAGCAAAAAAGTCATTTTTGAAGGTTTGGCATGCTATAATTCTGGTTCTGAAATGCTACAGAGCTGAAACTTCACAGGTACACTTTTTAGACCCCCCAGACACTAAATCCAAAGAAATCTCATTTTTTTTTCAATAATTGGCTCTCTATCAAAAACGACAATTTTTTTTTTTAACTCATTTTATTTCAATATGTGCATAAAAACGAACATTCCAAACGTCCTTTCAACAAAGGGACAAAACAATATAAAATAAAAAAATTATACAATATCCAAATAATTATCTGTTTACTTAGTATTCATAATCTCTTTATGCCAAGGTATATCCATTTAGCTTAATTGATCGCCGTTGTCCTGGTGTGCCCCAACCCCTTGCTCCATTGCATTCATAGATTTATTTCCTTATCATACTATGTGCATCCCTCTATATCCTCTTGGTTATCTCCTTATATTCAACCATTGGTTAATGTTGATTGACACCAATTATCCCAAATTTTATTATATTTCGTTGAGCATCCTCTATGCATATACAATACTTTTTCAAATGGTAAAATCTGATTTACCGCTCTTATCCAGTTCTTAACAGCAGGGGGCTTCACTTGAATCCACTTAACTGTGATTGTTTTCCTTGCCATAAACAGCGTTTCTCTAAGCATTATCTTGTGATATCTAGACCATGTTATTTCATCTAATATACCCAGTAGACATATGCCGGTTTTCGGTAATTCGATATATCGCGGTATTGCATAGCCACGGTATTGTTATTGTGGCATTTTTAAAATACCGAGTTTCTCTGTCAAGTCTGCCTGACTTGTGAATTGATACATTTCAGTGAGCTGGATGACTCATTCACTCACACAGCTAATGCCTTTCAGCATTAAGTCTCCTAACTATAAACAAAAATTATTACATTTGTATCTTTTCCTTCCCTCTGCCAGGGAGAAAGGAAGTTTAACCTCTTAAAGACTGGATCTTTTTCTGACACTTGTTGCTTGCAAGTTAAAATCAGTTTTTTTTTTTGCTAGAAAAGTACTTAGAACCCCCAAACATTTTATATATTTTTTTAGCAGAGACCCTACAGAATAAAATGGCGATTGTTGTAATATTTTATGTCACACTGTATTTGCGCAGCAGTCTTTCAAACCCAATGATTAGACTTTAATGAATAAAAAAAAAAAAAACGTAACAGTAAAGTTATCCCAATTTTTTTTTTTTTGTTACACAGAGAATCGTGAGAGAATCGTGATCTTTATTCCAAGCTAAAAAATCGTGATTCTCATTTTGGCCAGAATCGTGCAGGTCTAATATACACACACACACACACGCATAGCAGCCCACATTACATTATTATATAGCCATCAAGCAGTGTCTGGCCTACCTGGTGATGACTGGTCCTGGCGCTCTGATCCGATGACCTGGTCTTTAAAGGGGCAAATCCTTGCGATCCAGAAGTGGTTAAACCTGCAGGAGGACCGGTGTTTTTATCTATTAATGACTTTACTATTGCTTTAGGCCTGGTTCACATGTATGCGGGTTGGTGGTTCACATGTATGCGGGTTGGTGGTTCACATGTATGAGGGTTGGCGGTTCACATGTATGCGGGTTGGCGGCCCACATTTGCACAGGCATAGCAGCCCATTGATTTGAACGGGCTGCTATGCCCTCATTTTCTGCAGAAAAAAGGTGCATGCAGCATTTTTTTAAAATTCAGTGGCCTTGAAATCCATCCTGCTTTTGCACCATGCGACTAACCTGCAGTTCCTGCTCTGACAAGCTTTCTGCATTTTTTGTATACGTGGGCACGGCATTTAAAAACAGTTTGAGTGTGCAGCAACGGCAGGTAAGTCGCATGGTGCAAAAGAAGGATGGATTTCATGGCCACTGCATTTTTTTAAATTCTGCATGCACCTTTTTTCTGCTGAAAACGCAGGCATAGCAGCTCAAGCCCATTCACATCAATGGGCTGCTATGCCTGTGCAAATGTGGGCCCCCAACCCGCATACATGTGAACCAGGCCTAAAGCAATAGTAAAGTCATTAATAGATAAAAACACCGGTCCTCCTGCAGGTTTAACCAATTAATGACTTTACTATTGCTTTAGGCCTGGTTCACATGTATGCGGGTTGGGGGCCCACATTTGCACAGGCATAGCAGCCCATTGATGTGAATGGGCTTGAGCTGCTATGCCTGCGTTTTCAGCTGAAAAAAGGTGCATGCAGAATTTAAAAAAATGCAGTGGCCATGAAATCCATCCTTCTTTTGCACCATGCGACTTACCTGCCGTTGCTGCACACGCAAACTGTTTTTAAATGCCGTGCCCACGTATACAAAAAATGCAGAAAGCTTGCCAGAGCAGGAACTGCAGGTTAGTCGCATGGTGCAAAAGCAGGATGGATTTCAAGGCCACTGAATTTTAAAAAAAATGCTGCATGCACCTTTTTTCTGCGGAAAATGAGGGCATAGCAGCCCGTTCAAATCAATGGGCTGCTATGCCTGTGCAAATGTGGGCCGCCAACCCGCATACATGTGAACCAGGCCTAAAGCAATAGTAAAGTCATTTATAAACAACACCTCCTTCAGGTTTAACCACTTCTTGACCACAAGGATTTGCCCTCTTAATGACCAGGCCATCGGATCGGAGCCGAGCGCCAGGACCAGTTATCACCAGTTAGGCCAGACACTGCTTGATGACCTATTTTAGGCCTGGTTCACAGAGTCTGTACTGACTGACTATATAATAATGTGCATAAGTAAACCAAAGCCCCTAAATTCAGCAATGAAATTGAAGTGAGGTGGAAATTTAATAATTTAAATTTAATAATAGAATACCGTGATAATACCGTATACCGTGGCAAAACCTTAATCAATTAATCGCAGCATGAAAATCTGATACCGTCACAAGCCTAATACCCAGCAAACAGATTTCTGGGGTCAAAGGTACAGGCATATTCAGGACAGAGGATAATATTTGAATTATTTCCTGCCAGAATCTTGATATCACTGGACAAAACCACATAATATGTATAAAGTCTGCCCGCTTTGCACTGCATCTCAAACATTTAGGAGATGCAATGCTTTACATTGCATAAAGTCTACTTGGAGAGAGATATGATTGATGTAGCATATATAATTGTATTAACCTATTGTTTGCTGCTGGCGATACATATAAATGGGATGAACAGGCTTCTTTCCAATCTTCCTCAATTGGGAATTATTTCCTGCCATTTTGTTCTTATTGCCAAGGGATTCATTCCTGAATTAACCCTGGTTAAATGTGCATATATTTTAGAGATTAATCATTTAGGGCCCTGGAACCTAAGGATACCAATCATTGGATATCTAGAGATCCCAGGTCCCAAAACTCCAAATAGCGCTTGTAACGCATGTCGCAACTGTAGGTATCTATATAATGAGGTATGTGGTATATCATATTTCATTTGTATATCTGAAAAAGAGTACATATGTATTATGTCATATACGTCTGCAAGGACCGATATCCCTTTTTGTTCCAAGAACTGATACTCTACCAATTGTTTCAGTTGATTAAACATTGGGTTTCGCCATAGTGGGAGATCCATGTTTATTTGTGTGTTTCCCTCTATACGTTTTGCCTCTCTCCATATTGTACGAACTAATGTTAACATTGGTATTTGCTCATATTTTAATTTATTCAAAGGTGCTTCTAGGGCTATAAGTAAATTATCGATTTGTAAAACATGAGCCAGGTGTGATTCTACCATCTGTAGTGTTACTGGTACTATCCATCCTGTGAGATGTTTAAGTTGTCCAGCGAGATAGTATCTGTATATATTAGGAAGTGCCATACCTGCTTCTGTTTTAGCTCTCTGAAGTGTGGTTAACTTTATTCTATTTCTACCCTTTCCCCAAATAAATGTGGTAAATAGGGCATCTATTCTTTTAAAAATAGTTTTAGGGACTATAACCGACATATGTGAAAAAATGTATAAACATTTCGGTAATAGGACCATCTTGATTAAATTTATTCTCCCTGCAACTGAAAGTGGTAATTTAGCCCAAGTAGCTAATTTAGTTTTAATTGTTGTCATGAGTGGATTAAGGTTAGCCTGTAAAGCTGATTGTGGTAATCTTGTAATATTTATTCCCAGGTATTTGAAAGAGGACACTACCTTTAATAGACTTGAATCCTTGCTTAGTGTGAGTAGTTGTGGTTGCAATGGCATAAGGGAGGATTTTTGCCAATTAATTTTAAGGCCTGAATAAGAACCAAATAGTTCTATTATATGCATAGCTGCTTACAATGATCCATGTGCATAATTTAAATATAAAACAAGATCATCAGCATATAATCCCACTATATCTATCCTTTCTGCCAATGTAATGCCCCGTACAGAAGGGGTTTGCCGAAGTCGAAGTGCCAAAGATTCAATAGCTACTGAAAATAAGAGTGGTGATAGAGGGCATCCCTGCCGGGTGCCTCGATATAATTGTATGGCCTTGGTTAAAAAGCCATTTACCAACAGCTGAGAAGTTGGATTTAGATACATTATTTCCACCCAAGTACAGAATTTCTCCCCAAATCCAAATGCCCTAAGCACTGCCTGCAAAAAGGGCCATTCAATAGAATCAAAAGCCTTTGCTGTATCAAGAGAGGCCAAGACACTTGAGTCTGGTAGTTGATCTCTAAGCTGAGCTATAAGTTGTGTTCTTCAAAGATTTATAGATGGGGATTTTCCTGGCATAAATCCAGTTTGATCTGGATGTATAATATTAAGTATTACATTGTTTAATCTATGGGCCAAAATTTTTGCAAGACTTTTGTAGTCTGTATTTAATAATGATATGGGTCGGTATGAAGCACAATCTGTTAAATTTTTATCTGGTTTTGGAATTAGTACTACTGTAGCTAAATACATGGATTCAGGAAGTCTTTTTACCCTGAAAGCTGCATCAAATACTTGAACTAGCACTGGGACAAGAATATCCACGTATTTACTATATACTTCTAACGGAAGTCCGTCTGGTCCTGAAGCCTTTCCTATTGCTAGACTTGTTATTGCTCTTCTCACTTCTTCCTCGATTGGATTTTCCTCTAATGATTTAACCTGCTCGGTCGTTAAGGCTGGAAAGTGTATTTCACTCAGATAAGTTGAAATTTCATCTGAATTATACGTAAGAGAGGTGGCATACATATCAGTATAAAACAAGTGAAAGCATGACATAATACCAGCCACATCCCTTACGCATTCCCCGTCAGGGCGCTGTATATTAGTTATAACTAAACTTGTACTTTGTTGCTTAGCCATATCTGCTAAAAGACGACTTGAAGTATTCCCTTGTTCAAAGTACTTCTGTTGATATTCAAATTGTTTGTATTTAGCTATTGCTGCTATATGTGTAGTATATTTTCTTACTGTCATTTCCCATTATTCCCTATTTATTTCAGTTCGTGTTTTCAAAAACGCAGCTTCTGTATCTCTACATTGCTCTTCTAGATTATCCGTTTCCTGCCTGGTGGCTCTTTTAATATATATTGTTGATCTAAGTGCCCCCCGTAGATATGCTTTCAAGGTATCCCAAAAGATCAAATCTCTTTGGGATCCATGTATTTCTAAAAATATCTGCAATTGTTCAGGTATACGACCGTGCGTTCCAATCTGTGATAACCAATATGGCTGAAATTTCCAGTTTTGCTTCATTCCCTCAATTCCTATTGCTATATTTACCAGGAGTGGTGAGTGATCAGACACTCCTCTAATCAAATATTCAACAGAGACAACCCTAGAAATAATTTTAACATTTCCCAGCGCCAGATCTATTCTTGACAGACATCCTCTTCCTGGGATGGCCCAGGAATAAGCCCTGGTCTGGGGATTAAGCATTCGCCACAAATCTCTCCATCCAAATTCTTCCCCTAACTCACGAAACATAAGTGGTTTTCGAGTTCTTTTTAGGGGGGGGTCCATGCCTGTCCACGAGCGGGTCCCACAGAAGATTAAAGTCTCCCAGGCATAGCACTAATGCCTCTGGATATAAACTTGCAAAAAGCATAGCTTCTTTAATTACACTTAATGTAGCAGGTGGTGGATTATATATACCTAAAATAACGAATGGTATATTATACACTTGAGCTCATACAAATACATATTGCCCTTCAGCGTCTACCTTTTTTTGAAACCACTTCCATGGTACCGACCTATGGACAAGCAATGAAACCCCCCTTGCATATGTTGAATAGCTCGAGTGTATTGACCATTGGATCCAGGGTTTACACAATTGGTTTGTTGTATCTGGGATCATACGTGTCTCTTGCAGGCATATAATTTGTGCTTTAGTTTGTAATATATTTGTAATTACCTGGGATCTCTTCTGGGGGGTCCCTAGACCCCTAACATTCCATGATAGGAACCCACATTCTGTAGTCATCTTAGAGGTTTTTTTCTATATATAGCTGTAGGTTCACTTCCCAAAAGGGATCCCATATGTCTAACCGTCTATCTATGACATTTATCATGATAATACCCCATAGCAATGTACTCCTTATATTTTATACCAATATAATTATTGAGGTCAGTTGGGCACACCAGGACACAGCGATCTTCAAAAGTAACAAGAAAAAATATGAAAAAGAAAAAAAGAGAAAAAGAAAAAAAAAAGAAAAAAAGAGAAAAAGAAAAAAAAAAGTCACAAACAAAATTACCAAAAAAAAAATATTTTTAAAAAGAAAAATCATCATGCACATATAGCAAAATTTTGACCAATAGGTCTTACTCCAAAAAAAAAAAAACAATGGGACATTGTCCGAGCATACAATCATTTGCATGCAAGGACAATATAGCTGCGGCCTCCACTCAAGCTCCCACCTTACTCTCAGAAAAATGTCATGTTTTCCTCTAAGAAATAAAAAAGGAATTTTGCTAAGCCATCAAAAAAAAAAAAAAAAAAATGGCTCAAAGAATTACCAGTGGTGGGAGGAGGGAGGGAGGGGAAGAGGAACCCCGAAAAAAAAAAAAAAAAAAAAGACAATTTTTAAGAACTTTTTTTTTTGCCTGATTCATAGTCCCTGGGGCATGACCTAGGCACTTTTTAGGGGCATTTATTATGTTTTAGGGCTTCAAAATGGTGTTTTTTGATTCCCGAAGTTCGGGTCCCATTGATTTCAACGGGGTCCGGGAATCTGAAACGAACATTCGGGAAATTTGGGTGTTCTGGTCAAACCGAACTTTTCAAAAGTTCGATCATCCCTAGTTGCCTCTTATCCACCTACTCCTAAGTTTGACCCATGGTTATTGTAGCAATTATTCTTTTAGCGCATATGGATTGTACTCATCTTGTCACTCTGTTTACCAATTGTCGTTACCTGTTAACTTTGTTCTCCAATAAAATGTTTGAAATTAAACCTTGTTGAGCCGAGAGGCCAACAGGTCGACGTCAGGTTTCCCCCTGAGCACACAGGAGATGAAACACCTCCGGGTGTAGAGACCATTCCCCCTGATCCAATACATGACGGCTCAGGTAGTCCGCCTGCCAGTTTTCCACACCTGGTATGTGTACCGCGGAGAGAGCTGGAACAAAATTCTCTGCCCATTTCAAGATCTTGGCCACCTCCTGGGCAGCTAGAACACTCTTGGTGCCCCCTTGATGATTGATGTAAGCCACGTGTCCACGATCCAATACAATGGAAGGAAAGGCATGCCCTGGCGCAATGCCAACGAAGAAGAGCAGTCTTTGTGTTGTAAGTCAACCGAATAATAGAATCCAATGACTAGATCTTTGTTCCATTTGACCAGAATTTCCCTCTGTAATGACCTGGTGTGGAACTGAGCAAATGAGACCGCCTGGAAGGTCGACACCATCAGGCCTAGGACTCTCATGCAAGTCCACAGAGGACAGATTGCTGGACAACAACAAACAAATCAGCCCCTGCAACTTCTGCAGCATGTCCGCGGGAAGAAGCGGAATCCAGAGTCAGACCCAGGTAGACCAGTCTTGAGGATGATACCAGGGCTGATTTTGCAAAATTGATGGTCCAACTGAACTCCTTCATAGTCCTTACCGTGATTGCCAAATTGTAATGTTCCGGTACCTCTGGTACCCTTGTCTCCATATTTCTCCTCTCCTAATTGCGTCCCATCTTGTGTAACAAGGGACGCATATACCTTTAAGACCGGATGACATCATTGCCGAGCGCCGCTATGAGCGGCTATTTCAATCGCCGGTTTGCTCTCGCTCATTGCTCGTTCAAACCCACATGTTCATCGCACCTACGCCTGAGAAGTCGGAGCTGCTGACATACCTCCCTTGCTGAACTGAAGCCGGAAACCTCGCTGGTGATCCGTATCTCGCTACGGGATCACCCCTCTCCAATGGACACTGTTATTCCTAAACCTATCTAAGTGATAAGTACCCCGCAGGGGATTCTTGCTAACCAATCTCCTACTGTCATCTACTGCAATTACCAAGACTATCTGTATCTATCTATTCACTATCATCTGCATAGACTGTTAGCTCTTGGGACTACCTTCAACTATCCTTGCACTAGGTTACTCTGTCTAAGTATACTCCATCTGTGTCCTCTTACCATCTGCACTATACTTGACATCAGAACCTATCTGCTTTACCATCACCTGCAACTCTCCTAATACTACTTCTAGTGCTCACCATACAATAGCCTGTCTCTCATCTATATATCCTCATATACTCTATCCCTCCATTTAAACATCTATTAATATATATATAGTATATAACAGGCTGTACACGGTGATGAAGTCCTGAGAGTTGGATATGTTGTTCAACAGATTCTCTACAAGGCTACAGAGTGTAATAATTCTGCAGCTGTAAATCCATCCACAAACAAAAACGCATGAACGTTACACAAATCCCCCAACAGAGCTGAATGAGAATCTGCTCTTAACAGATCGTCCAGGTACCCCAGGACCGCAATCCTCCTCTGACGTAGAAGTGCCAATATCGGAGCCAACACTTTTGTGAAAACCCTGGGAGCAAAGGCGCGACAAAAGGGTAACGCCACAAATTAAAAAGTGCTCCTCTCCCACAGCAATGAAAATGCTGGTGTTCAGCGTAGATAGGGATGTGTAGATATACATCCTTGATATCGATAGAGGCCAACAGGTCTCCCCAATGTAGGACTCCACCACCGTGCGAATATTCTCCATTCAAAACTTCTGTACCCGCACAAAGCGGTTCAGAACTTTGAGATGCAGGATTGGACGTACTTTGCCACCATTCCTGGGCACAGTGAACAGGTTTGAATAAAACACTTAAAAACGTTCCCGAGAGGGAACCGGCAAAATCACTCCCAGTGACCGCAGATCTTGCACCGCCTCTCGTAGGCCCGTTAACCGATCTGGATATAGGCCAAGGTTGGATGGGAAGAACCTGTCTAATAGTCGGGACCTGAATTTGATCTCGTAACCCAATCAGATCAGTTTGTGAACCCATTTGTCCTGAATCAAGGAAGTCCATGGTTCCGGAAAGAAGCAAAGACATCCCCCCACCCCAGAAACGAGTAAAGGTGTCCCTTCATGCAGATGAGAATTTGTCCGCAGATCCGGATTTGCCTGTTCTCGGCTTACCCGACCATGTCTTCTTGGAACCCCCAGAAGAGCTAAACGGCTTAGCTTCTTTCTCCTGCGACCCGGAGGTACAAAAGGGCCACCTATGAGCAGTAAATGAAAGCCCCCATCTATTATGTGGTGCCTTGCCCTTGGTGGATTGGGGAAGAAGAGTACTCTTCCTACCCGTAAGGCCTTTGATCAAATAGGCAGGGAGGATCCAAACATCCCCCATAAAGGGAAGGTCAGAAAGAGCCTTTTTGGAAGCCTGGTCCGCAGACCAGCTTTTAGCCACACTATGCGTCTAATGGCAACCCCCACCGCAGACAATCTGGCTACTAGTGGAGCCGCATACAGCGACGCATCACATAAATACAGAAAGGCTTGAACCGTTTGGTCCATTGGCGCTATAAGGCCCGACGAGAGCTGCTCCATTTCCAAGTCACCTTCCAGCAACTTCGCCCATTCGGTTATGGTCTGTGACACCAGAGTGATCACAAAGACCGGTTTCAGTATTGAGCTCGCTATCACATGCAAACGGCGGGACAAAGATTCAATCCATCTATCCACGGGGTCTGTAAATACCAGGGATTCCTCCACCCGAACCACAGTAGACTTGTTTAGTCTGGAAACTGGATGAACCACCTCTGGTGGTGTGGTCCATCTATCGGATACCACGTCCGCGAAGTGGTAGCGCCTTTAGAAACGCGCTTAGGCACTTCTAACATTTGTTTGATGAGCCCCCACTGTTCATTGACAATGTTGTCAAAAAGTTCCGGACAGGGAAAAACCTTGCCCGACTTCTGGAATTTGCGGGTGCCAAAAGACACCTGTGTCCCTGACGCTGTAGAATCATCCGCCATTTTTAATGTTTCCCGCACTGACACTATAAGTGCCTCCACCAGCGCGCTTTCTTACAGGGCTGCTGACGAGGATACATCCTCCTCGCCATCAGGATGCAAAGACGCAGATCAACCAGTATGGCATGCATCCGCGGCGGCCATATCAACCTCGGAGGATACTAGAGAGGCAGGGGAAGGCATAGGTGAGTAAGGGACCTAGGGGAGCACGCAGTGTTAAACACCTGGCACAGAGACTTTGTGTGGAACTGTCGTCCGATATTTCTGGGAACACTTAGCACTGAGCACTTTGGATCATATGGGATAAGATCCCTGTGGGACAATATTTATATTCTCTGTCACTAATATATTATATGGGTTTACATCACTTAGCACTTTATGTGGTTCATATTATAGGCATTTGGCACTTATTTTTATATTTATTATTTATAGAATATTTGGTAATTTACACAGAGAAGTTGTTCACATAATCATATTATTGAACATTTTATTATTATTTATGATTATAATATTTTTATTATAACATTTAGTTAGGTGAATGGAAATTCTCCTATAAGAGGATCACTCCGTTTATAGAACACTACCTTTAGAGCACATATTATGCACTTTACATGAGCAGCGCTGATACATTTACACTTTTTATCAATAAAAGGGATTTTCCCTTTTTTCCTCAGCAGCAGCTCATTTCTACACAGAGATAGTAGTACATACCTTTATATTGTACAGCACATAATCCTGAGCACAGGTACCTATATACCCACAAGGATAAACCTCGCCCCCCTGCAGAACCGCCACAGCGTCAGCAATACATCCGCCCCCTGAGGTAGGACCCTGCTTGTGGGGGGGGGGCTGGTATCGGGGACACCCGAGGGTCCGACTTTCCCAGGGAGGGGCCCACGTTCACCCCAAAACCGCCAGAGAAATGGGGGGGGGGGACACTTACTCACCATACCAACAGCATCAGGTGGGCACCACTCCAAATAGACTACATTCCCATCCGGGGTGGGGGTGCTGACAGCCAAGGGGTATGCTGCAACTCAGGGCAACCCAGGTCGTATGCGTCCCGGCGAGGCGTTTTACTCGCAGGCCAGCCTCCGTCCTGTCCATCAGGGGCTCTGTCATGGCAAGGCCTAGTGCTGGACTATAACCTGCGCATGCTCGCTGGCCAGGCTTGGAGACCTTAAGGATATAGCATATCCAGTTCCGAAACCAAGCCGGCTGTTGCTTATAGTCCTCTCAGGAACAAAACTAACTAAAAAAGTATTACAAACGAATAAAGTCCTACAAAAAGGTTCCCCCAAAAAAATAGCTAAGACCGAAGTCCCAGCAGAGAACTAGGTCCTAATCCTAAACTAGGCAGAAACAAACTGAAGCCTATAGCAGAGTGTGGGTGTATGCCTGCAGGGACGGCCCCATAAGCGTGGTAAAGCTTTTTCCTGCCTAGTGTTCTACTCCTGTAGGGGGCAGCATAACCCAATGGTCAAGAATTATATGGAGCTGCGTCTGTAAATGAATGATAGAAAAAAGTATACAGACACTTTTTTGTACCAGCATCTGGCCTTACGGGCAATTAAGTAAGGCACCATCATCTTGTCATTGAAGTCCACCCTTCCCATGTTAAGGTTGTATTCGTGGACACAGAGGGGCTTCTAAACAACACCAGTCGCCATTGCAATTTGGACTGTCGTATCTGCGTGAATGGAGGACAGAACGAAAACATTCCCTGTGTCCCTCCACTTCCCTGCAAGCAATTTATTACACTTCAAGCACGCTCTCTCCCCCATCTATAAGCTGTTGGGGGAAGCCCGGGGGATTTGGCAACATGCGCCAATTCCAGAATCAAAAATGTGACAAAAGTGGCACGCTTGTGTAATAATGGTCCACGTATAAATGGTACCCCTTTCTGAAAAAGGGTGACACCAAGTCCCAAACAATCTTGCCGCTGTTCCCCATGTAGTCTGGGCAGTTGGGGGGCTCCACATTGCTAGCTTTTCCCTCGTAAATCCGCAAACTACATGTATAGCCTGTTGCACTGTTACAGAGCTTATACATTTTGACCCCATATCTGGCACGCTTGCTGGGGAGAAACTGTTTGAAAATAAGGCGCCCAGAAAATTTAATCAGGGACTCATCAATGCAGACAGCTTTCTGGGGCGTATACAAGGCTGCAAACTTTTGGTTAAAGTCATTTACGAGGGGCCAAAGTTTCTGGAGCCGTTCATATTCAGGGTCACAAAGGACGATAGAGTTCATTGTCATTAAAATGCATGAACCACAAGATTTGCTTGTATCTAGTCCTGGCCATAGCAGCAAAGAACACGGACAAATGATGATTTGGGTCAGTGGACCAATTTGACCGCAACTCACTCTTTTAGTAATGCCCGTGATGAGGGAAAGATCAAGAAAGGTTTTATATTTGGAAACAGTGATACGTTTCCATGCAAATTCTTTGCCAAGGGTCAAATTTGGAATTGCGGCGATACATTGATCGGCATATAAATTGCTTTGGTCCACAATAGATATGTACAGATCTCCCGTGAAAAACAGCTCATAAAAATCAAGGGGAGTAAAAATCGAGTGTTTCAACCTGAATTCTGTGTTAACCAGTGATGGTGGGCTCCCACAATCAGGATTTGCAAGCGCATCAGGAAGGACACTATGGGCTTTATGGGCCTGTCTTTGAATTCTAGTGGCTGCGGGACAATACTTGTGCTAATCACCACCACACCAGCTTGAACTGCACTTACGGGACTCGCCATGTGTTACTGCAGTGCTGGTTTGACTACGACCAGGATGTACAAGGCCACTGGTGCTTGCCAGTTCACCAGAAGGGCGCTGCACTAGTACCGACACTCTGCTGCATACGAGAACCCTGCGATTGTTGCACCTCAGCAAAAGAAGAATGGGGTTGGGTACACCTGACCTTAGCAGGGACCACTACTTGTGGACCACTATTAGTCGTCAGAGCTATCTGTCAGGGTGCCGCTGCTCTCTACAGGTTCGAGCACTGAGCCTGATTCTGACAGTGAGGCTTTCCCATCGCTCTCATCGGTCATGCATCTCATCATGTAGGCCTCTTCACTAGTGCACCTCTGTTTGGACATTTTTGCCAATAAATTTACAAGTACCTAGTCTAACTCACAGATAAAAAAAAGAACCTGGTTGTCAAGGATTGTTTGAACCGCTACCAAAATTGTAACTGCTAGTGGTAGCACAGATTAGGCCTGACTGCTTACGCTGTGGTTTAGTGTGCTGTGTATTGGAAGTGACAGAAATCTGCTAATACTGCACTTCTTGGGGGCTGGGCGGAGGGGCTAAACGCAGGTGCTGGCAGGTGTCAGGCTGATGCTGCGTTTTAGGAACACTATACTAAACTGTTTGGGACGCTAGAATAGTTCTGATCAAAGATTCGTTCAGACACTATACTAGTACTAGAGGTGTTTATTACTAAATATGCGGCAGGCAACCTGACGCTGTCCTGGATTGACACCAACTAACATTAACGTTAACTTATGTCATCTGTGACACTAATCCAGTGATCAGAAAAAAGATCTGTACACTATAATAGCAACACTGTGACAGGGCAATGAAGGGGTTAACTGGGGAGTGATCAGGGAGTTAAATCTTAATATTAGGGGATATATGGCAGGTACCCTAAACCTATCTGGGACTGCCGCTAACTACCACTAACTGCCTCTCACACTAACTTGCGTCACAAGTGATACTAATACAGTGATCAGTAAATTATCTGTACACTGTATATAGTCACACTAACAGGGAGTGAAAGGGTTAACTAGGGGGTGAGGGGGATGACAAATGTGCCTATGTGTACTGGTGTCAGTGTAGTGCTTGTAGTACTCACTGTCTGTGCACTCACTGTGATGATCTCTCCTCTCACGCTGGAACCAAAAAGGACTCCAGGAGAGGAGATTGCATAATTTCCTGTGCCTTTGTTTACATTACACAGGCACAGGATATTCTGCAATTGGTCAGAACCGATCCGTGTGACATAAAAGTTTACAAAAGCCACCATATTATTCTCTAGGGTCTCTGCTAAAAAATATATACTGTTTGGGGGTTCCAAGTAATTTTCTAGCAAAAATATAGATTTTTACTTCAAAACACAAAGTGTCAGAAGAAGGCCTGGCCTTAAAGTGGGTAATGCCTGAAGGTGCTGCTTGGATGTTGAGCCGCTACTATATGTGGCTAGGCTGTGAAAAAGTCTCACATTTAGTAAAAAAAAAAAAAATGTATTTAAATGTATTCATTTTCCAAAGAATCGTGGGAAAAAATTACAATTTAAAAAAACTCATCATGCCGCTTATTAAATACCTTGGACTGTCTGCTTTCCAAAATGAGGTAATTTGGGGTTATTTGTACTGTCCTGGCATGTTAGGCCTGGTTCATACCTATGCGTTTTTAAGTTCTATTTCCAGAAACGCACTACAATCCATTTAACATGGTGTCCTATAGGAAATGTTCACATCTATGCTTTTTTTCAGCTGCTGCATTTCTGGAAAAGGTCAGGGACTAGGGACAAGGGATAGAGAATCTGTTGAAAAGCATGCAGTGCGTTTTTTGCAATTTTGCTGCAATTTGCGGTTTTTAATCTGCCCAACAATAAATTGGCAAAAAAAAAACAAAAAACAAAAAAATCAAATAAATAAATAATAAAATAAAAGTGTGCAAAAATGCATAATGCACCACAAAAAAAGCACTTCAGAAACAGATCAAAAGCAAACTGCATAAGTGTAAACCAGGCCTAAGCCCCCATTCACATTGGGCTGATTTGAAAGGTCAAATCGCAGACACTACTTTTGGCGACTTCAATAAACATCTGTGCATAAACCTGTACAGAGGTCTCTCAAATCGCCCCTGAAGACTGAAATGCTGGTTTGACCTAAACTTAGGGCCTCAAGAAATGTGATAGGCCATCAGTAGTGATCAATTTTCAATGATAGGTACCGTACCATAGCTTGTAGACCAACTTTTACATAGACCAAAAATTTAGCACTTAGGGTATTTTTAACAAAAATGTAGCAATTTAAATTTTTGCTAACAATTATGAACAAATATTACTTATTTGCAAAATATTCATAAACAGAGAATAAGAAAAAAAAAAAGTTTTTTTTTTTTTCAAAATTTTCAGTATGTTGTTTTTAATTTATAGCGCAAAAAATAAAAAAATAGGTTAATAAATACCCCCAAAGAAAGCTCTATTGGGGGGGGGGGGGGGGCGTGGCGACCGCCGGACAGCATGGACGCTTAGGCACTGAGATCCACGCTTCACTAGGGAACATCGGCTCATATCACCAGCTCCTTACCTCCCAACACAGCCGCAGCCTGGCCATCTGACTGCCTTCATCTACTGCCAGCTCCCTTTTATGCAGAGGTGCCGCCTGGACCCACAGCAAGTGCAGAAATAGTCGGATTTCTATCAGACCATGCAGCGCGGACCCCTCCATCATGGCGGCGGGACCGAGTCTCCTCCTGCTGCCGCACGTGCTCTGCAAATGTCTCCTGCTCCCTCCTCCAGCTCCAATCACCCACCATTTCAAGCAGGTGAGCAACACTCCACATCTTCTAGCCGCTCAGGACCTTCCTCCCCTGACACCAGGAGCCCGGTCAAGTCCAGACCGAGAATGGACAACTCACTAACAGAGGCCTCCCAGTCCCTCATGGATATTAACCCCTAGGCTGCATCAGATACCATACAGCCTCCTGATCTCATCTCACAATTCCCCACAACAGGTCAATCCCACTCTGACATAACAATGAAGGAAATGCTGCTTTCTTTGAGAGCCTCCATACAATCAGATATGCTCTCCTGTATACAGCAATGCAAGGCAGAAATTCATGATCTAGGGCAGTGTTTTTCAACCTTTTTTCAACCAAGGCACCCTTTACAATCTGGCAAAATCTCGAGGCACACAACCAGAAATGTCGAAAAAACAGAATTTTTGTAAAATCTTACCTGTAAAATTCCTTTCTCAGAGTCCTCCGACAGTCGCCGCCTCCTCTAAGTCATCACTGGTGGGTATTGACTTCCTATCCGCAGGAATAGCTAGGCATATAGACTTAGTCCAAAGACAAAAGGCATTAGCATAATTAGCATATACACACCCATGGGGGCTGTCCCATCTGGTAAATACCCCCCCTGCATCACCACTCCCAACTCAGTTTGGTAGCATAGCAGTAGGTAATAAGAACCCCAAAAGAGGGGCGGGGGCGGTGACTGTCGGAGGACTCAGAGAAAGGAATTTTACAGGTAAGATTTTACAAAAATTATGTTTTCTCTAACGTCCTCCGACAGTCGCCGCCTCCTCTAAGTCATCACTGTTGGGATGTCCCAAAGCAGTATAGACATGAGGGGTGGGAGACGCAACCGTAGAAAAGGCAACGCAGTACCCACATCAGAGAAATGAATCTTACATGCACTGTAAGAGAACCAACTGTGCAACAGAAAAAAACAATGCTCAACAGGAGCAACAGCCCAGGAAAGCAAATGCCAACAGCCAGGGACCCAGAAAAAAATTCAAGGGTCCATCATGGCACTGCCACACTGAGAACTGTGCGGCCAAAAAAGCATCAGCTGATGCCAGAACATCTACTTTGTAGAATTTTGAAAAAGTGTGCACCGACGACCAAGTCGCGGCCTTGCACACCTGGGCCATCGAGGCCCGATGCCAATTGGCCCAGGACGCACTCAAAAACCTGGTAGAGTGCGCTGTAACAGGAAAGGGTGGAACCCATTCCTTCAAAGCATACGCCTGCTCAATGGTCTGTCTGATCCATTCGGCAATAGTTGCTGCAGACGCAGCCATGCCCTTCCGAGATCCCTCAGGAAGGACAAATAGGGAATCCGTCTTCCTAAAGGATTCTGTAGACGACAGGTAAACCCTGATCGCCCTTACAACATCCAAGGAATACAAGGCAATCTCCTTAGGATGCCTAGGCTTCGCACAAAGCGAAAGCAGGACAATGTCCTCATTAAGGTGGAACTCAGAGATCCCCTTGGGAAGGAAGGAAGGGGGTGGTCGCAAAACCACCTTATCCTTGTGAATTATCAAGTAAGGGGAGCGGCAAGACAACGCCGCCAGCTCCGACACTCTGTGAGCCGAAGTGATCGCTACCAGAAAAGCAACCTTAATCGACAGCAGAGGCAACGATATCTCCCCGATGTTTTCAAAGGGAGCACGCTGTAACACGGACAGAACCAAGTTCAAGTCCCATAAGAATGTCGGTCACCTCCCGGGCCGCTCGAGCACTCCTGGTGCCCCCCTGGTGGTTGATGTAAGCCACCGCGGTAGCAGTGTCCGTCTGTACGCGGACAGGCAGAGTTTGATCGCTCGTAACTCCAGCACATTTATCGGGAGGGAGGACACCTCCTCCGACCAAGTGCCCTGGGCAGACAGGTTGCCCAGGACTCCACCCCAGCCCGATAGGCTGGCGTCCGTGGTACCCACCCCCCACACCAACGGACGGAAGGACTTGCCTTCCGCCACCGACGGGGACTGGATCCACCACAGAAGAGCCAATCTGATCTGATGACTCAAGGAGACATCCAGACCCAAGGACTGAGGCAGTCTGTCCCACCTGGCCAGGAACTCCGTCCGGAGAGCCCGCGTGTGGAACTGAGCAAAGGGTATCGCCTCGAAGGCCGAAACCCTCAACCCCAGGCCCCGCATACAGGTCCTGAGTGACGAGGACGGGTTGTCCCTGAGGGACCTGAACTCGTCCCGCAAATTCCGGAGCTTGTCCTCCGGCAAGAACACTTTTGCCTGAGCAGAGTCCAGAATCATTCCCAGATAGGGAAGACGAACCGATGGAGACAACGTCGATCTCTGAATGTTGATGGTCCATCCAAACTCCTGGAGCGTCTGTACCGTGATGGACAGATCGCGCACAAGGTCCTGGCTGGCACGTGAAGCAGATCATCCAGGTAACCCAGGACCGCAATGCCCTGGGCCCTCGGCAGGCCCAGAACCGGCGCCAACCTTTGGTAAACACCCTTGGTGCCAAAGCGAGACCGAAAGGTAACGCCACAAAACTGGTAGTGGTCCTCTGCAATAGCAAACCGAAGGTACCGCTGATGACCCTCGAAAAGTGGGGATGTGCAGGTACGCAGCCTTCAGATCTATCGAAGCCAGGAATTCTCCTGGACTCAAGGAGACCACCACCGAACGGAGATACTCCATTCGAAACTTCCGAACACCACGAAGCGGTTCAGCGCTTTCAGGTCCAGAATAGGACGCACTTTGCCCTCCTTCCTGGGCACAGCGAACAGATTCGAATAAACCCCCCGAAACCTGTCCCGATGAGGCACCGGGACAATCACTCCCTGAGCAAGCAGATCCTCAACCGCTTGATGCAAGTCCTGCAGACGCCCGGGAAGCAGAGGAAGATTGGAGAGAAAGAATCTGTCCGCCGGCCGGGAAAGGAATTCGATCTTGTAACCCGATCGAACGATTTCCTGAACCCACCTGTCCGATATCCGGAGCAGCCAAGGGTGGAGGAAACCGCGCCAATGTCCCCCCACTCCTGAAATGGGTGAGGGCGCCCCTTCAGGCAGAGGCGGATTGACCCGCCGAGCTGGCATTGCCGGACTTCTGCTTACCCGCCCAGGGCTTCTTCTGGTCACCCTGGGCCTTGAAGGGCTTGCCCTTGGATTGGTTCTGATAGGCACGAAAGGACCCCTGAGTGGATCTAGGCGCAGAACCCCGCTTGCCTCGAAAAGACTTGTTCTTCGGGTTCTGGGGCAGCATAGTGCTCTTGCCCCCCGTGACGCCTTTCACCAGGGTGTCCAACGCCTCGCCAAAAAGGCGAGAGCCAGCATAGAGAAAATCAGCAACAGTTTTCCTTGAGGACTGGTCGGCCGACCAGCTCTTCAGCCCCATCAGTCGCCGGTTAAGCACCACGACACTAGAGAGGCGAGCCACCAAGGGGGCCTCATTCAAGGCTGCATCACACAAGTACATGACTCCTTGGTGGATCTGATCCACCATTTCCAGCCGGGCAGGTGGAACACCGTCAGACACGAGACTGCTCCTAAGCATCTTAGGCCAATCAGCCACCGCCTGAGCCACCAGAACGGACGCGAAAACGGGTTTGAGCAACGAACCCGCCACCGTATAGGAATGGCGAGCTAGAGACTCCAACCGCCGGTCCGTGGGATCCCGGAAAACCGGGGTATCCCCAGTAGGAACCAAGGTAGCCTTGTTCAACACCGCCACAGTGTGATCTACCTGTGGAGGCACACACCATCGTGATTCCGTAGCCGGCGCAAAAGGATAAAGTAATTTGAACCGACTAGGTACCAGGAATGGACGTTTTAACTTGCGCCACATTTCATTAACAGTTTAATGAAACAGCTGGGCAAGGAAAAACCTGCGCAGACTTGCGGGTCCTGTGCGTCCCAAATGAGGACACAACGCCCGGAGGACAGGGCTCATCCCCCAAATGTAAGGTTTCCTTAACAGAAACAAACAATCAACTCGTCCATGGTCGCCCATTCTTCAGGTGACCCTGGGGAGGAGGTATCAACCCCCTCCATCTCAGCCTCCCCCTCTGACCCCGGGGGGTCCAGGGATGAGCGGGACCCTGAAAAGGGCACGCTCGCAGCAGCAGTCATATCCCCATCTGAAGCAGAAGAGAGAGACAACCTGGGCCTCTGTTTTGCAGCACGTTCAGACATCAGCATTTCCATATTAGACACCAAAGTCGCCACTACAGCAGCTAAAATCGGGTCGCAGCGGTGCCACAGGAAAACTGGGGACCCCCACTAAAGCTGGGGGGAGCTTGCATTCCAGAGAATCCATTGCTCAAAGTTCACAGAAAAAAACAGTGCAACAAATGTGTACTGCCCCTTTAAATCGCTGCGGAATGCGCAACCCACCGCTACAGCGACAAAAACCCCCAAAAGGAGAGAGAAAAACTGAGCCAGAAGCGAAAATACAGAGGAACATTGAGAGCGATAACCTGCAGAGCCCGCAGAGCGTTGCCACCGACGTCCTGCTGCATGTGGAAAGGAAGTGCTGCTTCAGAAGGCTGAACGTAAAGACTTGCAGACTCAGGGAAAATGGCTGCCCCATAGGATTACATTGGAGGCTTCAAGAAAATGGCCGCCGAAACATGCAGTCGGACCGAACGTTCTACGCCCACCAAAATGGCGGCGGATGGCGCCAAAACAGCATACAGTATCGCCCAGAGAGGCTGACCATGCTTGTCTAAATCAAAGATGGCGGACCACGCAAATTCACTCCGCTGCGGTCGCCACCCAACGTCTGCACCCCCAACAATGCACCGAGGTGACACAGGGAGGGGGACCCCCACACATACAGAAAACTGCACAAGCGATCCCCGCAGGGACCACATCAGGGAGTCACACAGGCACAGACATGGGGGGGACACAGCAACACAGACTGCCACCCCAGACAGAGGCCCCACACAGAAAAGTATTTACCTGTACCAGATGGCGTGGGGTGCCTCTATGCACGGAAAACCGCTGTCCTCTCCTGACAGGGAGTGCCGTGAGCCAGGGACATGACACTGCAGCACCGCAGATGTGTCCTGTGAGGTAGCCACCTCACGGCTGCATCCCTGCAGCGAACAGGGATGGGTCGTTCGTAATGCCAGGGCGAACCATAGCTGAACGCTCGATGGCGGGCTGGGGGTCCATCTGACCCTTTGGCTCTGGAGAACCAGGGCGGCCAGTCCGAATCCCAGCACCGCATGATCCATCTTCATCCGAAGAGAAGACTAACACTAGAAGCTGACAAAATAAACAGCTAGTAAAGTAAGAGAAAAAAAAAAAAAACTGACATTTTCAAAAGAAAATCAAATAAAAGATTAGGAAGGCTGAGACTGAAGCCCCAGCACAAGGTAAGCCTGACTATTCCTGAGCCTAGGCAGATTAAAAACTGAGTTGGGAGTGGTGATGCAGGGGGGGGTATTGACCAGATGGGACAGCCCCCATGGGTGTGTATATGCTAATTATGCTAATGCCTTTTGTCTTTGGACTAAGTCTATATGCCTAGCTATTCCTGCGGATAGGAAGTCAATACCCAACAGTGATGACTTAGAGGAGGCGGCGACTGTCGGAGGACGTAAGAGAAATTTTTATTGTTACTTACGTAAATTAGATACTTGAGCCAAAAAGACCCCCAAATCTCCCCTTTTACTTTAAAAAAAAAAAAAAAAAAAAAAAGCAAACACCAATTTTTTTTTTTTTTTTTTAATGTAATATAAGATATGGGGGTTTTAAATACTGTATTATCAATAATGGAAACTGCACTTCTTTTTTATGTTGTATGATGTGCAAGCAGAATACAACATAAAAAAAGAAGTGCAGTTTCCATTATCAGTAATGCAGCATTTAAAACCCCCATATCTTATATTAAAAAAAAAAAAAAAAAAAAATTGGTGATTGCTTTTTTTTTTATTATTGTTTTGCCTTCAAAAGTAATCACCATTTTTTTTTTTAATGTAATGTGTATATATATATATATATATATATATATATATATATATATATATATATATATATATATATATATATATATATACATATATACAAGATATGAGGGTTTTAAACGCTGTATTATTGTTAATGGAAAATGCACTTCTTTTTTTATGTTGTATTTCGCTTGCACCTGCACTGCGACCAAACAGAAGCAGATGTGCAAGGCGAATACAACATAAAAAAGAAGTGCAGTTTCCATTATCAATAATACAGTATTTAAAACGCATGTATATTTATATTCCTTAAAAAAAAAAAAAATGGTGAAAACAATAACAGGTAAAGTTAATGACAGTCCATCCATGTAATTCTCATGTAATTTCATAACTCACGAAGCCAGAGTCACTGAAGAGCCGCCTGTTATTCCTCTTCTCTGCTGGAACTTGAAAAGCGCACCAGCAGCAGCTCCCGGGACCCGCGGCTCTCACCTCCCAGCAAGCACTTGCCGATCCTCCCATAGCAACCGATGATGTCATCGGCTGGCATGATGCGGTCAGGAGGCCCGCGCAGCTTCCCGAGCACGTGGCAGCGGGAAGGGAATTTACCCGTCCCTTCTGCCATAATCAAATGGAAAACTGTTTTTCTTATAAGATTGCTGCAAGTAAAACTTTGTTTTAACAGGATTGCTGCAAATTGGGTTCATTTTCCCGCGGCACACCTGGGGACTCTTCACGGCACACTGGTTGAGAAACCCTGATCTAGGGGACAGGGTTCATCAAGTGGAGAACAAAATGTGTGACTTTACCACCTCATTTAACTTACTTGTGGACTCCCATACCTCACATCAGGATATCTTGTCTACCATGCAAGCTAAAATTGCTGACCTTGAGGATCGCTCCCGCAGAAACAATCCAAAAATCCACGCCCGTATTCCTGAATCTATTCAACCGCCACAACTTCCTCACTTTGTTAAAGAATTATTCCTAGCGGTACTCCCGTCATGGACGTCTGCGGATCTCACCATTGACAGGATCCATTGAGTCCCCAAGCCTCTCTTCCTGCTTCCTGAGATGTGTCTTGATGCGCATTCATTTTTTTTTCAAGTGAAAGGGCATCTTTACAGCTTTCCGCCGTCCCGATGACCTACCACCACAGTCCGCCAACTTTCAAATTCTACCAGACTTTTCTCAGGACACCCTTCAACGCTGTTGCAATCTCTCATCCCTGACAAAGGCCCTGAGAAACCACCAGATTCCTTACCGCTGGAAATATCCGGCTAAGCTGGAAATTACACACAACGGTTCCAAACACTTTGTCACGTCCCTGGATGATGGTTTCCGACTCCTTCGCACCTGGAATATCCTCCCTGATGACCGAAGGCCTCAAAGCAGGCCCAGATTGGCCAATCGGGAGCACCGGGACTTCTCCCGTCAGGCCGGTCGGTCCGGGGGCCCTTCCACTGGGTTGCCTTAAGATTTAAAAATGGCGCAGCCCGGCGTCAACATGTCACCGCGTATGCGCCACCGCTCCGGAAAGGCTGTACCGAGAATATGCGAACGTATACAAGCTTTCCCGAGCGGCGGCGGCGCATGCGCAATGACGTGTTGGCGCCGGGCGGCGCCCATTTTAAATCTATGTGGCCTCAGGAAAAGGTCAGAAAACTCCACTGCCTGCCATTATGCGGGGCTGCAGGCATACTACAAGAGATACAGTGCTGCGGGCATGGTACACCTGTACCATGCCCACAGCACTACATCTCCTGTACTATGCCCACCGCCCCACATTCTCCTGTACCATGCCCGCAGCACTGCATTCTCCTGTACAATGCCCGCAGCACTGCATTCTCCTGTACCATGTCCGCAGTCCTGCATTCCCCTGTACCATGTCCGCAGTCCTGCATTCTCCTGTACAATGCCCACAGCCCTGCAGTCTCCTGTACAATGCCCACAGCCCTGCATTCTCCTGTACCATGCCCACAGCCCTGCATTCTCCTGTATCATGCCCACAGCCCTGCATTCTCCTGTATCATGCCCACAGCCCTGCATTCTCCTGTATCATGCCCACAGCCCGGCATTCTCCTGTATCATGCCCACAGCCCGGCATTCTCCTGTACCATGCCCACAGCCCGGCATTCTCCTGTACCATGCCCACAGCCCTGCATTCTCCTGTACCATGCCCACAGCCCGGCATTCTCCTGTACCATACCCGCAGCCATTGCAAACTTATATTCTAAGGTTTTAATTACATTATTTTAATATAGTCAGTCGTGAACTAAAGTGGGCCTGTCTAAGGCATGAAACTCCAGGGCTTAAAATGAGTCCCACTCCGGCCCTGCCTCAAAGGGACCCGACACCCTCACCTCCTACTCACCTACAACAAGAATGGCACAGGGTCTCTTACAAGAAACCCTCCAAGAAGAAATCTGGAGGCAAGGAGCCAGCCTCCCTGACTTCTTCTACACCAGTCCCCTAAGTGTCTGCGGGTACACTTGTGGTACCCTTACCCCCTCTACCTTGGCAGTATGCTCTGCCCGGACCCATTCGTGGTCTACTTTCTTATTTCCCTAGTTCATTACCTCACTTGCATCTTTTCTCCTGGAACATGTGGTTCATCTGCATCTAATTTGCTGCGTTCTGACTGTTCACCTCTCCTGCCCTGCGCTGCCTTTGCTCAACCAACACTCCATGTGGAATTCGACAGGCTTCAAGAATCCTCTGAAGAACTCTCTACCTACTTTACTCTATAAACGGAAAACTTTCAAGGACGCTTAATGAACTAACCCACCTACTATTTCTCATCCATCAACCCTCTCCACTGTTATGCTGCCTAACCGTGTCGCTCTGCCATGGGAATTAAAGCAGTTTCTATCAATGCCCGTGGTCTAAACCATCCAGCAAGACAACGCTCCCTCTGGCAACAAGCCCTAGAGCTCATAATGGCAGTTCAAGAGACGCACTTCTCTCTACAAGCAACTTCCAGGTGCTCACACCCAAACTATCCAATCGTTTTTAAAGCTTAAGCCACAGTGAAGAAACGGGGAGTCCTCCTTGCCATCCTTGACTCCGTCACATTCACCCTCAAAGACTCCATCACTGATCCAGACGGTCGGTATGTTATTCTTGTATGTGTAATCAGTAATTTGCCTATGACTTGGTGGTTATTTATGCTCCCAACTCCCACCAACAGAGGTTCCTTAAATGATTACTAAAGAAAATTTCCTCAATACGCTCGGTTAACTTATTGCTATGTGGAGATTTTAACACAATTATTGACCCAGGCCTCGATTCATCTTCCCCTCCGGCAGACATGCCTCCTTTTTGGGCGGTCTCCTCGGAGGTGAAGACCTCTACCACACATAGAGATGCTTGCATTCCACAGAAAGATCTTACACTTACTATTCCCCCAGCCACAACTCATATTTTCGCTTGGACTTCTTTCTGGTAGACAAACTGCTACTACAGAGAATATCCACCTCCTCTATACACTACATCACGTGGTCTGACCAAGCACTGGTTTCACTCCAAATTAAAGGTGGTGACACTGAGGCTAAACACACTAACCCCCAGGCTATAGCGGACTCCTTTGCGGACTATTACAGCTCACTCTATAATTTATCTAACAACTCGGACACCCCACAACCACAAGACACGGCCATCAACAATTTCCTTTCCACTCTCAAGCTCCTATCAATCTCTTCATCTCAATTAGATACCCTAAACGCCGCCTTCACCATAGAGGAAATCAATAAGGTAAAACGTGCACTCCCCAACAGTAAATCGCCGGGTCTAGACGGGCTTTCGAACAAATATTTTAATTTTGCGGCATGTTTGTCTCCCCACCTGCTCTTAGCTTTTTAAGAAGCGATCTCTAAAGGCGCTTTCCCTAAGGAAATGCTTATGGCCCATATAGCCACCATACCTAAACCAGGGAAACCTCCTACCACACCATCCAATTTCCACCCAATTTCACTCTTAAAACGTAGACATTAAAATGTATGCCAAATTGCTTGCACAGAGATTACAAGATGTTCTTCCCTCCTTGGTAAAGCATGAACAATCAGGCTTCATGAAAGGTCATCAGGCCTCGGACGCCACCACACGTATCATCAATATTATCCATCATGCTGGACGTAGTTGCTCGTCCTCCTCTGCTTCTTTCCATAGACGCAGAGAAAGTGTTTGACAGGGAGCACAGGGGCTACCTCCGAGCAACCCTCCAGAAGTTTGGCTTCCACTGTCCAATCCTATCAGCCATCCTTGCACTTTACTCCCGCCCTTCAGCTCAGGTACTTAAAAGTGGTTTGCTATCTAAACCAGTCGCTATCACCAATGGGACTCGACAAGGCTGCCCTCTGTTCCCTTCCATTTTCAACCTAGCCATTGAACCCCTTGCAGAAGCCATTCGCGCTCACCCGCACATAGCAGGCTTTAAATCACGTAGAACCCCCATGTCAGCAACCAGTTTGCCGACGACATAATTTTATCTCTGACCAACCCGACAATCTCGCTCCCTTTTGCCCATGAAATACTAGAGTGCTTCAGCTCCATATCCCTTTACAAAATAAACTTTTCTAAATCCTTAATTCTTAACTTGGGAGTTAGCCCTCCTGTTAAAGCACTGTTAGAATCCTCCCTGCCATACTCCTGTACGAACCAGCACATCCCCTACCTGGGTCTCTCCCTTACCACCACTACATCAAAATTAGCTGAGATAAACGTCTCATATCCTCTCATTTCTCTCTCATATCTCTAAATTTGAGATTTCATGGGTAGGTAGAATTGTCTCATTCAAAATGATTGTCCTTCCAAAAATCCTGTATGTGTTTCGTACTCTACCAATTCCCCTCAATTCCTTTGGCAAGGGAAAAGGCACGTTGCTCACACAAGCATCTCATACAACTCAAAACAGTTGCAGGTCTTGGCCTCCCAGACATCAGAGATTACTAACTAGTGGTAGTACTAGCAGAAATGTCACAATGGTTTGGTAATACGGATTCGTCCTGTTGGGTGGAACTAGAAGCATCCTGCTCCCACACAAATTACATTTCTCTCTTACTGCTAGCAGACCTGTGGAGACCACTTAACCTAGCCGATCTCCCCCCACCAACTCATGCCTCCCTCTTGGCCTGGAGAATACTCCTCAACCAATCCAAATCTGACCCTACCTGTACTAAAAATCAACATACCAATATAGTACTCGAAATTCTTATCCCCAATCTCTCAGTTTGTCCTCTGATAGACATGTCGTGGATCACTGATCTAATGAGTGGTGACGCCCTCAAACCCTTTGCCTCACTTTCTTCACAGTTTAACCTACCCAAATCTACATTCTTCTCTCACTCCCGCATTGTTTCCTTCCTCAAAAAACACCCCCTGCCGACTATTATGATAAACTTTAAAGCGTTGAACTACCTCACCCGAGTGTCTACCCCAATCAAAGGCATTTCCCTGTTCTACTCCATTCTACAATACAAACACCTCCTGATCAAAACCGCTCCCATGTTAGCCTGGGAATCTGACCTCAAACAAGAATTTTCCATACCACAATGTTCCCTTGCTCTACGATACAGATACAAGACCTCCCACTGTGTTAATCAGTGGGAAACCTCCCAAAAACTTATAGCCCGATGGTACAGAACTCCATCTCAGCTGGCAAGATTCTTCCCCTCTCAATCCCCATTATGCTGGAGAGACTGGCCAACCAGGTTCCCTCCTGCATATATTCTTGACCTGTAAAACACTTTCCAGCTTTTGGAACAAAATATTCGGCATCCTAGCCAAAATCACCAGAATAATTACTAAACCTGACCCCGGCCCTTGCCATCCTACTGATTGATATTGACTCTTTTCCACCATCCTTTAGAACAATAGTATCCCATATACTAATCACTTTTAAACTAATTATAGCCAGACATTGGAAGAGCACTCATACCCCAAATCCCTCAGAAGTGCTTACCCAAGTACAACTGAATTTCAACTATGAGCGCCTCTTAGCACTAAGATCCTTATCCCTTACATCCTTTGAAACACTTTGGAAACCATGGGTTGATTGATTCGGTTGCACACCCTGAAAGTTGTTTTACACCAAACCTACCTTACAGACTTTTCCCTGCTGTCGCTGTTGAGATTTAGTCCTCAACCATCCGATACGGAGTCCCCCACTTGGTAATACATTACCTCCCTTAAGCAAATGAGCATTCCTAAACTCCATCACTCCCCACAAGTGTTCTTTCAGTACACTCCAAGTTCTGTTTTTTCTGGTTACTGTTCTCCAACTTTTAAGATGCTACTTAGTCACTGTTTACTATTTACCCTTATCCTCCCCCCATGTTCCAGTGTGGCTTCTCATATGTACACTTTGTTTACATCCATCTTTTTCTTACAATTGTTATCTTGCGGCTGTGTCCACTGGTTGTAAATAATTTCTATCTTTTTACAAAACTGAATAAAACGATTTAAAAAAAAAAAAAAAGCTCTATTTGTCTCCAGAAAAAAAAAAAAAGAAATGTCATATGGGTATAGTCTTGCAGTGGGACAAGCGGAAATTGGCCTGGGCAGGAAGGGGGCGAAAGAGCCCAGTATAGAGGTGGTTAAAGTAAAAAATTGGAAAAAAAAAAAAAAAAATTATGTGTTCAGTGATATTACGTTGCAATTTACCTTTAAGACGATTCTAGGTTCAATTATGTATTTCTCCTTTAGCCAAAAAAATATAATTGTTTACCTGAATGGATGTCAAAATAGATGAAACATCGTAAGTTGGGCTCCAGCGGTTCTGAAGGATATCTAAACATATGCTGCCATCAGCATAAACTACAAGAAAAACAGTAGCAGAGTTTTGTTTTAATATAAGCCACACATATATAGCAGTCTCACAGTTTTAATAAACATCTCCAGTTAGCCAGCTGAATATGAAAACACATAATTGACTGCTGAAAAACAAGCCACATGGATACAAAAAAAAAAAGGCTGGAGCCATCCCAATAAAGTTTTATGTTTTTATATTTCTGATTCTCAATTTCGGAAATGTATTACCTATGAAATGCAGGACTTTGTATTTGAAATAATTTGTATTTCTTGAATCCCTCCCCAACACCAATGCTTGTATTACGATTCTGCAATCAGACAGCTTGAACAGAAAACCACAGAGAAAAATAGGATTTTTGTAGTCCATATTAAGAACCATAGGGTTATATCGCCGCCTACAGGAGTAAGACACTAGACAGAAAAAAGACTCCTAGCTGGTATACATCCCCCTCTCTGCTATAGGCCTTCAGTTTAGTAACAAGCAGTGTCAGAAGCATCAAAACTCCATAGAGGGGTGAGTGCTGTGTTCATCAATGAACTCAGGGAAATGGATTTTTCTAAGTACAAAAAAACCTTTTTTCACTAGTTCATTGACGGACACAGCGCTCCATATTCAGAACCATAGGGACGTCCCCAAGCTGTGCCAAAACATGAGGGGTGGGACAACAAAAAAATCCCAAGGCTAAACACAAGACGCCAACCAGGTAACAGGAGCTTAACAAAACAGAAAAGGAGCCCCACCTGAACAAAAAACACCCCCAAAGAGGGAACAGCCCCCCTAAAAAGCAGTCTGCAAAACCTTGCGGCCAAAAGGAATCTGCAGATGCCAAAACGTCCACTTTGTGGAATTAGTGAAAGTTTCCACCGACGACCAAGTGGACGCCTTACAAACCTGCGTCACTGATGCCTGATGATGGAAGGCCCAAGAAGCACTAAGTGCCGAGTAGATTGTGCCATTACAGGGAAAGGAGGAACCTGACCCTTGATGGAATAGGCCCGAGTTACCGTCTGTCTGATCCAACCGGAAATGGTCGCAAAAGAACGGGACACAGCCCTTTTCTTGGCCTGTCCGTGATCACAAAATGTGAGTCTGACCTCTGAAAAGACTCAGTGGCTGCCAGATACACCCGAATCGACCGAATCACATCCAGGGCATGAAATGCAAATTACCTGGGATGGGTGGGCCTGGCACACAGGGAAAGCAACACAATGTCTTCATTTAAACTGAAGTCAGAGACCACCTTAGGAAGGAACGACAGGCGTGGACGAAAACCACTTTATCTTTGTGGACCACCAGATACGACAAGATAACGCCACCAGTTCAAACACCCTGCAAGCAGAGGTGATGGCCACCGAAAAAGCTACCTTCTGAGACAGAGCAAGCAGGGGAATCTCCCGAATATTTTTAAAGGGAGGCTTTTGGAGAACTGAGAGGACCAAGTTCAAATCCCATGGCGGTGGAGGAGACCGCACCGGTGGAGTCAGGTGTCAAACCCCGTGAATAAAAGTACGCACCAAAGAATGCGTGGCTGGGGGGGGGGTCGCTGAAAGAAGATCGCCAAGGCAGAAACCTGGCCCTTGATGGTATTCAAGGCCAAATTCTGCTCAACACCTCGTTGAAGAAAGGTCAAAATCCAAGCCACCGAAAGAACAAGGGTGAACACCGATCAGACCACGAAATGTACGCTTTCCACATATCATGGTAAATCTTTTAGGTAAATCTTTCCACATACGATAGTAAATCCGGCCCAGCCTGATCGCTTGCAGTTCAAAGACATTGACCAGTAGTCTTGATTCCTCCAGCGTACAACAATCCTGAGCAGAGCTCAGACCCAGGACACCTCCCCACCCGGACAGACTGGCATCCGTAATGAACACTGTCCAATATAAGGGGAAAAAAGATTTGCCCTGCCCAAGAGCCGGAGAGCCAAGTAACCAGACCAGGGAACCCCTGGTTTCCCGGCTCAGCCGAATCGGATTGTCCAGAGACTGGACACTTGGTTCAATTTCACCAGGATCTCTATTTAGATGGATCTCGTATTGAACTGAGCAAACGGAAGCGCCTCAAAAAAAGGTAGACACCATCAGGCCCAGCATTAGATGAATTGCAGCATGCAACTTCTGGAGCTTGTCCAGAAGAAGGAACACTCTGGCTAGAGCTGAATCCAGAGTCAGACACAGAAAATTTAATTTTATGGAGGGAAGCAAGTCAGACTTCTGGTAGTTTAGAAGCCAACCAAACTCCTTCAGGGTCGGGTCTGTATAGTGATCTCTACCTCATCCATCGAGGCAGAAGAGGACTCCGCTCGCAAGAGGAGGTTGTCCAAGTAGGCCAGTACTGCAATCCCCCACTGACGTAGCAATGCCAGAACCGGGGCAAACATTTTTGTGTGAAGACACGAGGATCAGAGGCGAGACCAAAAGGAAATGCTGGTGTTGGGCACATATTGGAATGTGCAAGTAAGCATCCTTGATGTCGTCAATAGAGGCTAGAAAATCCCCCGATGTAGGGACCCACTATCGTGCGAATGGACTCCATTTGGAATTTCTGTACCTGCACAAAGCAGTTCAGGGCCTTGAGGCCCAGAATCAGACGAACCTTGTCCCCCTTTTTTGGAGCTGTAAACAGGTTTGAATAAAAACCTTTAAACTGTTTAGATACCAGAATCGGGACAATCACTCCCTGAAGCAACAGATCTTGCACCGCCCTGAAGAGAGCTTGCAAACAGTTCAGGATAGACGTACATTGGAAGGAAATAACTTTTCCGGAGGGAAGGAGCGAAACTATCTTGTAACCAGACAGGATCACTTCATGGACCCATTTGTCGTTTACCACGGAGGTCCATGTTCCAGTGTACCAACAAGGACCCCCCCCAATGCATGAGTGAGGGTACAGAAGCCTTGTCAGCAGGTCTAGAGAATCCCACTCTCGGCTTGCCAAACCAGGGCCACTAGGAACCTCCTGAGGAGGGCTTGAAAGGTTTTAAACCCTTGCCAGTGGGCCCTAAGGGACAAAAAAAAACTGTGTGAAGAGAAGAAAAAGGACTGCGTCTGTGATGAGCTTCTTTCCCCTTCCAAGACTGTGGAAGAAAGGTGCTCTCCCGCCATCCCCCCTCCCCGCAGGAGACTCTTAATGAGGTCATCCAGGGTAGCCCCAAATAGGCAATCACCTTGAAAGGGTAAATCAGTCAGAGGTTTTTTTAGAAGTCTGTTCCACAGACCAACACTTAAGCCACAACACAGGCATAAGCACCACTGCCGAAACAGCTAGCTTAGAAATCAAGGGAGCCGCGTCCAAAGAGAGACTTTGCAGACAACCTGCAGCCCCTGGACCAATTGGTCCGCCAACTTGGCAAATGCAGGGGGAATCTGCTCATTCCCCAGATCATGGCGCTAAAGTTTAGCCCACTCAGTGTTTGCGACACCAGGGCAATGGCCAGGACCAGCCTCAGTGCCGAACCAGCAATAGTTGACATTTTGCGGGCCACAGAATCCACCTGTCAGCCAGATCCTTAAAATCCGGAGATTCCTCTACTGGAATCATGGTTGCCTTGTTCAACCTGGAGACAGGAGGGTCCACCACTGGTGGGACAGTCCACTTCTTGAGGAGTGACTCTCCAAAAGGAGTACCTCACCGCATTTAGGAACCACAAAGGGACACTCAATCTTTATGGACAAACTTGTCAAAATAGGAGGAATAAGGAAATACCTTTGCCGTGTGAGACAGCTTGTGGGTGCCAAGGGACGGCCACCTCCGCAGTTGCATCCTCTATCTTCAAAGTTTCCCGCATGGATGTAATCTGTGTGTCAACCAGCGTGTTCTCGTGTGCAGCTACAGGTGTGAAGGAATCATCCTCACTATCTGCCAGATCAGGGAGCATGGCTACAAGCCCCGCAGGGAGGGTCACGTCAGTGGCGGCAGAGCCAGATTCAGGATCTGATGAGAGAGGAGGCAGGGGAGCGCTTTTTGCTAGCCCACAGCCCAAAGGCCACCTCCACCCGGTGAACAAAGGACTCCAGGACCGCCGTCAGTGCATTAATGAAGGGCTGGGACCCAGAGGGACCTGCTGCCTTCAAAAGGGGGTCAGGTGGGGAAACATGCTCCTGAGACACCATAAGGTAAAGAGGGAACACACCAGCAAATAAGTGTCTAGCATCGCTAGGGGACTAGGGCTAAGGGAGAGAGAGGGAGGGACCCCATCAGAACTCACCACCCCACCACAGTAGTACCGGTCTGCACCAGAGATTGCCAGTATGCACGTGCAGCATCCAGGAGTAAAGGAAACCCAGGAGTCAACACCAGGGGAAAAGGAGGAGCCCCCACAGCCATAATCGCCGCCCAGAGGCTCCACTGTCATGGCCGCCGCTCCTAATGTGCGCCAGCCCAACCAAAAATGGCCAGACTACACAAACATGGCCGCCAGCATAGATAATCACAAAGGCCCCAATGCAATGGCCCCGACCACAGCAGCGCCCGTGAGGCTCCTAGAGACCCAGAAGGGACTTCTGGAGCCCAGGCCACATCCACAACAGAAGGGGGGATCTGGGCACAGGACCACAAACAGCCAGCGCCCAACCAAGCCAGGAAGTTAGTCCCCCCTGACGGCATACCAACCGGTCCCCCACCGGTACAGTGCTGCACACCACCTCCATCCACCTGCCAACCCACCGCACTACCCCGGAGGGGGGGTACAAAGATGGCCCACAGGGACCACCAAAACAGAGGGGTGCCCGCGTGCACCCCAAAAAGCATCCAGGGGGAGAGGGGGGGCATCATACCCCCCATTTAACTCACATGTCGTGACTGGGCTCTAGTCTGCGCGCTTTTGTTGGCCAGACTGGGGGGGACCACTGGATCTAGCATTTGATTGTAGATCTCTCAGAAAAAAAAAAAACAAGAGAAAAAAAATGCCATGAAAAGAAAAAAAATTGCCAGGACCAAAGATCCCAGCAGGAAACTAGGTCATTATTCCTGATGACTGGGCAGGAAAATCTGAAGGCCTATAGCAAAGAAGGGGGATGTATACCAGCTAGGACTGCCCATAGGCATAGCCAAGTCTTTTTTCTGCATACTGTCCTACTCCTGTAGGGGGCAATATAACCCTATGGTTCTGAATATGGAGCACTGTGTCTGTCAATGAACGAAAGAGAAAACTTAATTTTTGTAAAATCTTATCGTAAAATTCCTTTCTCTGAGTCCTCTGACAGTCGCCGCCCATTCATTCAGTCTTCGCCAATGGGGTATTGACCTCTTATCCATAGGAGCAAGCTAGGCATAAGACTTGTTAAAAAACAAAGTAATTTACATACACACACCTATGGGGGCTGTCCCACTGGTCCAATACCCCCCTGCCATCAGCATTCCCAACTCAGTTTGGTAGCAAGCAGTTAAAGTCCAAAAGAACCCCAATAGAGGGACGGGGGCGGCGACTGTCAGAGGACTCAGAGGAAGGAATTATACGGTAAGATTTTACAAAAATTCAGTTTTCTCTTACGTCCTCTGACAGTCGCCGCCCACTCATTCAGTCTTCACCAATGTGATGTCCCAAAGCAGTGTAGACATGAGGGGTGGGAAACGTAACCGTCACAAAGGCAACGCAGCACCCACGTCAGAGAAAGGAACCTTACTTGAACAGAAAGGTAAATCCTCTGGGTAACAAAAAAGGCTCAACTGGAGCAACAACCCAGGAAAGCAAATAAACAAGGGGAAAAACAACCCCAACAGCCAGGGACCCGCAAACCAGGGTCCTCAGATAGTCGGCCTGCCAATTCTCCGCACCCTCACATTCCGGGTGTGGAGAATTGGCAGGCCGACTATCTGAGCCGCCAGACCCTGGACCAGGGGGAATGGTCCCTGCACCCGGAGGTTTTCCAAATGCTGTGTGCGAAGTGGGGATCCCCGGACGTGGATCTGTTCGCGTCTCGGTTAAACCACAAGGTGGAAAGGTTCGTGGCAAGAACGCGCGATCCTCTGGCAGACGCCTCAGATGCGTTGGTGGCTCCTTGGCATCAGTATCGTCTGATGTATGCCTTTCCTCCCATTCAGTTGTTGCCCAGGTTCCTTCGCAGGTTAGCCTCGGAACCGCACCTGGTGATTCTGGTTGCACCGGACTGGCCACGCCAGTCCTGGTACGCCGATGTTGTTCACCTGGCAGTGGCGCCTCTTTGGCGGCTTCCAATGCGGGAAGATCTACTGTCTCAGGGACCGATCTTCCATCCTGCTTTACAGTCGCTGGCTTTAACGGCCTGGCTGTTGAGACCCAGGTCCTGAGAGACAGGGGTCTCTCCCCTGAGGTCATTCCTACTCTAATCAAGGCTAGGGAAACCTCATCTGGTAAAATCTATTACCGTACCTGGAAGGCTTACTTTGCCTGGTGTGAGTCCAGGGGGTTCTCCTCTCGCTTATACTCGGTGTCGAGAGTGTTGGCTTTCCTCCAGTCTGGGGTGGACCAGCGCCTGGCGCTGGCCACAATAAAGCGCCAGTTGTCCGCACTGGCTATTCTTTTCCAACGCCCTGTGGCGTCTCATTCCTTAATTTGCACCTTCATTCAAGGTGTGCGACATTTGGCTCCTCCCAGGAGGGAGCCTTTACCTCCATGGGGCTTGAACTTGGTTCTGCCCATGTTACATCGTGCTCCCTTTGAAAAAATCCAGGAGATATTGTTGCCTCTGCTGTCTAAGAAGGTTGCCTTTTTGGTGGCAATCACTTCGGCTCGCAGAGTGTCGCAACTGGCGGCGTTGTCTTACCGCTCTCCTTACTTGGTAATTCACAAGGATAAGGTGGTCTTGCGACCTCATTCCTCTTTTCTTCCTAAGGAGTTCCACCTTAATGAGGACATTGTCCTGCCTTCGCTTTGTACGAAGCCTTGGTGGTTGATGTAAGCCACCACGGTAGCATTGTCCGTCTGTACCCGAATAGGACAGCCCCGAAGTCGACACGACCACTGGAAGAGACAGAGTTTTATCGCTCTCAATTCTAACACATTGATCGGAAGGGAGGATTCCTCCCCCGACCAAGTGCCCTGGGCAGACAGGTTGCCCAGGACTCCACCCCAGCCCGACAGGCTGGCATCTGTGGTAATCACCGTCCACAGCAACGGACGGAAAGATTTGCCTTCCGACACTGCCGGGGACTGAAGCCACCACAGAAGATCCATTCTGGTTCGGCGACTCAATGAGACACTCAGATCCAAGGACTGAGGTAGTCTGTCCCACCTGGCCAGGATCTCCGCTGGAAGAGATCGTGTGTGAAACTGAGCAAAGGGTATCGCATCGAAGGCTGATACCATCAACCCCAGGGACCGCATGCAGGTCCTGAGCGACGAAGACGAATTGTCCCTGAGGGACCTGATCTCGTCCTGCAGGGTCTGGAGCTTGTCCTCCGGCAAGAACACCTTTGGCTGAGCAGAGTCCGGGATTATTCCCAGATAGGGAAGACGAACCGAAGGAGACAAGGTCGACTTCTGTACGTTGATGGTCCATCCGAATTCCTGGACAGATCGTGGTGGACAGATCGCGCAGCAGGTTCTGGCTGACACTCGATCTTAAGAGGAGATCGTCCAGATACCCCAAGACCGCAATGCCCTGTGCCCTTAGCAGGCCCAGAACCGGCACCGACACTTTGGTAAAGACCCTTGTTGCCGAAGCGAGACCAAAAGGTAACGCCACAAACTGATAGTGGTCCTCCGCGATTGCGAAACGAAGGTACCTCTGGTGACCCTCGAAAATGGGGATGTGCAGGTATGCATCCTTCAGGTCTATAGAGGCCAGGAATTCCCCTGGGCTCAGGGAGGCCACCACCGAACGGAGAGATTCCATACGGAACTTCCGAACGCGCACAAAGCGGTTCAGCGCTTTTAGGTCCAGAATAGGACGTACCTTGGCCTCCTTTCTGGGCACAGTGAACAGATTGGAGTAAAACACCTGAAACCTGTCCCGATGAGGCAGCGGGAAAATCACCCCCTGGGCAAGGAGGTCCTGCACCGCTTGATGCAGGTCCTGCAGACGCCCCGGGGTCAAATGAAGATTTGAGGGAGAAAATCTGTCCGCTGGCCGGGAAAGGAATTCGATCTTGTAACCTGATCGAATGATTTCCTGAACCCACCTATTCGGAGCAGCCAAGGTTGGAGGAAACCGCGCAAACGTCCCCCCACCCCAGAAATGGGTGAGGGCGCCCCTTCAGGCAGAGGCGGATTGACCCGCCGCACCGGCATTGCCGGACTTCTGCTTGCCCGCCCAGGGCTTCTTCTGGCTACCTTGGCCCTTGAAGGGCTTGCCCTTGGTTCGATTCCGAAAGGCACGAAAGGACCCTTGATTGGGTCGAGGTGGAACCCTGCTTGCCACGAAAGGACTTGTTCTTGGGGTTCTGGGGCAGCATGGTGCTCTTACCCCCCGTGACACCTTTTACCAAAGTATCCAAGGCCTCGCCAAAAAGGCGAGAACCTGCATAAGGAAAATCAGCAACAGTTTTCCGTGATGTCTGGTCAGCCGACCAGCTCTTCAGCCAGATCAGTCGACGGTTAAGCACCGCAACACTAGATAGGTGTGCTACCAAAGGGGCCTCATTTAAGGCCGCATCACACAAATACATGACTCCTTGGTGAATTTGATCCACCATAGCCAGCGTGGCAGGGGGAGCAGAATCAGACGCGAGGTTGCATCTAAGCACCTTAGTCCAATCAGCCACCGCCTGACCCACCAGAACGGACGCAAAAACAGGTTTGAGCAAGGAACCCGCCACCGTGTAGGAATGGCGGGCTAGAGACTCCAACCTCCTGTCTGTGGGATCCCGAAAAACCGGGGTCTCCTCAGTAGGAATCAAGGTAGCCTTGTTTAAGACGGCCACAGTGTGATCCACTTGTGGAGGCACACACCATCGTGATTCTGTAGCCGGCGCAAAGGGATAAAGTAGTTTAAGCCGACTAGGAACCATGAATGGACGTTTTAAAGTGCGCCACAGTTCATTCACAGTGTAATGAAACTCAGCGGGGCAGGGAAAAACCTGCGCCGACTTGCGGGTCCTATGTGTACCAAAAGAGGACACAATGCCCGGAGGACTGGGCTCATCATCCAAGTGTAGGGTTTCTTTAACAGAAACAATCAACTCATCCATGGTTGCGCGTTCTTCAGGCGACCCCGGGGGAGAAACATCAACCCCCTCCACCTCCGCCTCCCCCTCAGACCCCAGAGGTTCCAAGGATGAGCGAGACCCTGAAAAGGGCACGCCCGCCGCAGCAGCCCCATCACCATCTGAATCAGAGGAGATAGATAATCTGGGTCTTTTCCTAGCAGCACGTTCAGCCATCAGTACCTCCATTTTGGACACCAAAGACATCACTACGGCGGCCAAGTCAGGTATAACAGGGGCCCCAGCAGGACTGGGGTGCCCCACCAGAGCTGGAGGAAATTTGCTGTCCTGAGAATCCATTGCCCAAGTTAGAAAAAACAACAGTGCAAAAAAAGGTACTGGCCCTTTAATACCGCTGCGGATTGCGCAGCCCACCGCTATATGTACAGTGACTAAAGACCCCCAAAAAAGGAGAAGAAACTGAGCCAGGAATGACAAAACAAAGTTATGGAAGAGACAGTCTGCAAAGCCCCACAGAGTGTTACCACGTTGATCGCTGCTTCAGAGGAAAAGGAAGTGAGGTCAGAAGAGGCTGAACTATAAGCTACAATAACCCAGGGAAAATGGCTGCCTATAGAACTGAATGGGAGGCTTCGGGAAAATGGCCGCCGAACATGTGCTCAGAACGATCGGTCTGCCACACGCAAGATGGCGCCGGATGGCGCCAAAACAACATGTAATGTAGCCCACAGTGAAGCCAGACATGTATGCCCATAGTAAAGATGGCGGACCGCGCGGTTTTTCCCAGCTGCGGCCGCCACACAAAATCGTCTGCACCCCCAGAAAAAACACCGAAGTGACACAGGGGAAGGGGCCCCCAACAATACACAGCACCGCAGCGCATGTACAAAGAGACCCCCGCAGGGATCGCCACAGGGAGCCCCACACCGGCACAGACATGGGGGACACACAGCAACACAGGACTGCCACCCCAGACAGAGGCCCCACACAGAAGTACTTACCTGTACCAGATGGCGTGGGGTGCCTCTCAGAACGGAAAGCCGCTGTCCTCATCTGACAGGGAATGCCGTTTGCCAAGGACATTACACTGCAGTATCGCAGATGAGTCCAGTGAGGTAGCCACCTCACAGCTGCATCCCTGCTGCGAGCAGGGATGGGTCGTTCATAATGCCAGGACGAACCATGGCTGGACGCTCGATGGCGGGCTGGGGGTCCCTCTGACCCTCTGCCCTGGAGGACCAGGGCGGTCAGTCCGATTCCCAGCTCCGCATGAATCCATCTTCATCCGAAGAGTCGACTAAAAACTAAAGCTGACAAAAGAAACAGCTAGTATAACAAGAAAAAACTGACATTTTTAAAAGAAAATCAAATGAAAAAGATTAGAAGGCTGAGACTGTAGCCCCAGCACAGGGAAAGCCTAACTACTCCTGACGCTAGGCAGAAACAAACTGAGTTGGGAGTGTCACTGCAGGGGGGTATTGACCAGTGGGACAGCCCCCATGGGTGTGTATATGCAAATGCCTTTGTTCTTTTGACTAAGTCTTATGCCTAGCTACTCCTGCGGAGCGGAGGTCAATACCCAATAGTGATGACTTAGAGGAGGCGGCGACTGTCGGAGGACGGAAGAGAAAGTTAAATGTACATATAAGGAACAGCTGAAGGACCAATTTGCAACTTATTAGGTCAATTGGCAACATGATTGGGTATAAAAAGAGCCTCTCAGAGTGGCAGTGTCTCTCAGAAGCCAAGATTGGCAGATGATCACCAATTCCCCCAATGCTGCGACGAAAAATAGTGGAGCAATATCAGAAAGGAGTTTCTCAGAGAAAAATTGCAAAGAGTTTGAAGTTATCATCATCTACAGTGCATAATATCATCCAAAGATTCAGAGAATCTGGAACAATCTGTGCGTAAGGGTCAAGGCCGGAAAACCATACTGGATGCCCGTGATGTTTGGGCCCTTAGACGGCACTGCATCACATACAGGAATGCTACTGTAATGGAAATCACAGCATGGGCTCAGGAATACTTCCAGAAAAGATTTGTCGGTTAACACAATCCACCGTGCCATTCGCCGTTGCCGGCTAAAACTCTATAGGTCAAAAAAGAAGCCATATCTAAACATGATCCAGCAGCGCAGGTGTTTTATCTGGGCTAAGGCTCATTTAAAATGGACTGTGGCAAAATGGAAAACTGTTCTGTGGTCAGAATCAAAATTTGAAGTTCTTTTTGGAAAACTGGGACGACATGTCATCCGGACTAAAGAGGACAAGGACAACGCAAGTTGTTATCAGCGCTCAGTTCAGAAGCCTGCATCTCTGATGGTATGGGGTTGCATGAGTGCATGTGGCATGGGCAGTTTACACATCTGGAAAGGCACCGTCAATGCTGAAAGGTATATCCAAGTTCTAGAACAACATATGCTCCCATCCAGACGTCGTCTCTTTCAGGGAAGACATTGCATTTTCCAACATGACAATGCCAGACCACATACTGCATCAATTACAACATCATGGCTGCGTAGAAGAAGGATCCGAGTACTGAAATGGCCAGCAAGCAGTCCAGATCTTTCACCATAGAAAATATTTGGCACATCATAAAGAGGAAGATGCGAAAAAGAAAACCTAAGACAGTTACAGTGGGGATCGAAAGTTTGGGCACCCCAGGTAAAAATTTGTATTAATGTACATAAAGAAGCCAAGGAAAGATGGAAAAATCTCCAAAAAGGCATCAAATTACAGATTAGACATTCTTATAATATGTCAACAAAAGTTAGATTTTATTTTTATCATTTACACTTTCAAAATAACAAAACAAAAAAATGGCATCTGCAAAAGTTTGGGCACCCTGCAGAGTTAATATCTTGTACTGCCCCCTTTGGCAAGTATCAGAGCTTGTAAACACTTTTTGTAGCCAGCCAAGAGTCTTTCCGTTCTTGTTTGAGGTATCTTTGCCCATTCTTCCTTACAAAAGTCTTCCAGTTCTTTGAGATTTCTGGGCTGTCTGTCACGCACTGCTGTTTTAAGGTCTATCCATGGATTTTCAATTATGTTGAGGTCAGGAGATTGTGAAGGCCATGGCAAAACCTTCAGTTTACACCTCTTGATGTAATACCCCGTGGATTTCGAGGTGTGTTTAGGATCCTTATCCATTTGTAGAAGCCATCCTCTCTTTAACTTCAGCTTTTTCACAGATGGCATCAAGTTACCATCCAAAATTTGCTGAAATTTTATTGAATCCATTTTTCCTTCTACTCGTGAGATGTTCCCTGTGCCACTGGCTGCAATACAACCCCAAAGCATGATTGATCCACCCCCATGCTTAACAGTTGGACAGAGGTTCTTTTCATTAAATTCTGTGCCCCTTCTTCTCCAAACGTACCTTTGCCCATTCCGGCCAAAAAGTTCCTCATCGGTCCACAGAACTTGTTTCCAAAATGCATCAGGCTTGTCTATATGTTCATTTGCAAAGTTCAAACGCTGATTTTTGTGGTGAGGACGTAGAAGAGGTTTTCTTCTGATGACTCTTCCATGAAGACCATATTTGTACAAGTATCTCTTTATAGTGGAATAGTGTACCACAACTCCAGTGTCTGCCAGATCTTTCTGGAGGGATCGTGCAGTCAAACGTGGGTTTTGAATTGTTTTTCTCACAATCCTGCAAGCTGTTCTGTCTGATATTTTTCTTGGTCTTCCAGATCTTGCTTTAACTTCCACTGTTCCTGATGACTGCCATTTCTTAATTACATTCCGAACAGAGGATAATGACATCTGAAAACGCTTTGCTATCTTCTTATTGCCTTCTTCAGCTTTGTGAGCGTCAACTATTTTCAGTTTTCTAGACAACTGCTTAGAAGATCCCATGGTGCTGATTGTTGGGGCGAGGTCAGATGAGTCTGGGCATTTAAAACCTTTGAGATTGACATCACCTGGTCTTCCCAGACAATGATTGAGAACAATCCATGACGCTGGCAGGTCTCAGCCTTGCAAAGGGGGCAGTGCATGCTATAAATTCTGCAGGGTGCCCAAACTTATGCAGACGCCATTTTTTTTTTCGGTAATAAAATCTAACTTTTGTTGACATATTATAAGAATGTCTAATCTGTAATTTGATGCCTTTTGGAGATTTTTCCATCTTTCCTTGGCTTCTTTATGCAACATAATACAAATTTTTACCTAGGGTGCCAAAACTTTCGATCCCCACTGTAAGCAACTAGAAGCCTGTATTAGAGAAGAATGGGACAACATTTCTATTCCAAAACTTGAGCTACCTGTCTCCTCAGTCCCCAGACGTTTGCAGACTGTTATAAAAAGAAGAGGGGATGTCACACAGTGGTAAAAATGGCCTTGTCCCAAGTTTTTTGAGATGTGTTGATGCCATGAAATTTAAAATCAGCTTATTTTTCCCTTAAAATGATACATTTTCTCAGTTTTAACATTTGATATGCCATCTATGTTGTATTCTGAATAAAATATTGAAATTTAAAACTTCCACATCATTGCATTCTGTTTTTATCCACAATTTGTACAGTGTCCCAACTTTTTTGGAATCGGGTTTGTAGTTGTTTCAGGTGAGCGGCGGTTTGTCATCTTCCCTGGACAGTGTACCTTTAGAATTAAAACTGTTGCATACAGTGGGTATAATAAAGAATCACCCTTTAACCCCTTGCCGACCAGCAGCCATAGTTTACTGCGGCAGGTCGGCTCTGTCTCGCGAAAAGATGTATCTGTACATCACTTTGTGAGACAGCTAGTGGGGGCACGTGCCGATTGGCCATAGGGGGAGCGTCGCTACCCATAGAGTCAGAACGGCGGTCAGACGATGTAAACACGGCAGACCGCTGTTCTGTCAGTGATGAACACAGGGATCCTGTGTTCCTCCTATTTAGGAAAACCGGTCTCTGTGTTTATCCAGCAAGTCCATCCCCCACACTATTAGAAAGCATCCCCTAGGGACACACTTAACCCTTTGATCACCCCTGGTGTTAACCCCTTCCTTGCCAGTGTTATTAGTACAGTAACCGTGCATATTTTTAGCACTGATTACTGTAGTAATGTCACAGGTCCTCCCAAAAGCGTCAGCTAAGTGTCCGATCTGTCCGCCACAATGTCGCAGTACCGCTAAAAAAAAAAAAAAAATATGGCAAATCTTTCTCCTACTTTGTAGACGCGATAACTTTTGCGCACACCAATAAATATACACTTATTGGGATTTTTTTTTTTTTTTTTACCAAAAATATGTAGCAGAATACATATTGGCCTAAAATGATAAAAGAATTTGATTTCAATTTTTTTTTTTTCATTGGTAATGTTTTATAGCCGAAAGTAAAAAAACTGAATTTTTGTAAAATCTTACCTGTAAAATTCCTCTCTCTGAGTCCTCCGACAGTCGCCGCCTCTTCATATTCGTCACATATGGGGTATTAGACTTTGCTCCGAAGGAGTAGCTAGGCAACAGAATATGTTAACATTAAAGCTTTTAACATATCCCACCCTCAAGGGGTGGTCCCCTCAGTCAATACCCTCCTACTTCCTGCAACCATATCTCAGTTTCAGTGGAATAGCAGTAGAGTATACAACCAAACCCCAAAAGAGGGGCGGGGGCGGCGACTGTCTGAGGACTCAGAGAAAGGAATTTTACAGGTAAGATTTTACAAAAATTCCGTTTTCTCTTACGTCCTCCGACAGTCGCCGCCTCTTCATATTCGTCACATATGGGGACGTCCCAAAGCAGTGCAAACATGAGGGGTGGGAAACGCATCTGCGCCGAAAGGCAACGCAGTCTCCGCATCAAAGAAAGGAACCTTACCAAAGGAAGGAAACCAGCTGGGCTACAGGAAAAATAATTGCTCAACAGGAGCAACAACCCAGGAAAAGAAATAACCAGGAGATAAAAAACTTATCCCAACAGCCAGAGGTCCCCAACAAAGGACCCTAGGGAATTGCCGCACTAAGAACCTTGCGGCCAAAGGAAGCATCCGCCGATGCCTGAACATCTACTTTGTAGAATTTTGTGAATGTGTGCACGGTCGACCAGGTCGCCGCCTTACACACCTGGGCTACAGAAGCCCCATGACGACAGGCCCAAGACGTACTCCGAGATCTAGTAGAGTGCGCCTTCACAGGCACAGGGGGAACCTTCCCCTGCAAAGCATAGGCCTGTTCAACGGTCTGCCTCATCCATTTGGCGATGGTAGAGGCCGACGCCGCCATGCCCTTCCGAGGACCCTCTGGAAGAACAAACAAGGAGTCCGTCTTTCGAAAGGACTCAGTCGATTTAAGGTAAACCCTTATCGCCCGAACAACATCCAAAGAATGTAGTCTCACCTCCTTTGGATGTTTAGGCTTCGCGCACAGCGAAGGCAAGACAATATCTTCATTAAGAAGGAATTCCGAAACTCGCTTCGGAAAAAAAGAAGGATTAGGTCGCAAGACCACCTTATCCAAATGAACAACCAGATACGGAGACTTGCAGGACAAAGCCGCCAGCTCCGACACTCTGCGAGCCGAAGTGATCGCAACCAAAAAGACGACCTTTTTGGACAACATAGACAACGAGATCTCCCTGATCTGTTCAAAAGGAGCACGTTGTAACACAGATAGAACGAGATTCAAGTCCCAAGGGGGCAGAGGATCCCTCCTAGGAGGAACCAGATGCCGCACTCCCTGAACAAAAGTGCCAACCAAGGAGTTGGAAGCCACGGGACGTTGAAACAGAACGGCCAGCGCAGACACCTGACCCTTTATCGTAGCCAGCGCCAAACGCTGATCGACACCCGTTTGAAGGAAGGACAGCACTCGGGAAACCGAGTACGTGCGGGGTGAAAACCCCCTGGACTCACACCAGGCAAAATAGGCCTTCCAAGTACGGTAATAAACCTTCCCCGAGGAAGACTTCCTCGTGTTGATCAAGGTATGAACGACCTCTGGGGAGAGACCCTTCTCCTTCAGGACCTCGGTCTCAACAGCCAGGCCGTCAAAGCAGGATGGTATATCGGCCCTTGAGACAGGAGATCGTCTCGAAGAGGTAGACGCCACGGGGCGTCGACCGCCAGATTCACGAGGTCTGCGTACCAGGACCGGTGAGACCAGTCCGGTGCCACAAGAATCACCTTGCTGCGTTCCGAGTGTAACCTGCGAAGGAACCTGGACAGCAACTGAATCGGTGGAAATACGTACATCAGCTTGTACTGATGCCACGGGGCCACCAACGCGCCCGACGCGTCTGCCCGAGGGTCGCGCGTCCTTGCCACGAACCTTCTCACCTTGTTGTTGAGACGAGACGCGAACAGGTCCACATCTGGAAGACCCCACTTCGCGCACAACATCTGGAAGACAGCCGGGTGGAGAGACCATTCCCCCTGATCCAGGGTCTGGCGACTCAGATAGTCCGCCTGCCAGTTCTCCACCCCCGGGATGTGCACCGCCGTTATCGCCGGGACATGAGTCTCGGCCCAAGACAGAATGTCGGCCACTTCTCGAGCCGCTTGGGCACTCCTGGTGCCCCCTTGGTGGTTGATGTAGGCCACCGCCGTGGCATTGTCCGTCTGCACCCGAACCGGGCAGCCCTGCAGCCGGTCCGTCCAGCGATGAAGACAGAGATTTATCGCACGCAATTCCAGAATGTTGATCAGAAGGGAGGACTCCCCCTCCGACCAAGTTCCCTGGGCGGACAGAACGCCCAGAACACCACCCCAGCCCAACAGGCTGGCATCCGTGGTGATTACCGTCCACGAGATAGGACGAAACGACTTGCCCCCGGACACCATCGGGGACTGGAGCCACCACAGAAGGTCTCTTCTGATGCGATGACTCAACGAGATTTGAAGATCCAGAGATTGAGGTCGCCCGTCCCACATGGACAGGATCTCCGCTGGGAGACCACGCGTGTGAAACTGGGCGAAGGGAATCGCCTCGAAGGCCGAGACCATCAATCCCAGACATCTCATGCACGTCCGCAGAGACGAGTGCGGAACGTCCCTGAGGGACCTGACTTCCTCCTGAAGAGTTCTGAGTTTGTCTTCTGGCAGGAAGACCTTCGCCTGCACCGAGTCCAGGATCATTCCCAGGTAGGGAAGACGAACCGACGGACTCAGTGTCGACTTCGGAAAATTTATCGTCCAACCAAACTCCTGCAGAGTTTGCATCGTGACAGACAGGTCCTTCTCCAGACCCTGGCTGGTCGCAGACCGAACCAGAATGTCGTCCAGATACCCCAGGACAGAAATGCCCTGGGCCCTCAATAATGCCAGAACCGGTGCAAGCACCTTGGTGAAGACCCGCGGAGCCGAGGCGAGACCAAAAGGCAACGCCACGAACTGGTAGTGATCCTCCGCAATGGCGAATCGAAGATACCTCTGGTGACCCTCGAAAATGGGGATGTGAAGATACGCATCCTTCAAATCGATGGAGGCCATGAATTCCCCCGGAACCAGGGCAGCCACCACCGACCGCAGGGATTCCATGCGGAACTTGCGAACCCGCACAGAGCGGTTCAGAGCCTTCAAGTCCAGAATTGGACGAACCTTGCCCTCCTTCCTGGGCACGGTGAACAGATTGGAATAAAACCCCCGAAATCTGTCCCGATAAGGCACCGGAACCACCACTCCCTGAGCCCTCAGGTCCCGCACCGCCAGGTGCAGGTCCCGTAAACGCTCTGGAGACAGTTGAAGATTTGAGGGAAAAAATCTGCTCTCCGGCCGAGAGAGAAACTCGATCTTGTAACCAGATCGAACAATCTCCTGAACCCATCTGTCCCGCACGCGGGCCAACCAGGGTTGAAGAAAACCGAGCAAGCGTCCCCCCACCCCAAAACTGGGTGAGGGCGCCCCTTCAGGCCGCACTGTTATGGGCTGCGGATCCGGATTGACCGGACTTCTGTTTCCCAGACCAGGGCTTCTTCTGAGAGCCTTGACCTTTGAACGGTTTGCCCTTGTAGTGCGACCGAAAGGCACGAAAGGACCCCTGAGGGGGCCGAAAATTAGCATGCTTCTTCCCAGAAGCCCCCTTAGCCTTGGGGAAATGGGGCAAGAGAGTGCTCTTACCTCCGGTGATCCCCTTAATCAACACATCCAAGGACTCCCCAAAAAGGCGAGACCCATCATAAGGCAGATTGGCTAAGGTCTTACGTGAAGATTGGTCCACCGACCAACATGTCAACCAAACCAGGCGGGGAGACAACACCGCCACGCTGTGCACATGTGCAGCCAACGGGACTAAGTCCAAGTCCGCATCACACAGATACATGACACCCTGGTGGATTTGATCCACCATATCCGGGGTCGCCGGCGAGGCCGAATCGGCCACTAGGACGCGCCTAAGCATCTGCGTCCAACTTGCGACAGCCTGGGCCGCCATGAGAGAGGCAAACAGAGCCTTAAGCATAGAACCCGTAACAGAATAAGTATGACGGGCAAGAGACTCCAATCTCCTATCCGTGGCATCACGGAACACCGGGGAATCCTCTGCAGGAATCGCAGTGGATTGTTTAAAACCGCAATTGCGTGATCCACTGGGGGTGGCACACACCACCTATCATCAGTGGAAGGCGAGAAAGGATAACGCAGCTTGAACCTACTTGGTACAGCAAAAGGTTTGCGTAGATCGCACCATTGTTCCTTAACAGCGCGCTGAAAATCATCATTGCAGGGAAAAACCTGCGGCGTCCTGCGTTTTCTCTGCGTCCCATAAGCAGCGGGGGGACACACTTCATCCTGCAAACGCAGCGTTTGTTTTATGGAAGCAATCAATTCATCCATGATTGCAAGCTCTTCAGGCGAGCCAGGGGGAGAATTATCAACCCCTTCAACTTCAGCCTCCACCTCGGACCCCACTAGATCCAGGGAGGAGCGGGACCCCGATAAGGAGGCCCCCGCCATAACAGCCCCATCACCTTCACCCTCAGAATCAGAGGAAAGAGAAACTCTGGGTCTCTTAGTAGATTGAGCAGCCACCAGCATCTGCACCTGAGCAGCAAGGCCAGCCACAATAGTGGCTAAATCCCCCCCTGGGGGGGAAACAGCGGTCCCCTGGCTTTCCACCAAGGCGGTAGGAAATTTGCCCTCCTGAGAATCCATTGCCCCAATATCAAATGCCAGATAATAAAGGGTTAACTGCCCCTTTAACAAGCGCGGCGAGCGCAGCCCACCGCACCACACACAAGCACAATGAGACCCCCACAGGAACAATAAAACTGACACAGGCAATGGATAAGAAGGATATAACCTGAGGAGACCCCCGCCGCTGCTGCTGCCTCGATCGGTGTATCCTGGAGAAGAGGAAGTGATGCGGCCAGGGCGCTCTATTAAAGCCTATGGGAGGCTACAAGAAAATGGCCGCCATGCATGTAGAACATGCGGCCGGAGCGAGTGTAGGCAAAATGGCGCCGTTTGGCGCCGAAACCGCCGCTCCACAGTACAGTAATGCACACATGTTATCCATGTATAAAAAAACATGTTAGATCGCCGCAGCGATAGCTGTATAGTGCCCAAACATGTCACAAAACATGCCCCACAGCACACAGCTTCTCACACTGACAAAGCTGACACAGATAGTGTCACACAGCTCCCCCCCCCCCTTGCAGCCCGCAGCATGCAGCCGAGTGACAGGGAGACAAACAGTGAGAACAGAGGCAGGTTACACAGTCCCAGACTGACACCCCCCCAGACAAACAGGTCCCCACATAGATACACTTACCTCACAATGGCGTGGGGGACCCGCACAGGCGAACAAGCCGCTGCACATGAGGCAGGGAGAGTTGCATACAAGACGCACAGAATGGGGGTTAAGAAACCGCACAGCGTCCAGTGAGGTAGCCACCTCACCAGTCATCCCTGCACTGAACAGGGATGGGTCGTTCACTGTGCCAGGAGCGTTACCTGGCTGAACGCTCGATGTCAGGCTGGGAAGCCACTGACCCACGACCTGCGACCAGGGGGATCAGCCCGAGACCCAGCCCGCATGATCCTCTTCATCCGAAGAACTCACTAATGCTGACAAAAAGAACAGCTAAGTAAAGGTAGAGAGAAAACTCAAACAAAAAATCAAAAAAGAAGAAAGAGTCTGGGGCACAAAGCCCCAGCACAGAGAGAGACAGCCACTCCTGACAAGCTAGACATTGAAACTGGGATATGGTTGCAGGAAGTAGGAGGGTATTGACTGAGGGGACCACCTCTTGAGGGTGGGATATGTTAAAAGCTTTAATGTTAACATATTCTGTTGCCTAGCTACTCCTTCGGAGCAAAGTCTAATACCCCATATGTGACGAATATGAAGAGGCGGCGACTGTCGGAGGACGTAAGAGAAATATGTTTTTTTTTTTTTTCTAGAATGGTAGTTTTTTTTTTTGTTTATAGCGCAAAAAATTAATACCACCAAAATAAAGCTCTATTTGGGGGGGGGGGGGGGGACATCAATTTTATTTGGGTACAGCTTCGCCCAATTGCGCAATTGTCAGTTAAAGTAACGCAGTGCCGGATTGCGAAAAATGGCCTGGTCATTAGTGGGGGGAAACCCTCCGGTCCCTAAGTGGTTAAAATCACATTCTGTTGCTTTGCCGCCTGAAATGAGGACAGGCATATTTTTTGTTTTATCCAGCTGCAACATTTAAGAAAAAAAATAAAAAACAGTATCACAGAGTTGGAAAAAGGATTACCCCCTTGTGTGAGTATTGTTGAACCACCTTTTGCTTTATTTACAGCCTTTGTCTGTTGGGATATATCTCTACTAACTTTGCACATCTAGACACTGCAATATTTGCCCACTCTTCTTGGCAAAACTGCTCAAGTACAGCTAAATTTGACGGTGACCGTTTGTGGGCTGCAGGCTTCAAGTCATTCCCCTGATTTTTAATGGAGTTTAAGTCTTGGCTCTGACTAGGCCATGCAAGGATATTCACCTTTTTTCTCCTTAACCTTCCTAGCGGTATTCCCAAATGTGGCTCGGGGTTAAATTTCAGTGCCAAAAGCGGTTAACCCCGAGTCACACTCGGGGTACCGCCAGGAAGATCGCTGGATCCTGGTAGGGGTTACTTACCTTGTCACCAGGATCCAGCGATGTATGTGGGCGGTGAGCGGTGGCGGATCTTCCTACCGATGCTCTCTGTGCCCCGGCTTCCGTCTCCTGCAACGTGACGTCCACAGGGGGGTGGAACCGGTGGCAAATTCAAAAAGTTAAATGCACAAACACACTGATACACTGTAATCCTATTGGATTACATTACTAAAATAAATTGACCTTTGATTGCCCCCCAGTGCTTTCTCCATTGCCCTTCCTGCATTTTTCCTGTACCTTGTGTCTGGATACTGCAGAGCGACCATGGCATCAAACAAGCGCGCCGCGACCTGCTGAAGAACAGCGACAGAGATACAGAATCGCTTGCAGAATGGAGTGATAGCGATTTGTGGGGAAGTTCGTCATCGGACATAGAAAGCGATTTCAGCGATGATCCTGTGACTGTGCCCAGCGATGTGCGGACTTGGTGCTCGATCGACTGCGGTACGGAGGACGTAGCGCCCCCAAGGTTCCCGTTTACCGGAGCACCTGGTATCAAAGTGGATGTTGAGGATGACAACCTCTTGGCATACTAGCAACTCTTTTTGACCGATGAGGTTATTGAAAAGATTGTTGTGGAAACCAAATCGGTACCAGGAGCAACAAGCTGCAGCGCATCGGCGGTTTCCAAGGAGCAGGATGTGGGAACCTGTGACCAAAGAGGACATCTGGAAATTTCTGGGCCTAATTATTCTGCAGGGAGTGGTGGGGAAACCCCTGCAGAAGTGGTATCGGACCACCAACAAATTACTGGCCACTCCTTTTTTCGGCACGGTTATGTCGGAGTACAAATTTTCGCTCATTATTAAGTATTTGCACTTTACAAATAATGACGAATTTGACAAGACTTCTCATCCAGCTCCAAAACTCAAAAAGATTTGGGACGTTTATCAAATCATTTTGAAAAATTTCCAGCCTATGTGCCAGAAAGAGACATTTGTATAAACGCAAGTCTAATGGCCTATAAAGGAAGACTCCGCTGGATACAGTATATTGCGTCCAAGAGAGCACGCTTTGGCAAAGTCATTTATGCTATGTGAATCCAGCTCTGGATACATTTGGAATTCGGTTCTATACACCGGGAGAGGAACCAAATTCAACGAAAGGTTCAGCAGCTATGGAATGGCAACCGCTTCATTTCCTTTGCCGATTGAGCCATTGCTGAATTAGGAGTACTGTGTCACCACAGACAATACATCCCTAGAACTGTACGAGTTCCTTCTACACAACAAGATGGATGCATATGGTACCGTTCGAGCTAACCGGCGTGACATGCCCCCCACCTTTGCCAATAAAAAGCTCAAGCTCGGAGAAATAGTTGCCTGGCAGAAAGGAAAAATGTTGGCACTGAGATGGCGTGACAAAAAAAGATGTGTGACTGATGAGTACCATCCACAACACCTCTACTGTCATGGTACACACAAAAGGTGGAAAAGATGTTATGAAACCACAACTGGCCATGGATTACAACAACACCATGGGAGGTGTGGACAGAGCTGACCAGGCCATCACTTTTTATCCGGCAATGCGGAAACAACAAAAAAATATTATAAAAAAATATTCAGGCATCTCCTTGAACAGTGTCTGTGGAACGTATTTATTTCTCCTAAAAAAGAAGAGTGACAGGTCTGTGGTTCATGCGGACTTTGTGTGGAAAATTGCCGAACTGATATTTCTCAGGCACCAAAAAACAACGGCTGTAAGTACATCCGGACGCTGTGCTGCTGGTGTTGTGAACCCCGAACGCCTGACCGGTCGTCACTTTATGGACCACATTCCACCAACGGAAAAGAAGTCTGCATCCACAAGGATGTGTGTGGTTTGCTGTTCCAAACGTGACAACACTGGACGGAAAATCAGAAAAGAAACGCGGTACTACTGTCCTTGACTGACGTTGGACTTTGTGCTGCACCCCGTTTCAAAATTTTCCACACCCGGGACGTTTACTGAAGCAATAGACCACTAATATTGCATCCTTTTTGTAAAAAAAAAATATTGCATCCTTGTTTGACAAAAAAAATTTTTTAGTGTTTTTGATTACGTTATTTACTATAATTTATTGAATAAAAAGTGTTATTATATTAATATTTGTTATTTTATAGTTATTTATTATATTATAATTTAGGATTTTGTGTTTCAAACTTTATCATACCCGGGATGTTATAAAGAAGAACACACAGTAAAAGAAAATCATATATAAATAGTTGGTTTGGGCTGCTCATCCTAAAGAATTACTAGCAAAATAATGGTACCGCTTTCAGCACCTAAAATCCGAAATAATCATACCGCCAGGGAGGTTAAACTACTGTATTTACTACTGGTCATTGTTGCGGTGTGCTTTGGGTCATTGACATGTTGGAAAGTAAACCTGCTTCCCCATTGACAACTTTCTGGCAGAGGGCAGAAAATTTTCCTTAAGTATTTGACTGTATTTTGCCACAACCATTTTCCTTCTATCCTGAAAAAGTGCTCCAGTCCCTGCCACAGAGAAACACCCCCATAACAGGATATTACCACCTCCATTCTTTACTGTAGGAATTGTGTTATTTGGATGGAGAGCTGTATAGAATTTGCGCCAGACATATCGTTTGGTGTCAAGGCCAAATAATTAAATTTTAGTCTCATCTGACCACAACACCTTTTCCTGGAGCATCATGGCAGCATGCACTGGGTTGTGGCTCCGCCCCCGCAACCTGATAGGACTGGTTAGCTAAAAGTTCTTAAGCCAGGACCCACCACAGCAGTCACCTTTTTTGTCCTTACCTGGGTAGGACCGGATGGATCACGCAGTACCCCTTACTGCATTTGCCTCAGCCAGCTTCAGCCTCCCATGGAAGTCCCATCCTGTGCAGCCTCTAAATGAGCTAGATGGAGGGAACCCCAGTCTGATGGTCTCGGGGGTAGGTTAAGTAGCACTAATCAAGCTTCAAGTAAGCTTTAAATGTGTTGCAGCAGTTCTCCTATACCTTTTTTTTTCCTAGCATCTTCCTGTGTAGGGTTCTTCTGGGCTCTAAAGTCCTTTTCCAAGATGGTGGCTGCACTCAGAGGCCTCTGATCATGTGCGGCAGGAAGTGATGTCAGGGGGATTCTGCTTTGCCAGTTTCAAAATATGGCGCTGAATCCCGCAAGTCGCGACTGAGCATGTTCGGCTAGACATCACTCCCGCCGGCATTATTAAAAGCCTTTCCTGCGATTCTGGCTTGGCTGCACTGGTGGTTTTAATGCTGAGAGATTGGGACCCTGCCGTTTCATCAACATTTACCTTGGCTAGCTCTTCCTGAACAAGTGCATGTAAGTGTTGGCCTGGCTGTCATTCTGTGTGCTGTTTTTCCTGTGTGGTCTGCCTGCTTATGAACTATGTCTTATAGGTGTGGGGTGCCATTTTCCTCTGTCTATGGAGACCTCTGCCCAAGCAGACCATCCTTAGCCTGGAAGGTAAGGGGCATGGTAAGTAGTGAAGATATGTGGAAAAAGAGAGCCATGTTACTAAAGCAGTCATAATTTGGCAGACCTCACAGGTCATCAAGATCATCTATGTCAAAAAATAGGGAATGATCTAGCAATGCATCTAGGCATAGGCATTCAAGGAGAAGTCATTCTAGATCCTCCTCCCGCCACCGCCGCTCTGGTCAAGAAAGGTCTTTGTCGTCTCATCACTGTCCTTCACCCTGTGGTCATCACTCCTTGCTGGGTATGCGAAGCACCAGCACTTCCATATAAACTTGCCTGTCACTCATGCTTGGAGGAATCAACAAAAGGAGAAGTAGCCAGACATCAGAGAGTCAATCATGGAGGCGTCAACCCCTGATTTAGGCAGATCCACTCTGAGCACTGCCTCTCGGGCTCCCCGCATCCCGCAGAAATCAGAGAGTGAAGATACAGAAAGTGCTACAGGATTCAACTTCACCTTAGATGAACCATTTGCCAAATCAGTTAAGGAGGCGATTGGTTGGGAGGAGGTAGAATAAACACCTTGCAAGCTCAGAAAATATTTCGCAAACCTTAAAAAGAAGCCTGAGGCCTTTCCTTTTTTGATGAGCTAAATAAGCTCATTCAGGATGAATGGCACAAAACAGACAAGATAAGTCTCAACAACAGATTGGCTAAAATGTACCCTTTGACGGAGCCCAAGGTGAATCCATTCATCCCTGCTCCAGTCGTTGATGCATCCTTGATGTGTTTAGCCAGACACGCAAAGCTACCAATAGAGGATGCGGTTACATTCAGAGATGTGTTAGATGGTAAAATAGATCTTGACCTGAAACGTACAGCGGGTGGTGCCTGTAGATCTGGCATTACAATGGCAGCAGTAGGAAAGGCAGTAGCCAGCTGGACATCAAACATTGAAAAATCTCTAGTGGAAGGAGCAGATCAAGGGGAGAGGATATCAGCTCTCCAGGCACTTAGATTGGTTGGGGACTTGATGGCACAAACATCCGACGATGTGATCAGATCATCTGCGAGGGCAATGCTATCTTCAGTCCTTGCTAGAAGGGCTGTATGGTTGAAGTCCTGTGCGGTGGACGCTGCATCAAAGACCAATTGGTGCAAAATACCTTATGATGGTGTTAATCTATTCGGCTCCAAGCTTGACTCAGCCATCTCCAAAGTGACCAGCGGGAAGTCAGGCCTGATTCCATCAGATAGGAAGCCCAGACCACAAAGGGGTCCATCCTACAAACAAAATCTTCCACACAGGTACAGAGAAGCAAGATCCTACAGACCAGGGAGGGAGTTTAAAAGAAACTGGAAAAGAGGTCAACCTTCCCTTTTAGGGCTTCAGAAGTCAAAGTCATCCTTTGCAGTGGACCAGCAGAAGTCCTTTTGAGGGTGTGCCCATCCAGCCTGTGTCTGTTGGAGCCAGGCTCAAGCTTTATGCATAGGTGTGGGCGGACCATGTAGCAGATTCCTAGGCAGTTTCCACCATTTTAATGGGTCATCGGTGACGGTCCAAAAAGGAACTTCCCAAGCAACCATTTTCAAGTGACCAGAGTTCCTTTAGACCTGGGGAAGAGAAAAATTCTAACCAAATACGTCTTGTAGCTACTTCAAAAGTGTGCAATAATGGAGGTTCCATTCTATCAACGAGGGAAGGGAGGGATTCCTCCTTGACGCATATCTTAACGTGCCAATTCTTCCGGCTTTCCTTAAGAACCTCAGTTTTGCCATCAATCACCAACATTTTAAGTTTTGAATCCTCTTCTGAATATTCACGGCCCTCATAACTTTTACAAAAGTCCTACTGCCAGTAATTGCACTCAGAGAGAGGGGACTGAGAGTCCATCATTATTTGGATGACATACTTCTCCTGACCAGCAACAGGAGAACTCTTGTTCAACATCAAGAATTGCTGATTTACACTCTCCAACAATTCAGGTGGCTGATAAATTGGAAGAAGAAGAGCAGCCTACGCCCTATTCAGAAGATGGTCTTCCTGGGTGCTCTGCTGGTCACTCAAGCCAACATGGTTGCTGCAGGAAAAAGTGGGCCGACTGGTCCACAAAGTGAAATGGGCTCTGGCGGCAACTTCTTTGCCTGCTAGAACTTGCCTCAGCCTTTTGGGTTTGACGACTGCCCCATTTCCAATGATTTAGTGGGCTCAGTGGCACACAAGAACATCTCAGAATGCATTTCTCGCACAGTGGGATGGAGCGTTGATGGATCAATCCATTATTATTCTGAACAATCCCTGGGGTGGTAGACTCAGGTCCCCAGCTTGATGAAAAATCGTCTGATTGTTCCCCTGCAACCAGAGGTATTCATGGCGGATGCCAGTCTGGAAGGCTGGGGGGCTTATCACCAGGATCAAGTAGCCCAGGGACACTGGGCATTCAGAGCAGCCTTTCAAGCCTTTGGCTTTTTGCTGGGGGGGGGGGGGGGGGAGGTACTCCTGCGTCTGGACAACAGAGTCGTGGTAGCATATATCCAGAGGCAGGGGGTACCAAGAGCCCCATGCTACAGAAGGAAGTCAGTACCTTCCTGTATTGGGCTGAAATACATCTGGCAGATCTAAGATCAGTTTATGTGAAAACGACGGAGAATCATTTAGCCTACTCTGAGATTAAATTTCTGGTCAAACAACGAGTGGGCACTGAGTCCTCAAGTTTTCTCTCTCTTTACCAGAAGATGGGGCAACCCAGAAATAGATCTGGTGGATACTCCGGACAACACCAAGTGCTCAAGATTCCTAGCGAGAGTGCCCTACCCCTCGGCAGAGGGAATAGACTGCCTTCACCACCCATGGAGGTGAAGGCCTGGGAATACACATTTCCCCCAACACCTCTAATCGCGAGGTTCCTGGCCAGACTCAGAAGGTCCACGAACACCATGATAGCGGTAATTCCATTTTGGCCAAGGGGACCATGGCTCACAACTCTTCTGCAGCTCAGTGTGGAGGATCCCATGATATTGCTTGTAGTAACCTCAAATCTTCTGTTTCAGCGGCAGTTCCTGCACCGAGGACCGGAGAGGCTACACCTTATGGCCTAGAAGCTGAAAGGAAAAGGTTCTTAAAACAGGGCTGTTCTCAGGAGGTGGTAGAGACTCTGCTCCAAGCCAGAAAAAGCACCTCAAACAGCACCTATCGGCTTCCTCTCAGTTGATCAACAGCAGTCTTGGGATCCATCAACTCATGAGGTGGCACAGATTCTTCAAATGGGGCTCAATAAAACGATTAGAGCAAGTACCTTAAAAGGTCCAAGCCTCAGCACTCTCTGCTATGACAGGAATAAATTGGGCTGTGAATCCTCTCGTCATCAAGTTCATAAAAGCATGCCTAAAAATTAGACCACCCAGAAAGCCCATATTTCCCGCTTGGGATTTGACGATAGTCTTGGAGGCATTATCACATTCCCCCCTTTTCATCCGTTGGGAGTCGGCCTCATTGTGGGGCTTAACCTTGAAGGTGTGCTTCCATAATTGCCATAACCTCAGCAAAAAGAGTTTTGGAGATACAAGCACTAGTAATGAAGGAGCCACATCTCATCTTTTATCCTGACAGGGTAATTAGGAGACCCTCGGACCATTTCATTCCTAAGGTAGCCATTTCTTTCCACTTTAAATCAAGAAATTATCCTGCCGTCATTCCTCAGCGAGCAAGGAACGTTACATCCATTGGACATCAGACAAAGCATCAGGGTTTATCTGGCAGCCACCAATATGGGAAGTCAGACAATATCCTGGTAATTCCTCATGGCCTCGGAAAAGGGGCAAGCGGCATCATCTCACACAATAACATCGTGGCTCATAAAAGCTATAAAGAAGGCCTACTCAGCAAAACATTCAGTTCCTGAGGGCACATTCCACGAGGGCAGTGGCAACCTCCTCGGCAGCGTACTGCAGAGTTTCATCTGAGACAATCTGTAAAGTGGCGACTTGGTCATCCAGAAGCACATTCATGTTGCACTACCGTGTGGATCTGGTGCAGCTGATGACAGTTTGGTAGATCTGTTATTCAAGCTAGTCATGCTTGTTCAACCTAATAAATTTGAGTTCCTCTTGCACCCACCCGACTGGTGAATTATTTCCCAGTGTATACTGCCATGATGAGGCAGGAAAACAGAAAATTGTATACTTTCCTTTCCGTAATTTTCCTTTCCTGGTGCATCTTCATGGCAGCATACAGGGGCCGAAAACAAATATAACAAAAAAACTATCAGCGCAAAACCAAATATGTGATATAACACTCAAAATAGGTAAAAACACTGTGCGTGAATAATGTACTGAAAAAGTGCTTGAATATCACTGTGCATAAAACAAATATAGCCGGCAGCAAACACCAATTGTGTTCACATCCCACAATAAATCAAAATAAATACAAAAAATGTGCTGCGCCAGACGTGCACCAATAAACATAAATGATGTTAATATAATCAATATCTGAAGTCCATACAAGTTGTGATTGTGCTCAAAATCCAATAAATCTGCATTAGTGTCCAAGTGTCCAAATCAGAAATGCAATCTGGTGAAAAGTGCACACCAATCTGTGAAATCCCTCCACCTGCTAGATTGGCCTCTCACCTCCAAACAGGACCCAGACGGGCCAGCAAAAGCATGTACTGAGGATATCAGACTCCTGGAAAGACACTCCAGCCTCTCACCTCCAGAGGTCTCAAGACACGGGACATGCGATGCAAAATATAAAAGGGAAAATATAGTGCTCTCCGTTTCAACAATCAGGCTTTATTGAGGAAAATAGAAATTTACTCGCATGTACAGGGCACTTCACCGTGCCTGCTGTTATGGCAATAGTAATAGCATGTGTCACTCGAGAGATGTTCGGCGTCAGTCACGCAAGCTCCGCCCCCTATACGCATTACGACGAGAGTATGGCTTCAACGTCTTCCTCGGTAGGGGTCAATATATGGGAAGTCAGACAATATCCTGGTAATTCCTCATGGCCTCGGAAAGGGGCAAGCGGCATCATCTCACACAATAGCATCGTGGCTCATAAAAGCTATAAAGAAGGCCTACTCAGCAAAACAACATTCAGTTCCTGAGGGCACATTCCACGAGGGCAGTGGCAACCTCCTCGGCAGCATACTGCAGAGTTTCTGCTGAGACAATCTGTAAAGTGGCGGCTTGGTCACCCAGAAGCACATTCATGTCGCACTACCGTGTGGATCTGGTGCAGCTGATGACAGTTTGGCAGATCTGTTATTCAAGCTAGTCAGGTTTGTTCAACCTAATAAATTTGAGTTCCTCTTGCACCCACCCGACTGGTGAATTATTTCCCAGTGTATACTGCCATGATGAGCCAGGAAAACAGAAAATTGTATACTTTCCTTTCCGTAAATTTTCCTTTCCTGGTGCATCTTCATGGCAGCATACAGGGGCCACCCTTGAGGTGATAGTTACAGAGAAAGCTGTGGTGGGTCCCGGCTGAAGAATTTATAGCTAACCGGTCCTATCAGGTTGCGGGGGCAGAGCCACAACCCAGTGCATGCTGCCATGAAGATGCACCAGGAAAGGAAAATTATGGAAAGGGGAGTATACAATTTTCCATTTTTCTACGTGGCCTCAGAATCTTCAAAAAGGTGTGTTGTGACTGCATGTGGCCTTTCTTGGGCAACTAAACCCCTGTTTTTAACGCATACTGTTAGACAGGTTAATTTGGCTGGTTGCTGGCTGGTTGGTAAGTAGTGACTGGAAATCCCTTTGCTTTTTTGATTTAGGGGTGGCTTTTTTCTTGCAGCCCTCCCATACAAGCCACACTTGTGGAGAATTTTTAATATTGTCACGTGTACACATTAACCACTCTTTGTCATAAATTCCTTCAACTGCTTCAGAGTTGCTGTAGGTCTCTTGGTAACCTCTCTGACCAGTTTGCTCCTGGCTCTTTCATCCAGTTTGGAGCAACGCCCTGATCTAGGGAGGGTCTGTGTTGTACCAAACACCTTCCACTTCCTAATAATAGATTTCACTGTGCATCTAGGCACTGATAAAGCCTTTGACTTTTTTTTGTATCCATCGCCTGACCATGACTTTATCCCGAAGATCTTTTGACAGTGCCTTGCCACCCATTGTTGGTTGTTTTCTTCAGTTGCACTAAAAGGGACTGACATGCTTCAGGAAAGCTCTTTTTAAAGCGGAGCTAAATCAAAATGACCACAACTGAAAGCCAAATAACTTTGTATGCCATTGAGATTGTGATTGTGACTCCCGATTAAGTTTACTTCGGTGATTACCTACACCTGATTAAGTTTATGTTTATTAAGTCATTTTTAAGAGGGGAGTAATTCTTTTTCCAACTCCGTGATTCTGTTTTTGATATTTTTTTCCTGACATGTTGATGGTATATCTTTCACTTGGATATTAAAAGTTGCACTGTGTAAATACAGCTGGATAAAAACAAAAACTGTGTCTGTCTTCATTTCCGGCTGCAAAGCAACAAAATTTGATTATTTTACGTTCAAAAGATTTTTATCACCATTACAATTTTTTTTTTTTTTAATTATATATCCATAAAACCAAAATCTGTATAAACCAAACTTCACCACATCACACTGTACAAAGAGAAGGTACATATAAAGTAGAACATCAATGAGCAAATGCCAAATAAAATGCTAACTAATTACAAAAAACATTTCAAACTCATTAGTGTATCGTTACAGTGAGAGCAGGCGAATGTCTAAACTGCACACAGGCTCTTGCAGTGAGCCAGTCTTAGCGAGTTATAAGTGCAGCTAATACCAGCCCAGAAAAGACCTGTTATGTGTAAGATATTGGCAGAAAACAGAATATTACCAAAGCAAATTTGTCCACAGAGGTATAGCCCAAAGATGAGCCATAGAAAAGAAAAAAGTTAGAGAAAAGGTTAAGAAAGAAAGATATGACAGAGACCTAGAATTCACAGAAGACACAGGTTGTAAGAGTTCTCGAGAGAGAGGCACCTGTACATATGTTGCCCATGGCTCCCACATTCATTCAAAAAGATTCAGCTTCTCGTTTAATATACTAGCTACCCTCTCATGTAACATATTCCAAGGCACTTTATGCTTCATGCGGACACAAACCGTTGGGGATTTCCACGCTCCTGCTACGGTGATTTTACCCGCCAGAAGCATAACGTTAAACAATCTTTTCAAAGAGTGTGGCTGGTTGTCTGGAAGGTCATTTAACAGTGCCATTGAAGGACGTTGGTCTATTATTATCCCTGTGGATTTGCAATTCATGGTAAAGACCCACCTCCAATAGCTCCTGATGCGCGGACATTCCCACCATATATGTAGCATAGAACCTCGAAGTACACACACTCGAAAGCAAGCCGCTGAAGTGGATGGGTACATCCTGCCAAGTAGGAACCAAGTGCGACCGCATGAAGACTTGAATGCTCACCTCAATAAAAGAGACCTTCAGTGCACCCTTGAACGAGGCATCTAATCTGAAGTACCAGGACTCGGAATTTAGAGAGAAGTCTAGATCCCTCTCCCATGTCAGCATTTACGGTTGTTTCAGAAAGTGAAGCAAGTAAGGACACGCAAGCCATGCAGATGCCATCCTTGAAGCCTAGATCCTTTGTGCATTATTGTTCATAAGCAGTTAAAGAAGGAGGATCAGAGGAGGTAAGAATTGTCGATAAAAAAAAATAAAAAAAAAAAACTGGGATTTTTGTACTTACCGTAAAATCCGACAGGCGCAGCTCCATATCTTCTTAGACCATTGGGTTATGCTCTTCCAATCAGGAATAGGCATTAGGCAGGAAAAAAGCTTTACCACGCCTATGGGGGCTGTCCCTGCAGGCATAACCCCACACACTCTGCTACAGCAGCCAGTTTGGTTGCCAGCAGTGTTTAGAAGACAAAAAACCCCATACACTCAAAGCACAGGGGCGGGTGCTGCGTCTGTCGAACTTCAGAGAAAAGGATTTTACACAAGTACAAAAATCCAGTTTTCTCTATCGTTTGACAGAAGCAGCTCCATATCTTCTTAGACCATTGGGATGTCCCAAAGCAGTATTTTCATGAGGGGTGGGAACACAACGCAAAGAAGAACACAACTCCCCAAAGGCTGAAAGAAGCCAACCAGGTAATATGGAGCTCAACCAGGAACAACTGGAGCGCACCTAGAAAAAAACATACACCCTCATAAGAGAACAAAAAAGATTCTCTTTAAACAGCAGCCTGCCAAACCTTGCAGCCAAAGGAGGCATCCGAAGATGCCAACACATCAACTTTGTAGAATTTTTTAATACGTATGCACAGACAACCAATTTGCCGCCTTGCAAACTTGCATCACTGACGCCTGATCGCAAAAAGCCCAAGAGGCACTCAGTGCTCTAGTAGAATGCGCCCTCACTAAGAAAGGAAGAACCTGACCCTTCAGTGAATAAGCTTGAACAACCGTCTGCTTGATCCACCGGGAAATGGTCGCAGCAGATGCAGCCAATCTCTTATGAGGTCCCTCAGTAAGGACAAAAAAAGAATCAGATTTTCTGAAAGACTCAGTAGCCGCCAGGTAAACCCTGATCACCCAAACCACATCCAGAATGCAAGGCAATTTCCTTAGGATGCTTGGGCTTGGGACAGAGTGAAGGCACCACGAGGTCTTCCTTTAAATGAAAATCAGAAACCACCTTAGGGAGAAAAGATGAATTTGGGCGGAGTACCACTTTATCTCTGTGGACAACCAGATAAGGTGAACGGCAGGACAACGTTGCCAATTCAGACACTCTGCGTACATAAGTGATAGCCACCAAAAAAGGAAACCTTCGGAGACAATGAAAGCAGAGGAATCTCCCGAATGTTCTCCAAAGGAGGCTTTTGAAGAACAGATAATACCAGATTTAGATCCCACTGAGGTAGCGGGGACAGTCTCGGGGGAGTCATATGGCACACTCCCTGAATGAAAGTACAAATCAAGGCATGCGTAGCTAACGGGCGTTGAAAATATATTGCCAAGGCCGACACTTGGCCTTTAATAGTGCCCAAAGCCAACCGCCGTTCCATCCCCTTCTGCAGAAAGGCCAAAACCTTGGCAACCGAAAACAAGCAAGGGTGCACCTTCAGTGATTCGCACCATGAAACGTACGATGATATATCTTTCTGAAAGTCGACTTCCTAGCCTCCAAGAGCGTAGGAATCAGAGCCAGAAAGACCTCTGTACCTCAACACCTGGCTTTCAACCGTTAAATTCAGAGAGTGTAAAGCAGAATGGAAGATCGGACCTTGAAACAGCAGATGTTCCCTGAGAGGAAGTCTCCAAGGAGCATCGGCCACCAACCTTACTAGGTCTGCTTACCAAGACAGGCGAGGCCACTCTGGAGCCACCAGAATGATCGGAATCCCTTCCACCGCTATCCTGTTTAGAAGCTTTGGCAGAAGTTTAAGTGGAGGAAAGGCATAAACCAGCCGATACTGATCCCAAGGAGCCACCAGCGCGTCTGTGGCGTCGGCCAGAGGATCTCGAGATCTGGCTACGAATCTCTGCACCTTCTTGTTGAAACGAGAAGCTAACAGATCAACCTTGGGCATCCCCCACCGAACACACAGGAGGTGAAACACCTCCGGGTGTAGGGACCACTCCCCTTGGTCCAACACCTGACGACTCAGGTAATCTGCTTACCAATTTTCCACACCTGGGATGTGCGCCGCAGAAAGAGCTGGAACAAACTCTTCAGCACAGGCCAGAATCTCGGCCATCAAGACACTCTTTGTGCCCCCCTGGAGATTAATGTAAGCTACAGCCATGGCGTTGTCTGATTGAATCTGAACCGGACAATCTTGCAGACGAGTCATCCAGTGGCTCAGACAAAGCTTTATCGTTCTGAGCGCCAAAACATTTATCGGAAGTTTGGACTCTTCTACTGTCCAGGATCCCTGGGCACAGAGCTTCCCCAGCCCAGCCTGACAGGCTGGCGTCGGGGGTCACCATCGTCCAAAACAACAGGAGGAAGGACTTACCCTGTAATAGCGCTGGAGACTGAATCCACTACAACAGAGCAAACTGTGTGTTGTGGCTCAACCAAATCAAAATGTCCAAGGACTTTGGATCCTTGTTCCATTTGACCAGAATCTCTATTTGCAAAGGTCTTGTATGGAACTGAGCAAACGGAACCGCATCGAAGGTTGATACCATCAGACCCAAGGGCCGCATGAAAGTTCTCAGAGAGCACATATTGGTTGCCAACAGCGACCGAATCACCCCCTGCAATTTTTGCAGCTTGTCCGGGGGGAGAAAGACTCGCCAAAGCTGAATCCAGAGTAAGGCCCAGATAATCCAGTCTCAAGGAGGGTATCAGAGTAGATTTTTTAAATTGATGGTCCATCCAAACTCCTTCAGGGTTGTGACAGTGATCGTCAGGTCGCCCATCAGGGCTGAATGAAAGTTTGCTCTCAATAGGAGATAGTCTAGATACCCCAGTACTGCAATCCCCCATTGGCGCAGCAATGCCAACACTGGGGCTAGCACCTTGGTAAACACCCTGGGGCAGAGGAGAGACTAAAGGATAATGTCACGAATTGATGATGCTCTTTTGCTACTGCAAAGCGAAGAAACCGCTGGTGCCCAGCGAAGATAGGGATGTGTAGAAAGGCGTCCTTGATATCTATGGAGGCTAAAAAGTCCCCCTTAACAGTGAGGACACTACTGTGCAGATGGATTCCATCTGAAACTTCTGTACCCGCACGCAGCGGTTCAGGGTCTTGAGATCCAGGATAGGACGCACCTTGCCCTCTTTCGCACGGGGAACAGGTTTCAATAAAATCCTTGAAAGTGTTCCCGAGAGGGAACCTGCACAATCATCCCTTGCGACAGCAAATCGTGTATCTCCCCTCGCAAGTCCCTTAACCGTTCTGGAGATAGGTGAAGGTGAAGAATGGACAGGAAGAACCAGTCCGTTGGTCAAAACCAGGATTCTAACTTGTACCTGGGATCGGATCAGTTCGTGACACATTTGTCCTGAATCAAGGAGGTCCATGGTTCCGGAAAGAAGCAAAGACGTCCCCCCACCCCAGAAGCAGGTGAGAGTACCCCTTCATGCAGATGAAGATTTGTCAGTAGATCCGGATTGGCCGGTCTTTGATTTACCCAACCATGACTTCTTGGAACCCCCAGAAGACCTAAATGTTTTTCTTTTTCTTGTGACCTGGAGGTACGAAAAAGTCGCTTATGAGCAGTAAAGGAAGGTCCCCGTCGAGGACTTGGTGCCTTGCCCTTAGAAAATTGAGGCAGAAGAAGAGTACTTTTCCCCCCGGTAAGACCTTTGATCAACTCATGCAGAGAGGATCCAAGCAACATAGTTACATAGTTAGTGAGGTTGAAAAAATACATCAGTCCATCCAGTTCAACCTATGATGTGTGTGTGTGTGTGTTTGCTTTTAACCGTACATTGTATACCCCTGTATGTTGTGGTCTCTAAGGTGCCCATCTAATAGTTTTTTGAAACTATAAATGCTCCCTGCTGATACCGACTGCTTGTGGAAGAGAATTCCACATCCTTACCGCTCTTACAGTGAAGAACCCCTTACGCACTTTAAGGTTAAACCGCCTTTCCTCTAGTTTTAGTGAGTGGCCACGTGTCTTATTGTATCTCCTTTCTCTGAATAGTTTGTTCCTTATGCTAGGGTTGCCAGTACAGTATTTGTACATTGATATCATATCCCCCCTCAATCGTCTCTTCTCCAGAAAGAATAGGTTCAGTGCTTGTAGTCTTTCCTCATAGCCGATGTCCTACATTCCCCTAATTATTTTTGTTGCCCTTCTCTAGACTTTTTCCAGTTCCAGCACATCCTTCCTGAGGACCGGTGCACAGAACTGGACAGCATACTCCAGATGTGGCCGGACCAGAGTCTTGTAGAGCGGGAGAATAATCTCTATTTCTGGAGTGAATCCCCTTTTTTATACATCCCAGTATTCTGTTGGCTTTGCTTGCAGCGGCTTGGCATTGCATGCCACTGCCAAGCCTGTTGTCTACCAGTACCCCCAAGTGCTTTTCCATCCTAGACTCACCCAGAGGTTCCCCCCCTAGTGAGTAGCTTGCTTTCTGGTTTCTGGCCCCCAAGTGCATTACTTTACATTTTTCAACATTAAACCTCATCTGCCATGTAGTTGCCCACCCCGTTATTTTGTTCAGGTCCGCTTGCAAGGTTTCCACATCCTGCATAGAAGATATTGGCAAGCCTAGTTTAGTATCATCTGCAAATAGTGAGATTGTACCAGATATCCCCTCCTCTAGATCATTTATGAATAAATAAAACAGGATTGGTCCCAGGACAGAACCCTGGGGGACCCCACTTTCCACAACCGCCCTATCCGAGTACTCCCCATTAATCATCACCCTCTGGACTCTCCCCTGGAGCCAGTTCTCTATCCAGGTACTCACCCTATGGTCCATACCTACCTTCCTTAGTTTGTACAGTAAGCGTTTGAGGGGAACGGTGTCAAAGGCCTTTGCAAAGTCCAGATACACCACATCCACAGGCTTTCCTTTATCTAGGTGGCAGCTCACTTCATCGTAGAAGGTTAATAGATTGGTTTGGCAAGAACAATTTTTCATGAATCCATGCTGATTACTACTAATAATACAGTTTTCATTACTAAAGTCTTGTATGTGGTCCCTTAACATCCCCTCCAAAATCTTGCAGACTACAGAGGTTAGGCTGACCGGCCTATAGTTACCCGGGATACATCTCGGCCCCTTTTTAAATATTGGTACCACGTTGGCTTTTTTCCAATCAGCTGGCACCATACCCGTCTGTAAACTATCCTTAAAGATCAAGAATAATGGTCTGGCAATCACCTGGCTGAGCTCTTTAAGAACCCTCGGGTGCAAGCCATCCGGTCCCGGGGATTTATTTATGTTAAGTTTCTCTAGTTTAGTTTTAAGTCTATCTTCTGTTAGCCATGGCGGCACTTCCTGAGGTGTGTTGTTTAGTTTGGCCTTACAAGCTAGGTTCGTGTAGCCCCCCGATTCTTTTGTGAAGACTGAAGAGAAGAAATAATTTAACACTTCCGCCTTTTCTCTGTCCTCAGTGGCCATATTTCCTTTGTCATCTTTTATGGGGCCAATGTGTTCTGGCCTCGCTTTCTTACTGTTTATATACTTAAAGAATTTCTTGGGGTTCTTTTTACTCTCCTCCGCTATATGTCTCTCGTATTCTATGTTAGCCGCCCTGATTTCATCTTTACATTTCTTATTACACTCTTTGTAATGCTTAAATGCTGCCAATGACCCCTCAGTCTTGTATTTTTTGAAGGCCTTTTCTTTAGCACTAATATGCATTATTATGTTGGAGTTTAGCCACCCAGGGTTTAGTTTTTCTATTTTAAATTTATTTCCCTTTGGAATGCACTGGCCAATCCCCTTGTTAAGTATGCTCTTGAAGCACTGCCATTTTTCCTCCGTGTTTTTTGTTCCCAGGGTTCTATCCCATTTGATATTGTCTAGCTGCGAGCGCAGTTTAGGGAAATTGGCTCATTTGAAATTCAGTGTCCTTATATTACCCTTGTGTTTTCTATTACTGTAATTAATACTGAAACTTATTGACCTATGGTCACTGTTTCCTAAGTTGTCCCGTATTTCTATATCCGTGAGCAGGTCTGTATTGTTGGTAATCAGTAGGTCAAGTACCGCATTGTTTCTTGTCGGTGCATTCACCATCTGACCCATGAAATTGTCCTGCAAAACATTTAGGAACTGCCTAGCCTTGGCTGAGTGTGCGGTTCCTTCTGCCCAGTCTATATCAGGATAATTAAAGTCCCCCATTATAATGACATTTCCCATCCTTGCTGCCAATCCTATCTGTAAAATGAGGTCCGCCTCCCCCTCCTCCCTCTGGTTGGGGGGCCTATAGCATACGCCCAATATTACCTTCCCCACCGTGCCTTCCCTTTGAAGCTCTACCCATAGGGATTCTGCCTCGTCCATAGCTTCATTATTAATATCATCTCTCATATTTACCTGTATACTGTTCTTAATATACAGACATACCCCTCCTCCTTTTTTACCTTCTCTATCTCTGCGATAAAGGGAATACCCCTGAATGGTCGCCATCCAGTCATGAGAGCTATGAGAGCTGTCAAACCAAGTCTCAGTTATCCCCACAAAATCCAAGTCCTCCTCAAACAGCAGCGCCAGCTCTCCCATCTTGTTGGCCAGGCTTCTGGCATTGGTATACAAACCTCTTTCGGTTACATATATCCTCATTTGATGTTTTTAGGCTGCTCTCTTGATTTTTCCCCATACCCACCCTGGGTTTAGGAGCTCCGAACACCCTACCGCTAATGCCCCCATTTCTGCCCTCTGAATCTTGCTTTCCACTGGCTAATTCTACATCTGTACCCTCCCCCCCGTCACCTAGTTTAAAAGCCCCTCTAACTTTGTGGCTATCCTCTCACCCAGTATGGCTGCACCCTCCCCATTTAGGTGTAATCCTTCCCTACCAAAGAGCCTGTGGCCGACTGAGAAGTCAGCCCAGTTCTCCAGGAACCCGAAACCCTCCTTACTACAACAGCTCCTCAGCCACTTGTTAACTTCCCTAATCTCCCGCTGCCTCTCTGGTGTGGCTCGAGGTACAGGTAGTATACCTCTCCCCTTTAAAGGGAATATCAGTTAAGGCCTTTTTGGAAGCCTGGTCAGCAGACCAGCTTTTTAGCCACACCATGCATCTAATAGAAATCCCCACTGCAGACACCCTGGCCACTAGCGGAGCCGTGTCCAGTGACGTATCACACGTGAACACCAGGGCTTGAGCCAGCTAGTCCAGTAGTTCAAGCACCACAGTGGGGAGCCGTTTAGCTTCCAAATTACTTTTAAGTAACTTCACTCATTCAGTAACAGTCTGACACCAGAATGTTCACAAAAATAGGTTTCAATATGGAACCCGCTATCACATGTAGATGGCGGGACAGAAACACCACGGGGTCCGCAAAAGTCGGTGATTCCGCAAAAGGATAACAGCGTTTAAAGCACAGGCACCACCAGCATGTGCTTGATGCGCTGCCATTGTTAATCAACAATATTGTGAAAAAGTTACATATAGTTACATAGTAGGTGAGGTTGAATAAAGACAATAGTCCATCCAGTTCAACCTGTGTGGGTGTGTGTGTCTCACATAGCCCTTAATGTCCTGATCCTTGAGATGTAAGTCTAAGAGTCTTTTGAAAGCCACCATACTACCCGCAGAAACCACCTCTTGTGTAGCCCTAACAGTAAAGAACCCCCCTCGTTGCCTGAGGTTAAAACGTTTTCCTCTAATCGCATGGAATGCTCTCTTGTCCTCATGCAATCCCTTCGAATGAACAGCTTTTTTTCTAAGCTGAGATCCCCATTGAGAAATGTATACAGTAAAACCTTGGTTTGAGAGTAACTTGGTTTAAGAGCGCTTTGCAAGACAAGCAAAATTTTCAAATAAGTTTTGACTTGATATGCAAGCGATGTCTTGATATATAAGTAGCCTCAAGTCACAGCTGAGTATAAAAGAGAAGAGAGGCACCTCTAAGTGTAGCAATATGGTTACATTTAATGAAGGTACAACATTTAGCAACTCACATGGTTGATGATTGGAATCGGCACATCTAAGTATGCAGGCATTCGGGGTAAAGCTGTCCACATAGGACCATCCTCCGCACCGCCATCTACGTTATCCCTTCCATGCTGCCCCTCGCTTTCAGATCGCTTTACTCAAGGGTGGTCTTCCCGGTCAGGATTACAGACTAGCAGCCGGCGGTGCAGAAGATGGTCTATGTGGACAGCTTTACCCCAGATGCCAGCATACTTAGATGTGCCTGTTTTATTCATCAACCATGTGAGTTGCTAAATGTTGTACCTTCATTAAATGGAACCATATTGCTACACTTAGAGGCGCCTCTCTTCTCTTTCATACCCTGTAGCTCCTGCTGGATTTTGATTATAATCCCCTTGTGGAAGCGGCTATTTGTGGATGGACATTTTATGGTTACACAACCAATCACATTGCTATAATCTTTTTATTTGGACTATAAACTGAAGGACTTATGAATAAATGGTTGTGGAACGGATCATCTGAGTTTCCATTATTTCTTATGGAGAAATTCGCTTTGATATAAGAGTGCTTTGGATTACAAGCATGCTTCCGGAACGAATTATTCTCGCAATCCAAGGTTTTACTGTAAATTGCTATCATGTCCCCCCTCAGGCGTCTCTTCTCCAGGGAGAATAAATCGAGCGATTGCAGCCACTCTTCATAGTTAAGGTCCTCCAATCCCCTAATCAGTTTAGTTAACCTTCTCTGGACTCTCTCCAGCTCCAACACATCCCTCCTGAGGACTGGCGACCAGAACTGGACAGAATACTCCAGATGCGGTCGGATCAGAGTCAAGTTAAGAACAAGGAAACACCTTTCCTAATTTTTGGGATTTGCGGGAGTCAAAAGACACCTGCGTCCCCGGCGCTGTAGATTCATCAGCCCATTTTAAAGTTTCCGGCACAGAAACTATAAATGCTTCCACCAAAGCGCGTTCCCGTGCGGCAGCGGATGAGGATAGGTCAGAATGCGAAAACACCGACCCATAGGCCTGGCGGCCATATCTACCTCAGAGTCCGAGGTCACTGCCGATGGAGGTGAAGACAGAGGGCGTTTGCGGCTGGCAACACTTTTAATTACAAAATAACATAATTGTAAAATTGCTGTGAATTCAGGTCGGGGACTGTGACCCAGAAGAGTCCGCAGCCGCACCTAAGGGGTCTGTAGTTGAAATTATATCCTGGGACTCCATATTTAAACTAATTAGAAAATAATGCAGTGTCCCTTTAAAAGTTGCCAATCGCGATCCCACCGCTTTCTCAGCTGTCTGCAAAAACCCCACCAGTACAATCTATAGCAGAGTGTATGAGGGGAAACCCACAGGAGACCCCCAGAAAATGTTACCAAACTGCTCCTTGCCCTCCTCAAGAGGCTGCCAGCATGTTCTGTGAAAATGAAAGTAAAAATGAACTCACAGGAAAAGGAAATTACAGCCTGGGTCTTTGCTAGAATTAAAGTGCCATGCCACATGCCTGTCAAGTGATATGGACCACAAAAAATGGCCGCCCATGCATTCCTATGGGGAACTAACAAAAAAATGGCTTCTCATGGATTACAATAGGAATATAGAAAGCATGGATCTACAGCAAAAAGGTGACCCTCACGGCACGCCATGTGGTCTCCAGGAACCACAAAGGGGGACCCCGAACAGTAGGCTTCAGAAGGTCCCTAGGAAGGAACCCCACCAGGACAAGCCACCCCTACTAAAAAGGCGCTGCAGAGGCCGTAATATTCCCGCCCCCCCCCCCCAAGGTAGGAACCTGCTAAGGGTAGGTGGAAAAAAAGGCTGAGGGATTTGGGCCCAGTCTGTCTGAGAAGCCTGGGGAACCGAGGAAGCCCGAGGGTCCGACTAATTCCAGGGATGGTGCCCACCTCCACCCTGAGACCACCAGAGGTTTTGGGGTGACCATACTACTCACCATACCACGGTACCAGGTGGGCACCACTCCAAACAGATCACCTCCCACCCTGGACTGGGGCACTGCCAGCCAGGGGGAACACTGCGACTCAGGGCGTTCCATGTTGATCGCGTCCCAGGGACACGGTCCACTCACAGGCTTATCCCCATCTGTCGGGGCACTGTCATGGTGAGGCCTAGTTCTGGACAATAACCTGCTCACGCTCGCTGGCCAGGCTGGGAGACCTTAAGGATCTAGATTATCCAGTCCAAACCCACAGCCGGCTGTTGCTTGTAGTTCTCCAGGTACTAACGAATTTAAAAAAATTCCCTTTAACAGCTAAGACCAAAGTCCCAGCAGGAGCTAGGTCCTATTCCTAAACTAGGCAGAAACAAACTGGCTGCTGTAGCAGAGTGTGTGGGGTTATGCCTGCAGGGACAGCCCCCATAGGCATGGTAAAGCTTTTTCCTGCCTAGTGCCTATTCCTGATTGGAGGAGCATAACCCAATGGTCTAAGAAGATATGGAGTTGCATCTGTTGATGAACGATAGAGAAATTTGCAATTTGAGTAAAACAAAAACGGTTCAGAGGAAGGCATCTCCAACACAGTATTGCAATGGGAGTGAAAGGACCTCTATGCGTAGAAAAAAGGATCTATACGGTAGAGGCCTTTGTTCGTCCATCTCCTAAAGGCTCTGATTTCCATATCTGGAGGGAAGGCTGGGTTGTGAAATATGATCTTGAGGAGTAAAGGCTGACACTAAAGTTGTTTTAGTGAGAGCGGGATCCCAAAGAACAAAAGAGTGGTAAAGCGTAGGTGCCAGAACAGGTGGTCTAGATTTTGTGGTGCGCAAAAAGGAGAAAGTTAATCACGTGCGACGGAATGGCTAGCCGTTCTATAGACATCCAATCAGGACCTTCCCATCAGGAATATACTCCAGACAATTGCATGAATTGTGCCACCTTATAATAATATGTAAAAAAATCTGGAACGCCCAACCCTTCCTTCAGCCTGGGTGCATAAAGGGTGACTTGAGGCAGTCTAGGACCTTTAGAGCCCCAAATAAACGTAACAGTTGTTTAATTAGAACAGATATAATAATTTGGGTAGCAGGGTCATTTTGACAGCGGAAACTTTTCCAAACCACGAAAAGTCATGTAACAACCAATGCAAGAGAAGTACAGTCAGGCGATGGAAAAAGGGGGGATAATTATTCGAGTAGAAAGACAAGTAAGATGTAGTAAGGACGACTCCCAGGTATGGTAAAGCTTTATATTGCCACTGAAATGAAAAAGCCTCTCTAAGGCATGTAAGCAGTCTAGCAACAGTATTAATATTAAGAGCTAGAAATTTACACGTTAAAAGAAAAGCTGGATATTGCACCAAATTCTTTGTCAGTACTAATAATGAGGTGAGAGGAGATATGACAAACAGAAGCAGGTCATCTGCAAATAAAGCGCACTTACAGTATCTCACAAAAGGGAGTACACCCCTCACATTTTTGTAAATATTTTTAAAATCTTTTCATGTGACAACACTGAAGAAAGGACACTTTGCTATGCTACAATGTAAAAGTAGTGAGTGTACAGCTTGTATAACAGTGTAAATGTGCTGTCCCCTCAAAATAACTCAACACAGCCCTTAAAGTCTAAACCACTGGCAACAAAAGTGAGTACACCCCTAAGTGAAAATGTCCAAATTAGGCCCAATTAGCCATTTTCCCTCCCTGGTGTCTTGTGACTTGTTACTGTTACAAGGTCTCAGATGTGAATGGGGAGTAGGTATGTTAAATTTGGTGTCATCACTCTTACTCTCTCATACTGGTCACTGGAAGTTCAACATGGCACCTCATGACAAAGAACCCTCTGAGGATCTGAAAAATGAATTGTTGCGCTACATAAAGATGGCCTGGGCTATAAGAAGATTGCCAAGACCCTGAAACTGAGCAGCAGCACGGTGGCCAAGACCATACAGCGGTTAAAAAGGACAGGTTCCACTCAGAGTAGGCTTTGCCATGGTCGACCAAAAAAGTTGAGTGCAAGTGCTCCGCTTCATATCCAGAAGTTGTCTTTAGGAAATAGATGTATGAGTGCTGCCAGCATTGCTGCAGAGGTTGAAGGGGTGCAGGGAAAGCCTGTCAGTGCTCAGACCATACGCCGCACACTGCATCAAACTGGTGTGCATGGCTGTCATCTCAGAAGGAAGTCTCTACTAAAGATGATGCAAAAGAAAGCCCACAAACAGCTAGCTGAAGACAAGCAGACTAAGGACATTGATTACACAACTTTTAAAAGTAAGGACATGGATTACTGGAACCATGTCCTGTGGTCTGATGAAACCAAGATAAAAAATGATTTGGCTCAGATGGTGTCAAGCATGTGTGGCGGCAACCAGGTGAGATGTACAAAGACAAGTGTGTCTTGCCTACAGTCAAACATGGTGGTGGGAGTGTCATGGTCTGGAGCTGCATGAGTGCTGCAGGTACTGGGAAGCTACAGTTTATTGAGGTAACCATGAATGCCAACATGTACTGTGACATACTGAAGCAGAGCATGAACCCCCTCCCTTTTGGAGACTGGGCAGCAGGACAGTATTCCAACATGATAACGACCCCAAACACACCTCCAAGACGACCACTGCCTTGCTCAAGAAGCTGAGGGTAAAGGTGATGGATTGGCCTAGCATATCTCCAGACCTAAACACTATTGAGCATCTATGGGACATGTGTCCCTGTGTCACTCAGTCACCCCCCCCCCACACACGTTAGTAAGCACCAGGCATACATTAACCCCTCCCTCTCCAATAAAATTAACCCCTTCCCTGCCAGTGTCATTTTTACAGTAACAGTGCATATTTATAGCACTGATTACTGTAGAAATGTAACTGGTACCCCCAAAAGTGTCAAAAATGTCAGTCAAGTGTCCGATCTGTCCACCGCAATGTCGCAGTCCTGCAAAAAAAAAAAAAATCGCAGATCGCCGCCATTACTCGTTAAAAAAAAAAAACACCAAAAACGACAGAAATCTTTCCCTTAGTTAGTAAACGCAATAACTTTTGCGCAAACCAATCAAAATACGCTTATTGTGATTTTTTTACCAAACATAGGTAGCAGAAAACAATTGGCCAAAAATTTAAAAAAATTTTGATTTTTACTTTTTTTTGGGGGGGGGGGAATTTCATATAAAAGAAATGTTAAAAACAGAATTTTTGTAAAATCTTACCTGTAAAATTCCTTTCTCTGAGTCCTCCGACAGTCGCCGCCTCTTCATATTCGTCACAATGGGGTATTTGACTTTGCTCCGTAGGAGCAGCTAGGCAACAGAATATGTCAATATTAAAGCTTTTAACATATCCCACCCCCAGGGGGTGGTCCCCTCAGTCAATACCCTCCTACTTCCTGTATCCATACCTCAGTTTCAGTAGAATAGCAGTAGGGTACATAACAAACCCCAAAAGAGGGGCGGGGGCGGCGACTGTCGGAGGACTCAGAGAAAGGAATTTTACAGGTAAGATTTTACAAAAATTCCGTTTTCTCTTACGTCCTCCGACAGTCGCCGCCTCTTCATATTCGTCACAATGGGGACGTCCCAAAGCAGTGCAAACATGAGGGGTGGGAAACGCAGCCGCGCCTAAGGCAACGCAGTCTCCACATCAGAGAAAGGAACCTTACCAAGGGAAGGAAACCAGCTGGGCAGCATGAAAAAACTTGCTCAACAGAAGCAACAACCCAGGAAAAAACAAAACAACCTAGGGATAAAAAATATATCCCAAACAGCCAAAGGTCCAAAAACAAGGGACCCTAAGGAACTGCCGCACTAAGAACCTTGCGGCCAAAGGAAGCATCCGCCGATGCCTGAACATCCACCTTGTAGAACTTTGAGAAGGTGTGAACGGACGACCAAGTCGCCGCCTTACACACCTGGGCCACAGAAGCCCGATGATGACAGGCCCAAGACGTACTCAGAGATCTGGTAGAGTGCGCCTTCACAGGCATGGGGGGGAACTTTCCCCTTCAGAGCATAGGCCTGTTCAATGGTCTGTCTGATCCATTTGGCGATGGTGGAAGCCGACGCCGCCATGCCCTTCCGAGGACCTTCTGGAAGGACAAACAGAAATCAGACTTGCGAAAAGATTCAGTCGATTTTAGGTAAACCCTAATTGCCCGAACAACATCCAAGGAGTGCAAATCCACCTCCTTCGGATGTTTAGGTTTCGCGCAGAGCGAAGGCAAGACAATGTCCTCATTGAGGTGAAATTCCGAAATCCTCTTCGGAAGAAAGGAAGGGTTAGGTCGCAAGACCACCTTATCCAAGTGAATGACCAAATACGGAGACCTGCAGGACAAAGCTGCCAGCTCCGACACTCTGCGAGCCGAAGTGATCGCCACCAAAAAGGCGACCTTCTTGGACAACATAGACAACGAGATCCTCCTGATCTGTTCAAAAGGAGCATGTTGTAACACGGATAGAACAAGATTCAAGTCCCAAGGAGGCAGAGGTTCCCTCCTAGGAGGGACCAGATGCCGCACCCCTTGAACAAATGTGCTAACCAAGGAGTTAGACGCCACAGGACGTTGAAAAAGAACGGCCAGCGCAGAGACCTGACCCTTGATCGTAGCCAGCGCCAAACGCTGGTCAACACCCGTTTGAAGAAAGGACAACACCCTAGACACCGAGTATGTGCGAGGGGAACACCCCCTGGACTCACACCAGGCAAAATAGGCCTTCCAAGTACGGTAATAGACCTTCCCCGAGGAAGACTTCCTCGCGTTGATCAAAGTGTGAATGACCTCAGGGGAGAGACCCCTATCCTTCAGGACCTCGGTTTCAACAGCCAGGCCGTCAAAGCCAGCGACTGTAAAGCAGGATGGAATATTGGTCCTTGAGACAGAAGATCTTCTCGAAGAAGAGGCAGACGCCACGGGGCGTCGACCGCCAGATTCACGAGGTCTGCGTACCAGGACCGGCGAGGCCAGTCCGGCGCCACAAGAATCACCATGTGCGGTTCCGAGTTCAACCTGCGAAGGAACCTGGACAGCAGTTGAATCGGTGGGAATGCATACATCAGTCGGTACTGATGCCACGGAGCTACCAACGCGTCTGACGCGTCTGCCCGAGGATCGCGCGTTCGTGCCACGAACCTTTCCACCTTGTTGTTCAGACGAGACGCGAACAGGTCCACATCTGGAAGACCCCACTTCGCGCACAACATCTGGAATACATCCGGGTGGAGGGACCATTCCCCCTGGTCCAGGGACTGGCGACTCAGATAATCCGCCTGCCAGTTCTCCACCCCCGGAAATGTGAACCGCCGTTATCGCCGGGACGTGCGTCTCAGCCCAAGACAGAATGTCGGCCACTTCACCAGCCGCTCGGGCACTCCTGGTGCCCCCTTGGTGGTTGATGTAGGCCACCGCCGTGGCATTGTCCGTCTGCACCCGAAAGGGACGGCCCTGCAGCCTGTCCGTCCAACGTCGAAGGCAGAGATTTATCGCTCGCAATTCCAGAATGTTGATCGGAAGGGAGGATTCCTCCTCCGACCAAGTTCCCTGGGCGGACAGAACGCCCAGAACACCACCCCAGCCCGACAGGCTGGCATCCATGGTGACCACCGTCCGTGAGAGAGGACGAAAAGACTTGCCCCCCGACACCGCCGGGGACTGGAGCCACCACAGAAGATCCCTTCTGGTGCGATGACCCAACGAAATCTGGAGATCCAGAGATTGCGGTCGCCCGTCCCACCTGGACAGGATCTCCGCTTGGAGATCCCGCGTGTGAAACTGGGCGAAGGGAATCGCCTCGAAAGCCGAGACCATCAATCCCAAACATCGCATGCACGTCCGGAGTGACGAGCACGGAACGTCCCTGAGGGACCTGACTTCTTCCTGAAGAGTCCTGAGCTTGTCGTCCGGTAGGAAGACCCTCGTCTGGACCGAGTCCAGAATCATTCCCAGGTAGGGAAGACGAACCGACGGGCACAGGGTCGATTTTGGAAAGTTTATCATCCAACCAAACTCCTGCAGAGTCTGCATCGTGACGGACAGGTCCTTCACCAGACCCTGGCTGGACGCAGACCGAACAAGAATGTCGTCCAGATACCCCAGGACAGAGATTCCCTGGGCTCTCAACAAAGCCAGAACCGGCGCAAGCACCTTGGTGAACACCCGTGGAGCCGAAGAGAGACCAAAAGGTAGCGCTACGAATTGGTAATGATCCTCCGCAATGGCGAATCGAAGGTACCTCTGGTGACCCTCGAAAAAAAAAAAGGTACGCATCCTTCAAGTCGATGGAGGCCATGAATTCCCCCGGAACCAGGCAGCCACCACCGACCGCAGGGATTCCATGCGGAACTTGCGAACCCGCACAAAGCGGTTCAGAGCCTTTAAGTCCAGAATTGGACGCACCTTGCCCTCCTTCCTGGGCACGGTGAACAGATTGGAATAAAACCCCCGAAATCTGTCCCGATGAGGCACCGGAACCACCACTCCCTGAGCTTGCAGGTCCCGCACCGCCAGGTGCAGATCCCGCAACCGCTCCGGAGACAGTTGAAGATTTGAGGGAAAAAATCTGCTCGCCGGCCGAGAGAGAAACTCGATCTTGTAGCCAGATCGAACGATTTCCTGAACCCACCTGTCCTGAACACGGGCCATCCAGGGTTGAAGAAAACCGAGCAAACGTCCCCCCACCCCAGAACTGGGTGAGGGCGCCCCTTCAGGCCGCATTGTTATGGGCAGCGGATCCGGGCTGGCCGGACTTCTGCTTACCTGTCCACGGCTTCTTTTGGGAGCCTTGACCTTTGAAGGGCTTGCCCTTATAGTGCGACCGAAAGGCACGAAAGGACCCCTGAGAGGGCCGAAAAGAAGCATGCTTCTTACCCGGAGCAACCTTAGCCTTGTGGGATTGGGGTAAGAGCCTGCTCTTACCACCTGTGATCCCTTTTATCAGCGCATCCAAAGGTTCGCCAAAAAGGCGAGATCCCGTATAGGGCAGATTAGCTAAGGTTTTGCACGAAGATTGGTCCACAGACCAACACTTCAGCCAAATCAGGCGGCGTGACAACACCGCCACGCTGTGCACACGTGCAGCCAACGGGACTATATCCAAGTCTGCATCACACAAATACATGACACCCTGATGTATTTTATCTACCATAGCCAGCGTCGCTGGAAGGGCAGAGTCAGCCACCAGGACGCGCCTAAGTACCTGCGTCCAATCCGCGACAGCCTGAGCTGCCATAAGAGAAGCAAAAATAGCTTTTAGCATGGAACCGGTAACCGAATAAGTATGACGGGCAAGTGACTCCAGCCTCCTGTCCGTGGCATCCCGGAACACCGGGGTATCCTCAGCAGGAATCGCAGTGGACTTATTCAAAACCGCCACCGCGTGATCCAGCGGAGGAGGCACACACCAACGTTCATCAGTAGCGGGTGAGAAAGGATAACGCAGCTTGAACCTACTTGGCAAAGCAAATGGCTTCCGTATATTGCGCCATTGTTCACTAACAGCGCGCTGAAAATCCTCAGTGCAAGGAAAAACCTGCGATGATTTGCGTCGTCGCTGCGTCCCATAAGAGGCCAGGACAGCAGGAGGACAAGGCTCATTCTGCAAACGCAGTGTTTGTTTGATAGAAGCAACCAAGTCATCCATGGGTGCAAGCTCTTCAGACGAGCCAGGGGGGGGAATTATCAACCCCTTCAACCTCAGCCTCCACTTCAGACCCTACAAGGTCCAGGGACGAACGGGACCCCGATAAGGAGACCCCAGCCCTAGCAGCCCCATCACCATCACCCTCTGAATCAGAGGAAACTCTGGGCCGTTTTTTGGATTGAGCAGCCACAAGCATTTGCACCTGAGCAACAAGGTTAGCCACAACAGTAGCCAAATCACCCCCCTCGGGGGAAGCAGCAGCAGTCCCCTGGCCCCCCACTAAGGTGAGAGGAAATTTGCTTTCCTGAGAATCCATGCCCCCAAAAGTGTGTTAGGAAGAAAAGGAGTACTGCCCCTTTAACAGCGCGGCGAGCGCAGCCCACCACACACAAGCACACACCGACCCCCACAGGGATAAACACAAAACTTAGGCAAGGAATACAGGGATAAGGAAGATAAACCTGGAGAGACCACTCAGCTGCTGCACCGATCGCTGTTGCTCAGGGAAAGGAAGTGAGGAAACACAGACCGCTCCCATAAAGCCTATGGAAGGCTCCACAAACATGGCCGCCGGTGAGGGTCTAGCAAAGGCAGAGCATGCAGCGCTGACATGCGGCCCGAGCGATCGCCGCCAAAATGGCGGCGCTTGGCGCCAAAAACGCCGCTCCTATCACACAGATATGGCCAGCACACGCCTGCAGCTATAATAAAAATGGCGGACCGCCGTAGCGGCCGCCGCATGTATGCACCAACATGTATAACATCATGTCCTATAACTATACAGCATGTCACACAGATAATCACAGTATTGACACTGAACAGTGTACAACAGCCCCTCTCCTTGCAGCCCACAGCAGCATTAAACCAGACAGGGAGCCCAACAGGCATGCAGGGTTACACAGTCCCAGACTGACACCCACTACACAGACAGGTCCCCACACAAAGTACACTTACCTCCTGAATGGCGTGGGGAACCCGCACAAGCGATCAAGCCACTGCACATGTGACAGGGAGAGTCGCAGCCAGGACGCAGTAGAACTGCGGTGCGAAACCGCATGGCGTCCAGTGAGGTAGCCACCTCACCATAGCATCCCTGCAGCGAACAGGGATGGGTCGTTCACATATGCCAGGAAAAATACCTGACTGAACGCTCGATGGCAGGCTGGGAAGCCACTGGCCCACAACCTGCGATCAGGGGGGCCAGCCCGAGACCCAGCCCGCGCGATCCTCTTCATCAGAAGAACTAACTAATGCTGACAAAAGTAACAGCTAGGTAAAGAGAGAGAAAAAACTCAAATAAAATCAAAAAAAGAAGATAAAGGCTGAGACAAAATGTCCCAGCATAGAGACATCCAGCCACTCCTGAAAGCTAGACAATGAAAACTGAGGTATGGATACAGGAAGTAGGAGGGTATTGACTGAGGGGACCACCCCCTGGGGGTGGGATATGTTAAAAGCTTTAATATTGACATATTCTGTTGCCTAGCTACTCCTACGGAGCAAAGTCAAATACCCCATTGTGACGAATATGAAGAGGCGGCGACTGTCGGAGGACGTAAGAGAAAATAGTTATTTTTTCAAAATAAATGCTCTTTTTTTGTTTATAGCGCACAAAGTAAAAATCGCACAGGTGATCAAATACCACCAAAAGGAAGCTCTGTTTGTAAGAAAAAAAGGACGTAAATTTCGTTTGGGTACGGCGTCACACGACCGCGCAAACAATTGTTAACAGTTAAAGTCGCACAGCGCCGAATCGCAAAAAGTGGCCTGGACGCAAGACAGCAAAATCCTCCGGTGGTAAAGTGGTTAATATCAGGATTATCCCGGATAGCATCTCTATTACAATCGCAGAGAGCAAGGGGGATAAGGGGCATTCCTGACAAGTACACCACAAAATATCTATAGGATCGGAATAATACACCACCAACCTAAATTTTGCCTATGGATAGGAGTACAGGGTCCCCATGATCTGGAGGAAACGTGGTCCAAAGCCCCACTTATTTAAAATCAAGAACATGTAGGTCTAGGACACTGAATCAAAAGCTTTTTGTAAGTCCAATCATAGCAGTAGACCTTTTTGGGAAGCACCACCTGCCTAGTTGGTTTGTATCAGAGAAATAAGATCAAATCGCCCTTCTAATGTGGCTTGAACCTTGCCTGCCAAGAATGAAGCCCACCTGATCCTTATGCATATATAATGAGTTAAAAGACGATAGAAAATGTGATTTTAAAAAGGAGCGTGATTCTTTTCTATACCCACTGTACATAAATAGGAAGCAGTTTAAAACCAATTTTATGATTACTTGTTTCCAACCAGCACTCACCATTTGGATGAAACATTTTTGAAACAAATCTAACAGTTGGAGGTTTGTTTGGATATTCTTCTGAAAATTCTATAATGAGTTTAAATGTACCTGGAGGAAGAAAGAAAACATAAATTGAACCTAATGGCAAAACAGTGTATCTAGATTTTATATGAAAATAAAATCTACTCAATCCATTCATTACAAAACTACCATTGTCATAGAATGAGAAGGACGTTACCAAGTATCTAAGTAATACTAGTCACTAAACAAAGATAATATATTCTATCAAAACTATAGGTAACCAAAATTAAATAGTTTCCTCAGAGGAAATTACAGCAGTGCACTAGGCAATGACATAAGCAGGAACTAAGAAGTAAAGATTGGAAAAGGTGTTTAAGATGTATGTTAGGCTCCTTTTACACGGGCACCTCCATGGGATGGAATTCGCTTGCTCAGCATTGCTTAGTTGAACCCCTGCTGAGCAGGCGGATGACAGGTCTGTCTCTGCTCACTGCGCAGAGTAGAGACAGACAAAGTCCCGCTCTCCTCTATGGGGAGATCATTTATCCGATCCGTTCCACCAGATGGATGGAAAATAGGACCACCATCTGTCTGGATTTTGCGAACAGGATCAGGGCGGATAGCGGCGGGTGTCAGCGGACATGTCACCACTGACATCTGGTGCTTCATAGGGGTGAATGGAGTCTCTGATCGGGTCCAAACCCACCAATTCAATGGCTTCTCAAAAGAAAGTTTGTAAGAAATGTTCAATGTTATTTAACTTAATCAAACATATCAAATCAAACATATCAAATGTTGTTATTGGCACGTATTGGTGTTTAAATTTACATTCTGCCTACTAGCACAAGCACCGTGTATGCGAACATGCCTCTGGTGATACAATGAGAGAAAAAAGTATTTGATCCCGTGCTGATTTTGTACGTTTGCCCACTGACAAAGATATGATCAGCCTAAAATTTAAATGGCAAGTTTATTTTAACAGTTCGAGACAGAACAACAAAACCATCCAGAAAAACGCATTTCAAAAAAGTTATAAATTGAGTTGCATTTTAATGTGTGAAACAAGTATTTGACCCCTTTGCAAAACATGACTTGGTACTTGGTGGCAAAACTTACATAGTTACATAGTAGGTGAGGTTGAATAAAGACAATAGTCCATCTAGTTCAACCTGTGTAGGTGTGTGTGGCTGTAATCATCTCACATACCCCTGAATGTTCTGATCCTTGAGATGTAAGTCTAAGAGTCTTTTGAAAGCCACCATACTACCCGCAGAAACCACCTCTTGTGGTAGAGAATTCCACAATCTTGTTGCCCTAACAGTAAAGAACCCCCCGCGTTGCCTGAGGTTAAAACGCTTCTCCTCTAATCGCATTGTATGCCCTCGAGTCCTCATGCAATCCCTTCGAATGAACAGCTTTTTTTCTAAGCTGGGATCCCCATTAAGATATTTATAAATTGCTATCATGTCCCCCCTCAGACGTCTCTTCTCCAGGGAGAATAAATCGAGCGATTGTAGACGCTCTTCATAGTCAAGGTCCTCCAATCCCCTAATTAGTTTAGTTGCCCTTCTCTGGACTCTCTCCAGCTCCAACACATCCCTCCTGAGGACTGGCGACCAGAACTGGACGGAATACTCCAGATGCGGTCGGACCAGAGTTTTATAAAGTGGAAGGATTATAGTCTTATCTCTGGAATGCATCCCTTTCTTTATGCATGCTAATGTTCTGCTGGCTTTGGCAGCTGCCGCTTGACATTGCATGCTGTTTCCTAATCTATCATCAACTAAGACTCCCAGATCCTTCTCCATTTTTGATTCCCCCAAGGGCTCCCCTCCTAACGTGTATTGTGTTTTTATGTTTTTAGTCCCCAAGTGCAAAACCTTACACTTCTCCACGTTAAACCTCATTTGCCATGTCGTTGCCCACTCCATTATTTTGTCCAGGTCATTCTGTAGGATATCTGCTTCATGTTGTGAAGTTATTGCCCTGCCCAATTTTGTGTCATCTGCAAAAACTGATATCGAACTACTGATCCCGACCTCAATGTTGTTTATGAATAAATTGAACAAGGTTGGTCCCAAGACTGAGCCTTGGGGGACCCCGCTTACCACCTCAGACCAGTCTGAGTATGCGCTGTTTATTACTACCCTTTGGACACGCCTTTTTAGCCAGTTCCGTATCCAAGAGCAAACCATGCTATCGATACCTGCAGACCTTATTTTATAAATTAAGCGCTTGTGGGGAACTGTATCAAACGCCTTAGCGAAATCCAAGTACACCACATCCACTGGTCTCCCCCTATCTAGCTCACAGCTCACCTCCTCGTAGAATGTTAGGAGATTGGTTTGACAAGAACGCCCATTTGTGCTGATTACTGCTGATGATGTTGTTGTCTTTAGCAAACTCTACGATATAGTCCCTTATCATCCCCTCCAGAAGTTTACATACTACTGATGTCAAACTGACAGGCCTATAATTTCCCGGGATATGCCTCTGGCCCTTTTTGAATATTGGAATCACGTTAGCTTTCTTCCAATCCCCTGGTACATCTCCTGTCCTAATACTGTCAGCAAAGATCAGGAACAGTGGTCTCGATATAACTTTACTGAGTTCCTTGAGTACTCTCGGATGTACGCCATCCGGGCCTGGTGATTTGTTTGTGTTAAGTTTATCCAGCCTTTCCCTGATTTCCCCCTCTGTTAGCCATAGTGGCAAGTCCTGTGTATTACTACTAACCATACAGTCATGGTCAGTGTACCCCTCCTTTTCCTGTGTAAAGACTGACGAGAAAAAAGCATTCAGCACGGTTGCTTTTTCAGTGTCCTCTGTAACCATCCTCCCATCATTGTTAATTATGTGTGCAATATGCTCTGCCTTAGTTTTTTTGCTGTTGATATATTTAAAGAATTTCTTTGGGTTTTTTTTACTATCCTCTGCTATTTGTCTCTCAAAGTTGATTTTAGCCATCTTGATTTCTTGTTTACTTTTCTTATTTGCCTCCTTGTATTGCTCGAAAGCCGATACTGTGCCCTCTGATTTATACTTCTTGAAGGCCAATTTTTTCCCCCTAATAAGTTTTTTGACGCTACAGTTTAGCCATCCAGGTTTGGCTTTGTCTCTTCTAAATTTATTTCCCATAGGAATGCACTGCAAGATGCCTTTGCCTAATATGTTCCTAAAGCATTCCCATTTTTCCTCTGTGGTCAGGGATCCCAGGGTTTGGTCCCAGTTTACCCTTTCCATCAATGAGTACAATTTTGGAAAGTTTGCCCTTCTGAAGTTTAGGGTTCTTATGTTCCCCACTTGCCTTGTTATATGGTTATTTACACTAAATGTGATCATCCTGTGATCGCTAGAGCCCAGGTTGTCCTGGACTCCTACCTCCGAGATTATGTCTGGGTCATTAGTGAGCAATAGATCCAGGACTGCGTTTTCTCTGGTAGGGGAATCCACCAACTGTGACATGTAATTATCCAGTAAGGTTTCCGTGAATAGACGGGCCTTCTGTGAGTGTGCAGTCCCCTCTTCCCAGTCAATGTCGGGATAATTGAAGTCCCCCAATACGATGACAGATCCCAATTTTGCCACTTTACCCATTAGTGCTAAAAATTCCAGCTCTACCTCCTCCCCTTGGTTAGGTGGCCTATAGCAAACCCCCACAATTACTTTCCCCTTTTGTCCTTCCCTATGGAGTTCAACCCACACAGATTCTAAATCCATGCTCATCCCATCCGTAATGTCACTCCTTTCTATCACCTTTATATTGTTCTTGACATAGAGACATACCCCTCCCCCTCTTTTTCCTACCCTGTCCTTCCGGTACACCGAATACCCTTGGATATTGGCCAGCCAGTCATGTGAGGGGTTGAACCAAGTCTCTGTTATTCCCACAAGGTCTATGTCCTCCTCATGTACTAACATTTCCAACTCATCCATTTTATTAGCTAGGCTCCTGGAATTAGCATATACCCCTCTTAGTTTTACGGAAGTTAAACGTGATTGGCGGTTATGTTTATTCCTGTTTGGTCTGAGATTTTCCCGCACAGACCTGCCAATTGACATTGTGAACCTACTGTCGCTGCTGACACTACAGCTGCCTTCTGTCCTCTGCTCCCTCCCTCCCGACTCTACTTCTGAGCCCTCCCCCCCGTCTCCTAGTTTAAAAGCCCCTCCAACTTGGTGGCCATCTTTCTCCCCAAAAGAGCTGTACCGTCCCCATTAAGGTGCAGCCCATCCTTACTAAAGAGCTGGTAGCCTACTGAGAAGTCAGCCCAGTTCTCCAGGAACCCAAACCCCTCCTTCCTACACCAATTCCTCAGCCACTTGTTAAGTTCCCTAATCTCCTTCTGCCTCTCTTGTGTGGCTCGAGGTACAGGCAGTATTTCAGAGAAAACCACCTTGGAGGTCCTTTTCCTCAATCTATTACCTAAGTCCCTGAAATCATTCTTAAGGATCCTCCACCTACCTTTAACTTTGTCATTAGTGCCCACATGCACGATGACCGCTGGGTCATCCCCAGCCCCCCACATCAATCTGTCTGCCAGATCTGCGATGTGCCGAACGCGGGCGCCCGGTAAACAACAAACTGTTTGGTTCACGAGATCTTTTTTACAGATTGCCCTCTCTGTCCTCTTGATAATTGAGTCCCCAACTACCACAACCTTTCTAACCTTTCCTGAGTTACCGCCCCCCTTCTTCCTGGAGCCTTCCCTCCCCTGGCAGCTGGGGGAGGGTGCGTGCTCCAGCTCTGCCACCCCTGAGCTGATATCCCCCTCAACCTGCAACTCGGCAGATTTGTTAGGGTGTACCAACTCAGGATTGGCCTCCCTGGCACTCCTCCCTCTACCCTTCCTAACAGTCACCCAGCTGCGTACCTCTGCTGCTTGCGTCTCCTCTGTTCCTTCCCTCCTCTATGCTGGCCCCTACCAGCGCCTGATAGGTAATGTCCAAGCTCCTTTCCAGGTTGTTGATGCCACGCAATGTTGCCACTGTGTTCTGTAGGTCCAGGATCTGGTCTACCAGAGCAACAAGTTGCTCACATCTTGCACAGCAGTATTCGCCCTCGAATGGTTCATCAAGGAACGCATACATGCAGCAAGAAGTGCACTGAGTGGCATCCGCAATCCTGTCGGACATTATTACCCACTACTCTATGGGGATATATTAACGAACTGCTTTTCCTAACCTACACTACCTCTAACTTCCCTGGTACTAACCTGCAAAACTCTTGTGGGCAATCACAAAGGTCAGACGTTTCTTATAGTTGGCCACCAGGTTTCCATACATCTCAGGAGGGATTTTGTCCCACTCCTTTTTTCATATCCTCTCCAAGTCATAAAGACTTCAAGGCTGACATTTGGTAACTCTAACCCTTAGTTCCCTCTACATATTTTCTATGGGATTAACCCCTTGGAGCCTAATCCTTTTTCTGACATATGTTGCTTACAAGTTAAAATCAGTATTTTTTGCTAGAAAATTACTTTAAAACCCCAAAACATTTGTATATATATATATATATATATATATATATATATATATATATATATATATATATATATATTAGTGCTGCAACGATGCGTCAACGTAATCGATTACGTCGACTACAGAAATACGTCGACATGTGTGAAAGGTGTCGACGCGTCACACGTGACCTCACACGCCCCCTGCTCGCGCCGGCCGTTCTCCTCCTCCCCCTCCTCGGAGTGCAGAAGACATGAAAAGACCAGGAAAGACATGAAAGACTGAGGCATGAAAAGACTGGGAGATAAGGTAATCACTCAGCTATGTGGGGGTCTGTGTTTGCTGCAACCCCTGCTGTGAGAAGATCCACAAAGTATGCCATGCTGCTACTGATGGCAGAGAGCAGTTTCCAGCAGAAATAACTCGCATCTTAGAGAAAGATTTATACAATACAGTGCAGGCTGATGGACCTGTCTGTAGGTTCAACTGAGAAAGGTTTTTCTTAGTTTCGGTTATAACATTTTGTAAATAAGGAATTCATCTTTCTCCTTCACTGATGGGCACTGATGGGCTTTACCCCGCTCTCAAGTATATGCACACTATAGAGCTTTACCCTGCTCTCCCCTCATATAATAAAGTACACTATAGATCAGTGCCAGCAGCTTTTCTTGTATGCTATTTCACTCATATAATTTTATCTTTAGCGCAGAAATTTTTCCCTTTTTACATTTTATTTTTGTATACTGTAAAAACTTCAACCACATTGAAGTATTTTTTGGAAAAAATGTGAAATATTATATTAGAAGTTGTACGTATCATTTTTTGTAAAGTTATTCAAAGGATTAATTAGCTAATCAAAAAAAGAACACTCAAGTAAAAAAAAAAAGAAATAAAATAATCGTTAGATTAGTCGACTAATCAGAAAAATAATCGTTAGATTAGTCGACAGACAAAATAATCGTTAGTTGCAGCCCTAATTATATATATATATATATATATATATATATATATATATATATATATACACACATACATACACACACACAAATATATATATATATATATATATATATATATTATACACATACATACATACATACATACACACACACACACACACACACACACACACACATACACATTTTTTTTTCTCTCTTAGCAGAGACCCTAGAGAAAAAAATGTTGATCGTTGCAATATTTTATGTCACACGGTATTTTCTCAGCGGTCTTTTAAATTCAATTTTTTGGGAGGAAATACACTTTCATCTATTGAAAGAAAAAAAAAAAAGTTTGCCCAATTTTTTTGTATAATGTGAAAGATGATGTTACATAGAGTAAATAGATACCCAACGTGTCATGCTTTAAAATTGCGTACACTTGTGGAATGGCGACAATCTTCAAGACTTAAAAATCTCCATAGGCGATTTAAGGAATTAAGGATTACCATATTTTCTGGCGTATATTTTTCCAGGTAAAATATAGAGTTTGGGATATACTACCCCTCTTCCAACGCACATCAAATACAAATTAAAAAAGCATCACATTTGATTTCAATATGGTCAATATTTCAATATTTGATTTCAAACTATGACCCAATAGTTAGAGGATAACATAATTGGCAAGTTTTAACTCAGGAAACAAAATGAAAAATGGCCCCTGATCTCAGTGACAGTGTTTTTTTAATTTTTGAATGCATGTTTGTCATAGACGATACTGTGTCACTTGAATTTTCAGTTTTCATAACCAATTCAGCATCCTGTCTGTAACGCAAAGATATTTTTGCTTTCTGTACACAACCAGCCCTTCCACATTTATATAGTGTGATCCAGCACCTAGATGCTATCTATGATTAAAAATACCATATGCCCGAGGTATGGAAAAAGAGAGAGAGAGAGAGCGCGGCGATGTGACCAGAAAAACATGCCTCTTTCACCTGTCTGGCCCGCCATTGTATCCTGTTACCGTACCTTTTTCTCTGCCTCTCAGATCTCGCACACGCGCGCCTGCTCCGCTTTACTGCAGGCCTCAGGAGCGAGACGCAGAGGAGGAGGTACGGTATTAGGATACAAGGGCGGGCCAGACGGGTGAAAGAGGCATACCATAGTCTCTGAGACAGGGAGGGCTTGGAAGCAGGGAGAGCCAATCCAAGCAGGCATACCGTGGCCCTTTTTGAGTCCATCCCCCCTACCGCATAGTTCAGTCGGCTCCGAAGTTTTAGCATCCGCCCTATAAGACGATACCCGGCGTATAAGACGACCCCCGACTTTTGAGAAGATTTTCCTGGGTTAAAAAGTCGTCTTATACGCCGGAAAATACGGTACCTGTTTAATTACATAGGAGGTCTTGTGCTAGAATATTTGCTCTCGCTCCGATTGCGGTGATACCTCACGTGTGGCCTGAACACAGTTTTCATATGCGGGCGCGACTTGCGTGTGTGTTCGCTTCTGCGCACGAGCACAGAGGGAGAGGACGCTTTAATTTTTTCTTCTAAATTATTTTTTATTTTATTTTTTTAATTTTTACACTATTCATTTAAAAAACAAAATTTTTTGATCACGTTTACTGCTGTCACGAGGAATATAAACATCCCCTGTGACAGTAATAGGCAGTGAAAGGTGCTCTTTATCGAGGAATCTGGGGTCTAAAAGACCCCAAACCCCTCATCTGCACCTAAAAGCATTCAAAACGCTAAGTCTGGCTGTTTTGAATGCTGTCATTTTTTTTTTAATCTGATGCCTTTAAGGCTCCAGTACCGGTAAGTGATGTCATGACATCGCTTCCGGGTTTTTACATCGGAGACCCGATCAGAGCCAAATTCGACTTTGTTCAGGTCTTCGGCCAGCCAGCGGATGTGTCGGCTGGTGGCTCAAGGTCTTTCGATGGGACGGGAGACCTGGCTGAGCCACATCAGTTGTCATTACAAGAAAGCCGACCGTCTGCTCTAAACAACCGTACCGGGGTGATGCCTCTAGCTGCAGGCATTACCCCGGTACAAGCCCCCAAATCCGAGGCCGCATATTTGCATTCCATCAGCACTAAGGGGTTAATCTGCTTCTTCTTGAGCCCTTCCTTTGTTGCCTTGGCCGTGTATTTTGGGTCATTGTCATGCTGGAATACCCATCGACGACCCATTTTCAATGCCCTGTCTGAGGGAAGGAGGATCTCACCCAAGATTTGACAGTACATGGCCCCATCCATCGTCCCTTTGATGCAGTGAAGTTGTCCTGTCCTCTTAGCAGAAAAACACCCCCAAAGCATAATGTTTCCACCTCCATGTTTGACAGAGGGGATGGTGTTCTTGGGGGTCATAGGCAGCATTCCTCTTACAAATACAGAGAGTTGAGGTAATGCTAAGGAGCTTGATTTTGGTCTCATCTGACCACAACACTTTCACCCAGTTCCCTGAATCATTCAGATTTTCATTAGCAAACTTCAGACGGGTCTGTACATGTGCTTTCTTGAGCAGGGGGACCTTGTGGGCGCTGCAGGGTTTTAGTCCTTCACGGCGTAGTGTGCTACCAATTGTTTTCTTGGTGACTATGACCCCAGCTGCCTTGAGATCATTGACAAATGCTCCCATGTAGTTCTGGGCTGATTCATCACTGTTCCCTGAATAAATCGCACCCAACTGTGGTCACCCTCTCACCAAGCTGCTTGGCGATGGTCTTGTAACCCTTTCCAGCCTTGCGTAGGTCTACAATCTTGTCCCTGACATCCTTGGACAGTTCTTTGGTCTTGGCTCTGGTGGAGAGATTGAAATCTGATTACTTCTGTGGACAGGTGTCTTTTATACAGTTAACAAGCTGAGATTAGGAGCACTCTCAAAGGGAGTGCACCTAATCTCAGCTCATTACCTGTATAGAAGACACCTGGGAGCCAGAAAAGTTGCTGTCTGATATGGGATCAAATACTTATTTCACTCAAAATGCAAATCCATTTATAAAACTTTTTTGAAATTAGTTTTTCTGGATATTTGTGTTATTCTGTCTCTTACTGTTAAAATAAACCTAACAATATAATTTTAGACTGATCATTTCTTTGTCAGTGGGCAAACGCACAAGATTAGCAGGGGATCAAAATAGGATTTTTGTAAGATCTTACCGTAAAATCTTTTTCTCTGATGTCCATCGACAGAGGCAGCCTCATCTCCATGAGCTGAGTGGGTTATGCTGCCACCACTACTCCTACAGGTGGCAGCATAACCCACTCGGCTTATGGAGAGGAGGCTGCGTCTGTCAATGGACAATAGAGAAATACTTTTTTCCCCTCACTGTAGCGGTCATAGTTTGCAGTGTGCTCATGTCAGCTTTTAACTGATCTTTCAAGCCCTTAAGTGGCTGGCTCCACATTTCTGTATTAGCTATAACTGCCAATCCAAATAAAAGCCAAGATGGCACCAACCCCAGTAAGGGGGTTTAGTTCAGCTTAAAGTAGACAGATTAGGCCACAAATTTTATTAAAGCAAATTGGAAAAAAAAAGAAGTGCACAAAACCACACCAAAATCCCCCTGGTTTGAAAATATTGACAGATCTGGCTATAACGTTTTTTTTTTTTTTAACAACCCAGCATCCCCCATTCCTTCTATGTACACCCCTACTCAAAATTTGATTTTTGTCTTACTGTAAAATACTTTTATCTGAAGTTCATTGATGGATGCAGTCTCTGTTCTTAACAGTAGGGTTATGCTGCCCCCTACAGGAGTAGGACACTAGGCAGAAAAGAAGTTCTCACTCCTTCAAAGGGGTAGCGTCTAGCAATCCGCTTAGGCACCCCAGGGGGACACTTTGGGCGTCCCACTCTTTTGACCATGTTGTCAAAATATGCAGGAAGGGGGAAAATCTTTGCCGCTCTGGATGGCTTGCGAGTGCCAAACGTATCCTGCGCCTCAGTCGCAGCTGCTAATATTAATGAAAAATGGGCGCTAACAATAGTATGGGTTAATAGCATTATTTCATATGGCTGTAGGAGTATTGAGAAATATAGATGTTATCTCTGGTTGTAAGCAAATTCTGGTAGTTGTGCTAGTGTTATTTATCTAATTTAAAGTGCAACCAGTGTATAAATATAAATAAAATTGTGAGAATAGCATTAAATAAACATTTCTGGTAAAAATCAATATTTCCAAATAATTTGTCACAAGCAATGTGCATAATCCGTGACTTTATGTGAAAATAAATATTAAATGAGTGACACTGGTGATATTGAAGTGAAATTAATAAATAATGTTGATAAAATTCATAGGATATTTATAAAACATATGCAATAAAAAGGTGTATCCATAAAATTGTTGTGCGACAAGTGAAAATAGTCCGTGAGAATAACGGAGTTCTTCAAGGTGATTTTGTGCTACAATGTGCTCTTGATAAAATAAGCAATAACTGCCCTTTTACCAGATGGCTTTAGGTCGCCAGGACCTAAATCGCCTTTAATCCCTTTACAGGATGGATCAGTCCTGCACCGAACTCCTCCACTCCTATTTCTGGATTTCACTCAGGTGTATATAGGAAAAATAGTGGGGAAGCCAAATATAGTATAATACCGTTTTTATTTTTAAAATAAATATAAAAAATAAGAGATGGCTGCTTACAAGAGGTAGTGCCTTTCCTGGCACTAGGTGAAACCGCTGTGTGTGTTTAAAAGGGTCTGTTTCTGGTGCTCGGTTTGTTTTTGCTTAGAGTCCCCTCTCCAGCCCTGGTAGCGTGGCAGCGGCAGCGTGCATGCCAAGTAGGAAGGATATGACGTCGCTGGATCTATCTGTTTCCGGGTATTACGAGGGACCACAATGCATTTCGCGTCTCAATCTCGCGTCATCAGGTAGCCTCTACCCGATGCAGCTGCGTCCTCCATTTTTAGTATGCACAGAAACATGGGCTACAAAAAAATGGCGGCCCTGCAGAGCTTCTGGGGGGAGGGGGGGGGGGACCCCCCAGCCTCCTGGACAGGATGGACAGGAAGGGGGCCTGACAGGTGAATCCCCCCCCTCCCGCGCACGATCGATCGTTCGGTTGCCGACGGCGCATCCCACCCCCCCTGCCATTAGCCTTACACTAGGTCCTAGCCCCTGGGAGCAGCTTCAAGCATCCCATAGCCTCAGTAGTGAGAGGGGGGGGAAGGGGACAGGTAAGGGGGGGTGGCCATTTTTCCGAGAATATGAATGAGAACACAAACTTTTTTCACTTGTAGTTAGTGTTTGACTGAAGCCATTTATTATTATTCAATGGTGTTTACTCCAAAATCATAATGACAACAGAAACTACCCAAATGACCCTGATCAAAAGTTTACATACCCCAGTTCTTAATACTGGTATTGCCCCATTTAAAAAATCAATGATTTGAAGTCTTTTGTGGTATTTGTGGATGAGACTCTTTATCTTCTCAGATGGTAAAGCTGCCTATTCTTCCTGGTACAAAGCCTCCAGTTCCTGTAAATTCTTGAGCTATCTTGCATGAACTGCTTGTTTGAGATCTCCCTAGAGTGGCTCAATGATATGGAGGTCAGGAGACAGATGGCCACTCCAGAACCTTAACTTTATTCTGCTGTATCCAATGACAGGTTTACTTGGCCTTGTGTTTACGATCATTGTCATGTTGGAATGTCCAAGTACGTCCCATGAACAGCTTCCGGGCTGATGAATACAAATTTTCCTCCAGTATTTTTTGATAAAATACTGCATTCATCTTGCCATCAGCCATCAATTCTGACCAAATTTCCTGTGCCTTTGTAGCTCACATCCCCAAAACATCAGCGATCCACCTTCGTGTTTCACAGTAGGAATGGTGTACCTTTCATCATAGGCCTTGTTGACTTCTCTCCAAATGTAGCATTTATGGCTGTGGCCAAAAAGCTCAATTTTGGTCTCATCCCTCCAAATGACTTTGTGCCAGGTTTGAGGCTGGTCTCTGTGGTGTTTGGCTTATTGTAAGCGGGATACTTTGTGGCATTTGCGTAGTAATGGCTTTCTTTTGGCGACTCGACCATGCAGCCCATCTTTCTTCAAGTGCCTCCTTATTGTTCGTTGTAGTGGGGGAGAGATTGGCTTTTTATACTCAGAAGAGATTGGTTGGCACCTTCCCCATAGGGCAGAAATTGTGTGTAGGTAAGGAGCGGTCTGTGAAGGTCTACACCTGGGTGCAGGCCGACTCAGACCTGGGGATTTAAATGTGCCACTAATGCAAAGAGATATTTCCACACTTCAGACAATGTAAAAGGTACATACAAAAGTTTTTATTCATTTGTTACAAAGTTACATAGAAAAACAGTTTAGATCATAGCTACATATATACATTTTCTGCATAACAGTGCAATACATTGGACCCTAGTATTGGGCTATGTATTTAGGAGGAAAGCTGTAACTACACGTTTCGCAGGAGTTGCTTCCTCAGGTTCCAGCAAATGAGCACAATTGTACAGTTCTATAGGATAAGTAACACATGTATTAGTATCCAAAAATACAACATCTTTACTGTAGGAAAAACATAATACTATAAACATCTATATTATCATCATCAAATTCTATTTTTACCTCATGCCATAGTCTTTTATTTACCTATGTGTAGAGTGTATTAGAGTTTATTCCTATTCATTTTTATCCAATATTGAGTATTATGTATCGGAGTGTCAATACCTGTTTATGTACATTAAAATAAAGCTCTATCAGTATTTGTCATTTGTTTTATTTTACCCATAATAATGAAAAAATGGGAGAGAGAAAGGAAATGCATGGAGAAGGGAATAGGGAAAGGTTGAATGTTAACTGGAGTGGTCAGTCGGATATTCTTAAGGGGGGGCGTGTTGGCCAGTATCCGCAGCCAGTCAGGGGCCGAAGTCCAAGAGCGGGTGCAGTAACCGGCCACATGAGGAGGAGAGGAGGGCTGTATGGCGACAGATATAAAAGCAGAAGGTTTAAAAAATAAGAAAATCCATGTTTAACATTTAACATTTAAAAGGGAGCTTACCTATTCAATTCACATCAGTTTATATGTAGAATTTTAGACAAAATTTAAACAGGTTGTGTATTTTTCTGGTATTTATGAAAAAATAGCTTCTACTCTCCCCCTTTCCCCTCCCTAGGGACCCCCCCTTTTTTTTTTTTTTTTTTTTTTTTTTGTTCTCAGGGACACCATGACTGACTATCTTGGTAACTGTAAGATTCTGGTACCTCTGGTACCCTTAATAATTTATTTCCTTCCAAATATGTGTCCCACCTTTCTTACTAGGTGGTACGCATACACCTTTAAGACAGATGATGTCATCGCTGAGCGCCGCAGAGCGGCTATTTCAACCGCCGGCGTTCTCACTCACGTCGTTCGTTCAACCTGCCATCAGTGAAGCAGCATACCAGATGTTACTCGCTCCTGTATCTCGCTACCTGAACTTGTTTCATATCTGATCCTGTATCTCGCTACCCGATCACTCTCGGCATGCTGTTTCCACCCTTCACTCAACCTGCCTTGTGTATCCACATGCTTTCAAGCCTGTCTTGCTGTCGGAACCTCCAGCTAATTACTTCTACCTGGAGCAGACCGGAACCTCGCTACTGATCCCTGTATCTCGCTACCGGATCTTTCCCTCTCTACTGGACCCCTCTACTACTAACATTTACTAGTGATAAGTACCCCACAGGGGAATCCTCCATAACCTTACTTACACTATCTATCATCTGCACTGTTACATAGATTGCTTGCTCTTGAGTCTACCACCATCTATCATCTGCACTGTTACATAGATTGCTTGCTCTTAAGTCTACTACCATCTATCATCTGCACTGCTACATAGATTGTTAGCTCTTGAGTCTACCACCATCTATCCTTGCACTGGGTTAGTCTATCCTGTAATTGTCATCTGCTGTCCTTACCACCTGTTACCATACTCGATAACTAACCTATCTGCACTCTACCTAATACCATCTAGTACTCTCCTGAACAAACCTATCAAGTGCTTACCATCTCTAGCACTGTTCACACCTGTCCCTTCAGCACATCACCTTCATACTGTCATATACATTCTACCACTCCAGGAACATCTTATTGAGTGTGTATATATATGTATGTTGAAGCTGACAGGCCCACAGTGATGAGTCTGGAGAGTTGGATCTGGTTATTCAACACATCTCTACATGACTACTGAGTGGAGATTTTGCTGCTGCATATCCAGCCTACTACAAAAACGCAGGAGCGTTACAGTAACATGTGGTCTAACTACATGTTGCAAATCCAGACGGAAATTAGAGGATCGAACAAAGAAGACTCGGAGATCTCACAAATAACAAATCGCCTAAAACAACTTCTCATCCGTAAGACAACCTTTTTTTGGCATGCTACCTATTTTCAACAATATATTCAATCTAAAATTGTACCGATCGGCCTTAGGATTCAAATTTTCCCAACCATCAACTCCATCTCATCTGAGATGAAGGGAAAATGGGAAGAAAATTTAACAAAATGCTCCATTGAAATTATGAAAATATTAAAAGAATACTATGAGGCTGAAGCCCTAATACTAGACAAAGAAATCGTGGAGATTGTTAATAAACTAGCAGCATTCCAAAATAAACCCATTTTTAAGGAAAAAAAATCTTGAAATCAAAAATGCAGTAGAAAAACATAGTGGAAAAATTATTAAAAGAAAAGATAAAAAAATGAATAAGGACCAACAAGCTTTTAGAGCAAGTAGAGCCTATAAATGGGATAAAAATTTCAATAGGTATACCAGACCCAGAACTTCCAACTCTCAAACTCGGGAAGATGGTAATTAGACTCGTCTGCCACATCTTCCACATCATCAAACTTTTGGAACACACGTCATGATACACGTCCGGATAGAAGCATCAGAAATAGACCTGATAAAAGAAAGGATGAAGAAAGGGACCCCCAATCAAGTTCCAAAATAAATAGTCAAATGTTGCATACAGCTAAAGCCCCGAAATTGGGACCAAATACGGTCACATCAACGGTAAACAACACTCAAGGGGCCACGGGCACTTCTCTGCCCAACACACAGGGAGCCTGTGGGGGAGCCATTCCTAAAACCTACCCTATAAATTAACAAGATGGCGCTTTTTTAGAACAAATGACCCTAGGACTATTAGGTCCAATAAAAATCCCCCTGACAGAGGAGAATCCAAAAACCAAGACATAAATACCTTACAGGTGATCAACATATCTGGGATTGAACTAAAACCTGAAGAAATTAAAGTATTGGGTTTAGGCCTAAATTTTTGTCCATCAAGCGACCTTGACAAATTTGAATTCACTAAAGATATGAATCTTTTTGCACGAAAATTAAATTTCAGAAATTTGATTGAAGGACCAGAGATAAATAAAAAAGAGGCTCCGATGGAAGGTCTTCTGTCAAGTTGGCGGGATTGGACAAAAAATATTAAAAATTCTCACTGAACTTGAGGATGAGTCGGGTCCTTCCTCGGACGGACCAACCTCATCCTCAACATCAGTGGAGACAACACAATCAACATATGATCCGTCACAACTTTTCAAACAAAAGTCTAAACGCTTTCCAAGTCAAACTCATCCAAAAGTGGATCTGTTTGTACACTTAGTGACTAGAGATGTGAAACAAATGAAACTTCAAAAAAATCTACAAAAAATCTATCTGAAACTGAATACCAGACTCTAAAAAATCTTCAAGCCAGAAATGACATTATTATCAAAACAGCCGACAAAGGCGGAAATGTTGTCGTCATGAACGACGATCAATATACAGAAATGTGCATGAAAAATTTTAAATAATAAATAGAGCCTGGTACTCAAGAGTAAGCTGTCTACAGTTACAAAAAAATCAAAGAGAGTTTACACAACTAATCAATCAATACTCCGAATGGGGTATCATTACAAAAGAATTAGTAGAATTCCTTATCATTAAAGAACCTACCACACCCACATTCTACGCACTCCTGAAAATACATAAGGGCAAAGCCAACCCTCCGGGACGTCCAATCGTGTCCGGCATAAATAGCCTAACACAAAACGCTAGTTCTTTTGTAGATGCATATCTACGACCACACGTGGAGGCATTACCATCCTATCTCAAGGATACAATGCACATGCTACTGACGGTAGATGGAATACAAATAGACAAAGACACATTCCTGGTTTCTATAGATGTAGAATCTCTGTATTCAAATATACCCCATACCAAGGGGGTGGAGATAGTGGAAACTTTTCTCAATGAAAGGGGACTCGATCATAGACGTTTGAATAAGTTCATTTTGGATTTACTGTTCTTGATCCTTACACATAATGTATTTGTGTTTGACGGTTCCCACTACCTCCAGGTACAGGGAGTGGCGATGGGGACAAAGTGTGCCCCATCCTACGCTAACCTGTACCTGGGGGGGTGGGAACGTTGGCTATTTGCACAAGAGCAGCTCCTACAATATCTGGAACATATCGAAATATGGAAACGTTATATCGACGATATTTTCGTCTTATGGTCGGGCCCCCTGGATAGATTGAAGTCTTTCGTTGACGTACTCAACAGGAACCCTTTTAATTTACACTTCACATATGTCTTTGATCAGAATAAAAATTGATTTTTGTAAAATCTTACCGTAAAATCCTTTTCTCTTAAGCTCATTGACCGACGTAGTCCTCGTTAATTAATAACAACTCGGGTTATACTGCCCTCTACAGGAGTAGGACTAGACAGGAAAGAAAATGTTCTGGCCACACCCTAGGGGCAGTCCCAGTGGGTATAACCTCTCACTTCCTGCTACAGCAAATCAGTTATGTCACAAAGCAGTGTTTAGAGAATTTAACCCAACTCAAAACCAGAGGGGCGGGTACTAGAGCTGCACGATTAATCGTATGAAAATCGCAATCTCGATTCACCCCTCCTGACGATCTAACCCTGAAATATGCTCGATTCTTTGCATAGCTGCATAGCAAAGAACAGCTGTGGAAAAAAAAAAAAAAAGCCTCCTGGCAAACAGCTATCAGCAAAGTCTCCCAGTAACTATAAACAAAATGATTACATTGTATCTTTTCCTTCCCTCTGCCAGGGAGAAAGGAAGTTTAACCTCTTAAAGACTGGATCTTTTTCTGACATTTGTTGCTTGCAAGTTAAAATCATTTTTTTTTGCTAGAAAAGTACTTAGAACCCCCAAACATTTTATATATTTTTTTTAGCAGAGACCCTAGAGAATAAAATGGCGATTGTTGTAATATTTTATGTCACACTGTATTTGCACAGCAGTCTTTCAAACGCAATTAATAGACTTTAATGAATAAAAAAAAAAACGTAACAGTAAAGTTATCCCAATTTTTTTTTGTTACACAGAGAATCGTGAGAGAATCGTGATCTTTATTCCAAGCTAAAAAATCGTGATTCTCATTTTGGCCAGAATCGTGCAGCTCTAGCGGGTACTACGTCTGTCAATGAGCTTAAGAGAAAAAGGATTTTATGGTAAGATTTTACAAAAATCCATTTTTCTCTGTCGCTCATTGACAGACGTAGTCCTCGTTGATTAATAACAACTCGGGACGTCCCAAAGCAGTACCACAAATGAGGGGTGGGATAACAGAAATCAAAATCCAGAAGGCCCAACCGGAGCCAACCAGAAGCATCAAGGACTCATCGAGCAAAAAGATGAGACCTAAGTGAAAAACCCAACAAACCCTTGAGGTAGACCAACAGTCTCCTCAGATTGCGGCCTGCAGAACCTTGCGGCCAAAAGAGGCATCTGACGATGCCATCACATCAACTTTATAAAATGATGTAAAGGTATGAACCGACGATCAAGTCATCGCCTTGAAAACCTGGATCGCTGATGCCTGATGGCGGAAGACCCAGGAAACACTAGGCGCCCGAGTAGAGTGCGCCTTAACAGGGAACGGAGGATTCCGACCCTTAATAGAATAAGCCTGTACCACCGTCTGACTGGTCCATCTAGATATGGTCGCGGCAGACACAGGCAACCCCCTTCTAGGGCTATCCGTGATCACAAAAAGGGAGTACGTCTTACGAAACAAGTTCGTAGTAGTCAAGTGTACCCTGATTGTCTGAACCCCATCCAAGGAGTGTAATGCAAACTCCCAAGGATGGCTAGTCTTAGGACACGGGGAAGGTAACACAATATTTTTATTCAGATGAAAACTCTGAAAACCACTTTAGGAAGGAAGGATGGATTCGGAAGAAGAACCACCTTATCCCTATGAACCACCAGATATGGGGAACGACAAGATAATGCGGCCAGTTCTGACACCCTGCATGCAGAAGTAATGGCCACCAAGAAGGCCACCTTCTGGGATAATGTAAACAAGGGAATCTCCCTAATATCTTCAAAGAGAAGTTTCTGAAGAACCGACCACACTAATTTAAGATCCCAGGCGGTAAGGGTGCACGCACTGGCGGAGCCAGATGTCGCACCCCCTGGATGAAATTCCGCACCAAGGAATGATTAGCCAAAGGTTTCTGAAAGAAGATTGCTAACGCTGAAACCTGACCCTTGATAGTGCTCAAGGACAGTTTCTGCTCAACCCCTTGTTGCAGACAGACCAAGATTCGGGTCACCGAATAGGTATGTGGGGGAAATCCAAGAGATTCACACCACGCAATATAAGACTTCCATGTGCTGGAAGTCGCTTTCCTTGCTTTAACTAGAGGTAGGAATAACTGAAGCTGACACTCCCTTGTCCTTCAGTACCTGGGTCTCAATGGCCAGGCCATTAAGCCAGCGATTGTAAAGCAAGATGGAAGATCGGTCCCTGAGACCGCAAATCCTCCCTGAGAGGAAGTCTCCAAGGAGTGTCCGCGACTAGCCTCACCAAGTCGGCGTACCAGGCTCGACGAGGTCAGTCCGGAATTTCCAGAATAACTGGAATTCCCTCCATCTCTATCCTGCGAAGAAGTTCCCGCAGTAACTTGAGAGGATGGAAGGCATGCCGTAGCTGATACTGCCCCCATGGGGCGATCAGCGTTTCTGCTGCGTCCGCTAGAGGATCGCGGGTGCGAGCTACAAACCTCCGCACCTTCCTGTTGAGCCAAGGTGCCAACAGATCCACATCCGGGGTGCCCCAATGAAGGGACAGCTAGTGAAAAACCTCTGGATGAAAAGGCCATACCCCTTGATCCAGAATCTGACGGCTGAAATAATCTGCCTGCCGATTTCCCACCCCCGGAGTGAACACTGCGGGGAGATCTGGAACAAACCGTTCCGTCCAACGAAAGATGCTAGTCGTTTCGATGGCCAACAGGACACTCTAAGTGCCCCTTTCTTGACATAAGTCACGACCGTGGCATTGTGCGATTGGATCCGAATCGGGCTGCTCTAGAGCTGCTCGGTCCAGTAAATCAGACAAAATCTGATCGCTCTCAATTCCGATACCCTTATTGGTAACCTGGATACTATCGGAAGGAATGACTTCCCCTGGTTGAGCATCGGAGACTCCCTGGTCCGCTCGCTCACCCGGATCCGATTGTCCAGGGAATCGGAATTCTGATTCCATTAGAAAAGAATCTCCTTCAGGAGAATTCGGGTATGAGACTGGGTATATGGTACTGCCTCTAAGAAGGCCACCATCAGTCCCAGCCAATTGACGGACAGCAACATCCGAATCGTTGACTGAACCTTCTGGAGTTTCTCCGCAAGGAGAAACTCTCTTGCCCAGGATGTATCCAACATTAGGCCCAGATAGTTCAGTCTCCTGGTGGGAACCAGGGATGATCTTTGGGAAAGCGAAGAAAACGCTGATGTCCTGCGATGATGGGGATATAAAGATAGGCATCCTAAATGTCTATGGACGCCAGGAAATCCCCCTGATGCAGGGAGGCCACCACTGTTCGGATGGACTCCATCTTTCCCCAAGTCCAGAAATTGGACGCACCTTGCCCTCTTTCCTGGGCATTGTGAACAGGTTCGAATAGAACCCCTGAAACCGTTCAATGTTAGAAGGGAAGAATCGCACCGGTGGAGTGATCGAAAACTCGATCCTGTATCCTGACCGTATGACCTCGCGAACCCCTTAGTCCAGGGTTCTGGCAAGCCATGGATCCGGAAACCGGTGAAGACATCCCCCCACCCCAGAGATGGGTAGGGGCGCATCAGGCTGTATTCTTCAGGCTTGGCTGAGCCGGACTTTTTGTTTAGCCGACCAGCGCCCTTTGAAAACCCTCTGAAGGGGGTTTGGAGGGTTTCGCCTTATCGCCCGCCCTCGCGGAACAAACAAACTCTTTATGAGCAGAAAAGGAAGGTCCTCGTTAGTTACGAGGTCCTTTTATCCTAACAGTTTGTTGCAAGACCGTGCTCTTGCCCCTAGTGAGATCCTTTATAATCTCAACCAAACTAAATGGCAACCACTGCCTAAGGGTTGACCCTATCAGGGAAAAAATGAGGCGCTTCCACTTTTTCGATCCACCGGATCCCTAAAGGACGCAGCGTCCTCCAACGGGATAACGGTGGCTTTATTTGGAAATTGGCGAGTCCACTACAGGTGGTACCGTCTATCCTTTAAAGAGGGATTCCTCAAACGGATAGCGCCTAACCATGCGTTTGGAAATAGCAGGGGTTCGTTTCAAAACGACCCCATTTGGGTAAAGGAAAATCCTTCGCCCTTTTTGGTAGGCTAACAAGTACCAAAAAGGAATCTCAGTCTCAGCTACCTCTGCCGGTGTAACCTCAAGACTAAAGGTTTCCCGGACGGACACAACTAGTGCATCCACCACTATAGTGCTATGGCGGAGGCAGAAACGTTCTCCTCACTGCTAAGGAGACATTACCTGAGACAACAGCCCCATAAGAAGGACCTGCAGCTGCATTGACCAGCTCAGAATCCGTATCTGAAGTATCAGATAAAAAATAGGGGTAGGCGGGGGTCGCTTCTTGACCCCCGTCCCTGACAGGCCACCTCCACCCGGGATACCAAAGACTCCAAAACTGCCGAAAATGCATTAAAACAAGTGGGGTACTAGAGGGTCCTGCGGCCACCTTGAGGGGATCAGGTGGGGATACATATGCAGCAGGGTCAATGATTATACAAGACATTTGCCAGCGACAAAAAAAAAAATGACAAAGTAAAAAACTTTTTTTTTTCTTTTTCTTTTTTGTAATCCCCCAGCGCAACAGCGCCCCTCAGTGTTACCTGCCTTTTTGGACCCCACAGAGAGAGAGACCCCAAGGCTCATCCCTGATGCACAGAAGTTTTCTATCAGCCTGCTCAGTGCTGTCCTATTACAGACAGGAAGTCTTTGGCCCTTTTTCCTGGGTAAAGGAGGCGGCTCCGCCCCTTAACACGCCTTCCGGCGCCTCCCCCTGGCTCCACGAGGTGTTTGGTCACCTCAAACATGGCCGCCCCCATGCTGGAGACACGAGGCTACGCCAATATGGCGGCCTCATGTGATCTGCAAGACAATGGCGGCGGCCTGTTAGGATAGCGGCGGCTAGCAGCGGCCTGCGGGATACTGTATTCGGCCTAGCGGCCTGCGGGAGTGCATCGGCCCCACAAACTTCACCCTGGATGGTGATAAGCCTGGCCGACGGTACAGGACCCTGGCGGGCCGTATGCGGTCCGTGGGTTGTCGGGAGATGCCACAAAACAGTGCTGTGCAGCCCGTGGAAGCTGGAGGAATGGCGATCTGGACTGCAGTACTCAGGCATAGGCATCAGCCTGTGTACCTCTGACAGGTAGGATACCTTTTACTTCAATAGTAACGCCCCTTTTAGTGCTGCCACTGACTTCAGTCATCCTTACAGACTTACAATGACTTTAGATCGTCAGCTCGCAAACCAAGCCTCCTGGTTATTTTTCACAAAAATCACACTCAAATTGGGGGATCTGTGACTTAATATAGGATAGAGGGGAGATCCATCCTACCATCCCAGAGAGGGGCCCGCGTCCACCACAAACCCGACAGGGGGAGAGGGGGAACATACTACTCACCATACCGGAACCAGGCGGGCGCCAACTCCTGACAGAACCCCTCTCCACCGGGGTGGGGGGGCTGTCGACCAATATGGATGCCGTGACTCTGTTGGTCATTGGCGTCCAGGCGAGACGTTTAACTCGCAGGGTCAGTCCCTGTCCAGTGGGACTATGTCGCGGCTGACCCAGCGCGGAGCTATGGCCTGCACGCGCTCGTAGGCTGAACTGGGGTGACCACTGGATCTCAACATCCAGCCCGTCGCCCAGTTCCAGCTTACTTGCTTGAAGATCTCACAGGAAACTGGAGAAAAGAGCTGTCTAAAAAATCTTTCTAAGAAAAAAAATCCTGCCAGGACCGAAGATCCCAGCAAGGCATCTAGGTCCTTACTCCTAACTAGACAGAAAAAAACTGATTTGCTGTAGCAGGAAGTGAGAGGATATACCCTCTGGGACTGCCCCTAGGGTGTGGCCAGAACGTTTTCTTTCTGTCTAGTCTTACTCCTGTAGAGGGCAGTATAACCCGAGTGGTTATTAATCAACGAGGACTACGTCTGTCAATGAGCGACAGAGAAAATCCCATTTTTGGATCTGGAGATCTATAGAGATTCCAATAACACACTGGCAACTACACTTTTTAGGAAACCCACTGCCACTAACTCCCTCTTACATGCAAATAGTAGCCACCCGAAACACGTGATAGAAGGTATACCCACAGGACAATATTACAGAGTCAGACGTAATTGTTCACAGGATGAAACCTTTGAACAAGAAGCGAAACAACTACAAAAGAGATTCCTCAATAGAGGATACAGCAGGAAAAGCACTAAAAGGGCATATAAAAAGGCCAGGGATAGCCCGAGGGACCTTCTCCTATTCCAAGGTGAACCTATTCCAGCTTCAAATAAAACTAAAATGATAACAAAATTCTACTCCCAATCAGATCAACTGAAAAAGATTCTGGCCAAATATTGGCACTTGCTAAGAGAGGATAAAATCCTAAATAATTTCGTGGAACCTAAACCAAACCTAATTTTTAGAAGAAATAAATCAAAGACTTAGTAACAACCAGTCACTATGAAAGAAATAAAAAGCAGGACCCATGTATGAAGCTACATCATGGAACCTTTCCTTGTCGTTCCTGTGCGTACTGCAAGTATATTGCCCCAAAATCCCAACAAACCTTACCAAATGGCAAAAGTTTTATTTCAAGGCATTTTGTTACATGTGAAACGATAGGGATTGTATACCTGTGGAAATGCGAATGTCCAGCATTCTACATTGGAAAAACTAAACGCCATTTCTGGGAAAGAATTAAAGACCATGTATCATATACTAAAGGAGGGGACTTGGAAAGTCCTATTGCCCGCCATATAGCATATACGCATAGATACAAGCGTCCTAAATTTGTTTTTTTTGCATTAGAGAGAGTCCACCCAGGCCCCAGGGGTGGACCCTTTGACAACGTCATTCTTCAAAGATAATCCCGATGGATTTTTAGCTTAAATGCGTGTACTCCTCCGGGACTCAATGAACATTTAAGCTATGCACCTTTTCTGGAAAAATGACATTGTCTTATCTTTTCCCTTCCCCCCCTCCCCCCTTGTTTCGTTTTTGCCTTCCCCTTCTGGGGTTTTTTTGAGAGGCTCACCACCTTAACGGTGAAAAAAATAGCTTAAATCCCCTCCCCTGCCAAGAGGAGGTACGGATTTTTCCTTAACTTGACTGGTCAGTCATGGTGTCCCTGAAGATATATTCTTATTCTTTTCTACTCTTTTCTTGTTCTATCTGCTAATTGGACTGGCCATCAGGAAGCCTTTTGTCCTGATATCATATATTCCGCCGGATCAGAAGGCAAAGTAAAAATAACATATCTATCTGTAATCCAATACCTCTTACAATGTATAGTTTCTGTAAATGATTTAACTCTTGTTATGTAACGTGCAATGTTGAAATGCATATTGGCAAATATAAATGTATACGTAGGTAAATGGCGAATACACTGATTGGGTTTTTATTATTATAAGAATGTTTTTGATACCATACCTGTACATTCTTTCCCTGTCTGTTGCATCTCTGTGAAGTAAGTAACTAAAATCATTTGGGAAAATATCAGATCATCTATAAAAATTTGCCTTCCCTTGATATAAAAGATCTCCGTATGAAAGAGGTATTACGTTAGACAACTACAAACAAATACTTTCTCTGCTGACACTAAACGGCGGAACGTCTACCGTCACTTCTGGTCTCGAAGACCGGAAGGAGACGCGAGTCACATGGTATACAGGAACATCCTCCCGCGTGTCCAATCCGGACGCTTGGCGGGCGGATGTGGGGGGCGTGAGACGCGAGGGAGGTGGACTTTGCGCCATCTCTCTCTCCTACTTAAACAAACAGGTATACATGCAATCAATTACACTCTAAATACGGGGGATACAACATCGTAGGGGAATCTTCTCCTCACATTCACGCTTTCTGATCCTCAATCTCTACTCACAGACTAAGGTAAGCCATAATGGAATGGAATAAGCTTCTCTCCCGGTGCCATTTTGACACGTGGGTTTAAAACTGAGATTGATGAGATACGGCCATTATGTATGGCTTTTACAAATTGCATTTTTTTTTTTGTGTTTCTTCTCTCATAGGCAATATCATCAACCTGTATATGTTAATGGGTCCTTATGCTTATACGGCAAAAAGTCAAGGATATCCTAAATAGTTTTGAATTTCTCCTTAATACTGCAAAGGCGGGGAGTCCTATCCCAATATATATATATATATATATATATATATAGTCCCAAACAAGCTGGTTTGCCTTTGTGAGATTGTTTTTAAGTCTCATATAAGAGACCCCTAATATCCATTCCGCTTAAGGCTTATCTAATTACATACACATACCTCATCTTACTAAAGGGTAAGTCTCCCTATGAATGTCTTTCACATGGTTATCTCTCTTACCTATAAGTATCACTGCATTTAAATCATTTTATTTTAAATTAAAATACCTCCATTGATATATTGCTTGGAGTAATACTTCAACTATTCCTGGAATATGGGTCTCCCTAATTCACAATATTTATACATTCTTTTCCTTTCCTTTTTATTCCTTTCACACACGTATGGAGGTTCTATAAAACATCAAGACATACTCTAATGTTGCTTTTTATACCCTAGGTACAATTGAATACCCCCTCCCCCCCTTCTCCCCTTTCCTTCCCTTCCCCTCCCCCCCCCCTTTTCCCTCCCCACCCCCCCCTCCTTTCTCCTTTTTAGACCCACATCTCATTCCAACTACATCAATTTAGACGTCATAGATACATGTCTGTATACCAGGAGTATATTTCAAGTGAATTAAATAGGTAAGCTCCCTTTTAAATGTTAAACATGGATTTTCTTATTTTTTAAACCTTCTGCTTTTATATCTGTCGCCATATAGCCCTCCTCTCCTCCTCATGTGACCGGTTACTGCACCCGCTCTTGGACTTCGGCCCTTGACTGGCTGCGGATACTGGCCAACACGCCCCCCCTTAAGACTATCTGACTGACCACTCCATTTAACATTCAACCTTTTCCCTATTCCCTTCTCCATGCATTTCCTTTCTCTCTCCCATTTTTTCATTATTATGGGTAAAATAAAACAAATGACAAATACTGATAGAGCTTTATTTTAATGTACATAAACAGGTATTGACACTCCAATATATAATACATAATACTCAATATTGGATAAAAATGAATAGGAATAAACTCTAATACACTCTACACATAGGTAAATAAAAGACTATGGCATGAGGTAAAAAATAGAATTTGATGATGATAATATAGATGTTTATAGTATTATGTTTTTCCTACAGTAAAGATGTTGTATTAAAATACATTTTTGGATACTAATACATGTGTTACTTATCCTATAGAACTGTACAATTGTGCTCATTTGCTGGAACCTGAGGAAGCAACTCCTGCGAAACGCGTAGTTCCAGATTTCCTCCTGAATACATAGCCCAATACTAGGGTCCAATGTATTGCACTGTTATGCAGAAAATGTATATATGTAGCTATGATCTAAACTGTTTTTCTATGTAACTTTGTAACAAATGAATAAAAACTTTTGTATGTACCTTTTACATTGTCTGAAGTGTGGAAATATCTCTTTGCATTAGTGGCACATTTAAATCCCCAGGTCTGAGTCGGCCTGAACCCAGGTGTAGACCTTCACAGACCGCTCCTTACCTACACACAATTTCTGCCTCCTTATTGTGCATCTTGATCAGCCATACCACATGTTTTCAGAGTCTTGCATTTCACCTGAAGTTATTTGTGGGTTTTTCTTTGCATACCAAACTATTTTCCTGGCAGTTGTGGCAGAAATGTTAGTTGGTCTACCTGACCATGGTTTGGTTTTAACAGAACCCCTCATTTTCCACTTCTTGATTAGAGTTTGAACACTGCTGATTGGCATTCTCAATTCCTTGGATATCTTTTTATATCCCTTTCCTGTTTTATACAGTTCAACTACCTTTTCCCGCAGATCCTTTGACAATTCTTTTGCTTTCCTCATGACTCAGAATCCAGAAACGTCAGAGCAGCACTGGATGAAAGATGCAAGGGTCTGTCAGGAGTCCAGAAACTCATTGTCCTTTTATATACACACACACACACACACTAATTACAAGCAAACAGATTATGTGAGGATGATTACCTTTAACCACTTGCCGACTGCCGCAAGTACATATACTGCGGCGGGCAGCCCCCCCTGGGCAAAGTGACGTATCAGTACGTCACTCGCCCGCGAGCCAATAGGGGGCGAGCGCGCGTCGCCGGAGACGCGCTCCCGCCCCCGCTCGTTCAAACAAAGCCACCTGTCATTCTCCCTGGTGTAACAGCAGAGATCATACAATCCTGCTATGTAGGATCGTAGGTCTCTGTGGTTACATCAAAAGCCACGCCCCTTGATAGTTAGAAGCACGCCCCTAGAGACACACTTAACCCCTGGATCTCTAATAAAGTTAACCCCTTCCCTGCCAGTATCATTTTTACAGTAACAGTGCATATTTATAGCACTGATTACTGTAGTAATGTCACTGGTACCCCCAAAAGTGTAAAAAATGTCAGTCAAGGGTCCGATCTGTCTGCCGCAAAAAAAAAAAACAATAAAAATGACATAAATCTTTCCCGTAGTTAGTAAACGCAATAACTTTTGCGCAAACCAACCAAATACACTTATTGCGATTTTTTTCACCAAATATGTGTAGCAGAAAACAAATTGGCCTAAAATGTTAAAAAATTTTGATTTTTACATTTTTTGGGGGGAATTTCATATAAAAAAAAATGTGAAAAATAATGTTATTTTTTAAAAATTGTCGCTCTTTTTTTTTTCTTTATAGCGCAAAAAGTAAAAATCGCACAGGTGATCAAATACCACAAAACGAAAGCTCTGTTTGTGGGAAAAAAAGGACGTCAATTTAATTTGGGTACAGCGTCGCATGACCGTGCAATTGTCCGTTAAAGTCACGCAGTGCCGAATCGCAAAATAGGCCCTGGTCTTTGAGCAGCCAAATCCTCCGGGGCTTAAAGTGGAGTTCCACCCTGTTTTACAACTTACTAGTTTTAGTTCGGGCTGTCAATGCTAAACAATTGGGCATTTTTTTTTTCTTTGTGTGTGTTCCTTACCTTCTTTTTAGGGAATTTTAATGTGCACTTCCTCCTTCCGCCCCCCTCCTCGGCCGTGGCCGCCGTCGTCACTTCCTGTTTTGCATTGCCTCATGGGAGCGGTTTGTAATCACTCCCAGAAGGCAATGAGCAGTGAAGTGGGCTGGCCTCTCCTCACATCGAGTTATTTCCAAACCGGAAATGATGCAAGAGAGGCGGAGTCAAGCACATCCGGCGCCATCTTTAAGAAGGGTAACACTGCTATTTTTGCCAGTGTTACCCTAATGTCCTTAATAGCGGAGTCAGATCAAATAATACTTTACACCTTTTTTTTTTTGTCAGTCGGTGAGTGCACTGTTGGGCACATTGGTGGACACTATAATTTTGGCACTGTGATAAACACTGTAATTTTGGGCACTATGCTGGAAACTGTAATTTGGGCACTGTGGTTGATGGCACTGTAATTTTGGCGGCACTGTGATGGGGGCCAAAATGTAATGGCACTGTGATTTGGGCAGCAATGTAATGGCACTGATTTTTGCAGCACTGTGATGGCTCTGTGATTTTTGCAGCACTGTGGTGGCACTGTGATTTTGGCAGCACTGTGATTTGGACAGCAATGTAATGGCACTGTGATTTTTGCAGCACTGTGATGGCTCTGTGATTTTGGCAGCACTGTGATTTAGGCAGCAATGTAATGGCACTGTGATTTTTGCAGCACTGTGATTTTTGCAGCACTGATTTGAGCAGCAATGTAATGGCACTGATTTTTTTGCAGCACTGTGATGGCACTGATTTTTGCAGCACTGTGATGGCTCTGTGATTTTTGCAGCACTGTGATGGCTCTGTGATTTTTGCAGCACTGTGATGGCTCTGTGATTTTTGCAGCACTGTGATGGCTCTGTGATTTTTGCAGCACTGTGATGGCTCTGATTTTTGCAGCACTGTGATTTGGGCAGCAATGTAACGGCACTGTGATTTTTGCAGCACTGTGATGGCACTGTGATTTTTGCAGCACTGTGATGGCACTGTGATTTTTGCAGCACTGTGATGGCACTGTGATTTTTGCAGCAATGTGATGGCACTGATTTTTGCAGCACTGTATTGGCTCTGTGATTTTTGCAGCACTGATTTTTGCAGCACTGTGATGGCACTGTGATTTTTGCAGCACTGTGATGGCACTGTGGTATTTGCAGCACTGTGATTTGGGCAGCAATGTAATGGCACTGTGATTTGGGCAGCACTGTGATGGCATATGTGATGCATAGTGCTGAACCCATCACAGTGCTGACCCCATAACAGTGTGACATCCATCCACATTGCTGACCCCATACCACTGTGACATCCATGCACAGTGCTGACCCCATAACAATGTGACATCCATCCATGCACAGTGCTGACCCCATGCATAGTGCTGACCCCATTAGTGTGACATCCATCCATGCACAGTGCTGACCCCATCATACATGCACAGTGCTGACCCCATTACAGTGTGACATCCATCCATCAACAGTGCTGACGCCATAAGAGTGTGACATCCATCCATCAACAGTGCTGACCCCATAACAGTGTGACATCCATCCATCAACAGTGCTGATCCCATAACAGTGTGACATCCATCCACAGTGCTGACCCCATAACAGTGTGACATCCATCCATGCACAGAGCTGACCCCATAACAGTGTAACATCCATCAATCCATAGTTAGTGAGGTTGAAAAAAGACATCAGTCCATCCAGTTCAACCCATGATGCGTGTGTGTGTGTTTGCTTTTAACCGTACATTGTATACCCCTGTATGTTGTGGTCTTTAAGGTGTCCATCTAATAGTTTTTTGAAACTATCAATGCTCCCTGCTGATACGACTGCTTGTGGAAGAGAATTCCACATCCTTACCGTTCTTACAGTGAAGAACCCCTTACGCACTTTAAGGTTAGACCACCTTTCCTCTAGTTTTAGTGAGTGGCCACGTGTCTTATTGTATCTCCTTTCTCTGAATAGTTTGTTCCTTATGCTCGGGTCACCAGTACAGTATTTGTACATTGATATCATATCCCCCCTCAATCGTCTTTTCTCCAGAGAGAAAAGGTTCAGTGCTTGTAGTCTTTCCTCATAGCTGATGTCCTCCATTCCCCTAATTATTTTTGTTGCCCTTCTCTGGACTTTCTCCAATTCCAGCACATCCTTCCTGAGGACCGGTGCCCAGAACTGGACAGCATACTCCAGATGTGGCCGGACCAGAGTCTTGTAGAGTGGGAGAATAATCTCTTTATTTCTGGAGTGAATCCCCTTTTTTATACATCCCAGTATTCTGTTGGCTTTGCTTGCGGCGGCTTGGCATTGCATGCCACTGCCAAGCTTGTTGTCTACCAGTACCCCCAAGTCCTTTTCCATCCTAGACTCACCCAGAGGTTCCCCCCCTAGTGAGTAGCTTGCTTTCTGGTTTCTGGCCCCCAAGTGCATTACTTTACATTTTCCAACATTAAACCTCATCTGCCATGTAGTTGCCCACCCCGTTATTTTGTTTAGGTCTGCTTGCAAGGTTTCCACATCCTGCATAGAAGATATTGGCATGCCTAGTTTAGTATCATCTGCAAATACTGAGATTGTACTAGATATCCCCTCCTCTAGATCATTTATGAACAAATTAAACAGGATTGGTCCCAGGACAGAACCCTGGGGGACCCCACTTTCCACACCCGCCCAATCCGAGTACTCCCCATTAATCACCACCCTCTGTACTCTCCCCTGGAGCCAGTTCTCTATCCAGGTACTCACCTTATGATCCATACCTACCTTCCTTAGTTTGTACAGTAATCGTTTGTGGGGAACGGTGTCAAAGGCCTTTGCAAAGTCCAGATACACCACATCCACAGGCTTACCTTTATCTAGGTGGCTGCTCACTTCATCGTAGAAGGTTAATAGATTGATTTGGCAAGAACGATTTTTCATAAATCCATGCTGATTACTACTTATAATACCGTTTTCATTACTAAAGTCTTGTATGTGGTCCCTTAACATCCCCTCCAAAATTTTGCAGACTACAGATGTTAGGCTGACCGGCCTATAGTTACCCGGGATATATCTCGGCCCCTTCTTAAATATTGGTACCACGTTGGCTTTTTTCCAATCAGCTGGCACCATACCCGTCTGTAAACTATCCTTAAAGATCAAGAATAACGGTCTGGCAATCACCTGGCTGAGCTCATTAAGAACCCTCGGGTGCAAGCCATCCGGTCCCGGGGATTTATTTATGTTAAGTTTCTCTAGTTTAGCTCTAAGTCTATCCTCTGTTAGCCATGGCGGGACTTCCTGAGGTGTATAGCCCCCCGATTCTTTTGTGCAGACTGAAGAGAAGAAATTATTTAACACTTCCGCCTTTTCTTTGTCCTCTGTGACCATATTTCCTTTATCATCTTTTATGGGGCCAATGTGTTCTGGCCTCGCTTTCTTACTGTTTATATACTTAAAGAACTTCTCGGGGTTCTTTTTACTCTCCTCCGCTATATGTCTCTCGTGTTCTATTTTAGCCGCCCTGATTTCATCTTTACATTTCTTATTACACTCTTTTTAGTGCTTAAATGCTGCCAATGACCCCTCAGTCTTGTATTTTTTGAAGGCCTTTTCTTTAGCACGAATATACATTTTTATGTTGGAGTTTAGCCATCCAGGGTTTATTTTTGCTCTTTTAAATTTATTTCCCTTTGGAATGCACTGGCCAATCCCCCTGTTTAGTATGCTCTTGAAGCGCTCCCATTTTTCCTCCGTGTTCTTTGTTCCCAGGGTTCTATCCCAATTGATATTTTCTAGCAGCAAGCGCAGTTTAGGGAAATTGGCTCTTTTGAAATTCAGTGTTCTTATATTACCCCTCTGCTTCCTATTACTGTAATACTGAAACTTATTGACCTATGGTCACTGTTTCCTAAGTTGTCCCGTATTTCTATATCCGTGATCAGAATGTATCAATGCACAATATTGGAAAAATATTACATTGCGATATTTTTTCCCAACGATATATATTGCGATATTGAGGCACGCGGAATGTGCAGCCTTCTGACCATACAGGGTTAATGTTAATGTAGGGCTTCAGTTCACTTGCTTTTTTTTTTTTCAAATTTTATCTTTATTTATTTGAGTTCAGTTACATATACATATTATTCATTACATTCTAACTTTCAATATCGTGGTTTACAAAACAGATATATAATAAAAAAAAAAAAAAAAAACATCTCTTAAGTATACCTATGACCAATCCCAAATCACCCTTTTCATTCCTTTTCCTCCCTTCCCTTTTTCCCCTAAAAAAAAAAAAAAAAAAAAAAAAAAAAGGGAATTTATTCCCTTTAAACCTTTCATGGAAGCCATACAGACCTCAATACACCAATGATCATATTTCTGTTATCTATTTTCACAAAAAGAATTCTTATTCTATGATTAGAGATTGACACTCCTCTGAATTAACTTAATCCTTCCACTGTTTCCATTTCTTCTCATATTTGTCTAGTTGTTGGCGGGCAGATAGTACTAAATTCTCTAATTTGTTTATTTCCTCAACCTTCTTTATCCACATGTTTATATTAGGTGGATCTGTATCTTTCCACTTAAGAGGGATACATATTTTGGCTGCATTTATAAGATGTGGCATAATGGATTGTTTATAATTTTGAATTGGTGTACTAGGAGCATGGGACAGAAAGAGAGCTGGTTCTTTAGGGATTTGACATTTCATAATTTTCTGCATTGTCCTCAAAATCTGGTCCCAGAATATTTCTAGTTTGGGACATGACCAGAATATGTGAAACATTGTCCCTCTCTCTGTCCCGCACCTCCAGCACCGATCAGTATTTGATGTAGAGATTCTATTCATTTTTACCGGGGTATAATACCATCTGGTTAATATTTTATAATTCAATTCTTGAATTCTAACACACATTGAAGTTGAGAATACTGATTTAATTATTCGATTTTCCCGTTCTAACGAAAAGATAGTACCCATTTCTCTTTCCCATTCCCTCAAAAAGGGTAATTTACGTCGTTTTACTGATGTCATTAGCAAAGAGTATAATTTAGATATTGTATGATCCAGGATTCCATTTTGGAGTACAAATTTTTTCATAAGGTGTTAATTCTTTGTCTCCTTGAGTAGGGAGTTGTAAAGATGCCAAAAAATGACGTAGTTGAAAAGCCCTCCATAAGTCTAGGCGAAAAATGCCTGAGGTATCCATTAATTCATCTAATGTTACCCATCCTGTCTCTGAAAGGAAATCGGATACCTGAAAAATTCCTTTCTCCAATAAGGTCTTAAACCTCCCATCTTGATATCCCGTATCAAGTGGGGGTTCCCCAAGACTGGATACAACAGGGAATTTTCCCGTATTAATCCATCTTGTTCAAATATTTTCGCACATATTTTAACCGTATTTCCTATGACAGGGTATTTCTTAATAGATGTTGGTATTGTTTTATAGCACCATGGGACTCTTTTAAGCGGGATCTCACATTGCGCCTGTTCTAAGGCTGGCCATAGCTTATATTCTCCATGACGACACCAGTCAATCTTCCCAGTTGTATAGCTTGATAATATTTCTTCATTTTTGGGACAGCTAACCCACCATCTATTCTGGGATTGGTTAGATATTTTTTTCCTAGTCTCGGACGTTTTGATTTCCATATAAAATTCATTATCAGAGTTTCAATCTGCATAAAATACCGAGGTGGAATATAAATGGGAAGTGCTTGAAAAATATACAAAAATGTTGGTAATACACTCATTTTAACTATATTGCACCTTCCAATCCATGAGTGCATTCCTCCTTTCCACTTCGGAAACAATAAGCTTATTGATTTAATTAAGGGGATGAAATTCTGTGTAAATAATTGAGATATTCTAGATGTAATCAGCGTTCCCAAATATTTTAAAGCCTTCTTCGTCCAGTTCAATTTGAAATTTGAACTTAATTGTTGTTGGAGTAACAATGGCATCTCTACTCCCATTGTTTCAGATTTAGTAAAGTTTATCTTCATATTGGATTGGGTCCCATATATCTCTAATTCATGTAACAGATTGGGGAGTGATATGACTGGGTTCGTAATCGAAAATAGCACATTGTCTGCATACGCTGATAATTTGTATTGTTCCTTCCCCACTTTGATACCTGAGATATCATGATTCGTTCGAATTCTGCATAGGAAGGGTTCTAGTGATAATACAAACAGAAGAGGAGACAGGGGACATCCCTGTCTCATTCCGTTTGTTATTAAAAATTCTGTTGATAGTATTCAATTTACCCTTACTTTTGCCGTGTGAGTTGAATAGCTCTGTGCTATCCATTTTAACATTTTCTCCCTTATCCCTATATAGCGAAGTACCACGAACATATACTCCCATCTAACCCTATCAAACACTTTTTCTGCGTCGGTATTAAGCAAGACACTTGGGATCTTATTTTGATGTATTATGTGTAATAGGCTCAACAACTTGGTCGTATTGTCCCTTGCCTCCCGGGTCGGGACAAATCCAACCTGGTCCAGATGGATCAACTTCGTCAAATGTTTCTGAAGTCTTGTTGCTAATCTCTTTGTAAAGATCATAAAATCAATATTCAACAAAGAGATCGGCCTATAACTTTTACACGAGGTTGGGTCTTTCCCCTCCTTAGGAATAACCGATATATGTGCATGTATAATTTCTTTGGGGATTTTGTTCCCTGCTCCCCATGCATTGAACATATCTGTCATGAATTCTTTCAAGTATGGGATTAACTTTTTGTAGTATTGAATGGTAAATCCATCCGGACCAGGTGCTCTCCCTACTTTAGTATTTTTTATCGCTTCCATTAACCGGTTGCCGACTGCGCACAGTATATTTACTGCGGCAGTCGGCCCCGGCCAGGCAGAGTGACGTAGGTCTACGTCGCTCGCCTGTCACTCCTTCTAGAGCTGAGGCACGCGCCCGCCTCGGCTCGTTCACGGAGGAGTGCGGGAGTGTGACTAGCGGACCCGATGTCCGCCGGTCACACTACGATCGCCGGTACAGCGGGAGAAAGACAGAGTGACTTATGTAAACAAGCCGCCTGTCAGTTCTCCCTGTGTAAAAGTGAAGATCAGACAGTTCTACTATGTAGAACTGTTGATCTTTGTTTTTACACTAGTAGACCTGTCCCTGCACAGTTAGAATCACGCCCCTAGGACACACTTAACCCCTCCCTGTCCAATACTGTTAACCCCTTCCCTGCCAGTGTAATTTTTGCAGTAACAGTGCATATATATAGCACTGATTACTGCAATAATGTCACTGGTACCCCCACAAGTGTCAAAAATGTCAGTCAAGGGTCCGATCTGTCCGCCGCAATGTCGCAGTACCGCAAAAAAAAAAAAAAAAAAAAAAAAAAAAATCGCAGATCGCCGCCATTACACGTTAAAAAAAAAAAACACCAAAAATGACAAAAATCTTTCCCTTTGTTAGTAAACGCGATAACTTTTGCGCAAACCAATCAAAATACGCTTTTTGTGATTCTTTTTACCAAACATAGGTAGCGTAAAACAAATTGGCCGAAAATGTTAAAAAATTTTGATTTTTACATTTTTTGGGGGGGAATTTCATATAAAAAAAAGTAAAGTGAAAAATATTGTTGTTTTTGCAAAAATTATGCTTTTTTTTGTTTATAGCGCGTGATCAAAAAATCGCACAGGTGATCAAATACCACCAAAAGAAAGCTCTGTTTGTGGGGAAAAAAGGACGTGAAATTCGTTTAGGTACAGCGTCGCACGACCGCGCAATTGTCCGTTAAAGTCACGCAGTAAAAAAAAAAATCGCAAAAAAACCCCTGGTCTTTTAGCAGGAAAATCCTCCGGTGGTAAAGTGGTTAATTCCATTAGTGTGATTGGCGACTCAAGTAAATTACTCTCTTCCTCTTTTAACTGGGGCATTTGTGAGGTATGTACATATTCCTCCATTTGGGATTGTAGGGGTTTGTAAGTTATATAAAGCTTCGTAATATTTTTTAAATTCCTGTACTATCTGTTTGGGATTGGTCGTTTTCTCTCCTGTGTTAGTTACTATGTGTGGTATATATGTTGTCAAGGTTTGATCTTTAAGAGATTTAGCCAGTAGCTTCCCACATTTATCCCCTGCTTCATAAAAAATTTCACTTGCCGGCAGACTCAGCAAGTGAACTGAAGAATCAATACAACAACCATGCAGTGTATACAATAAACATAGAATGAACCCACAGAGCTGACATTCTAATAAAGCCATTCTAATAATACTGCAGTCAAACATATTTGATATTGTTTTATTAAAAAATGTTTATTTTGTTTGTTTTTATTTTTAATTCTGTTTAGTCTTTAGAAACATTTACAAAGGGTTAAATAATTAACCCTTTGTCTGTCCTCGCTGTCTGCTTTAGCACTGCTGCTGCATGATTTCTTTGGGGTATTGTTCTGGTGGTGATTTTACTGTACTCGGTCAAATGATTCTTTTAGAATGTTCGGTTCTTCTAACCGAGTCTTTTACTTCGTAACTGGTCTGGAGTGAGTACTCTGAACAGTTGTAGGCTTCTTTTCACTAGTTTCCAGCATGTAATTGTGCTAGTAGCATCTGATTGGTTGCAGGGCGGGGCTAAACTCTCACTCTAGGATCAGATTACCGGGCCTGTCTCTTCTATTCAGGGACTCACAAATGAACTGTTTCCTACCGAGTCAGTTCAGTGAGATGAACCAAGGGCAGACTGAACATGTCAGGGGACGGATGTCAGGCTGTGAGTCCCGACTTCTCTGCCTTACATCGCATGTTGTTTCGGCGATGTGACTATCGCCCACGCTCACAGCACGATATCGATGTAAACATCGAATATCGTTCAGCCCTAGTTAATAGCCATTCAAACCCCTTTATGTCAACTTGTGTGCATGTTATCAGGCCAAAATAACCAGGATATGTAAACATTGATCAGGGTCATTTGGGTAGTTTGTTATCATTATGATTTAAAAAGAGTAAACAATGTTGATTGATAAGCCCCGGTTCACACTTATGCGATGCGGGAAGGCTGCGAATCCGCAGCCTGTTCCCGCATCGCAAACGCACCCCCGGGAGTTCACACTGCCATATGCGATACGCTGGGGGTGTCAATGTAATCTTAACGACACCCCCAGTTTGATCGCATATCGCAGTGCGATCTTGCAGTTCGCACAGGATCGGATCGCACAAGTGTGAACCGCTGTGCGATCCGATCCTGATGCGGCTGCCAAAAAGGGTCTAGGCATGTGACGATATCAGATTTCCATGCTGCGATTAATTGATTAGGGTTTTGTCACGGTATACGGTATTATCACGGTATTCAATTATTAAACTTAAATTATTGAATTTCTACCTCACTTAAATTTCATTGCTGAATTTAGGGACTTTGGTTCACTTTTGCACATAATTATATAGTCAGTCAGCACAGACTCTGTGAACCAGGCCTAAAATAGGTCATCAAGCAATGTCTGGCCTACCTGGTGATGACTGGTCCTGGCGCTCTGATCCGATGGCCTGGTCATTAGGGGCTAAATCCTTCAGGCCCAGAAGTGGTTAAACCTGCAGGAGGACCGGTGTTTTTATTTGTAAATTACTTTTCACATGCTTTAGGCCTAGTTCACATGTATGCGGGTTGGCGGTTCACATGTATGGGGGTTGGCGGCCCACATTTGCACAGGCATAGCAGCCCATTGATTTGAATGGGCTGCTATGCCCTCATTTTACGCAGAAAAAAGGTGCATGCAGAATTTAAAAAAAATGCAGTGGCCTTTAAATCCATCCTACTTCTGCACCATGCGACTTACCTGCAGTTCCTGCTCTGGCAAGTTTTCTGCGTTTTTAAATACATGGGCCCAGCATTTAAAAACACAGTTTGCGTGTGCAGGAACTGCAAGTAAGTCGCATGGTGCAAAAGCAGGATGGGGTTCACGGCCTATGCATTTTTTAAAATTCTGCATGCGGCTTTTTTCAGCTGAAAACGCAAGCATAGCAGCCCAACCCCATTCAAATCAATGGGCTGCTATCCCTATCCCTGTGCAAATATGGGCCGCCAACCCACATACATGTGAACCGCTAACCTGCATACATGTGAACCAGGCCTAAAGCAATTGTAAAGTAATTTACAAATAAAAACACCGCTCCTCCTGCAGGTTTAACCACTTCTGGGCCGCAAGGATTTAGCCCCCTTAATGACCAGGCCATCGGATCGGAGCGCCAGGACCAGTCATCACCAGGTAGGCCAGACACTGCTTGATGGCTATATACTAATGTAATGTGGGCTGCTATGCCTGTGCATCTATATATATATATGCTGCTATGCCCGTGTATGTATTTCTATCTATATCTCCATCTCTATCTATCTATATCTCCATCTATCTGTATATCTATCTCTCCATCTATCTGTATATCTATCTCTCCATCTATCCGTATATCTATCTGTATATCTATCTCTCCATCTATCTGTATATCTACCTGTCCATCTATCTGTATATCTATCTCTCCATCTATCTGTATATCTATCTCTCCATCTATCCGTATATCTATCTCTCCATCTATCCGTATATCTATCTCTCCATCTATCCGTATATCTATCTCTCCATCTATCCGTATATCTATCTCTCCATCTATCCGTATATCTGTATATCTATCGCTCCATCTATCTGTATATCTGTATATCTATCTCTCCATCTATCTGTATATCTATCTCTCCATCTATCCGTATATCTATCTGTATATCTACCTGTCCATCTATCTGTATATCTATCTCTCCATCTATCTGTATATCTATCTCTCCATCTATCTGTATATCTATCTCTCCATCTATCTGTATATCTATCTCTCCATCTATCTGTATATCTATCTCTCCATCTATCCGTATATCTGTATATCTATCGCTCCATCTATCTGTATATCTGTATATCTATCTCTCCATCTATCTGTATATCTATCTCTCCATCTATCCGTATATCTATCTGTATATCTACCTGTCCATCTATCTGTATATCTATCTCTCCATCTATCTGTATATCTATCTCTCCATCTATCTGTATATCTATCTCTCCATCTATCTGTATATCTATCTCTCCATCTATCTGTATATCTACCTGTATATCTACCTGTCCATCTATCTGTATATCTACCTGTCCATCTATCTGTATATCTATCTGTCCATCTATCTGTATATCTATCTCTCCATCTATCTGTATATCTATCTCTCCATCTATCTGTATATCTACCTGTCCATCTATCTGTATATCTATCTCTCCATCTATCTGTATATCTATCTCTCCATCTATCTGTATATCTATCTCTCCATCTATCCGTATATCTATCTGTATATCCATCTGTATATCCATCTCTCCATCTATCTATCTAGTCACAGTATATGGTAAAATTACTTGCAGACGCTTGTAGAAGGCACTGTGTCTCTCACTGTCTCTCTGAGCCTGGGAAGGAAGCATGTGGGTGTGTGCTGAGTGGGAGCTGTCTGATTGGTTACAGGGAGGAGCTAAGTCTCTCACTCTAGGATCATATTACCAGAGCTGTTTTCTATTGAGTGAGTGAACTGCTGAGTGAGGAATGAGTCATCCAAATGTATCAATTCACAAGTCAGACTGAGGAGCAGTGAAACTCGGTATTTTAAAAATGCCACAATAACAATACCGTGGGTATGCAATACCGCGATATATCGAATTACCGAAAACCGGCATATGTCTAAAAGGTTCCTGTGTGTGCTTGCTGCGGGTGCAGTGCGAATTTAGCCATACAAAGTGTATGGCTAAACTCGCACCGCACAGCCGATCGCATGTAATGAAGGAGCAGTGCGCTCCGACATTACATGCGAATGCCGCAGCTGCATAAGTGTGAACCGGCTCTTATACATGACTTCAGTCAAACACTATCCAGTGAAAAAGTTTTTGTGTTATCACTTATATTCTTGGAAAAATGGCCAAGAAATCATAAATTCTGCCAGGGTATGTAAACTTATGACCACAACTTTATATCCAGCCAGTCGCCCAGATCCGGCATAGATCCTTTTAGATCTTACAGAAAAAAAAAATCCGGTGAAAAGACTATCTAGAAAAAACCTTTTCCAGGACCAGAGATCCCAGCAAGGAACTAGGTCCTCACTCCTGACTAGGCAGATTAAAACCAACATCTTATAGCAGGGAGAGAGGGTATACCCTCTGGGACTGCCCATAGGCGTAGCCAGAACTTTTTTCTGCCTAGTGTCCTACTCCTGTATGGGGGCAGCATAACCCTACTAAGAACAGAGACTGCATCCGTCAAGGAACAATAGAGAAAACAGGAGTATCATGGAGATAAAAAAAAAAGAGGGAGAAAGTTTAAGGCAACTTTTGTTAGTGAAGAAATTGATGTATACAAAACACGACATATCAAATTGTCGTACAGGATCACAAGCATGCAATAATACAAGAAACGAGGAGTCATTCCCTTAGTCACAGCATAGAAACATTTTCCCTTTTTTTTTTTTTTTAAACAAACCAACCCATAAGTATATGCAAATCATTATTAATCCACTGGTGAAACACACAATTGCGTATAAAGAGATATATCAAAGCACAGCGAGCAAAGGAATAAGAATTCCATGACAGGCCACCAGGCTATAAGTACCGGCCACCAGGAGAAACATCCACCATCCCCCATTAACTTCCCATTTTCACTATATGCCTTGCCTCTCAGACATCATGAGTCCACCCAACCTTGCCACAGTTTAGCAAATGTTTTAGGGCAACCTCGTGCCAGATATGTTAATTTATACATTGGTAATGCATTATTTACTAGTTCCACCCACGCCCACTAGGAGGATCTGGTTTCTTCCATCGCAGTACCATTATCTTTTTGGCGTAAAAGAAGAAGAGTCGTAACAGGAACTTATGAGGTTGCCTAAGCGCCCCAGAACCCCTTCCAAAACTCCTGCACACTGGGACACCTCCAAACCATATGAAAGAATTCTCCCAGTTCTGCGTGACATCTCTGACATTCTGGGGATTGGGCCCTCCCCATTTCATATAATCTGTACGGAGTATAGTAAATTCTAGGTAAATAGTTCAACTGCACCACCTTATCCTCTGCCGCTACAATTTCCAAAAATTGAGACCCAACCATCTCTTCCCAGTTTTCTTCCTCCAGGTTTGGCAGATCAGACTGCCATTGAGTTTTAATTTAAGTTAATTTTGTGGAACAGTCAGTCACCAGAAGAGAGTAATATTTAGAAATATGCTTTGTGTGATCACCATAAAATCAGTTCCTTCTCCAACCGCGAGGGAACCAGATGTACATCCCTCAGCCCAAATTGAACTGCCACTGCATGCCTAAACTGTTGATATTAGAACCAGTAATTGGAGGGCACACCCAACTCCGCTCTAAACATGGCTAAAGTTTAGAAATTATGGTCAGAAAATAACTGATGCGCATACTTAAGGTCAAAGTCCGTCCCATCTCCCAGGCCCGACCCCTTTATACAATTCCTACAGATTCGAATTGTACCACAAGGGGGCATTAGGAGACCTATTGAGGGGACACCCCCTCAACTTTATGTTACACATAGGTGTTGATTTATAGGAAAATTTCGGAATTGCTGCCACCCCCTGAGGGATATGGGCCCTCCGATACAGTCAGTTCAGTAAGGCCTCCTAGGATCCCATCACCGAGGCAAGAGTGGTGACTGCAGCATTTGGTAAATCTGGAAAGAACCAAGCATGCACGAGTCAACTGAGCGGCCAGATAGTAAGATTGGAGGTCTGGGACTGCCAACCCCCAGCCCTGAATAGGAAGCTCAAAATATTCAAAGAAATGCTAGCCGACCTCGCTCCCCATATAAATGAGGTAGGAAGGCTTCTCTTCTGGAGAAGAGTTTTTTCAGGAGATACACTGGGAGAATAAATATAGAAAACAAGGTAAATACACCATTTTAAAATATATTAATTCTTCCCATTAACCACATCCCGCCCGCCCTATAGCAGATTGACGGCGGGATTGTGGTAGTATTATCCTGACCGGACGTCATATGACGGCGGCCCGGGGGCGCACAGAGTGGCAAACAGTAATGCGAGGTGTCAGTCTGACTCCCTGCATCTCCTGACGTAGGCTCTTTACCATGTGACCAGCCGTGTCCAATCACGGCTGGTCACATAGTAAACAGGAAGAGCCGTTGATCGGCTTTCCTCAGTACGTGACCCCAGGGATGCCAACTATGGCCACCAGGGATGGCAATCAGGGCTCAGGGAGCCCCCCATTGCCCTCCCCATCAGTGCTGCCCGCCAGTGCCCTCCCTATCAGTGCTGCCCATTATTGCCATCTATCAGTGTCGCCCACCAGTGCCCATTATTGCCCACCAGTGCCGCCTAGTGCCCATTAGTGCCCATCAGTTCCCACCAGTGCCGCCTATCAGTGCCACCTATCAGTGCCCAGCAGTGCTGCATATCAGTGCTACCTATCAGTGCCACATATCAGTGCCACCCCATCAGTGCTGCCTCATCAGTGCCACCCCATCAGTGCCTCCTCCTCATCAGTGCAGTCTCATCAGTGCAGTCTCATCAGTGCAGTCTCATCAGTGCAGTCTCATCAGTGCAGGAAAAAACGTATTTATTTACAAAATTGTATAACAAACTTTTTTTTTTTTCAAACTTTCAGTCTTATTTTATTTGTTTAGCAAAAAGGAAAAAACCCAGAGGTGATCAAATACCACCAAAAGAAAGCTCTATTTGTGGGGGGAAAATGACATCAATTTGGTGTAGGTACAGTGTTGCATGACCGCGCAATTGTCATTCAAAATGCAACAGCGCTAAAAGGGGAAAATTGGCCTGGGCAGGAAGGGGGTGAAAGTACCCTGTATTGAAGTGGTTAAGGGGCAATTTGGTCCATGTAGATAAAGTCTGTTTAAGCCTCTGCACCAACGGTGAAATATTATTTTCAACATAAGAATGTATAAGCTGCTGGATCTCCACCCCTAAATATTTGAACTTATTCACTACTTGAATTGTATGTGTTGGTGGCATTGCTGCCACTTCCCTGGGATTAAATGGGAATATGACCGATTTACTCCAATTGACCTTAAAACCTGAGTAGTGCCCAAAATGATCCACTGTCTCCAAGGCCGTGGACAAAGAGTAACCAGCATCTGCCAGATACAAAAGCATGTCATCAGTGTATAGAGACGTTTTCTCCTCCAGGTCCCCTACTCTACAACCCATAATGTGTGCATTCTGTCAGAGCAGCGAAGCCAGGTGTTCTATTGCCATGGCAAACAACAGGGGTGACAGTGGACACCCCTGTCTTGCTCCCCGACAGATAGAAAAGGGCTCCGTGATACTATTGTTGACCCGAAGTCGAGCCACAGGAGACCCGTACAAAAACCTGATCCATCTAATGAAGTTGGGACCAAATCCCAGCCGCTCAAGGACCGCAAACAAATAGGGTCATTCAATTGAATCAAAACGCCTTCTGTTTATCCAACGATAGCACTATTCATCCAACAATACCACTATTCTAGTGTCTGGTGGGTCCGCAGGTATTTGCAATTTCATAAAGAGGCGCCTAATATTTATAGCTGTGGATCGTCCAGGTAGGAACCCAGTCTGATCCGGGTGTATTATTTTAGTAATGACTGCATTTAACCTGCGTGCCAAGACCTTCGCCAGAATCTTAATATTCACATCAATTAAGGAAATTGGGAGATAGGATTCAGAATATTTGGGGGTCCTTGTTTGGCTTAGGAATCAAAAACTATCAGCGCCTCCCACAGAGTTTCAAGTAGTAAATTTTGTTCTAATTCCTCAGAGTACATCTTCAGCAACTGGGGGGGGGGGGGGGGGTAAGGATTTCCGAGTATGCACGGCACCACTCAATCGGAAGGCCCGGAGTTTTCTTTACAGCGAAAAAAGCCACCACTGCCTCAATCTCCTCCCCAGTAATAGGTAAATCCAATGCTAGTTTATCTGTCTCGTCTAACTCAGTTAAGGGAATTTGCTGTAGATATGAAACCAGATCCTCCCGAGAATATGTAACTCTAGTACTGTAGAGATCCATATAAAAGTTAACAAAGGCTTCTACAATCTCCTCTCTCCGTGTGCAATATACTGATAACTCATTATATACCTGAAATAGATGTGGGAGGGTATTCAGAACGAGAAAGGTATGCCAAGATTCTGCTATTTTTGTTTCCATGTTCAAATAGTCTCGGTTTCTGGTACAGAAGTTTTTTCTGAGTTTTTTTCCAACAAGACCAGATCCAGTTGCCTAGAATTGTCTCTCCAAATTTGATAATTATGAAATAAGGGATTCTTAATATACTCCACCTCCGCTGCTGTGGTAGCCTGTTTAAAGGGAATCCACCTTCCATGCTCGGTCCTCTCTTAACTCTATATTTTTAATATAATTAAACACTAAGGATCGCTTAACCCCAACATTGAGGCCTCTAACATTCCAAGACAAAACTGTTAAGGTTTCCACAGCCATTTGTACGTAAAATTATCAATAACAATAATTCTCAAACTCTAGTTCCTCAGTCGGCAGGGAGAAAAAAAAAAAAAAAAAAGATACTCACCTTCCCCTACATGGAAAAAGGATCCCCTCCCACCGCTCATCCCAATCATTACTACCACCAGTGCAAAAAGGAGTGTATAAGAAAGAGTACATGAGTCAATGGGTTTGACCAATATCCCCAACATTTGAACTGTGCCCCCCACCCTGCTCACAACCCCAACATTTACGAGCATTAACCCCAAACCAAACCAGCTACCCAGAACTGGGGGATAAACAGTTACGGCTCTCACAAAAAAAAATGAGACCATTAGTGATGGAAAGTTGTGAAAAAAAGTCCAGAAGTGTTCATGTGGTCCTCCGAGGCCACAGGTATCAGTATATTAGTTATTCATTCTAAACCGAGGGCATATAGATCAGAATCTGTCAGCACCGTCCATTGTAGGTATTCCAATATGATTAGGAAAAGAAAAAAACACAACCTTCCTAAAGCACCATCCTGATCCCGAAAATGCAGAATGCGTGCCAACAATGGTCTAGGCCTAGCCCCTGGGATAAGAGCCCAGGATGGAATCTGGTGAGCACGCTCTATAGCAAACAGCTGCGAGAATGTTTCTGCACCCAAGGATGCCTTCATGCAGTCTATTAGGAACTCCTCTGGCTTTCTCCCCTCTGCTCCTTCTGGGAACCCAAGAAATCTGAGGTTATTACGGCGCAGGCGGTCTTCCATATCTCCCAACTTCGCCGCCTGTGTCTTTTGTTCAGTTTGAATATCTCTAATGGCTGTTGGTATAGGGAATATATCATCTTCAACTGAGCGAATACTTTGTTCAGCATTAGATACTCTGAGTTTATGTACATCCTCCTTTAACAAAGAGAAGTCCACTCTCAGGGCATAAATGTGAGTAGTTAAAGATGATTGACAGTTTTTAATAACCTCCATAATTTGTGATAAAGTGGGCTCCGTTACCTTATATTGTGCCTTCTCAGTCTCTGTCCCACTTATCGATGTTTCTGGCCGCATGTCCTGCCAGTCTTCCCGACCCTCCTTCCTGGATTCCCCTGAGCGGACCGAGGCCCAGTTCTTCGGAGACACTGTGCGGTCGCTATCCTGAATTTGGCCGGGACATGGTTGGGGTAGATTTTCTGGGGACATCAGGACGTCTCTACCATGCTTCACCATCACAGGTAAGTGCAGGGGGCTTCAGGAGTCTGCGAGGTAAGTTTCAGTCCTCAGCTCGGTCTGGATGTGTCAGGATTGGGTTCAGGATCGATGCGTGGCGGCGGAACAGAGAGAAAGAGCTCCTCACATCCCGGAAGTCGGACACGTCCTGTCAACTTTCTCCCTCTTTAACCACACTTCACTTAGCTGAGCAAATCAGAGGCTGTATGACATAGTAGCAGCAGCATGTTGACCAAGCTTTACAATCAAATGTTTAGGCCTCATGCACACAGGGCATTATAAAAACCAGCTACAGAGCCAATGCTATGGCCAGGAAAAAGCAGCTGTAAAAAAGGTGCTTTTAGTAGCTTTTTCCATTGGCCTTCATGCACGTTTTCCCACGTTATCTTTTAGCAGCGTTTTTCTGCCTCTATTCAAAATCAATGGTTTTCTATGAGCCGTCTTTGATAAGGCTTTAAGCCTATTGATTTAAATAGAAGTTGCATCACAAGTCGGATCAGGATGATCCAACTTATGGTGCGACTTGTGCTCTGAGGATCCTGAGGGGGAACTCTATGCCAAAATAGGGGAAAAAAATGGTGTGGAGGTCCCTCCCAGGTTCTAAACCAGGCCCTTGTGTCTGGTATGGATTTTGAGGGGAGCCCCACCCAAAAAAAAAACGGTGTGGGGTCCCCCCCAAAATCTATACTAGACTCTTATCCGAGCATGCAGGATCTGGATGCCCCCTGTAACAAGGGAGCCCCCCCAGATCCCGGACTCCCTCCCTATGTGAATGAGTATGGGGTATATTGTACACCTACCCATTCACCCCAAAAAAGGCAGTGTAGTGTAAATAATGACAAGAGACCGTTTTGAGAAGCTCTTTATTAAAAAATCTTCCTCCGATCTTCTCCCTCTGATCTTCTCCCTCCGACGATGTCTCCAGTGATTATGCCGGCTGAGGGTCTGGCATGGATTTTGGGGGGGACCCCACGCCAATTTTATTTTTGCGTGGGGCTCCCCTCAAAATCCATACCAGACCTGCCGTCCCCCCCCCCATTTTGGCGTGGAGTTTCCCCTCAAGATCCTCAGAGCGCAAGTCGCACCACAAGTCGGATCATCCAGATCCGACTTCCATAGGGAACCTTTGATTTTCACATACAAAAAAAAAAACACGTATGATGTGGCTTAACACTGCATAAGCAACGTTAAGCAGCCTTTAGCAGTGTCAGATGTTTTTACAGCTCTAACGCTGGTGCTCAGAATGCACTGGCCCTGGGGTTTTTTTGCAGCTTGAACACCTATGCCACTTACAGCTTCAAAACGCCTGTGTGCATGAGGCCATAAGATTACATAGAGGGTGAGGCGCATGCGCGACGGCTCCCTGCATGGACATGTGAGTGCAGAGCTCCCGTCCTGCACCGGCACACAACAGCCCCTTGTATCCCGCGCACACCATTCAGCGCCCGCCGGATACCGGGTACACCGAACACCGGGTACACCCCAGGTACTTACCGATGCCGGGAGGATCCAGGAGAGGTCTTTCCCGCACCCTGGGATCCGAGCAGATCCGGCCTGAATTTTCCAATATGGCCGTGCCCGCCACACCAGCGGGAGGACACGACAGGGAGACAGAATCTGAGGACATCTCCGACCCAGTGCACACATCAGTTTCAAGCTTCCCCACAAACTGAGTAACCCACCATTGCCTGATCACTCCCCTGCCTCTACCGAATCCTTTATTGGGAGGACTCTGGAGGAACTTCTATTATCCCCTATGGGGGATCCTGCATCAAGCCCAGGCCTGCAGAGTGACTTACTTCTCGGGGTCCCTAATGGCCCTGCAGATCTACACAGCCTTCTCTCTACATTTTCCAAAATGCTGGCTAGGGGCTTATCGCATACTGCGGCCCAGATTACTTCTACCATACAAAGTGATCTCCACAATTTAGGCTCTCGCATAGAAGCCATAGAGCAAAAAACTGACCATACTGTTGCACGGATGAATCAAAATTCCGCCCGAATTCAAGATCTCCAGGACCAATTGGAAACTGCTCTTGATAAAATAGATGACCTGGAGAACAGATCCAGACAATATAATTTTAGGATCAGAGGCCTTCCTGAATCCATCACAGATATGAAGGCTGCTGTACAATCCTTTATATCGGGTATTATCCCGGATCTCCCTGCACACCGCCTGGAGTTGGACAGAGCACACAGATCCCTCCAACCCCCAAGGAAAGACGGCCTACCTAGGGACATTGTGGTGAAACCACACTTTTACTCAGTCAAAGAGGAAGTCATGAAACACTCCCGGTCCTCGGACCAACTTACGCTACTGGGCCATGCTATCCAGATCTTTGCGGACATTTCTCCCACTACCATCCAACGGAGACGCTCTCTCAAACCCCTCCTCGCTGTCCCCTCCCAGAAAAACAACAAATATTGGTGGCCATTCCTCTTTTGCTTGAGTTTCTCTCATCAACAGAAGACCCTCAGCTTTTCCTCCATCGCGGAGGGGGGAGAGACTGCTTCTAAAACTGGGACTCATCTCCCAGGACCCTTCGGGTGTGAATTCCCAACGGCCCTCCTCTACTAAACGACCTACCCCAGGGAGCCCCCTGGTCCCGCTGTGGCAGAAACAGCAATCCAAGAAATCCAAGGAATCTCGTCCTCCCTGAGATGGCCTCTCACCCCCCTAACGGGGGTCTTGTCTTCTCTTCAGGCTTCACCGGCCCTTTGGGGAACTGATCTTTGGTAGACCTCCTTAACCACTGGCCCTTTCTCATCAAGGACTGCTGTCACTTTACTCCTATTATACGGCTCTCTTGAGCCCTTCGCCTCCCTCCTCCTCCTGTTTCACAGCACCACTTTCTAGTATGTTGTTGGGGTTGCCCCGTGATATCTGTTTGGTGCTCCTTGCCTATGTACAGGAGACTCTCCAGAACAGTTTTGGCCTTCGGGGGACCTCTCTGTGTTTGTCATCACTCTTCGGAGTAATTTTCATTATACTCCTTTCCCTCTGGGAAACAGTGAGACGCTAGATAGCTTTACCTTTTGTTATATTTGATGGCTTACAGTCTGGCGGCACGGACAGGGTGAGGGGATCCCACCTTTTCTTTTCCCTTCCCCCTGCCCGGAGCTGCCCCTTTGCTTATTTAGGGCGTTTGTCGGTGCGGTTGCCATGCACCTTCAGTTGCTCCGGCTGATTCCACGAGATGGCCCTCTCGTGCCCAACCGGAGCACCCACAGGTCTTCCTCTTAGAGACCTGCTTTTTTCTTCCTGGCCTCCTGCGGGCACCCAGGTGTCCTGTGGCAAGCCCAGGAGTGGCTTAATGCCACCCCTGTTTTTTTCTTGTCAGTTATTCAAATGTTTTGGTACTTATTATGCTCTGTACTAACACTTGTGCTTTGTATTGCTCCTCCTCCTTCCTCTTCATTTCTCCCCCTCTCTTCTCCTTGCTACCTTTTCTACTCCCACAGGACTTTCCTTTACAGACGGTCTGGCTCCTCCGGTTTCCTCTCCATTCTCCAGGTTCCCTCTCCAGGCGGATCTCCTGGGATCTCTCCTCGGCTTCCCTCCACCATTGGACACATGACTACCTCTGATTCTCCCCCACCTGTGCTGCGCATAGCATCGCACAATGTCCAGGGTCTCAACTCACCTAAGAAAAGACGTAAATTGTTCCAGTATTATCACTCCATGCATTTAGATATTCTACTCCTACAAGAAACGCATTTCCTCAACACCTACAATCCCTCCTTTATACACCAGAAATATCCCCTGTACTTCCTAGTGAACTCTGACTCTAAAACCAAAAGGGGTGGGTATTTTTTTATCCAGACATATTAACTTCACCCCTTCCAATACACTGCCGGATCCTGATGGCAGATATCTACTAGTCACAGGAGACATTAATGGGATACCTCACACCCTCTTGTCCTATTATGCACCCAATCATGGGCAAGCCTGGTTCTTTTCTAGCTTAGCCAAAATAGTCACCGACAACACAGTAGGTACCCTCATAATGGGTGGAGACTCAAACCTGGCATTTGACCTCTAGACAAGACTAGACTGCGATCCTCTCCCTACAAACAACCCTCCAAACAAAGTCTGCAAGTCGCCAAACTCCTCTCCTCTCTGGGTCTCGTCGACATGTGGCGTGAGCTTAACCCTTCCACGAAAGACTATACGCGTTTCTCCACTCCCCACCAGACTTATGCCCGTATAGACCACATTTTCTTGTCCACCCGTGCTGTCCCACTGACTTTGAAAGCGGGTATCAGAGATACCCCCCTGTCTGACCACGCCATCGTTTTCTTCATTGACTTCCCATCCGAGGCCCTCCTGTCTGGAGGTTAAACGAGGCTCTTTTGTACAACCCGTCACACTGTACCATGATTGAGGCGGATATTAAGGAATACTTTCTCCTGAACGATGTCAATGATATCGCCCCTACCTCCCTTTGGGCAGCTCACAAGGCTGTGATCAGAGGCAAGCTCCTTCAACTCTCCTCGAAACTCAAGCGAGAACGACAGGCCGATATCGCCAAACTGGAAAGCTCCTTCCTATCGCAGGGGATTCCTCCTCTCACTGGATCTCCAGAAAGCTTTCGATATGGTTTCTTGGCCGTATATCTTTGAGGTGCTCGAGAGATGGGGGTTTGGCCCTCGTTTCACTAACACCCTGAGAGCGATTTACTCCTTCCCATCCGTACGTGTCCGTCTTCAGGGCTGCTACTCTGACCCCTTTCCGATTGCTAGGGGTACCCGTCAGGGTTGCCCCCTCTCCCCACTGATCTTTACAATAGCTATCGAATCTTTGGCAATAGCAATCCATCGCAACCCGGACATACAAGGCGTCATCAGTGGCGACCTGAAGCATAAGTGTGCCCTCTTTGCAGACGACCAGCTCCTGTTCATCACCAACCCGTTAATCTCCGTCCCCAATCTCCTTAAAGTTATACAGGTTTTTAGTAAACTCTCCAGACTCTCGGTCAATATGAATAAATCTTGCACCCTGAACCTCTCTCTCTCCCCCACGGAACTTTCCACAGTGCAAAACAATTTTCCATTCAGCTGGAACTCCGACTCCATCCCCTACTTGGGTACTCATCTCACCCCCTCTATTACTTCCCTTTATAACGCCAACTATCCCCCCCCCTCATTAAAAAACTCAAAGGCAGATTTAGCTACCTGGTCTTCCCACACTCTGTCGTGGCTTGGCAGAATAAACGCCATCAAAATGACGTTCCTGCCCCGTATCCTATACTTCTTTAGGTCCCTCCCGATCCCTGTTAAATCGGCTCACCTGATGGACCTGCAGAACGTACTTGTCCGGTTTGTTTGGGGCTCCAAAGGTCACAGTTTTTCTAAATCGATTTTATTTCGCTCTAGACTCCGAGGAGGCCTCGCTCTTCCTAACCTTAAATGGTATTACCAATCTGCCCAGTTAGCTCAATTCTCCACGATATACAAGAGAGGGGCAAACTGGATTGGATTCATTTGGAGAGACAAGCAGTTCCACATTACACACTTGACTTTCTAGCCTGGTGCCCCCCCCAAAGATAGACCCCCCATTCTAGCCCCCACTCTATACGTCTTAACGACCAACTCCTCAAACAATCCGGCCTGGTCTCCAAACTCAAACCCCTTAAGCACATTTTCAACAACCCCCAATTCCCCCCAGGACAAAATATCAAAGCCTTCCATTGGTGGCTAAACAAGGGCCTATTTCGCATTGGACCCTTTAATGCCATGGGGCCCCTCTCTTTCCCACACTGTGTCAATTTCCTCAAAATGCCCCTCACTGAGAGGTATCGCCACTCCCAGATATCACATTTCCTCCACTCCATATGGGACGATAAACCAGACCCTCCACAACTCACTCTCTACAAACGCTGGTGCTCGGAAGCCAAGGACCCAAGAGGAGTGATCTCCCTCATCTACTCAATATTATCCAACAGCGATGTCAAACCTGCATATGCGCAGGCCTGGGAGAGGGATCTGGAGATGGAGTGGGATCTGGACGACTGGGGCTCCCGCCTTCAAAGCTCCTTTACAGGTATACTGAATGTTTCTCTTATCGAAGCCAATGTTAAATTGCTAACCAGATGGTACCTGGTCCCTACCCGCATTGCGGCCATGTTTCCAAAAGCCTCTCCACAGTGCTTTAGAGGCTGCGGTTCATCTGGTGACCACTTGCACACTTGGTGGGCCTGCCCCAAGATCAAGCTGTACTGGAATAAATTATTCCAGATCATTCGTAAGATTCTGGATCATCCTATCGCTCAATCTCCACAAATTACACTTCTCAACGTCAAGGTCCCTAAACTCTCTAAACCTGCTCAGAAACTCCTTCATTTTATGCTTCTAGGAGCCAAACTCACAATAGCCAGAGCATGGAAAACACCCAGGGTGTCCATCAGGGAGACCAAACTTAAGATCTCCTGGATCATGTCACAGGAAAAAATCTCTAGCATTCTCAATAATAATGTAACTTGAGTCCGTCTGGGAGCCCTGGGCTAAGTACGTACAAGTTTCCATTTGATCCGACCACCAGACCCTCTTTCCTCTTCTCTTAGCTAGCCTCTTACGCCTCCTTGGCTCTTACCCCCTTTTACCCCCTTTCCGTCTGTTCTACCTTACTCCCCCCCCACCCTTCTCCACCACCCTCCCACTCTTGGGGGTCATCTCTGAAGGGGTAATATACTGGACCCATATGTCTCGCCACCCATTGGGGGCATGGTGTCCTCTCCTCCTTCCCCTCCTGGAGATACCCTCCGCCTTATCTCATTGTATATTGCCTGTTACTTTTCATTGGGCTCTGCATCCCTCTATATGGGGTTCTTCCTCATTGACCCCAACATATTCTGTTTATGGATATGATCTTCCTCGAATGTTAGTACTCCTCAATTTTATATGTAGTTATCCAGACCATGTCTAATTTGATTGTTCTACCATGTTTTTTGACCTGTATACTTGACTTTTTCTCAATAAAAATTATTGAAAGTAAGATTACATAGAGGGGTGTTTTTAAGCTGCAAAAAAAAAAAAAAAAAAGTCTGACGCTCCTAAAAGCAGCTGCAAAAACTCCGTGTGCATGAGGCCTTACTGGGAATAATAGTGGCAGTGCTGTAAATGATTCTTAGAAACTTCAAAATTTGAACTCTTTTATGCAGTTATGACATCTACTGTATCTATGCGTTGATGGAAGCAATGGTGCATTATAAGTTTTAAAACTTTAAATCTACTGTTTGCAGCATACATCAGTTTTCCAATTGAAGTTCATTCACACTAGCTGTGGTGACTGGCGTTTTACTGCATCCAAACAATGCAAGTCACTGCAAGGGAACATAAAAAAAACATAAAAAAAAAACAAACAATCTTCTATGTGCTTGGTTCAAATTGCAACAAAGTGCCTGGGAGCTAAGCAGTGTGGTGCTGAAATCGGAATACTGCTTGTATTTTTCCACAACAGACCAGATCTCATCTGGTGGCTCCGTGTACTGTTCATTTCTATGCATCGCAGCTAGAAATGAATGAAATGTAATTTTGATGTTTCAATAAAAGTTAGAAAAAAAGAAAAAGGAAAAAAAAAAAAAGGAAAAATCAGTACAACTCACCATCTCACCACTCCTTCCCATACCTTTTTCCATTGACAGCTGCCTGCACAGTGGAAGCCTGCATTTTACAGGGCAGGCCACACAGTGCACAGGCTCCTATGATACTTTAGGGGCATTTCTCCTTTTGGATTATACAAGAGACTTTAGTACTTTAATAAGTTTGATGCATATGCCTCCAATTTAATATTACTAGAATATGTGAAGTTGCCATTCATTGATACCAAGGCCTCTTCAAGGGGATGATTTGTCCCATGAAGTGAAATGTTGTTTAGTATGGTAAATGTTTTCCTTCATACTTGTGTGCTCTAGATTATTTTTAGTATAGGAGGGCAACCGTTTCACTGTGCATCCTAAAACCAACAATCTGGTTCATTTTTATGGGTATTTAATCCTACTTACCTGTCGGGATATAAAAAGAGGAGGGTGTTGGCTAGTTTTTAAATATAGATTGGTTTAGAGCTTAGACAACTGTTGGTGCATTTACAGAACTCTAGAAAGTATGTTTTTTTTTTTTGTTTCAATAACTGGATTTTTGTCTTACCGTAAAACCCTTTTTTCTGAGGTTCACTGACGGACACAGCTCCATGTCTTCTAGACCCTTGGGCTTATGCTGCTAGGAGTAGGACTAGGCGGAAAAATTTTTGGCTACGCCCCTGAGGCAGTCCCAGGTGGTCTACCATCACTTCCTGCTGTAGGACTTCAGTTTGTAACATATAACTCAACCCAACAGAGGGGCGGGTGCTGTGTCCGTCAGTGAACCTCAGAGAAAAAGATTTTACGGTAAGACAAAAATGCAGTTTCTCTTTAGTTCACTGACGGACACAGCTCCATGTCTTCTTAGACCCTTGGGATGTCCCAAAGCAGTATCAACATGAGGGGTGGGAAAAACACAGCAATACATATATTTCCCAACAAGGCTAAACATAGCCAACAAGGTAAAACAGGAGCTCAACCAGGAACAACTGGAGCTCACCACCAGGGAAAAATATACCTTCAAGAGGCGGGAGCCTCTGCAACTGCAGCCTGCAAAACCTTGCGGCCGAATGCAGCATCCAAAGATGCAAGTACATCCACCTTATAAAACTTTGTGAATGCGTGTGCAAATGACCACGTAGCCGCCTTGCACACCTGAACCACTGACGCCTGATGACGGAAGGCCCAGGAGGCACTGAACGCCCTCGTAGAATGCGCCTTGACAGGGAAAGGAGGAACCTGACCTTTAACAGAATAGGCCTGCTCCACAGTCTGCCTGATCCATCAGGAAATGGTCGCATCAGATGCAGCCTGCCCCTCCATCTGTAAGAACAAACAAACAAGAATTGGATTTCCGAATCAACTCAGTCACCGCCAGGTACATCCGAATTGCCCAGACTTTATCCAGAAAATCTAGAGCAGTTTTAGGATGTTTCAGCTTAGGACATAAGGTAAGCAACACAATATCTCCATTCAAATGAAACCCCCGAGAGAACCTTTGGAAGGAACGCCTGACAGGGTCGTAACACCACTTTGCCCTATGAACAACCAGGTAAGGTGACCTACAGGATAACGCAGACAACCCTTCGCGCAGAGGTAATAGCGACCAAAAAGGCCACCTGCTGCGACAGAGTGAGCAAAGGAAGTTCACAAATGTTTTCAAAAGGAAGCTTTTGAAATACCGACAGTACCAAATTGAGATTCCCATAGAGGTACCAGGGAAGAGCCAGATGGCAAACTCCCTGTACAAAAGTGGGAACTAAGGACTTTGCCGCCAGCAGCCTTTGGAAAAATATAGCCAAAGCGGAAATCTGGCCCTTGATGGTGCCCAGAGCCAAATGTTGATCTACACCTAGTTGTAGAAACAACAGGCCAGACACAGAAAAGGAATGGGGAGAAACCCCCGAGACTCACACCAAGTAATGTACGCCTTCCAAACTCGATGATAAACCTTCCTGGAAGTAGATGTCCTAGTTTTCAACAGCGTAGGAATCACCGACTCCGACAGCCCTCTGTCCTTCAGCACCTGGCTTTCAATAGCCAGGCCGTTAAAGCCAGCGACCGTAAAGCAGGATGGAAGATTGGTCCCTGAGACCGATCTTCCCTGAGAGGAAGTTTCCAAGGGACATCTACTACCAGCCTTACCAGGCCTGCGTACCAAGACTGGCGAGGCCAGTCTGGTGCCACCAGAATGACTAGATGCCCTTTCACCTCGATTCTGCGTAGCAGTCTCAACAGAAGTTGTTTTGGAGGAAAGGCGTAAATCAGAAGATACGGACCCCAAGGGGCCACCGCGGTGTCTGCGGCGTCGGCCAGAGGATCCCGAGACCTTGGCACAAACCCCTGCACCTTCCTGTTGAGACAGGAGGCCAACAGGTCCACATCGTGGGCCCCCACCGGAGACACAGCTGATAAAACCACGTGAAGAGACCATTCTCCTTGATCCAACGTCTGCCACCTAAGATAGTCTGCTTGCCAATTCTCTACCCCCGGAATGTGCACAGCAGAGAGGGCCGGAAAATAGCCGGCTACTTCCCGGGCTGCCAGGGCACTCCTTGTGCCCCCTTGATGATTGACATATGCCACTGCCATAGCATTGTTCGATTGTATCCTCACCGGACATCCCTGCAGACAATCTATCCAGATACAGACAAAGCCTGATTGCCCGAATCTCCAGGATGTGGATCAGCAGACTGGACTCATCGAGTCCAAACACCTTGAGCAAAGTATACTCCCAAGACACATCCCCACCCAGACAGGTTGGCATCCGTGGAAATCACTGTCCAATACAGGGGAAGAAAAGACTTTCCCAGGTGAAGCACCGGGCAGTGGAGCCACCATATCAGAGACCCTCTCGTACCCCGACTCAACAGGATCAGATCGTCTAGTGACTGCGGATCCTTGTCCTATTTGGCAAGAATCTCTATTTGCAGATGTCTGGTATGGAACTGAGCAAACCGAACCACCTCGAAGGTGAAGACTATCAGACCCAGCACTTGCATGCAAGTCCTGAGCGGCGACCAATGGTTGGACGCCAGGAGCCAAATCGCATCCTGAAACTTCAGTAGTTTCGCCTGTGAACACACACCCAGGCTGATGCTGAATTGTGGACAGAGGACGGAGTCAAAGCCAATTTCTGAAAATTCAGTGTCCATCTGAACTCCTGTAGAGTTCGCACAGTAATATCCAAGTCGATTTCTAGAACCGAAGAGGACTGCATGCAGAAGCAGATCGTCCAGGTAAGCTAGTACCACAATCCCCTTCTGCCGAAGCAAGGCCAACACTGGGACCAAAACTTTTGTGAACATCCACGGATTGATAGTGCTTCTCGCCCATGGCAAAGCGAAGAAAACACTTGTGCCCGACATATATTGGAATATGGTAAGCGTCCTCGAGTTTGATAGAAGCCAAAAGATCCCCTTGATGAAGGAAAGCCACTACAGTGCGGATGGACTCCATCTAAAATTTCTGAACCCGCACAAAGTGGTTCAGAGCCTTGAGGTCCAAGATCAGGCAGGCCTTGCCTTATTTCCTGAGAATGGTAAACCGATTTAAATAAAAAACGTTCCGACTCTGGAACCGGCACAATGACTCCTTGTGCGAACAGGTCCTGCACTTCCCCGTAAAGGCCCTGCAGCCAATCGTGAGACAGGCGTGAATTGGAAGGAAAGAAGCTTGCCGGAGGAAAGACCTGAAACTCGATCTTGTTGACGAACCAAATCGTGGACCCATTAGTCCTGAATAAGCAAGGTCCACGGGTCCGGAAAGAAGCAAAGATGTCCCCCCACCCCAGATACGGGTGAGGGCATCCCTTCAGGCTAGGGAAGGTTTGCCTGCGGAACCAGTAATGACCGCTTTTGACTTACCAATCCAGGACCAATCCAGGGAGTTACGGGTGGATCTTGAAACCTTTTCCTGCGATCCAGTAGAACGAAAAGGCCGCTTGAGCGCCAAGAAAAAAGGGACCACCTTTACAACGAGGTCCCTTGCCCCTAGCAACCTGCGGAAGTAAGGTACTCTTGTCTCCCATAAGACCCTTAAGGATTTCCTCCATAGATGCACCGAAGAAACGGTCACCTACAAAAGGTATATCAGTAAGCACCTTTATAGAAGCCTGGTCGGCCGACCAGTGCTTCGACCAAATCATGCGGCGAAGGACCACCGCCATCACAGATACTCTGCCAGCCAAAGGGGCCGCATCCAAAGATGCAACACAAATGTACTGTAGCCCCTGGATCAACTGATCTGCCAGCTCAGGAGGATGTTGATTCCCTTCCAGATCCTGTCGTAAAATTTTTGCCCACTCCGTTAACGTCTGGGATACCAAGGTGATACCAAACACCGGCCTCAACATTGAACCTGCCACGGTGAAAAAGGTGACGAACCAGAGCCTCAGCTCTCTTGTCCACGGGATCCTTAAAGGATAGAGAATCCTCCACCGGCAAAAGTGTGGCCTTTTTTAGCCTGGAAACCTGAGTCCACCGACGGTGGAACCGTCAGTTTCTTTAGGAGAGACTCTTCAATAGGATAACTACTAGCGAAACGCTTAGGAATTACAACCATACGTTTCGGGGAGCCCCACTGACTAGAGACAATCTTGTCAAATTAGGCAGGAAAGGGAAACACCTTAGTCACCTTGGAAGATCTGCAGGTGCCAAACTGCACCGGCATCTGCAGACATCAGCTGAGTCATCCGATTTTAAAGTTTCCTGCACTGACACAATCAATTCCTCCACCAGCGCCTTTTCATGCGTGGGTTCAGAGGAAGAGGATTCATACTCCCTGTTCGAGCACTCAGGGTGCGTGGATGCAGACCCAGAGGGCTGACTCGCTTCCGTGGCGGCCAAATCCACCTCAGACTATGAGGAGACAGGATACAGGTGAAGGCAGGGGGCGCATCTTGCTAGGCCGCCTTTGCAGGGCCTTGTCAACCTTTGACACAAGTGACTACAGGGACACCATCATGGTCGCCAGGGCAGACGGAGACCCAGAACGTCCCGCAGCTTCAAGGAGTGGGTCAGGTGGTGATATACGTTCCAAGGGCTCCATGGTTAAATCAGAGCCATACTGTACCCAAAAGAAAAAAAACTTTTTTTTTTTTTTCCTTCTTTCTTTAGAAAAAAACCCACTGCACACCGCTCGGAGCGCCACAAGGATCAGTGCACCCGTGGCGCTGTATAAAGCAGAAGGACTGTATACAGAGACTCACCACCATGCACCTAGAGCTGAATCCAGAGCGCCAAACAGTCTGCCACACTGCGATCAAAGAGGAAGAGCTGACACTGTCACTAGAGGCCCCCCGCAGCACGTCACTGCACTGGACTTCAAGAAAATGGCCGCTGCATAGACTACAATGGGAAACCCAAAACATGGCCACTGGACTACACAAACATGGCCGCCGAGGCTGAAAACAACCATCCACTGCAAAACCACGCAGGACCAGGGACCCCAAAGTAGTAATAGTCCACCAGGGGGGAGGCCCCCAGGGACCCCCCACCCGCAGTGCAATAAGTGCAGGCACCCCTAACAGGGAGCCGCCAGCGGCACACTCCCACAGCCCTCCGGTCCAGCACCAGTGTAACACTCCCACCCAGAAACACCCATGCACCCCAAAGAGGAACTAGGGGAGAGGGCTGGGGGCAGGTAAGGGCGATCAATGCAGGATGAACCCCGATAGGGAGAGGGGGGAAATCATGAAGCGAAGAAGAAGGACACAGAGGGGCCTACAATCCCTAGGAAGGGCCCGTGACCACCCCAGCAATTCCCAGAGAAAAAAGAGAGGGGACACTACTTACCACACCTTGGCATTAGGCGGGCACCACTCCCGGCAGTCCACCACACCATCTTGGAATGGGGAGTGTTGCGGCCAGGGGTATGCTGCGACTCGAATCGTGACCGTTGTTGTGACCAGGGCTATGCGACCTTGCGAGGTGTTTCACTTGCCGGCCAGCCCCCCGTCCAGTGGGGCTATTTTGCGGGCCAACCTAGTGCGGAGCTAATAGTTGGGACACGCTCAAAGGCCAGACTGGGAAGGCCATATGAATATCCAGTGTGTTGCCCAGTCCAGCTGTTGATTGTAGTTCACACAGGAACAGAAAATAACAAAGAAAAAAGAAAAAATTCCATTTAAAAAATAAAAAAAAAAACAGGACTGCAGATCCCAGCAGGGAGCTAGGTACTTACTCCTGACTAGGCAGAAAAATGGTATACCCCCTTGGACTGCCTCAGGGGGTAGCCAAAATTGTTTCCGCCTAGTCCTACTCCTGAAGAGAGCAGCATAAGCCCAAAGGTCTAAGAAGACACGGAGCAGTGTGCGTCAGTGAACGAAAAAGAATATATATTTTAACTGTGTGAGTGAACTTAACTCCTTTTTTTATTTTACACTTCTCCAATTCTTATTTCCATTGTGTTCGGAGTAGATTTCACCACAGGTGTTTTAAACCATCTCCGTGCCCAATAAGACTTGTTAAAAACAAAGTAATTTACATAGACACACCTGTAGGGGGCTGTCCCACTGGCCCAATACCCCCCTGCTATCAGCATTCCCAACTCAGTTTGGTAGCAAGCAGTTAAAAGTCCAAAAAAACCCCAACAAGAGGGGCGGGGGCGGCGACTGTCAAGAGGACTCAGAAAGGAATTTTACGGTAAGATTTTACAAAAATTCAGTTTTCTCTTATGTCCTCTGACAGTCGCCGCCCACTCATACAGTCTTCACCAATGGGATGTCCCAAAGCAGTGTAGACATCAGGGGTGGGAAACGCAACTGTCACAAAGGCAACGCAGCACCCAAGTCAGAGAAAGGAACCTTAACTGAACAGAAAGGTAAATCCTCTGGATAACAAAAAAGCTCAACTGGAGCAAACAACCCAGGAAAGCAAATAAACAAGGGGGAAACAACCCCAACAGTCAGGGACCCGCAAAACTAGGGCCCCATCAAAGCACAGCCGCACACAGAACTTTGCGGCCAAAGGAAGCATCAGCAGATGCCAGAACAAGTTTGTAGAATTTTGAAAAGGTGTGCACAGACGACCAAGTCACAGCCTTGCACACCTGGGCCACCGAAGCCTGATGCCGGAAAGCCCAGGATGCACTCACCGCACCTGGTAGAGTGCGCCTTGACGGCGGAGGGCGGAACCTGTTCCCTAATCAAATAGGCCTGCACAATCGTCTGCCTGATCCATCTAAAAATGGTTGCCGCAGACGCAGCCAAACCCTTCCAAGGTCCCTCAGGAAGGACAAAAAGAGAATCCGACTTTCTGAAGGATTCAGTGGACGACAGGTAGACCCTGATCGCCCAAACAACATCCAAGGAATGCAAAGCACACTCCTTAGGATGCTTAGGATTCACACACAGTGAAGGTAAGACAATATCCTCGTTAAGGTGAAAATCCGAAACCACCTTAGGAAGGAAAGATTGGTTAGGTCGCAAGACCACCTTATCCCTATGAACCACCAGGTAAGGGGAGCGGCAAGACAAGGCCGTCAACTCAGACACTCTGCGGGCAGATGTGATTGCCACCAGAAAGGCAACCTTTCTCGTCAGCAGAGGTAGAGAAATTTCCCTAATGTTTTCAAAGGGAGGACGTTGCAAAACAGACAAGACCAAGTTTAAGTCCCAAGGAGGTAAAGGTGTCCTCCGAGGAGGAGCCAAATGACGCACACCTTGAATAAAGGTGCGTATCAATGAATTAGACGCCAAGGGGCGCTGAAAAAGGATGGCCAGCGCAGATAACTGACCCTTAATAGTGGTCAGCACAAGATGCTGGTCCACACCAGATTGGAGGAAGGCAAACACCCTCGCCACCAAAAAGGAGCGAGGATGACTGCCCCTGGATTCACACCAGGCAAAATAAGCCTTCCAAGTACAGTAATAGATCTTACAGGACGAGGCCTTCCTAGCCTTGAGAAGGGCAGGAATGACCGCCGACGAGAGACCCTAATCTCTCAAGACCTGGCTTTCAACAGCCACGCCGTTAAAGCCAGCGACCGTAAAGCAGGATGGAAAATCGGCCCTTGAGACAATAGATCGTCCCGTAAAGGGAGTCGCCACGGAGGCTCGACGATCAGTTGCATGATGTCCACGTACCAAGACCGGCGCGGCCAGTCTGGGGCCACCAGAATCACCAACTTCCGTTCCGAGACCAGCCTGCGAAGGAACCTGGACAACAACTGAATCGGAGGGAAGGCATAAATCATGCGATACTGATCCCAAGGCACCACCAGTACATCTGAGGCGTCTGCCAGAGGGTCGCGCATTCTTGCCACGAACCTTCCCACCTTGTTGTTCAGCCGAGATGCAAACAGATCCACATCTGGGATTCCCCATTTCGCACACAGCATCTGGAACACCTCCGGGTGTAGGGACCATTCCCCCTGGTCCAGGGTCTGGCGGCTCAGATAGTCGGCCTGCCAATTCTTCACACCCGGAATGTGAACCGCAAAAATCGCCGGGACATGAGTCTCGGCCCAAGTCAGAATCTCGGTCACCTCCAGGGCCGTCCAGGGCACTCCTGGTGCCCCCTTGGTGATTGATGTAAGCCACCGCAGTGGCGTTGTCCGTCTGTACCCGAACAGGGCGACCCCGAAGCTGATCCGACCAACGGAACAAGCACAGCCTGATCGCTCGCAGTTCCAAGATATTTAATCGGCAGGGAGGATTCCTCCTCCGACCAAATGCCCTGGGCAGACAGAATGCCCAGCACGCCACCCCAGCCCGACAGGCTGGCATCCGTGGTGATCACCGTCCACAACAACGGGCTGAAGGATGTCCCCCCCATCAGAGCCAGGGACTGAAGCCACCAGAGAAGATCCACTCTGACCTGACGGCTCAGAGATATCCTCCTTTCCAAGGATTGAGGAAGCCTGTCCCATCTGGCCAGGATCTCCGCTTAAAGAGATCGCGTGTGGAACTGTGCAAACGGTATCGCCTCGTAGGCCGAAACCATCAACCCCAGGGACTGCATGCAGGTCCGGAGTGATGAGGAGTCGTTGTCCCTGAGGGACCTGACCTCACTCTGCAGAGTCCGGAGCTTTTCAACCGGCAGAAAGACTTTTGCTTGGGCAGAGTCCAGAACCATTCCCAGGTAAGGGAGACGAACAGAAGGGGACAAGGTCGACGTCTGCACGTTGATGGTCCACCCGAACTCCTGGAGCGTCTGAACGGTAATCGACAGATCGCGTAATAGGCTCGGGCTGGCACTCGATCTTAACAGGAGATCGTCCAGATATCCCAAGATCGCAATTCCCTGTGCCCGCAACAGGGCCAGAACAGGAGCCAGCACCTTGGTAAACACCCTTGGAGCCGAAGCAAGACCAAAAGGTAACGCCACAAACTGATAGCGTTCCTCCGCGATTGCAAATCGGAGGAACCTCTGGAGACCCTCGAAAATGGGGATGTGTAAATACGCATCCTTGAGATCGATGGAAGCCAGGAAATCTCCTGGGCTTAAAGAGCCCACCACCGAACGGAGGGATTCCATGCGGAACTTCTGAACCCGCACGAAGCGGTTCAGAGCTTTCAAGTCCTTGCCCTCCTTTCTGGGCACAGTGAACAGATTTGTGTAAAACCCCCGAAATCTGTCCTGATGAGACACCGGGACAACCACCCCCTGGGCGAGGAGATCCTGAACCGCCCGATGAAGATCGCGTAACCGATCTGGGGTCAAATGAAGATTTGAGGGAAAGAATCTGTCCGCTGGTCGCAAAAGGAATTTGATCTTGTATCCCGATCTAATGATTTCCTGAACCCACCTGTACGGAATCCGGAACAGCCATGGTCCTAGAAAACCGGGCAGACGTCCCCCCACCCCTGGAACGGGTGAGGGCGTCCCTTCAGGTCGAGTCGGCGGGACCGGCCGAGCCAGCATGGTTCGGTTTTGGCTTGCCCGCCCAGGGCTTCTTCTGACCACCATGGCCCTTAAAAGGTCTACCCTTGTCCTGCGCCTTGAAGGCACGAAAGGACCCTTGATTTGGTTTAAAGGAAGGGCCCCGCTTACCGCGGAAAACTTTTCCCTTGGGGTTCTGGGGCAGCAGAGTGCTCTTGCCCCCAGTAACTCCCTTAACCAATTTGTCCAGGGATTCTCCAAAGAGACGATTCCCCGCATAAGGAATGTCAGACACCGTCTTCCTGGAGGACTGGTGAGGCCGACCAGCTCTTCAGCCAAACCAGACGACGGGTCAGCACCGCGACACCAGATAGTCGTGCTACTAGAGGAGCCTCATCCAAGGCCGCGTCACACAGGTACAGAACCGCCTGACGCATCTGATCCAACATCTCCACAGTAGTCGGATGGGCGGAATCCGCCTCCAGAGTGCGTTTGAGCACCCGGGCCCAATCAGCCACAGCCTGAGAAACCATAACAGATGCGAAGACGGGCTTCAGCAAAGAACCCGCCACCGTATAAGTGTGGCAAGCAAGTGATTCCACCCGCCTATCTGTAGGGTCCCTAAACACCGGAGAATCCTCCGAGGGCATAAGAGTGGCCTTGTTCAACCTGGACACAGTGTGATCCACTTTAGGGGACACAGTCCAGCGCGAATCCGTAGGAAACGCAAAAGGGTAACGGAACCGAAACCGTTTTGGCACCACAAAAGGGCGTTTTAAATTACACCATTGTTCGTTCACAGTTTCGTGAAACTCGGCGGAACAGGGAAAAACCTGTGCCTTCTGGGTCCTGCGAGTCCCAAAGGAAGACTGCTTACCTGGCGGGTGGGGCTCATCCTCTAAACGCAGTCTCTTTAATAGAAGCAATGAGCGCAGTCACAGCAGCGCGTTCTTTGGCCGTTTCAGGCAAAAAATCATCCCCATTATCCTCTTCCACCTCCCCATCAGAAGGAAAGGACTGAGACCCCTCAGGCGGGGCAAGGTCCAAGGCAACCATATCAGACTCAGAATCAGAAGAAGGCGAAGGCCTAATGCGCTTTCTAGAAGCCCGTTCTGACATCAACAAGTCCACCTTGGACGCTAAAGTAACCAGTGCAACAGCTAAAGAAGGAGGAGAATCAGGAGTGGCTGATTCATTAACCAAGGCTGGGGGAAATTTGCTGTCCTGGGACTCCATGACAAGTATAAGGACGCTGGCCCTTTAAAACGCGATTGCGGCGCCCACCGCAATGTACTGCAAGTAAAAGTATCCCACTGAGAGAGGAAAGACACCGAAAGCAGAGAAATATCCCCAGAAACAGCAAAAAAGGCCCCCAGGAGTGTTACCACGCTGCTCCACGATCTCTCTTCATGTAGAAAAGGAAGTGATGTCACACCGACAGAGGACTATTATATTTGGTCTAAGGAAAAATGGTTGCCAATGCAAAAGAATGGGAGGCTCCGGGAAAATAGCCACCGAACATGTGTAAAAAGGAAGCACCTTGCCACACACAATATGGCGCCTGAAGGCGCCAAAACACTACAGAGAGGAGCTGCAGAGGCCAAGCAGCTGCCCACACCAAAAATGGCGGTCCCGCGGTTTTTACACTGCAGCGGGCCGCCGCACCATGACTGTACCCCCAATTACACCAGTATAGTGCGGACAGGGTTAGGGACCCCCACACAGCAGGACATGCTCAGAAGCCCCCGCAGGGATCGGGAGGGATGCGAGCCCCGGACACAGCCATGAGTGGAGACAGACGCACAGAACATAATCCCCTGACAGAGGCCACACACAGATAGCAATACTTACCGCTTCACAGGGCATGGGAGCCTCCAGAACGCGGGAACCCCCCACGCCAGACAGCGGGGGGGTCGGCAGCCAAGAAGAGGACGCGTCTCACGGTCAGAACCGCATGTTGAGGCATCCCAGCGAGGTAGCCACGCAGGCTTGTGCCCCTGAGGACAGGGGCAGGCCGTTTGCGAGGCCAGGACGCACACATAGCCTGTTAAACGCTCAATGGCGGGCTGGGATTCCCTAAGATCCTCTGTCCTGAAATATCAGGACGACCAGTTCGATTCCCAGCTCTGCAAACGCTGTAGTCTTCCGGAGAACCGACTAACTAAGCGCATATCAAATAAAAAGCTAGTAGTGTAAAGAAAAAACACATTGCAGCAAATAAAAGTATTAAAATAGAAGAAAGGCTGAGACCGTAGCCCCAGCACAGGGAAAGCCTATCTTACTCCTTAAAGCGGTTGTAAACCCTATGAAAAAAAAAATAAAAAAAAAAAAACCTGCAAGACAAAAGGCATAATGAGCTAGTATGCATCGCATACTAGCCCATTATGTTTAACTTACCTTAAAACGAAGCCCCGACACGGACCCCCGGACATCGATGCGGGCGCTGCCATGATCCCTCGTCGTCTCTTCCGGGTTCGGCGGCTCCGGCGCGCTGATTGGCCGGAAGAGACGGCTCCAGCGCGCTGATTGGCCGGAGCCGCAAGGACATCACTCCCGCGCATGCGCGCGGGAGTGATTTTTCCGGCAAGCTCCCGGCAAGTTAATTGAAGGTCCCCCCGGACCTTCAGAGCGCATGCGCCGCTCGCGCGAGCGGCTGCATGCACTGTAAATATCTCCTAAACCGTGCCGGTTTAGGAGATATTATTTGTACCTACAGGTAAGCCTTATTATAGAGACAATAAGCCTTGAGACAATAGCCAGTCGTGCATGGGGATGGGTTGGGGGAGGTTGGGCTGTCTCCCTCTCACCTGTTCCCCATCCACCCATTAGCGGCCATGTGCCTCCAGTGTGAGGACACTAAATTAAGAGTGTAGGACTGCAGATTTAAACAGGGTGCCGTGACGTGGCTCTGCAGCTTTCACATGCGTTTGCAAATGTGTGTCAACTGGGTACTGCTGGCTGGTACTGCTGGCTCGTGGGTACTACTGTGGGTAATACTGGCTGGTGGGTACTGCTGGCGAAGTGTGAGGTGCAGCGCAGAGATGATGCTTCTGTAGCTCAGCTCTCCTCTCACAGGCGGTGTGCATTTGATATCACTCCGCCTGTAATAGAACGAAGCTGGAACTACAGCATCGGCTTCATTCTGTCAGCTGAGCTCTGACACAGACAGCCGGGATATCGCCCGGGTGTCAGGCAGACATCCCAAGTCTGTGGCATGCGGGCTACAGCTGTCTGTGTCATAGACACATAGAACACTAAGAATCGTCAACATTCAGGATTAAGATCATGGGGGGGGGGGGGTTGAATTGACAGACGCAGCTTCATATCTTCTTGACCATTGGGTTATACTGCCCCCTATAGGAGTAGGACACTAGGCATGAAAAAACTTTACCACGCCTATGGGGCTGTCCCTGCAGGTATAACCCCACATACACTGCTATAGCCCTCAGTTTTGTTGCAAGCAGTGTTTTAGAAGAACACAACCCCATTCCACTCAAATAGAGGGGCGGGTGCTCCATCTGTCAATGAACTTCAGAGAAAAGGATTTTATGGCAAGTCAAAAATCCAGTTTTCTCTATCGTTCATTGACAGACGCAGCTTCACATCTTCTTGACCATTGGGACGTCCCAAAGCAGTATTTGCATGAGGGGTGGGAAAAACAATGCAAAAAAGAATGTAATTTCCCAAGGCTAAATGTAGCCAACCAAGTAACATGGAGCTCCCCCAGGAAAAACATACACCCTCAAAGAGAAAAATAAAATCCCTTTTAGACAGCAGCCTGCAAAACCTTGTGGGCAAAAGAGGTATCTGAAGATGCCAACACATCTACTTTGTAGAATTTTGTGAACGTGTGCAGTGACAACCATGTTGGCGCCTTGCAAATATGCATCACTGACGCCTGATGGCGAAAAGCCCAGGAAGCGCTCAGAGCCCTAGTAGAGTGCGCCTTCACAGGAGAAAGTCAGAAAGAGCCTTTTTAGAGGCCTGGTCCACAGACCAGCTCTTTAACCACACCATGCATCTAATAGCAATCCCCACCGCAGACACTCTGGCCACCAGGGGAGCTGCATCCAGCGACGCATCAAAAATATATACAGAAATATACACACCATCTGGTCCATTAGCTCAATCAGACCTGGAGAGAGCTGCTCCATTTCCAAGTCACCTTTCAGAAACTTCACCCACTCTGTTATCACAAAGACTGGTTTTAGTATGGAGCCCGCTAAAACATGTAAATGGCGGGACAGAGACTCAATCCATTTATCCAAAGGGTCAGTAAAAGCCGGGGATTCTTCCACCGGAACTACCGTAGACTTGTTCTGTCTGGAAACTGGATGATCCACCTTACCTAGCACGGTCCACCTAGTGGAAACCGCATCCGCGAAGAGGTAACGTTGTTTAAAACGCTTGGGCACCACTAACCTCTGTTTGATGGATCCCCACTGTTCCTTGACAATGTTGTCAAAAAGTTCCGCACAGGGAAATACCTTGCCCGACTTCTGGGATTTGCGGGTGCCAAAAGACACTTGTGTCCCAGAAATTGTAGACTCCTCTGCCATTTTTAATGTTTCCCGCACGGATACTATAAGTGCTTCCACCAGCACGCTTTCCCGTGCCGTGGCTGACGAGGACATGTCCTCGCCATCAGAATGCGATGACACAGATCAACCAAGGTGGGGTGCATCCGCGGTGGCCATATCTGCCTCAGAATCTGAGGATACCACAGAGGGAGGTGACGGTAAGGGCGCTTTTCAGCTTGCAGCACTTTTTAAAACAAAATCCACTTTCGACACCAGGCTTTTCAAAACTGCTGTAAAAGCAGACAGGGGCTGCAACCCAGAGGGTCCCGCAGCTGCACTGAGGGGGTCTGTAGGTGAAATTTTCTCACGGTCACTTTAAAAAAAATTGCAAAAATGCAATTTGCACCGCTGCACTAGCCGTACCACAAGTCCCAGCCTAACACAGCCTCTAGCAGTGTGAATGAGGAATACCTACAGGGAACCCAAAAACATTATCGCCAAACTGGTCTGAAAGCTTTAGGAACGTTCCTTGCTGAAGATAGAAAAGATCTGGCACAGGAAATGAAAAGCACCTGGGTCATGCCAAGAGCCTTTAGTGTCTCCCCATGCTGTCCAGCGATCGCGGACTGCAAGAAAAATGGCCGCCCCATGCATTCCTATGGGGAACTAACAAAACCTGGTCGCCCATGCATTGTAATGAGAAACTTTTTTACATTAAGGCAAAGCAGAAGCCTACAGCAAAATGGCAGCCCCCACGGCGCACCATGCGGTCTCCATGACCCCCATGGGGCTTGTAACGGACCGTTTCAGCAGACAAGGGGTTAAAATCCGTTTAGCGATATGCCCCTTTCTGAGAGACAGGCACAGCTACTTGCAGGACACCAAACTCCCGAACTGGATACAAAATAGCACTCCAACTTGGAACCTCACGAATAGCTGCTAGCAGACGAACAGGAAAAGCATACATCAGCTTATACTCCTAGCAATCAGTCTCCAATAGCATACAGTGAATTCCCCCAAGAACGAGACAAAGCTCCGAGTTGAGGGTAAAACAGGAACATTTATTGGAGGAACACAGCACACTTTTATACAAAATTTGGAACATCCTTCCCCCAACAACCGCTTTCCCATTGGTCAATTTCACAGTACCTGCAGTCCCCCATAAGGTCCTCTCCAGACATGCAAATGAGGGCTCAAAAATGAGTCAGTAGTGATTGGTCAGATAGCTTGACCAGGAGGGCTGCTATGCAAATGAGGACTTGAAAATGAGTCAACAGGGATTGGTCAGATAGCTTTGACCAATGCAAGGAGACAGAAGCCACAGGGGGCAATCAATGGAGACTGGGCTCCCAATTCCCTGCTGTATCTCCCGCTGGGGAATGGAGACTGGGCTCCCAATTCCCGGCACATCACACTGCCACTGGGGAATGGAGACTGGGCTCCCAATTCCCAAAAAATCACGCTGTCGCTGGGGAGGGAGGACACTGCTCTCCTCTCCCTGTACTTCGCACTGCCTTCCCGGCATATAACTCTGCTGCTGGGGGGCAAGTACAACTACCTCTGCCCCCTGTAACTCAGCCTGCCGCTGGGGAGGGGGGATGCTGCTCTCCTCTCCCTGCACTTTACACTGCCGCTGGGGAATGGAGACTGGGTTCTCCTCTTCCCTTAACTGTACCTGCCGCTGGAGTTCCTCCCAACGTGCCAGCTGGCCCTCTCTCTCTGCCCTATCTAGCAGAGTCCCGAAAACTAAGTTCTTTGTGAACCGCTTGGATCTCTCCAGTGGATTGGGTCCGAAGAAGCTCATCCGTAACCACACCATACGGTCATATTCTTTCAGAGAATATCTGTACTCCACTGCTGGTTCCATGCTGGTGCTGTCAGGGTCGCTGTACTGGGACATGCGTTGCCCTCAATTGTAAAATCCAGAGCAATGGTGTCTCCTGTAGCTGTCCTTCTGGCTGTAGGAACGATCCCGCCGCTTGCCACCAATTGGAACGGACCGTTTCAGCAGACAAGGGGTTAAAATCCGTTTAGCGATATGCCCCTTTCTGAGAGACAGGCACAGCTACTTGCAGGACACCAAACTCCCGAACTGGATACAAAATAGCACTCCAACCTGGAACCTCACGAATAGCTGCTAGCAGACGAACAGGAAAAGCATACATCAGCTTACACTCCAAGCAATCAGTCTCCAACAGCATACAGTGAATCCCCCCAAGAACGAGACAAAGCTCCGAGTTAAGGGTAAAACAGGAACAACATTTATTGGAGGAACACAGCACACTTTTATACAAAATTTGGAACATCCTTCCCCCAACAACCGCTTTCCCATTGGTCAATTTCACAGTACTTGCAGTCCCCCATAAGGTCCTCTCCAGACAGGCAAATGAGGGCTCAAAAATGAGTCAGTAGTAATTGGTCAGATAGCTTGACCAGGAGGGCTGCTATGCAAATGAGGACTTGAAAATGAGTCAACAGGGATTGGTCAGATAGCTTTGACCAATGCAAGGAGACAGAAGCCCCAGGGGGCAATCAATGTAAACTATAGTCAGACACAGAACAATGGTTCCCTAACGAGCCCTCAATACACATTACTCTGAGTGTCAATACATCCCTTAGCAGACAACAGGTGAGGTCATTAGCACACCTGACAATAGCTGAATGGAGAGCCACCTCAGACAGTCCGTCTCCTCAGAACTTCCTGTAATGACCATTTTAGGAGTGCACTTCCTGTTCAGAGAGCTCATGGCAAATGGGAACAAAAATCTTCATATTACAAGGGAGACATTATTCTGGAATAGGACTGTCCCATTTGTAGTGGTCCAAACCATAGTGTGTCAGTGTTCACTACCCTCCTGGTCACCCTGCATTCACCAAATCCATACGAATTAGAACCAGGGGCTGTTTGTTCGGTAGATAGAATCTACCAAACGGCTGTGCAGAAAGGGAGAAATAAATCCTTCTGCACCGTAAAATTAACCCTTTAGCTGCCGGTCCATAATCCAAAGGCAGCAGGCGGGCAACCAGGCCCCTCCAATGCAATGTGGCGAGGTTGGTCTCATCACAGGGCTCACTAGACCAGAGGCATTGAAGGGCACCCAGAAGGAGAACCCACCAGGACAGACGCCCCCCCCCCCAGGACCACTGCAGCGGCCGCAATATAACCGCCCCCATGAGATATGAACCTGCTATGGAGGGGTGCTAAGGGGGGCCTGGTACGCCCGAGAGGCCAGGGGAACTGAGGGATAACTGAGGGTCTGACTATTCCATGGAGGGGGCCCACGTCCACCCCGAGACCGCCAGGGAATTGGGGGGGACACTTACTCACGGTATCAGGCGGGCGCCACTCCGAACAGACCACCTCCCACCCGGGTGGGGGTGCTGACAGCCAGGGGGTACACTGCGACTCAGGGCATCCCAGGTCGTCCGTGTCCCGGCGAGACGGTCCACTCGCAGGCTCGTCCCTGTCCATCGGGTTCTGGCGTGGCGAGGCCTAGTGCTGGACTAAAACCTGCTTATGCTCGCTGGCCAGGCTGGAAGACCTTAAGCATCTAGAATATCCAGTCCAAAATGCAGCCGGCTGTTGCTTGTAGTTCTCCAGGAACTAAAAGAAATTAACCATAAAAAAAATTCCCAAAAATAGACAGCTAAGATCGAAGTCCCAGCAGGGAACTAATAATTAGGGGAATGGAGGACATCAGCTATGAGGAAAGACTACAAGCACTGAACTTATTCTCTCTGGAGAAGAGACGATTGAGGGGGGATATGATATCAATGTACAAATACTGTACTGGTGATGACCCTAGCATAAGGGACAAACTATTTAGGGAAAGGGAATACAATAAGACACGTGGCCACTCACTAAAAATTTGAGGAAAAACGGTTTAACCTTAAAATGTGTAAGGGGTTCTTCACGGTCAGAGCAGTAAGGATGTGGAATTCTCTTCCACAAGCAGTCATATCAGCAGGGAGCATCAATAGTTTCAAAAAACTATTAGATGGGCACCTTAAAGACCACAACATACAGGGGTATTCAATGTACGGTTAACAGCAAAAACACACACACATCATAGGTTAAACTGGATGGACTGATGTCTTTTTTCAACCTCACAAACTATGTAAACTGAGGACTATAGCAGAGTGTATGGGGTTATGCCTGCAGGGACAGCCCCATAGGCGTGGTAAAGCTTTTTCCTGTCAATGAATGATAGAGAAAACTGAAGTCCTTTAGCAGGAGGTGGGAGTATACCCCCTGGGACTGCCCTATAGATATATTCAATTCTTTTCCGCCTAGTGTCCTACTACTAAGGAGAGCAGCATAACCAAGGGTCAAAGAAGATATGGAGCGGTGTCCGTCAATGAACGAAAGAGAAAGGTTTTTGTATTAAGGGATTTTAATTATCCAGATATAGACTGGGCAGAAGGAACCGTACATTTATCAAAGGCTCACAATTTCCTAAATGTCTTGCAGGATAATTTCAAACCTACTGATTACTAACAATGCAGACATCATCGCGGAAGTGAAAATAAGGTGCAAATTAGGAAACCACCACAGGTCATTTAGATTCAGGATAAATCACAGAAATAAGAAGCACAAGGGAAATACAAGGACACAGAATTTCAAAAGAGCCAACTTCCCTAAACTGCGCTCTTTGATAAATTATATTAAAGGGGATAAAATCCTACCAACAAAGAACACAGAGGAAAAATAGGAGTGCTTTAAGAGCATAATAAATAAAAATGTATTGGCCAGTGCATTCCAACAGGAAATAGGTATAAAAGAGCTAAAATTGATCCTGGATGGCTAAACTCTAATGCAAAAATGCATATGAAAGCAAAAGAAAAGTTCTTTTAAAAAAAAATTAGAAGGCTGAGGGGTCATTGTCTGTATTTCAACAATACAAAGAATACAATAGGAAATGTAAGAGCGCAATCAGGGCGGCTAAAATAGACCACGAAAGGCACATAGTGGAGGAGAGTAAAAAAAAAAAAAAAAAATTATTTAAATATATATAAAACAGTAAGAAGTGTGGCCAGAACATATTGGTCCCATAAAGAATGATGAAGGGAATTTAGTTACAAAAGACAAGGAGAAGGCAAATGTTTTAAACTCATTATTCTCCACGGTTTTCACAAAGGAAACGGGGAGCGATATAGTAACCAAGACTGTAATGTTAATAAAACGTCACAGAATTCACCCTCATGGTTAACAGAAGTCAGTATCAGAAATAGACTTGAAAAACTTAATATAAAAAATATAAATAAGTCACCAGGACCAGTTGGCTTACACCCAAGGGTCCTAAAAGGAACTCAGCCAGCTAAACCATTGTTCCTAATTTTGATGGACAGTTTACTGACTAGAATGGAACCAGCTGACTGGAGAAAAGCCAATGTGGTATTAATATTTAAAAAAGGGCCGAGATATATCCCTGGAAACGTAAGCCTAACATCGATAGTATGTAAGCTAATGGTGGGGATGATAGGAGACTACATATAAGATTTTAGTAATGAAAACTGTATCATTAGTGGTAATTGAAGGAGCGTGCTACTCCATTTTGTATGGTATGATAGCTAACTGCTTAAACTCCATTTTATATAACCCTCAAAAGCACGTATATATAGTTAGTACATAATAGCATGTCTAGACTGTATTCTTTGGTTTGCTGATATTTTTGACTTTAGTTCCTTTTTTGACTCAAGATCTTAGAATTGTTTTTTACATATAATAACCAATAGAATCTAACTAACCAGTTTATACCCGTATAAGGAATTTACCCTAGACCAACCCCCCTTTTACAATGTATGTATAAGTGTTTGCAAGCGCATTAACCCTTCTAGAAATGATTCACCCACACGCTGACTAGATCTCTACTTTCTTGGGTGAAATTGTCTCTCCCAGATCTGCCCTACACAGAACTGTATTGACTGAGCTATAGGTAGTCTGGGACTATGGAAGGAGGGGTTGAGCTAACCACCTTCAGCTGGGGGCTCGTCCGGGATTGGAAGGCCACTCCTAGTCACCGGCACCGGGTAAGTGGATATTTTATTTTATCTATCTACCTGTCCGGGAGACCTGGACTGACTGTGGTTCCGATCCCTGAACCTGAATACGTTGCGGGAATGTATCGGGACAGTGTCTCAGGGAGACAGAAATTGTCTAAAGAAAAGACAATACATGGAGCTTCTGGGAAGCCCTGGGGATTTTTTCTCAGGAAAGGTCCCGTTCCTCTGGGAGGGACAAATAAAACGTCTCAGGGAGGCGTTGTATCTGTCTTCAAGGAAGAGTTTTCTTTGGGCTTCTAGGAAGCCTAGGGGTTTTAGGAAAATCCCGTTCCTTTGAGAGGAACAAATAGATGTCGGTCAGTTCTGTGTAAAATTCTCTTTTGCTTATATCTTCCAATCGCATAGAGTTATTAGGATTAAAAGTTTAAGATAATCTGTTTGTGTGACCCAGAGGTTCAGTTGGTAAGTGAATAAACCTGGTTTGTCACTTATGTGTAGAGATTTAAGTTCATTTACTTTGTCTGATGAGAGTAAGTGAGTTGTCACAATTACTGGTTTGACTTATATTGAAGCCGTATATAAAATTGTATAGGACTTGTAAAAATTGCGCCTGCGGACTGTTAAACACACCGGACCTGATAGCGACAGTCACATTATTACTGTAAATATTGACTGACCGATTGCAACCTATGAGACTCAGATCTTTTTCTTTCCTTCGTTTATCTTTTCTGTCTCATAGAAGTATAAGATAAATGTTATGTGCAAATCTTAGAGACATGTTTTATTAGGTGAGAGAATATTGGATTTTGTTTATGGTTTTGTGAAATTATACTGAAAGGTTTAGTTCTGATGCTGGCCATACACGATACAATTTTCAGTGCAGTTATCTTGAAATGTACTTTCAGCTGTACAAACGCCTGCCTAATTGGATACAAGTGAAAGTGATGTTTAGCTTTGACCTCTTATTGTGGTTTGTGGTGGATCTAACAGAAAATTGTACAACAAAGAGTTGGACATGTGTGGCCAACCTTAGAGATATTAGGAGACAAGTAAATTAGAGAAAAGAGTTCTGTAGTCCGTCTGCATTCTCTTTCAGTAAAGGTTATTTGTAATATCTTTAGGATGAGGAAGAATCAAACCAAACAAATCCCATCCCCTGATCCAGGCGAGACGTGCAGGTCATATGTCGCCCGGGTCTCTGGATGCACATATATTGACCCTTGGATAGATAGCCTAGCAGGATGGTCAGAAAAGATAGGGAGTTGTAATATGAAGTATGTGGAAAAGGCGGGGAGAATTGGTTTACTTATGCCCCGTATCGGTACAATAGAATAGGATAAATAGAATAGAATAGAATCGAATAGGAAAAAAGCTACGTAGAGCTATTAGAAGTGAAAGTGAAAGCCTGTAGACAGAAGACAGGTGAAGCTGTATCAGAGTTTTGGACTCATGAGGCTGAGGTTAAGTGTCACTGCTGAGTAGCAAACATTTGTCGGTAATTTACAATTAACATGTACTGTGACTTTAAAACAGCAAGTTTCTGATTGGGCTACTAAAACCATGGAAGGTTTTCAAAAAGCCATAACAGAGAGATACAGCTGGCTGTTTTGCTCTGCCTAAAGAAAAAAAGCCTGTCAGTGCGCATTTCCAAGGGCGTTATCAAAGAGGTAGAGTAGGACATTTTCAACCTAGGCACCCCTACAATAATAATAAACCATAATTGAACAGCCTCACAACAGCCTGAGATAAAGTTACCTGCCAACTGGCAACCACAGCAACAACAACAATAATGGTAGCTGCCACATCAGAGGGTGGATTCACAGTGACATGGGGCAAAAATGGGCATTTTTTCCAGAGTCCAGAGAATAATTATTTCCTTTTAGCTTCTATGCTCCCCTTAAGAGGAGGATGAAGTCAGGCCTATGTTAAATAGATTTTTGGCAGAAGGTATATTTAGAAATAGTATTACCTTACAAATACCCTCGACCCTCGTCGCTCCGAGCGCCTGCATCCCATGGTTTCATTTTCCAAGCAGTTTTCTTCGCAGACATTATATTATCTCAGACAAGCAGAAATTTGTGTGTGTCAGATACACTTGAAGCTAGTACATTTCCTTCCGTGTGAGAGGAAGAGATGGTCACTTCTGCAATCGCAGCTAGCAGAAGTTTCTATTTCAAAATTTGTGGGACTAAAAGTTCCAGCATTCCCACACATATACAATTATTTGTATAGAATTTTCTTGAAGTTTTGTCATTTATACATTTGTGCCCATCTTGTATGAGCGTAGTAATAATGAATAAAAACATAATTTTATTAGGCAAAACATAAATTGCCGTAGTCGGCAGGATACTTTGAGGTTATTTTTTTATAGAATTATAGATAATGAAAAATTATATTTTGCAAATGGTTCCCTATGTGAAGGGGAGCCTTGCTGCAAAATTTTGAAAATTGGCTACTTGCCAAGAAAGGGTTCAAATGTAAATATTTTTGTTCCCGTTATAGTTATGGAATTTATTTTTGAACAGAAAGGGTTACCGCAATTAGTGTGACCATTGGACCCTGTTGGCACCGAGCCAAAAGTTTCAAATCAGATTAACTTTTTATCTGATTATAGTTTTTGAGTGATATTTTAGGGGTATCCTCTATAAAGGAGGGGAACCTCTGGGCAGATTTTTGTTAGATTGGCACGTGGCCAAAAGTTTTTTGTTAGATTGGCACTGAGCCAAAAAGTTTTTAGTTTATCTGATCATAGCATGCAAGTGGTATCTGATGTGCCATCTCTACTGACAGCCATACCATCCGATGCTGCCCACTTTACAGTGATTGGTTTAAGTAATGCGTTTTTTTTTTAGCGTCCTAGTGGACGAGGAGACACAGCCATCTTTGCTTACTTGTTTTTCAGTCCAGGTAACTGACCTGGTGTAAAATGCCTCAGGGCTATGTGGACAGTTCAGTTGTCTGCTCTATAGTTCTCCAGACCACGCAAGAGGGGATGGACACCTGCCCATGGGTCAGTCCCGCTACAATATGTGTATGACATATGTAGTCACTCTGTGGAGGCCAGTCAGAGCGAGTGAGTTTATTGAGGAATGTACATGTATGTGGACACATCGTGTCACAGGAATAATGAACATGGTGTTAGGGAAGTGTTGTTTACATTGCTTTTGTTCTCACAGAGGGAGAAAAAGAGAGTCAGTCACAAAAGAGCTGCGGCTCTAGTGAGTCTTGCAAGCCCACAAACCAGGATCATTGATTGTTATGGACCCAGACTGCTCCTATCTATAATAACATTTTGAGACAAACCACAGGTCCAGAAACGTCACAAGAAATGTTAAATGCGTTTATGTATCTGAAAACTGCTATAGTTGTAGCGCCTGCACTGGGCCTCCCACATTATGGAAAAATGTTTTGTGTTTATGCAAGGGACAATTGTAAGACCATGACAGGTGTACTTGCCCAGGAGTATGGTGGTAAACTTCGCCCTATAGTTTTTTTTCTCAGAGATGGTTGCAGTCCAGGTCTAAAGGCATGCCTGAAGTGAAACTTTGGACAGAGGGGCGGCTGTGGATGTAGTATACTTGGATTTTGCAAAAGTGTTTGACACAGTTCCCCACACGCGGCTAATGTGTAAGGTAAAATCTACTGGCTTGGAAAGATCAGTTTGTAATTGGATAGAAAATTGGCTAAAAGATAGAATTCAGAGAGTAGTGGTTAATGATTCTTACTCTGAATGGTCTAAGGTTATCAGTGGTGTACCCCAAGGTTCAGTGTTGGGACCCTTACTTTTTAATATCTTTATAAATGATATAGGGTTTGGGATTAAAAGTAGCATTTCAGTCTTTGCAGATGACACCAAGCTTTGCAGTGGAATAACTTCTTTACAGGATGTCTCCAACTTACAAGCTGACCTCAATGCACTGTTTCATTGGGCAACTATATGGCAAAATAGGTTTAATGTTGATAAATTTAAAGTTATGCACTTGGGGGCTAAGAATATGCATGCATCATACATACTAGTTACATAGTTACATATACATAGTAGGTGAGGTTGAATAAAGACAATAGTCCATCCAGTTCAACCTGTGTAGGTGTGTGTGACTATAATCATCTAACATAGCCTTTAATCTCCTGATCCTTGAGATGCAAGTCTAAGAGTCTTTTGAAAGTCACCATACTACCCACAGAAACCACCTCTTGTGGTAGACAATTCCACAATCTTGTAGCCCTAACAGTAAAGAACCCCCCACGTTGCCTGAGGTTAAAACACTTCTCCTCTAATCGCATTGTATGTCCTCGAGTCCTCATGCAATTCCTTCGAATGAACAGCTTTTTTTCTAAGCTGAGATCCCCATTAAGATATTTATAAATTGCTATCATGTCCCCTCTCAGACGTCTTCTCCAGGGAGAATAAATCAAGCGATTGCAGACGCTCCTCATAATCAAGGTCCTCCAATCCCCTAATTAGTTTAGTTGCCCTTCTCTGGACTTTCTCCAGCTCCAACACATCCCTCCTGAGGACTGGCGACCAGAACTGGACAGAATACTCCAGATGCGGTCGGACCAGAGTTTTATAAAGTGGAAGGATTATAGTCTTATCTCTGGAATACATCCCTTTCTTTATGCATGCTAATATTCTGTTGGCTTTGGAAGCTGCCGCTTGACATTGCATGCTGTTGCCTAATCTATCATCAACCAAGACTCCCAGATCTTTCTCCATTTTTGATTCCCCCAAGGGTTCCCCTCCTAACGTGTATTGTGTTTTTATGTTTTTAGGCCCCAAGTGCAAAACCTTACACTTCTCCACGTTAAACCTCATTTGCCGTGTCGTTGCCCACTCCGTAATTTTGTCCAGGTCATTCTGTAGGATATCTGCTTCATGCTGTGCAGTTATTGCCCTGGCCAATTTTGTGTCATCTGCAAAAACTGATAACGAACTACTGATCCCGTCCTCAATGCTGTTTATGAATAAATTGAACAAGGTCGGTCCCAAGAATGAGCCTTGGGGGACCCCGCTTACCACCTCAGACCAGTCTGAGTATGCGCTGTTTATTACCACCCTTTGGACACGGCCTTTTAGCCAGTTCCGTATCCAAGAGCAAACCCTGCTGTCGATACCTGCAGACCTTATTTTATAAATTAAGCGCTTGTGGGGAACTGTATCAAACGCCTTAGCGAAATCCAAGTACACCACATCCACTGGTCTGCCCCCATCTAGCTCACAGCTCACCTCCTCGTAGAATGTTAAGAGATTGGTTTGACAAGAACGCCCATTTGTAAACCCGTGCTGGTTACTACTAATGATGTTGTTGTCTTTAGCATATTCTACGATATAGTCCCTTATCATCCCCTCCAAAAGTTTACAAATTATTGATGTCAAGCTGACAGGCCTATAATTTCTCGGGATATGCCTCTGGCCCTTTTTGAATATCGGAATCACGTTAGCCTTCCTCCAATCCCCTGGTACATCTCCTGTCCTAATACTGTCAGCAAAGATCAGGAACAGTGGTCTAGATATAACCATACTGAGTTCCTTGAGCACTCTTGGATGTACGCCATCCGGGCCTGGTGATTTGTTTGTGTTAAGTTTATCCAGTCTTTCCCTGATTTCACCCTCTGTTAGCCATAGAGGCAAGTCCTGTGTATTACTACTAACCAAACAGTCGTGGTCAGTGTACCCCTCCGTTTCCTGTGTAAAGACCGACGAGAAAAAAGCATTCAGCACGGTTGCTTTTTCAGTGTCCTCTGTAACCATCCTCCCATCATTGTTAATTATGTGTGCAATATGCTCTGCCCTAGTTTTTTGCTGTTGATATATTTAAAGAATTTCTTTGGGTTTTTTTTACTATCCTCCGCTATTTGTCTCTCAAAGTTGATTTTAGCCATCTTGATTTCGTGTTTACACTTCTTATTTGCCTCCTTGTATTGCTGGAAGGCCAATACTGTGCCCTCTGATTTATATTTCTTGAAGGCCAATTTTTTTCCCCTAATAAGTTTTTTAACGCTACGGTTTAGCCAGCCAGGTTTGGCTTTGTCTCTTCTAAATTTATTCCCCATAGGAATGCACTGCAAGATGCCTTTGCTTAATATGTTCCTAAAGCATTCCCATTTTTCCTCGGTGGTCAGTGATCCCAGGGTTTGGTCCCAGTTTACCCTTTCCATCAATGAGTACAATTTTGGAAAGTTTGCCCGTCTACTCTACTAGGTGGAGTAGAACTGGGGGAATCCATAGCGGAGAAGGATCTGGGTGTTCTGGTAGATCATAAGCTTAATAATAGCATGCAATGCCAAGCTGCTGTTTCCAAAGCAAGCAAAGTCCTTTCTTGTATTAACAGAGGCATGGACTCCAGAGAGAGAGATATCATTTTGCCCCTGTACAAATCATTAGTAAGACCTCATCCGGAATATGCAGTTCAGTTTTGGGCACCAGTTCTTAAAAAGGATATCGGGGAACTGGAGAAAGTGCAGAGAAGGGCAACCAAACTGATAAGGGGCATGGAGGACCTCAGCTATTAGAAAAGATTAGAGGAACTGAATTTATTCTCTCTTGAGAAGAGGAGATTAAGGGGGGATATGATCAACATGTATAAATACTTAAGGGGACCATATAGTGAACTTGGTGTTGAGTTGTTCACTTTAAGGTCAACACAGAGGACAAGGGGGCACTCTTTACGTCTAGAGGAAAACAGATTTCGTCTCAAAATACGGAAAGGTTTCTTCACCGTAAGAGCTGTGAAAATGTGGAATATTCACCTCCAGAGGTGGTTATGGCTAGCTCACTAGATTGCTTTAAAAAAGGTCTGGATTCTTTCCTAGGTGTACATAATATAAATGGGTATTAAAAATTATTTTAGGTAAAGTTGATCCAGGCAATATCCGATTGCCTCTTGGGGGATCAGGAAGGAATTTTTTTCCCCTGCTTTAGCAAATTTGATCATGCTTTGCTGGGGTTTATTTTCACCTTCCTCTGGATCAACAACGGGTATAGGATTGTGTATATGGGATTGTATGGTTGGGTTTTCAATACTGTTTTTTTGTTTTTTTTGGTTGAACCCGATGGACTTGGGTCTTTTTTTAACCTGACTAACTATGTAACTATGTGACTCCAAGCATAGCATCTTGTGTGATGGTACTGTGGATGGCCACATCATTTACCCTAGGTAGGCCCCAGTTCTATATGTGTTACTGGGAGTAAAGGGTGTGTTACACCACACTATGCTTGTATAGACATAATATATCAGGACACGTCTCCAGCGGATGTGTCCTCCACAGCCAAAGAGGGAGCAGAGGATGTTTCTGTAGATGATTCCTGCTCCAGGCCAAAAGATTACACATTGTTAGAGCTATAAACGCATGCTACAGAACAAGTTTTAAGGAATTGCGTGATGATTAAGAAAAAGTTGAGAATTTTTCTAAAAGAGGGGAGCTCTTGTGTGTATCCCCGCAGCTAGCACCCCACTGTTTATTGCCTAGTATTATGGAATAGGACACGGGGTGAGAAAGAACATATGAAGTATTACTAATAGTTTTTTTATATTTGCAGGCCCATCTAAATTAGTGAAAGCATATGTTGCTAGATGCATCACCTGTATTAGGAACAAACAATCCAAACATATAAAGCCGAACATGAGCATCTCCAATAGCCATCAAACCCATTCACACATCTAGAAATAGACTTCACACATAGGCCCAAAGCAGGGAAGAAATAAGAGTTAATTTTAGTCAATAATGGATGGGTTCAGCAGATGAGTGGAAGCTTTTAAGACCACAAAAAACGGAATTTTTGTAAAATCTTACCTGTAAAATTCCTTTCTCTGAGTCCTCCGACAGTCGCCGCCTCTTCATATTCGTCACATATGGGGTATTAGACTTTGCTCCGAAGGAGTAGCTAGGCAACAGAATATGTTAACATTAAAGCTTTTAACATATCCCACCCTCAAGGGGTGGTCCCCTCAGTCAATACCCTCCTACTTTCTGCAACCATATCTCAGTTTCAGTGGAATAGCAGTAGAGTATACAACCAAACCCCAAAAGAGGGGCGGGGGCGGCGACTGTCGGAGGACTCAGAGAAAGGAATTTTACAGGTAAGATTTTACAAAAATTCCGTTTTCTCTTACGTCCTCCGACAGTCGCCGCCTCTTCATATTCGTCACATATGGGGACGTCCCAAAGCAGTGCAAACATGAGGGGTGGGAAACGCATCCGCGCCGAAAGGCAACGCAGTCTCCGCATCAAAGAAAGGAACCTTACCAAAGGAAGGAAACCAGCTGGGCTACAGGAAAAATAATTGCTCAACAGGAGCAACAACCCAGGAAAAGACAAATAACCAGGGGACAAAAAACTTATCCCAACAGCCAGAGGTCCCCAACAAGGGACCCTAGGGAATTGCCGCACTAAGAACCTTGCGGCCAAAGGAAGCATCCGCCGATGCCTGAACATCTACTTTGTAGAATTTTGTGAAAGTGTGCACGGTCGACCAAGTCGCCGCCTTACACACCTGGGATACAAAAGCCCCATGACGACAGGCCCAAGACGTACTCAGAGATCTAGTAGAGTGCGCCTTCACAGGCACAGGGGGAACCTTCCCCGCAAGGCATAGGCCTGTTCAATGGTCTGCCTGATCCATTTGGCGATGGTAGAGGCCGACGCCGCCATGCCCTTCCGAGGACCCTCTGGAAGAACAAACAAGGAGTCCGTCTTTCGAAAAGACTCAGTCGATTTAAGGTAAACCCTTATCGCCCGAACAACGAATGTAATCTCACCTCCTTTGGATGTTTAGGCTTCGCGCACAGCGAAGGCAAGACAATATCCTCATTAAGATGGAATTCCAAAACTCGCTTCGGAAGAAAAGAAGGATTAGGTCGCAAGACCACCTTATCCAAATGAACAACCAGATACGGAGACTTGCAGGACAAAGCCGCCAGCTCCGACACTCTGCGAGCCGAAGTGATCGCAACCAAAAAGGCGACCTTTTTGGACAACATAGACAACGAGATCTCCCTGATCTGTTCAAAAGGAGCACGTTGTAACACAGATAGAACGAGATTCAAGTCCCAAGGGGGCAGAGGATCCCTCCTAGGAGGAACCAGATGCCGCACTCCCTGAACAAAAGTGCCAACCAAAGAGTTGGAAGCCACGGGACGTTGAAACAGAACGGCCAGCGCAGACACCTGACCCTTTATCGTAGCCAGCGCCAAACGCTGATCAACACCCGTTTGAAGGAAGGACAGCACTCGGGAAATCGAGTACGTGCGGGGTGAAAACCCCCTGGACTCACACCAGGCAAAATAGGCCTTCCAAGTACAGTAATAAACCTTCCCCGAGGAAGACTTCCTCGCGTTGATCAAAGTATGAACGACCTCTGGGGAGAGACCCTTCTCCTTCAGGACCTCGGTCTCAACAGCCAGGCCGTCAAAGCCAGCGACTGTAAAGCAGGATGGTATATCGGTCCTTGAGACAGGAGATCGTCTCGAAGAGGCAGACGCCACGGGGCGTCGACCGCCAGATTCACGAGGTCTGCGTACCAGGACCGGCGAGGCCAGTCCGGTGCCACAAGAATCACCGTGCTGCGTTCCGAGTGTAACCTGCGAAGGAACCTGGACAGCAACTGAATCGGTGGAAACGCGTACATCAGCTTGTACTGATGCCACGGGGCCACTAACGCGTCCGACGCGTCTGCCCGAGGGTCGCGCGTCCTTGCCACGAACCTTCTCACCTTGTTGTTGAGACGAGACGCGAACAGGTCCACATCTGGAAGACCCCACTTCGCGCACAACAACTGGAAGACAGCCGGGTGGAGAGACCATTCCCCCTGATCCAGGGTCTGGCGACTCAGATAGTCCGCCTGCCAGTTCTCCACCCCCGGAATGTGAACCGCCGTTACCGCCGGGACATGAGTCTCGGCCCAAGACAGAATGTCGGCCACTTCTCGAGCCGCTCGGGCACTCCTGGTGCCCCCTTGGTGGTTGATGTAGGCCACCGCCGTGGCATTGTCCGTCTGCACCCGAACCGGGCAGCCCTGCAGCCGGTCCGTCCAGCGATGAAGACAGATTTATCGCACGCAATTCCAGAATGTTGATCGGAAGGGAAGACTCCCCCTCCGACCAAGTTCCCTGGGCGGACAGAATACCCAGAACACCACCCCAGCCTGACAGGCTGGCATCCGTGGTGATCACCGTCCACGAGATAGGACGAAACGACTTGCCCCCGGACACCATCGGGGACTGGAGCCACCACAGAAGGTCTCTTCTGGTGCGATGACTCAACGAGATTCGAAGATCCAGAGATTGAGGTCGCCCGTCCCACATGGACAGGATCTCCGCTTGGAGACCACGCGTGTGAAACTGGGCGAAGGGAATCGCCTCGAAGGCCGAGACCATCAATCCCAGACATCTCATGCACGTCCGCAGAGACGAGTGCGGAACATCCCTGAGGGACCCGACTTCCTCCTGAAGAGTTCTGAGTTTGTCTTCCGGCAGGAAGACCTTCGCCTGCACCGAGTCCAGAATCATTCCCAGGTAGGGAAGACGAACCGACGGACTCAGTGTCGACTTTGGAAAATTTATCGTCCAACCAAACTCCTGCAGAGTTTGCATCGTGACAGACAGGTCCTTCTCCAGACCCTGGCTGGTCGCAGACCGAACCAGAATGTCGTCCAGATACCCCAGGACAGAAATGCCCTGGGCCCTCAATAATGCCAGAACCGGTGCAAGCACCTTGGTGAAGACCCGCGGAGCCGAGGCGAGACCAAAGGGCAACGCCACGAACTGGTAGTGATCCTCCGCAATGGTAAATCGAAGGTACCTCTGGTGACCCTCGAAAATGGGGATGTGAAGATACGCATCCTTCAAATCGATGGAGGCCATGAATTCCCCCGGAACCAGGGCAGCCACCACCGACCGCAGGGATTCCATGCGGAACTTGCGAACCCGCACAGAGCGGTTCAGAGCCTTCAAGTCCAGAATTGGACGAACCTTGCCCTCCTTTCTGGGCACGGTGAACAGATTGGAATAAAACCCCCGAAATCTGTCCCGATGAGGCACCGGAACTACCACTCCCTGAGCCCGCAGGTCCCGCACCGCCAGGTGCAGGTCCCGTAAACGCTCTGGAGACAGTTGAAGATTTGAGGGAAAAAATCTGCTCTCCGGCCGAGAGAGAAACTCGATCTTGTAACCAGATCGAACGATCTCCTGAACCCATCTGTCCCGCACGCGGGCCAACCAGGGCTGAAGAAAACCGAGCAAGCGTCCCCCCACCCCAAAACTGGGTGAGGGCGCCCCTTCAGGCCGCACTGTTATGGGCTGCGGATCCGGATTGACCGGACTTCTGTTTTCCAGACCAGGGCTTCTTCTGAGAGCCTTGACCTTTGAACGGTTTGCCCTTGTAGTGCGACCGAAAGGCACGAAAGGACCCCTGAGGGGGCCGAAAATTAGTATGCTTCTTCCCAGAAGCCCCCTTAGCCTTGGAGAAATGGGGCAAGAGAGTGCTCTTACCTCCGGTGATCCCCTTAATCAACACATCCAAGGACTCCCCAAAAAGGCGAGACCCATCATAAGGCAGATTGGCTAAGGTCTTACGCGAAGACTGGTCCACCGACCAACATTTCAACCAAACCAGGCGGCGAGACAACACCGCCACGCTGTGCACACGTGCAGCCAACGGGACTAGGTCCAAGTCCGCATCACACAGATACATGACACCCTGGTGGATTTGATCCACCATATCCAGGGTCGCCGGCGAGGCCGAATCGGCCACTAGGACGCGCCTAAGCATCTGCGTCCAACTTGCGACCGCCTGGGCCGCCATGAGAGAGGCAAACAGAGCCTTAAGCATAGAACCCGTAACAGAATAAGTATGACGGGCAAGAGACTCCAATCTCCTATCCGTGGCAGCACGGAACACAGGGGAATCCTCTGCAGGAATCGCAGTGGATTTGTTTAAAACCGCAATTGCGTGATCCACTGGGGGTGGCACACACCACCTTTCATCAGTGGAAGGCGAGAAAGGATAACGCAGCTTGAACCTACTTGGTACAGCAAAAGGTTTGCGCAGATTGCGCCATTGTTCCTTAACCGCGCGCTGAAAATCATCATTGCAGGGAAAAACCTGCGGCGTCCTGCGTTTTCTCTGCGTCCCATAAGCCGCCAAGGCAGCGGGGGGACACACTTCATCCTGCAAACGCAGCGTTTGTTTTATGGAAGCAATCAATTCATCCATGATTGCAAGCTCTTCAGGCGAGCCAGGGGGAGAATTATCAACCCCTTCAACTTCAGCCTCCACCTCGGACCCCACTAGATCCAGGGAGGAGCGGGACCCCGATAAGGAGGCCCCCGCCATAACAGCCCCATCACCTTCACCCTCAGAATCAGAGGAAAGAGAAACTCTGGGTCTTTTAGTAGATTGAGCAGCCACCAGCATCTGCACCTGAGCAGCAAGGCCAGCCACAATAGTGGCTAAATCCCCCCCTGGGGGGGAAACAGCGGTCCCCTGGCTATCCACCAAGGCGGTAGGAAATTTGCCCTCCTGAGAATCCATTGCCCCTATTACAAATGCCGGATAATAAAGGGTTAACTGCCCCTTTAACAAGCGCGGCGAGCGCAGCCCACCGCACCACACACAAGCACAATGAGACCCCCACAGGGACAATAAAACTGACACAGGCAATGGATAGGAAGGATATAACCTGAGGAGACCCTCGCCGCTGCCTCGATCGGTGTTCCTGGAGAAGAGGAAGTGATGCTGCCAGGGCGCTCTATGAAAGCCTATGGGAGGCTACAAGAAAATGGCCGCCATGCATGTAGAACATGCGGCCGGAGCGAGTGTAGGCAAAATGGCGCCGTTTGGCCCCGAAACCGCCGCTCCACAGTACAGTAATGCACACATGTCATTATAAAAAAGTGCCCAAACATGCCCAAAAACATGCCCCACAGCACACAGCTTCTCACACTGACAAGGCTGACACACACAGTGTCACACAGCTCCCCCCCCCCCCTTGCAGCCCACAGCATGCAGCCGAGTGATAGGGAGACAAACAGTGTGAACAGAGGCAGGTTACACAGTCCCAGACTGACACCCCCCCAGACAGACAGGTCCCCACATAGATACACTTACCTCACATGGCGTGGGGGACCCGCACAGGCGAACAAGCCGCTGCACATGAGGCAGGGAGAGTCGCATACAAGACGCACAGAATGGGGGTTAAGAAACCGCACTGCGTCCAGTGAGGTAGCCACCTCACCAATCATCCCTGCACCGAACAGGAATGGGTCGTTCACTGTGCCAGGAGCGTTACCTGGCTGAACGCTCGATGGCAGGCTGGGAAGCCACTGACCCACGACCTGCGACCAGGGGGATCAGCCCGAGACCCAGCCCGCATGATCCTCTTCATCCGAAGAACTAACTAACGCTGACAAAAAGAACAGCTAAGTAAAAGGTAGAGAGAAAACTCAAACAAAAAAATCAAAAAAGAAGAAAGAGTCTGGGGCACAAAGCCCCAGCACAGAGAGAGCCAGCCACTCCTGACAAGCTAGACATTGAAACTGAGATATGGTTGCAGGAAGTAGGAGGGTATTGACTGAGGGGACCACCCCTTGAGGGTGGGATATGTTAAAAGCTTTAATGTTAACATATTCTGTTGCCTAGCTACTCCTTCGGAGCAAAGTCTAATACCCCATATGTGACGAATATGAAGAGGCGGCGACTGTCGGAGGACGTAAGAGAAAAATGGAGATGCCCACACGGTGGCACGCATTCTCAATCAGGAGATTATTCCTGGATGGGGGTGCCTGCTTTGAATTAGTTCTAATAATGGTCCAGCTTTCATATCAAAAATATGCCAGGAACTAGTTAAAATCCTGAAAATAGATTATTATCCACAGAGTTCAGGTATAATAGAAAGGATGAATAGCACAAGTAAAGACAAATTGAGAAAAGAGTATTGAAACTTAGAATCAAGTTTCAAATCGCACCTTTCTTTTCTCTTTACAGGTACCAACCCATCCCTTGAAGGAGGGAGATGAAGTAGTGATCCAGCTGTCGCCACATTACCAGACCAAGGCTATATTTCGTTTTGGACCAAAAGACAAAAAGGAAAATACCCATCCCTTCAGAGAAGGAGACGTAGTGGTGATGAAGCTACTGCCCAAAGGAAAGAAACAGGATTTTGCATATGGCCCTAAAACCATCATGGTAGCCGTTACCAGGACCGCCGTCTTGACTGAGCACAGCCCTACTTAGATCCATGCCACGAGAGTGAAGCTGGTACGGAAAGGACCTGAGCCAGAGGATCTGGAAGCAAAAGAGGAGGTACTAACGGGGGCAGATAGCCCTGACCTCGAACAGGACAGTCAAGAAAAGGGGGGTACTAACGGGAGCAGATAGCCCTGACCCTGTAGAAAATGACTTTTCTAATTTCACCGGATTCAGGCAAATTATGGCTGCTGATCCTACTGACTTCATTTTCAGTATTTTCCCTTGTATGGACTGTGACTAACTGTATATATCATACAGCGGATCTGGGGCCCCTTGGAGGATTTTGTGGGACCCCTAACGCCACCAGCCCAGACATAGTATCAGAGACACCTCAGAAAAGGAATGAAAAAGAGCCCTGTCCCATAGTTCACCCTCCCAGATAGCCATCAGACAAACAAATGGCATGACACAATAAACTTTAGAATTCCTCTAACACACAAGTAGCTACTTTTATAGTGCCTTATGAAGCGATACTCCCTGGTAGTGACGATACCATACGGTATAATGATAGGAGATTAGGCCCAGGAACTGTATTTATATGTGTTACAGACAAATATTGGGGAGACAATTGTGACTATTGGGGATCAGTGGGTTGTAACACGGGAGACGATTGGGAGTGCAAATCTACTTAAGGGGAACACTGGAACTACAGGGAAACGAGAGAGTGGCTCCCATAGGAAGTTTTGACATATATATATATATATATATATATATATATATATATATATATATATATATATATATATATATATATATATATATATATATATATAGATGCCATTGAGGTCCCAAGAGTGGTCCCTAATGAGTTCAAGGAAAGAGATCAGGTTAAAGCCAGTTTTGAGTCCTTTATCTCTCCCCTTGTCACCATAAATAAAAATGTAGATTGGATAAATTATATCTATTACAATCAGCGGAGATTTGTTAACTATACAATGAATGTCCTAAAGGGCATAGCAGAACAACTAGAAGCCACTTCCCAGATGGCATTCCAGAATAGAATGGCTCTGGATAAGATCCTTGCAGAAAAAGGTGGTACCTGTGTATATATTGATAAAGTAGATTGATGCTGTACTTACATTCCTGATGATACTGGCCCCAAAGGGAAGGTCACTCTGGCCATTCTGTGGAACTAAAGAAGAATTCTGGCATTGACAACCCTTGGGATCAGTATTTTGGATGGTTTAATAGTAGGAAACAAGCCCTAGTGCAGCTAGGAATTATCATTGGTATAATATTTGTTCTAATAATAGGTGTCGTAATACTTGTGTAGTCCCCTGCTTTAAGAAAATGCTTAGCAAAAGTATTGATAATCTATCAATGGATTATAATAATGTTGCAAAACCTGAACAGATCACCCCCTTGAAACAAACCCAACTTCCCTCCCCAGATTATAGGGATTATGCAAGACAATATAAAAATAGAAGAAAGAACCTCATTTAGGTGGGCAGGTTGGGTCCTTTTCAATACCAAGGCATCCAAAGACAATTGTTGCCCAGCCTATTGTTCTCATTCCAGGGAGACTATGTCCCCTGATGACACCATAAGAATGACAGGAAAAATCATGTAGATAAAATTATGATTTTTAAGAGGGGATTCAAGGAGCGTGCTACTCCATTTTGTATGGTATGATAGCTAACTGCTTAAACTCCCATTTCATATAACCCTCAGAAGCACGTATATATAGTTCGTACATAATAGCGTGTCTGTATTCTTTGGTTTGCTGATATTTTTTACTTTAGTTCCTCTTTTGACTCATAAGATCTCAGAATTGTTTTTTTACATATATTAACCAATAGAATCTAACTAACCAGTTTATACCCATATAAGGAATTTACCCTAGCCTAGACCAACCCCCCCTTTTACAATGTATAGGTGTTTGCAAGTGCATTAAACCTTTGAGAAATGATTTCACACACACGCTGACTAGATCTCTACTTTCTTGGGTGAAATTCTCTCTCCCAGATCTGCCCTACACAGAACTGTATTGACTGAGCTATAGGTAGTCTGGCACTATGAAAGGAGGGGTTGAGCTAACCACCTTCAGTAATCAGCATGGATTCAGGAAGAATCTCTCTTGCCAGACCAATCTATTAATGCTCTATAAAGAAGTGAGCTGCCATCTAGATAAAAGGAAGGCCTGTGGATGTTGGGTATCAGGATTTTTCAAACGCATTAGATACAGGTACCCACAAACGTTTACCTTACAAATTGAGGTCTGTTAGTGTGAACCATAGGGGGAGTACCTGGATTGAAAACTGGCTACAGGGGCGGGTCCAAAGGGTGGTGATAAATGGCAAGTACTTGGGATGGTCCAGTGTGGTAGGCTGGTTCCCCCAGGATCTGTCCAGGGGCCAATTCTATTTATAAACTATATAGGAGGATGGGATAAGCAGCCCAATTTCCGTATTTGCGGATGATACAAAGCTAAGCAGGGCAATAACTTCAGCGTTGGATGTGGAAACCATAAAAGAAGACCTAAATAAAATAATAATAATGGGGTGGGTAACTACATGGTAAATGAGGTTTAATGTTGAAAAAAAAATCTATTTCTCTGATGTTCATTGACGGCCACAGCTCCTTATCTTCTCAACCGTTGGGTTATACTGCCCCTTACAGGAGTAGGTTTCTAGGCAGGAAAAAATTTGTCTACGCCTTTGGGGCAGTCCCAGGGGGTAGACTCACACTCTCAGCTATAGGCTTTCAGTTTTGTTGCAAGCAGTGTCAGAAGAAAGCCAACTCCACAGAGGGGTGGGTGCTGTGTCCGCCAATGAACATCAGAGAAATGGATTTTACGGTATGTCAAAAAAAATCCCATTATCGCTTTCATTCATTGAAGGACACAGCTCCTTATTTTCTTGACCATTGGGACGTCCCAAAGCAGTGTCAAACATGAGTGGTGGGAAAAGCAAGAAGAGAAAATTCCCAAGGCTAAACCCTAGCCAACCAGGTAACATGGAGCTCAAATATAAACAACTGGAGCTCACCTGAAAAAACAATACACCCTCAAAGAGGACCAGGTCCTCTAAACAGCAGCCTGCAAAACCTTGCAGCCAAAAGAAAAATCCACAGATGCCAACACATCTACCTTAAAAAACTTTGTAAAAGTGTGCATGGACGACCAGGTGGCCGCTGTGCAAACCTGCATCACTGACGCCTGATGGCAGATGGCCCAAGAGGCACTAAGCGCCCGAGTAGAATGCGCCTTAACAGGGAAAGGAGGAACCTCAGACTTAAGTAAATAGGCCTAAATAACTGTCTGTCTGATCCATCTGGAAATGGTCGCAGCAGAAGCAGCCAATTCCTCTCAAGGTCCATCCATATGTACAAATAGTGAGTCTGACTTCCTAAAAGACTATAGCTGCCAGGTTCACCCTGATTGCCTGAACCACATCCAGGGAATGCAAGGCAATCTCCTTAGGGTGTTTAGGTCTTGTACACTGGGAAGGCAACACAATGTCTTCATTCAAATGGAAATCAGAGACGACCTTTAGAAGGAACGATGGAAAGGGACGAAGAACCACCTTATCTCTGTGAACCACCAGGTAAGGCGAAGTACAAGACAATGCCGCCAGAACCCGATACCCTGCACGCAGAAGTAACAGCCAACAAAAAGGCCACCTTCTGGAACAACGTAAGCAGGGGAACCTCTCGAAGACTTTTTGAAAGGAGGTTTCTGAAGAACCGACAGCACCAAGTTGAGGTCCCACGGCGGCAATGGAGACAGCAATGGAGGAGCCAAGTTTCGAACTCCCTGTCTAAAAAGGTACACACCAAGGAATGTGTGGGCAATGGGTGTTGAAAGAAAATCGTTAAGGCCGAGACCTGGCCTTTGATGGTACTCAAGACCTGCCGCTGCTCAACCCCCCCATCGGAGGAAAGCCAATATCCGAACCACTGAAAAAGAGCGAGGATGTGCGCCTTCCAAGTACGATGGTAGATCTTCCTAGGAGGTAGATTTTCTAGCCTTTAACAGCATAGAAATCACAGATTCAGACAAATCTCTATCCTTCAGCACCTGGCTTTCAACAGCTAATCCGGTAAAGTCAGCGACTGTAAAGCATATCTTCCCCGAGAGGAAGTCTCCAAGGCGACCAGCTGTACCAGATCGCCGTACCAAGACCAGCGAGGCCAGTGTGGAGCCACTAGAATGACCGGAATCCCTTCTGCCTTGATTCTGTGCAGGAGTCTTGGCAGAAGTTTGAGAGGAGGGAAGGCGTAAACTAGACGATACTGACTCCAAGGAGCCACCAAGGCATCTGTGGCGTCGGCTAGAGGATCCAGAGACCATGCCACAAACCCCTGTACCTTCCTGTTCAAATGAGAGGCCAACCGGTCCACCTCAGGAGTACCCTACCAAAGACACAACTGATGAAACACCTCCGGATGAAGCGACCATTCCCTCTGGTCCAACGCCTGTCAACTGAGGCAATCCACTTGCCAATTTTCCACCCCTGGAATGTGTACAGCAGAGAGGGCTGGAACTAATCGTTCTGCCCACTTTAGAATACCGGCTACTTTTCGAGCCACCATGGATCTTCTTGTGCCCCCTTGGTGATCGACATAGGCCACGGCCATGGCATTGTCCGATTGAATGCGTATCGGACACCCCTGAAGACGAATAGTCCAATGATCCAGACAAAGTCTGATCGCTCAGAGTTCCAGTACATTGATCGGCAGTCTGGACTCTGTTCCAGAGTCCAGACCCCCTGAGCACAGTCTGTGCTGAGGATGCCTCCCCACCCTGACAGGCTGGCATCCGTGGTGACAACCGTGCAGTACAGGGGACGAAAGGATCTTCCCTGTCGAAGTGGAGGAGAACGAAGCCACCATATCAGGGATCCTCTTGTACTATGGCTCAACAGGATCGGATTGTCTAGAAAGTGAGGATTCTTGTCCCATTTCACTAGGACTTCTTTTTGCAGAGATCTCGTGTGGAACTGTGAAAACAGGACTGCTTCAAAAAAGGTAGACACCCATCAGGCCCGACACCCACATGCAAGTCTGGAGGGATGACCGTCTGCTGGACAGCAGAAGCTAGATTGCCTCCTGCAATTTCTGGAGTTTGTCCAGAGGAAGAAACACTCTGGCTGAAGCCAAGTCCAGAGTCAGACCCAGATAGTCCAGTCTTGTCGACGGAACCAGAGCAGACTTATGAAGGTTCAGAATCCAACCAGATTTCCTCAGAGTTCGTAGAGTAATCTCCAAGTTGTCCACCAGAGCAGTCAAAGACTCCACTCGCAGAAGAAGATCGTCCAAGTACCCCAGCACCGCAATCCCCTGCTGACGCAGCAATGCTAGGACCGGGGCCAACACTTTTGCGAAGACCCAAGGAGCGGAGGCGAGACCAAAAGGTAACGACACAAACTGATAATGCTCCTCGCCCATGGCAAAGTGAAGGAAGCACTGATGACCGGCACATAATGGAATGTGAAGGTAGTCGTCCTTGAGGTCGATAGAAGCGAGAAAATCCCAGATGGACGGACGCCACTTCCGTGCGAATTGACCCCATTCGGAACCTTTGTACCTGCACAGTTTAGCGCCTTGAGGTCCAGAATTGGACATACCTTGCCTTTCTTCCTGGGAACCGTGAACAGGTTTGAGTAAAACCCCTGAAAACATTCCGAAGCCTGAACTGGGACAATCACCCCGTGAAGAAACAAGTCGATCTGGGTACAAGCGCAGGTTAGAAGGGAATAACATGTCCGGAGGACAGGACCAAAACTCGATCTTGTAACCGGACCGAATTACTTTGTGGACCCACTTGTCATGTACCAGGGAGGTCCACAGATCTGGAAACCAGCAAAAACATCCCCCCCACCCCAGATACGGATGAGGGCACCCCTTCATGCGGAGAAAGACTTGTCTGCAGGTCAGGAAGAGCCTGCTCATGGCTTGCCAGACCAGGTCTGCTTGATACCTCTGGTGGATGCCATGAATATCTTAGATCTCATGTCTTAAAAACCCTGAGGGACAAAAAAGCCTCCTATGAGCTGAGAAGAATGCCCCCCCCCCCCATCTATGACGGAGATCCTTTCCCTTGGAAGACTGGGGAAGAAGAGTACTCTTCCCACCTGTGAGGCCCCTAATGTCATCCAAAAACACAGCCGCCGCTATTTTCAACGAGAAACCTCAAGAAAGTTGCTACCGAGGCTACACAAATATTGCCGTCGATCAGCAGTACCAAAGGCTACAATAAAATGGCGGCTCCCGGGGGGGGGGGGGGGGGGGGCAGGAGCTCCGACCACGATCCCAGCAGGAAAAGGGGCCCTGGCAGGAGCCCCCACCAGTTACAGCCTCCTTCCAAAGGTTGATCGTCTGGTCCACCAGTGGCACGCTCACCCCCCCTCCCCACTCCTACCACCAGCTCAACACCCCAGACTGACCTAAAATGTATGGCCACCCCATGGGAGGGGAGGGGGGTAAAAGCCCGCAGAGGACCCCGGGAACAGAGGGGGCGCTGCATGGGAAGCGGGGGGAACACCGGCGGTCCTACCATCCCAGGGAGGGGCCCACCCCAAAAACCTCCAGGGTTAGAGGGGGGGGGGGGGGGGACAGCTACTTACCATACCAGGAACAGGGTGGGCACTGCTCTTGACAGACCACCGCCCCATCAGAATAGGGGGGCTCTCGGCCAAGAGGAACGCTGTGACTCAGGCCGAGGCCAGGTCGTATGCACCCTCGTGAGCCACTTAACTCACAGACCAGCCCCCGTCCAGTGAAGCTATGTTGTGGCCGACCTAGCATGGAGTCTAGCGCACTCTCGTTGGCCAGACTGGGGGGGACCATCTGTATCTAGATTATCCAGTACGTCGCCCAGTCCGGCAGTTGATAGTAGATTCCATTTAAAAAGAAAAAAAATTGCCAGGAGATCCCAGCAAGGAACTAGATCCTTACTCCTGACTAGGCAGAAAAAACTGAATGCCTATAGCTGAGAGTGGGAGTATATACCCTAGAAATCCCCTCCTGTAGGGGGCAGTATAACCCAACGGTCAAGAAGATAAGGAGCTGTGTCTATAAATGAACTAAAGAAAAATGTAAAGTATTGCATTTGGGTGCAAAAAATACGAACGTAAGTTACTCGCTAGGGGGGGGGGACCTCTGGGGGAATCTAGGATGGAAAGGGACCTGGGGGTTCTAGTGGATGGACAGGCTCAGCAATGGAATGCAATGCCAAGCTGCTGCAAGCAAAGCCAACAGAATATTGGCATGCATTAAAAAGAGGATTCACTCCAGAGATAAAAACCATAACTCTCCCACTCTACAAGATTTTGTTCTGGCCACACCTTGAGTATGCTGTCCAGTTTTGGGCACCAGTCCTCAGGAAGGATGTGCTGGAACTGGAGAGAGTCCAGAGAAGGGCAACAAAGCTAATAAAGGGACTAGAGGATTTCCACTATGAGGAAAGACTACAAAACATTGAACTTATTCACTCTGGAGAGGAGATATGATAGGGATGTACAAGTACCATACTGGTGACCCTAGCACGGGGAAAAAAACTTTTCAGTGAAAGTGAATTTAAAAAGACACGTGGCCATTTACTGAAATTGGAAGAGAAGCGGTTCAACCTTAAACTGCGTAGAGAGTTCTTTACTGTCAGAATGGTAAGGATGTGGAATTCTCTTTTGCAAGAAGTGATATCAGCAGGGAGTGTCAATAGTTTAAAAAAAAACGATTAGATGGGCACCTTAAACGAGCACACCATACAAGGATAAACAATGTACACTAGACATAAAACCACACACACACACACACCATAGGTTGAACTGGATGGACTGGTGTTTTTTTTCAACCTTACCAACTATGTAACAGTAGCAGGGGGATCTCAACAGTTATGTCATGACACATTACAGGAGTTCCAAATATTCCACTTCCTCAGGCTCTGTGAAACACTTGGAGGGGTCTCACAAGGTATCCTTTTACATAAAAGCAACTATACCATTTTATTCGCCCTCTTCTATTGCCCCCACAACAGATAGTGAGTGATCCTTAGGAAGGACAGAGACTACAGGTGCATAATCCTCAAACTTAAAAGAAAGAAATGCTTGAAATAGATCACTCTGTGTGTAATACATTTATATAAAATAGGAGTTTAACTTTTGGAATTTGGATTACTGAAATAAATTAACTTTTTGATGAGATTATAATTTTAGGAGATGCACCTGTATATAGCTGCATATCACATTTGACAATCCAATAAACCGTCTTGTAGAATATGTGCTTTCCCGGGTAAGGAGGGGCAGGAATAGCAAAAGAGTCAAGTAAAATGGTTACGACAATCTGTTAACTAACATTTTAGGAGACAAATAAATATAAGCAACCTCTGTTTTTCTCCTAGCAGGCTTCTTTTAATTGATTTTTAAGTTGCGCTGCAGTCAACATCACACAGGTGTGCAAATCCCCTGCACAACAGTTATAGGTAACTTACCATCCTCAAATGGTGTTCCTTCAGGTCTAGAAAAAAAAAAATGAAATATACAGTGTAAGTTAAACTGCCATTTATAAACCCATAAAATCATATTGCATTCTCTTAGTTTAAAAGAGTACAGCCACTCACAGTGCAGTTTTTTTGAATAAAGACCATTTCATTCCATTTACACCAAAACAAAAAAAGGATAGTAATAAATATACCATTTACTGGAGGATTTGCAAAATCTAACTGAAAACATTTTTCACTACTTCATTAATAATAAGCAAAACTGTGTGTATATTTTATTACAATTTTAACTGATTTACGGTGCATATGGAAAGTATTTACAGCGCTTTACTTATTGTTATAATACAGATTTATTCCAAAATGGATTCAATTCAGTATTTTCCTCAAAATTCTACGAACAATACCCCATAACGACAACAGGAAAGAAGTTTGTTTGAAACCTTTGCAAATGTATTAAAAAAAAAAAAAAAAAACACACAATACTTAAGTATTCACAGCCTTTACTCAATACTTTGTTGAAGCACCTTTGGCACCAATTACAGCCTCAGGTCTTTTTGAGTATGATGCTACAAGATTCCCACACCTTTTTTTGGGCAGTTTCTCCCATTCTTCTGGACCTGCAGGACCTCTCATGCTCCATCAGGTTGGATGGGGAGCGTCGGTGCACATCCATTTTCAGATCTCACCAGAGATGTTCAAATCGGGTTCCAGTCTAGGCTCTGGCTGGGCCACTCGAGACATTCATTCACAGGGTTGTTCTGTAGCCACGCCTTTGTTATCTTGGCTGTGTGCTTACAGTCGCCCTGTTGCAAGATTAACCTTTGCCCCAATCTGAGGTCCAGAGCGCTCTGGAGCAGGTTTTCATCAAGGATGTCTCTGTACATTGCTGCATTCATCTTTCCCTCAATGTTGACTATTCTCCCAGTTCCTGCCTCTGAAAAACATCTCCACAGCATGATGCTGCCACCACCATGCTTCACTGTAGGGATGGTATAGGCCAGGTGATGAGCAGTGCCTGGTTTCCTGCAGACATGATGCTTGCCATTCAAGCCAAATGGTTCAATCCTTGTTTCATCGGACCAGAGAATTTTGTTTCTCGTGTTCAGAGAGTCCTTCAGGTGCCTTTTGACAAACTCCAGGTGGGCTGTTATGTGACTTTTACTGAGGAGTGGTTTCCGTCTGGCCACTCTACTATACAGGCCTGGTTGGTGGAGTGCTGTAGAGATGGTTGTTCTGGAAGAATCTCCTCTCTTCACAAAGAAATGCTGGTGCTCTGTCACAGTGACCATCGGGTTCTTGGTCACCTCCCTGTCTAAGGCCCTTCTCCCCAGATCTGTTTGGCTGCACGGCCCGCTCTAGGAAGAGTCCTGGTGGTTCCAAACTTCTTCCATTTGTAGATGATGTTGGTCACTGTGCTCATTGCTACATAAATTTTTCTATACCCTTTCCCAGATCTGTGCCTTGATACAATCCTGTCTTGGAGGTCTACAGACAATTCCTTGGAGTTCATGGCTTGGTTTGTGCTATAACATGCAATGTTAACTGATGATCAGTGGAAACAGGATGCACCTGAGCTCAAATCTGAGTGTCATGGCAAAGGCTGTGAATACTTATGTACATGGGATTTTTTCATTTTTAATAAATTTGCAAAGATTTCAAAACAAACTTCTTTCACGCTGTCATTATAGGGTATTGTTTGCAGAATTTTGAGGAAAATAATGAATTTAATCAATTTTGGAATAAGGCTGTAACAAAACAAAATGTGGAAAAATGTAAACACTGTGAATACTCTCTGGATGCACTGTATGCACCCCTTTTAGTTTATGTATACAATCTTTACATTAGAGATAAACATTTACTACACCTACAGTGGTGTTTTTTTTAAACATAACAGCAGAACCTGTGGGCTCTTATCTGAATGAAACCTCAGTCACAACCATACAGAAAGAGCAGAGGAGAGGGAGCGGAGGGTTTTTTTTAAATTTTTCTGTACATATCAGCTTGAGCTATAGAGCTCTTTAACCACTTGCTTAATGGGCACATATACCCCTTCCTGCCCAGGACAATTTTCAGTGCTATCACTCTTTGAATGGCAATTGCGCAGTCATGTTACACTGTACCCATATTTAAGTTTTATCATTTTTGTTTACACAAATAGAGCTTTCTTTTGTTGTATTTTATTACCACTAGGGTTTTTTGATTTTTTGCTAAACAAAAAAAAACTGAGAATTTAGAAAAAAAAATAAAATAATGTTTTCATAGTTGGTAATAAAACTTTGCAAACAGGCAATTTTTCTCCTTCATTGACGTGAGCTGATGAGGCTGCACTGATGGGCATTGATCAGGTGGTAATGATCAGGAAGCACAGAGTTGGCACTGGTAGGTGGCTCTGATGATGAGGTACTGGTGGCACTGGTTAGCAGTACTGATGGGCACTGGTAGGTGGCATTGTTTAGGCACACTGTTGGGCACTGGTTAGCAGCAGTGGCGGTCACTATGTGGGACCGATGTCCCTTTTAAAGAAGCCAGTAATCTGCCTATTTTATTCTCCTCACGCAAAAAACCTGATTACCGACTTCTGTTTACATCATGTGGTTAGCTGTCATTGGCTGACAGGTGATCACGTGGTAAAGGGCCAGGATTGGTCCTTTGCTCTGATCAGTGATCAGCCGAGTCCCAAGGACTCGGGGGGAATCAGAGTGCGCGGGCAGTGCAAGGAAATCCATGTACGCCCACTTGGCAGATTAAGCCACCGCTGTAGCCGTCTTTCGGTTATTGCGCGGGCACAAAGTGGTTAAACTGAGGCTTTTTAGAACAGTTGGGCAAACTGTGCACACAGACTTCACTCATACATAATCTGTACATTACATTAATATATTAAAAAAAAAAAAAAACCGAACTTTCCAGAACATGTTCACACGCATTGCGATATGTGGTGTCTGTGTGAACAAGCCCTTCAAGTGATTGTAAAGGTTGAAGGTTTTTTTACCTTCATGCATTCTATGCATGAAGGTTAAAAAAAAAAAAAAAAAAAAAAAAAAAAAACCATTCAACGTACAGCCCCCCCCCCCTTCTTATAACTACCCAAGCCCAATCGCGATTCAGCCATGTGCATGGGAGCAGTGGCTCTCCTTCCTCATTGGCTGAGACACAGCAGCGGGAGCCATTGGCCAATGAGGAGGAAGCGAGACTGAGCCACACTCAGGAGTAAGCACACACTAGTGCCCCCAGAGCAAGCAGCTCGGCAAGGGGGGGAGGGGCCAGAGGTGCCAGTTGGGGACCTGAAAAGAGGAGGATCGGGGCTGCTGTGTGCAAAACCATTGCACAGAGCCGGTAAGTATGAGGGGTTTATTATTTTAAAGAAAAAAGATGTAATATTTAGAACCACTTTAACCACTTGCTGAGCAGCCGCTGTAGTTTTACTGCGGCAGGTAGACTCAGTCCCACAAAACGACATACATTTACATCGCTTCGCGGGACCGTTACCAGGGGCGCACGCGAGTCGCCGATTGGCCACAGGGGGAGCCAATCAGCGGGTCCGGCATTCAGGTCTCTGTGTTCATGCAGCAAGCCCATCTTCCCCTCCCCCAGTTAGAAAGCACCCCCTAGAGACACATTTCGATATTTGATGGCCCCTGGTGTTAACCCCTTCCCTGCCAGTGTCATTACTACTGTAACATATTGCATATTTTTACTACAGATTACTGTAGTAATGTCACTGGTCCCCCCAAAAGTGTCAAAAATGTCAGTTAGGTGTCTGATCTGTCTGCTGCAATGTCGCAGTCCCGCCAAAAAGAAAATCACTGCCATTACTAGTGAAAAAAAAAAATGGCATAAATATTTCCCCTAGTTTGTAGACGCGATACCTTTTCCACAAACCAACTAATATACGCTTATTAGGATTTTTTTAAACAAAAATATGTAGCAGAATACAAATTGGCCTAAAATTATGAAAAAATCTGATTTTTATATATTTCTTTATTAGGAATGTTATATAGCAGAAAGTAAAAAATTACTGTTTTTTTTTTTTTTTTCAGAATTGTCACTTTTTTTTTTTGTTTATAGCGCAAAAAGTAAAAAAATAGCAGAGGTGATCAAATACCACCAAAAGAAAGCTCCATTTGTGTGTGTGTGTGGGGGGGGGGGGGGGGGGAGTACATAAATTTTATTTGGGCAATTGTCGCAATTGTTAAAACGAACGCAGTGCCATATCGCAAACAATGGCCTGGTCATTAAGGGAGTAAAACCTTATGGTCCAGAAGTGGTTAAAGTATAGCAGCCAAGTTGTTATAGGAGATCTAACAAACATACCCAAAAATGACTGCATTCCAGACCATAATATTATTTTCAGATGGTGCACCACTAACGCCAACAGGAGGATCTTCTTGTAATCTGTAAAGGCAAATATTATTTAAAGAGGTTATGGAAATTCAATTTTACATTTTTTAAGAAGGTTTACATAATGAACTTTAATATCCCCAAAGAGAGAAACTCCATCAACTGCTGAAATCTAGACAAAGCAGGGGAACCCACATTTTTAAAGTATGTAATCTTGTATACTTGGCTCATTGTGTGCGTTTGCAATGAAGCAGAGTGAGTCAACCAGTTGAGGAAAAAACATTTTTGTAAGATCTTACTGTAAAATCTTTTTCTCTGATGTCCATCGACAGACGCAGCACCCGCCCCTCTGTTTTGGGTTGGTTCTGTTGCCTTCACTGCTTTTAAACTAAACTGATGTGCTGGGTTGTGCAATGGGGGTTTATGCCTGGAGGGACAGCCCCCTGGGCGTGTGTATTCAAATGTTCCTGCCTAGATTACTCCTGATGGGAGGAGCATAAACCCACTCCGCTCATGGAGATGAGGCTGCCTCTGTCGATGGACATCAGAGAAAAAGATTTTACAGAAACATACATAGTATGTTACTGTTACATAGTTTCATACATAGTTTGTGAGGTTGAAAAAAAAAAAAGACATCAGTCCATACAGTTCAACCTATGATATATGTGTGTGTGTTTGCTGTTAACCGTACATTGTATACTCCTGTATGTTGTGGTCTTTAAGGTGCCCGTCTAATAGTTTTTTTAAACTATCGATGCTCCCTGCTGATACGACTGCTTGTGGAAGAGAATTCCACATCCTTACTGCTCTGACAGTGAAGAACCCCTTACGTATTTTAAAGGTTAAACCGTTTTTCCTCTAGTTTTAGTGAGTGGCCACGTGTCTTATTGTATTCCCTTTCTCTGAAAAGTTTGTTCCTTATGCTAGGGTCGCCAGTACAGTATTTGTACATTCATATTATATCCCCCCTTTTATCGTCTCTTCTCCAGAGAGAATAGGTTCAGTGCTTGAGTGCTTTCCTCATAGCTGATGTCCTCCATTCCCCTAATTATTTTTTTTTGCCCTTCTCTGGATTCTCTCCAGTTCCAGCACATCCTTCCTGAGGACCGGTGCCCAGAACTGGACAGCATACTCCAGATGTGGCTGGACCAGAGTCTTGTAGAGTAGGAGAATAATCCATTTCTGGAGTGAATCCCCTTTTTTTTACATGCCAGTATTCTGTTGGCTTTGCTTGCAGCGGCTTGGCATTGCATGCCACTGCCAAGCCTGTTGTCCACTAGGCTTGTGACGGTATCAGATTTTCATGCTGCGATTAATTGATTAAGGTTTTGCCACGGTATACAGTATTATCACGGTATTCAATTATTAAAATTTAAATTATTAAATTTCTACCTCACTTGAATTTATATATTATAAATTACTTTACTATTGCTTTAGGCCTGGTTCACATGTATGCGGGTTAGCAGCCCACATTTGCACAGGCATAGCAGCCCATTGATTTAAACGGGCTGCTATGCCCTCATTTTCCGCAGAAAAAAGGTGCATGCAGCATTTTTTAAAAATTCAGTGGCCTTGAAATCCATCCTGCTTTTGCACCATGCGACTAACCTGCAGTTCCTGCTCTGGCAAGCTTTCTGCGTTTTTTATATACGTGGGCCCAGCATTTACAAACACAGTTTGCGTGTGCAGCAACTGCAGGTAAGTCACATGGTGCAAAAGAAGGATGGATTACAAGGCCACTGCATTTTTTTAAATTCTGCATGCACCTTTTTTCAGCCGAAAACGCAGGCATAGCAGCTCAAGCCTATTCGAATCAATGGGCTTCTATGCCTGTGCAAATGTGGGTCGCCAACCAGCATAAATGTGAACCAGGCCTAAAGCAATAGTGAAGTAATTTATAGATAAAAACACCGGTCCTCCTGCAGGTTTAAGCACTTCTGGACCGCAAGGATTTGCCCCCTTAATGACCAGGCCATCAGAGCTGAGCGCCAGAACCAGTCATCACCAGGTAGGCCAGACACTGCTTGATGGCTATATAATAATGTAATGTTGGCTGCTATGCCTGTGTATATATATATATATATATATATATATATATATATATATATATATATATACTGCAATGCCCGTGTATGTATGTATGTATATATAATATCTATCTAGATCTCTATATCTATCTAGATCTCCATCTCCCTCTCCATCTCCCTCTCCCTCTCCCTCTCCCTCTCCATCTCCCTCTCCCTCTCCCTCTCTCTCTAGATCTCCCTCTCTATCTAGATCTCCCTCTCTATCTAGATCTCTATATCTATCTATTGTGACAAGAAGTCAGGTAAATCTGTGGGTGTTGTCACAGACGGGAGATACATTTCTGCCTTCTTTAGACAATTCACCAATTACTATCAGGTGTCGGCTGCCAAGGTAGCCAGAAAGGTTTAAGGATGTTGGAAAGCTTCAGCTATTCAGAATGAGGCAATTAAGGCCTCTATAAGTTATCCAGAGGATGACTACTGATTGCTGCATCCTGAGGCTTTGTGCGTTAAGGAGAGCAGTGAGCTGAGAGACTTCTAAAGGTGAGGTGGTGTTGACTTTTTCTGTGTGAAAAGAAAAACAAATAAGACTATTGGTTTTCTGCTGTATGACCAGCAGGGTTTGCCCAGCAGTAGGTTGTGACAGACTCCATAGGTAGGTTCCTGTGTTGTGAAGGTAGACGCCCCAAGTGGCCAGGGTTTATTTTAGGTTTTGTTTGATTTATGCTGTTTGGATGCTTGCACTTGTTTCCAGCAAGTTGGAAGAATAAACCATAGACCGTTGTTTTCAACCACTCCTCGGCTGTCTCTCTGTGTAACGAACCGACCCAGGGAGTCACCCACACCCGCTACCGAGCTAACCCCTTACACTATCTAGATCTCTAGCTCTATCCATCTAGATCTCTAGCTCTATCCATCTAGATCTCTAGCTCTATCCATCTAGATCTCTAGCTCTATCCATCTAGATCTCTAGCTCTATCCATCTAGATCTCTAGCTCTATCCATCTAGATCTCTAGCTCTATCCATCTAGATCTCTAGCTCTATCCATCTAGATCTCTAGCTCTATCCATCTAGATCTCTAGCTCTATCCATCTAGATCTCTAGCTCTATCCATCTAGATCTCTAGCTCTATCCATCTAGATCTCTAGCTCTATCCATCTAGATCTCTATATCTAGATCTCTCTATCTCTCGAGATTTGCTTGTATTAGACAGTGTTTTGGTCTGTGTCTGAGCTGGAAGAAGCATGCGGGTGTGTGCTTGGAGCCGTCTGATTGGTTACAGGGAGGAGCTAAGCTCTCTCACTCTAGGATCATATTACCAGAGCGGTTTCTATTGAGTGAGTGAATTGTTAAGTGAGTGAGTCATCCAGCTCACTGAAAGTATCAATTCAAAAGCAGACTTGGAGAGCAGAGAAACACAGTATTTAAAAATTACCACAACAACAATACCGTGGGTATGCAATACCGCAGTATATATCGAATTACCGAAAACTGGCACATCTCTATTGTCCACTAGTACCCCAGAGTCCTTTTCAATCTTCGATTCACTCAGAGGTTTCCCCCCTAGTGAGTAGCTTGCTTTCGTGTTTTCAGGGACCAGCAAGCCCAAGGTACCATGTCACCCCCCCCCCCCCCAAGCGCCAGAGCACTCCAGACACACAGCCCTCACAGGGATCTCTTGGGAGGAACAAATCCCATTAGCCCCAGGGGAGGGCCCACATCCCCCCCAATGTGCAGCAGGAGCAAGGGGGGCACAGTTACCATACCATGGACTGGGTGGGCTCCTCTGGGCAGACTGCCTCCCACCCGAAGTGGGGGTGCTGCCAACCAAGGGGTACGCTGCGACTCAGCGCGTTCCAGGTCGTTGCATCCCGGCGAGGCATTTGCTCGCAGGCTCGTCCCCCTCCGGACAAGGGAGCATTGTCGTGGCTAGGCCTAGGTCGGAACTATAACCTGCTTACACACGTAGGCCAGACTGGGGGGGAACTATAAGAATCTAGATTATCCAGTACGAAGCCCCAGCTGGCATCGTTGCTTGTAGATCACCTGGAAAACTGAGACCGGAGTCCCAGCAGGACTCCCTGCCTAGACTACTCCTGATGGGAGGAGTATAAACCCACTCAGCTCATGGAGAGGAGGCTGCGTCTGTCGATGGACGATAGAGAAAAGGGCATTATAAGCAAAAAGGTGTAAGCAAACTGCTTAAAAGTACCATCAATGCATCTATTGCACTGCATGTCACTTACCCCCCTCCTCCTCTTAAAGGTCTCCTAAACTAAGAGGAAAAAAACTCCACAACACTTTCATTTTTCACGTCTTCAGCACAAGTGCATGATACCACATGAGTCCTCTTTTCATGGTTATGCAGTCCTAAGGCAGAGAGCAGAACTGAGGTGCTGACATTAGAACCACTCTCAGAAATATTACACATCGGATGCATCAGAACATCATATAGCAAAAAAAAATTCTGTGAGGGACCAATTGACCGGGATTGAAGGTGGGTATTACAACCAGAGCCCGAAGTTGGGAATTAAGGTGTATATAAACCTTGACAAGCAATTTCTCCAATTTGTTTCTTTTTGGTTTGTTAAATATACCTTTAAAAGCATGTCACATTTTTTTAAGTTAAACTCTTATTCCTTCTCCTCCCTGGCAGCAGAGTTTAGGTCTTGTCATTTATCCCTAAAATCTCTTCTCTCTCAGTAATTTGACCTCTCAACAGCCAGTTTCATTCCAAGACTCACAAGATGTCCTCACTAGTCTTCTAAAATGGGGTTTCTTAAGACAGGCTCGGTGCAAAGAACAGAGGAGCACTGCGGCAGCACAGAACAGGATAGGAAATTGAACTATTAACTCCTTTACGCTGACGGAACGCAAATATCTGGCCTCGAATTTAAGGGGTTGTACCGAGGTGATGCCTGCAGCTAGAGGCATCACCCCAGTACCGTTGTTTAGAGCTGACGGTCAGCTTTTTTGTAATGACAACCAATGTGGCTGAGCAGCGGCTTGGCTGTCATTACAAGGAGCGGGACATCCCCCCCTCCCGTGGCTCTGCCCGGGTCTCCCGTCCCACCAGTCCACACGTCCGCTGGCTGATTGGAGTCCCGAACAAAGCCGCATTCCACTTTGATGGGGTCTCCGATGTTAAAACCCGGAAGCAATGTAATGACATCACTTTCGGGTACTGGAGCCTTAGGGCTCTTTCACACAGTCCGCCTCCGTAGGCGGATCCGTGCTGCTCAGCAGGGATCGATCCGCGATCCCCGCTGAGCCGGCGGATGACAGCTCCGTCTCCGCTTGCAGTGCGGAGAGGGAGGTGTCACAGCCCCCGCTGCTCTCTATGGGGAATCGGATGAGAGCGGACCGCCTGTCCGCTCTCATCCAATCCCATCCGATCCCCAGGACGGATGGAAAATAGGGTTTCCATCCGTCCGGATTTCACGGACAGGATCAGATGCGGATGGCAGCGGTTGTCAGCGGACATGTCACCGCTGACATCCGCTGCTCCATAGGGCTGAATGGGGCATCCGATTAGATCCGCCTAAAAAACTGACAGGCGGATCTGATCGGACCGCCCGTGTGTTAGATCCGCCTAAAAAACTGACAGGCGGATCTGATCGGACCGCCCGTGTGAAAGAGCCCTTAAAAGGCGCCAATAAATAAACAAATGAAAGCATTCAAAAACAGCCAAACTTGCCAATCTGAATGCTTTAAGTGCAGAGGAGGGATTTGGGGTCTATTACTGTCACAAGGGATGTTTACATTCCTTGTGACAGCAATAAACGTGTTAAAAAAATATATATATTATATATATTTCTTTTTGAAGAATAGTGTAAAAAAAAAAATAAATAAATTTAAAAAGCACCCCATCCCTCCGCAGAAGTGAATGCATACCCAAGTCACGCCCGCATATGAAAAAACGGTGTTCAAAACACACATGTGAGGTATCGCCGCGATCCTCAGAGCGAGGGTAATAATTCTAGCACACAACCTCCTCTGTAACTCTAAATTGGTAACCATAAAAATTTCCATAGGCAACGCTTTTAAAAATGTTAAAGTACCGAAGCTTGTCGACATTCCACAAGTGTGCGCAATTTTAAAGCATGACATGTTAGGTATCTCTTTACTCGGTGTAACATAATCGTCCACATTATACAAAACAATTGGGCTAACTCTACTGTTTTTTATTATTTTTATTTCATGAAAGTGTAAACTGCATTTGAAAGACCGCTGTGCAAATACCGTGTGACATAAAAATATTGCAACGATCGCCATTTTATTCTCTAGGCTCTCTGCTAAAAAAGATACAACGTTTTGGAGTTCTAAGTAATTTTCTAGCAAAACATACATGAATTCTGAAAGCAACCCCTGAAAGTAACCCCATCTGGGTTTTTCAACAGCTAAAGGTGTTAAAGCAGTGAGTGAGAAGCAGGATGAAGACTGGTCCTTAAACCGAGAGATTAGATCAATCTGGTGAATTCTAGGGAATGTTGAGGAAAACCGTTACCATAACCTCCACTAGGCACAAATTTGTTAAAAAACCCCTGGAAAAGTGACTGCTCCGCCAGGTCTAGAATTTGACAGCTGAAATAATTACTCCTGCTCTCTTGCGCCAACCATCTTGGAGATGTCTGCTATGAACTTACAATCTCATCTGCATACAGAAAACAGACTTGTTACACTTTTGGGGAATTTCCCCTTGGTAATTCCATGAGTGGTTTGGTAATTGCTTCAAAACCTGGTCATCATGAAGCCAGACACTCCTATAAATTTTCAAAGGGAGGGTCAGAACCTTCTGTAGATGTTGAACACGATCCTGAAGCTTCTAAGGTTTTTCAGGTGGTAGAAAAACTTTAGTCAGCCCAGTGTCCAAAATGATGCCTAGATATTCCAAGCGAGGAGATGAACAAAAGAGAATTGTTCAGCCAAATTCTTTCAGGATATAGGACATCTGAATATTGTCCACAAAGGTGTGCATCTGCCCTCAACAGTAAATTGTCCAGACAAGCCATGACGGAAATCCCCCTTAGCGGAAAGAGCTAGCACTCGGGCCAAAACTTTTGTAAACACTCTTAAGGCTGAGAACAGGGCTACAAACTGATAATGGTTCTCTCCTACAATGAATATCAGGAAACACTGTGGACATTAGTAGATTGGGAGGTTTTAGGTATGCGCCTTGTATACCTATGCACAAGAATTCTCCTCAATTATGGAGACAATGACGGACAGGTAGGTTCTATCCTAAACATGCAAACCATCACAAAGCATTTAAAAGCTTTTTAGTCTAGGAATTAGTACCTCCAGCTCTAAAAGTCCCTTTAACAGCCATCCAAAGATCCATCAAATTCTGCAGATTGGAAGAAAGGAACGTTTCGGGGGGACAGCCTGGAATACTATTTTGTAGCCTGAATAAAACACCCTTCCCAAACCTAGGCATCTGAAATATGACTGAACCAGAGGCTGACAAAAGACAGAAGCCCCACACTCATTTTGCATGACACAGATGGAGGCACACCATCACAATGAAGATGGTTTGCCAGCACCCGTTGTGGTTTTACCGCACTTAAGAGTTCTTGATGCCTTTATACTAACACCCTTGAGGGGAAAAAAATGAATTTTTGTAAAATCTTACCGTAAAATTCCTTTCTCTGAGTCCTCTGACAGTCACCGCCCACTCATACACACCAATGGGTATTGACCTCTTATCCACAGGAGCAAGCTAGGCATAAGACTTGTTAAAACAAAGCAATTTACATACACACCTGTAGGGGGCTGTCCCTTTGGTCCAATACCCCTCTGCTATCAGCCTTCCCAACTCAGTTTGGTAGCAAGCAGTTAGAGTCCATAAAACCCCAAAAGAGGGGTGGGGGTGGCGACTGTCAGAGGACTCAGAGAAAGGAATTTTACGGTAAGATTTTACAAAAATTCAGTTTTTCTCTTACGTCCTCTGACAGTCGCCGCCCACTCATACAGTCTTCAACAATGGGATGTCCCAAAGCAGTGTAGACATGAGGGGTGGGAAGCGCAACCATCACAAAGGCAACGCAGCACCCAGGTCAGAGAAAGGAACCTTATCTGAACAGAAAGGTAAACCCTCTGGGTAACAAAAAAAGCTCAACTGGAGCAACAACCCAGGAAAGCAAATGAACAAGGGGAAAAACAACCCCAACAGTCAGGGACCGGCAAAGCCAGGGCCCCTTCAAGGTACTGCCGCACACAGAACTTTGCGGCCAAAGGAGGCATCTGCTGATGCCAGAACATCAAGTTTGTAAAATTTGGAGAAGGTAGGCACGGACGACCAAGTCGCAGCCTTGCACACCTGGACCACCGAAGCCTGATCTCGGAAGGCCCAGGACGCACTCCCTGCTCTGGTAGAGTGCGCCCTGACAGGGAAGGGCGGTACCCGTTCCTTAATCGAATAGGCCTGTACTATCGTCTGTCTGATCCATTTTGAAATGGTTGCCGCAGACGCAGCCGTACCCTTCCGATATCCCTCAGGAAGGACAAAAAGAGAATCTGACTTCCGAAAGGAGTCAGTGGACGACAGGTAAACCCTGATCACCCTGACCACATCCAAGGAATGCAAGGCAAACTCCTTAGGATGCATAGGATTCGCACACAGCAAAGGCAAAACAATATCCTCATTAAGGTGAAAATCAGAAACCACCTTAGGAAGGAAAGATTGGTTAGGTCGCAAGACCACCTTATCCCTATGAACCACCAGGTAAGGGGAGCGGCAAGACAGGGCCGCCAACTCCGACACCCTGCGGGCAGAAGTGATAGCCACCAGAAAGGCAACCTTCTGCGACAGGAGAGACAAAGAAATCTCCCTGATGTTTTCAAAGGGAGGACGCTGCAAAACGGACAGAACCAAGTTCAAGTCCCAAGGAGGCAAAGGCGCCCTCCGAGGAGGAGCCAAATGACGCACACCTTGAACAAAGGTGCGTATCAAAGAATTAGACGCCAAGGGGCGCTGGAAAAGGACAGCCAGCGCAGACAACTGGCCCTTAATAGTGGACAATGCAAGGCGCTGGTCCAAACCAGTTTGCAGGAAGGCCAACACCCTTGCCACCGAAAAGGAGCGAGGAGGGATGCCCCTGGATTCACACCAGGCAAAATAAGCCTTCCAGGTACGGTAATAGATCTTACCGGACGAGGCCTTCCTAGCCTTGAGCAGGGTAGGAATGACACTCCGATGAGAGACCCCTGTCTCTCAGGACCTGGCTTTCAACAGCCATGCTGTTAAAGCCAGCGACTGTAGAGCAGGATGGAAGATCGGTCCCCCGAGACAGTAGATCGTCTCGTAACGGGAGCCACCATGGAGGCTCGACTACCAGTTGTATGAGGTCCACGTACCAAGACCGGCGCGGCCAGTCCGGGGCCACCAGAATCACCAACTTCGGTTCCGAGACCAACCTGCGAAGGAACCTGGACAACAGCAACTGAATCGGGGGAAAGGCATATATCAGGCGATACTGATGCCAAGGCACCACCAGCGCATCCGTGGCGTCTGCCAGAGGATCGCGCGTTCTTGCCACAAACTTTCTTACCTTGTGGTTTAGCCGAGATGCAAACAGATCCACATCTGGGGTTGCCCATCTCGCACACACCATCTGAAACACCTCCGGGTGTAGAGACCAATCCCCCTGGTCCAGGGTCTGGCGGCTCAGATAGTTGGCCTGCCAATTCTCCACACCTGGAATGTGAACTGCCGAAATCAGAATATTGGTCACCTCCCGGGCCGCCCGGGCACTCCTGGTGCCCCCTTGGTGATTGATGAAAGCCACCGCAGTGGCGTTGTCCGTCTGCACCCACACAGGGCGACCCCAAAGTTGATCCGACCAACGGAGCAAGCAGAGTCTGATCGCTCGCAGTTCCAATATGTTGATCGGTAGGGAGGATTCCTCCTCCGACCAAGTGCCCTGGGCAGACAGAATGCCCAGAACGCCACCCCAGCCCGACAGGCTGGCATCCGTGGTGATCACCGTCCATAACAACGGGCGGAAGGAAGGATTTTCCCTCCGTCAGAGCCGGGGACTGGAGCCACCAGAGAAGACTCTCCCTGACGTGGTGACTCAGAGATATCCTCCTTTCCAAGGACCGAGGATGTCTGTCCCATCTGGCCAGGATCTCCGCTTGAAGAGATCGCGTGTGGAACTGTGCAAATGGAATCGTCTCGAAGGCTGACACCATCAACCCCAGGGACTGCATGCAGGCCCAGAGCGACGAGGAATCCTTGTCCCTGAGGGACCTGATCTCGTCCTGCAGAGTCCGGAGCTTGTCCTCTGGCAGAAAAACCATTGCTTGGGCAGAGTCCAGGACCATTTTCAGGTAAGGGAGACGAACAGAAGGGGACAAGGTCGACTTCTGAACATTGATGGTCCACCCGAACTCCTGGAGCATCTGAACGGTAGTCGACAGATCGCGTAACAGACTCGGGCTGGCGCTCGATCTTAACAGATCGTCCAGATATCCCAAAATCGCAATCCCCTGTGCCCGTAACAAGGCCAGAACAGGAGCCAGCACTTTGGTAAACACCTTTGGAGCCGAAGCGAGACCGAAAGGTAACGCCACAAATTGACAGTGTTCCTCCGTGATATCGAATCGGAGGTACCTCTGATGACCCTTCCTTCCTGGGCACAGTGAACAGATTCTAGTAAAAACCCCGAAAGCTGTCCCGATGAGGCACCAGGACGACCACCCCTTGGGCGAGGAGATCCTGAACCGCCCGATGTAGATCGTGCAACCGATCTGGGGACAAATGAAGATTTGAGGGAAAGAATCTGTTCGCTGGCCGCGAAAGGATTTCGATCTTGTATCCCGATCGAATGATTTCCTGAACGATTTCCTGAACCCACCTGTCCGGAACCCGGAGCAGCCAAGGTTCTAGGAAACCACGCAGACGTCCCCCCACCCCTGTAACGGGTGAGGGTGTCCCTTCAGGTAGAGGCAGAAGGACCCGCCGGGCCGGCGTGGTTGGATTTTTGCTTGCCCGCCCAGGGCTTCCTCTGACCACCCTGGCCTTTAAAGGGTTTCCCCTTGTCCTGTGCCTTAAAGCCACAAAAGGACCCCTGATGTGGTTTAAAGGAAGGCCCCCGCTTACCGCGGAAGGACTTACCCATGGGATTCTGGGGCAGCAGAGTGCTCTTACCCCCAGTGACCCCCTTAACCAACTCGTCCAGGGATTCCCCAAAAAGACGATTCCCCACATAAGGGATGTCAGACACCGTCTTCCTGGAAGACTGGTCAGCCGACCAGCTCTTCAGCCACATTAAACGACGGAGCAGCACCGTGATGCCAGACAGCCATGCTGCTAGAGGAGCCTCATCCAAGGCCGCGTCACACAGGTACAAAACCGCCAGACGCATCTGCTCCACCATTGCCACAGTAGCTGGAGGTGCGGAATCCGCCTCCAGAGTGTGTTTGAGCACCTGGGCCCAATCAGCCACAGCCTGACAGACCATAACAGAGGCGAAAATGGGCTTCAGTAAGGAACTCGCCACCATATACGTGTGGCGAGTAAGAGATTCCACCTGCCTATCCGTAGGGTCCCTGAACACCGGAGAATCCTCCGAGGGCATGAGAGTGGCCTTGTTTAACCTGGACACCATGTGATCCACTTTAGGGGACACAGTCTGTCCGCGAATCCGTAGGAGACGCGAAAGGGTAATGGAACTGAAACCGTTTTGGTACCACAAAAGGGAGCTTTAAATTACGCCATTGTTCGTTCACTGTTTCGTGAAACTCAGCGGGACAAGGAAACACCTGTGCTGCTTTTCGGATTCTGCGAGTCCCAAAGGAAGACTGCTTACCCGATGGGTTGGGCTCATCCTCTAAACATAGTGTCTCTTTAACAGAAGCAATAAGCACAGACACAGCAGCACGTTCTTTTGCCACTTCAGGAGAAGGATCATCCTCCTCCTCCCCCTCCACCTCCATATCAGAATGCAAGGACTGAGACCCCTCAGGGGGTAAACTGTCCAGGGCAACCATATCAGACTCAGAATCATAGGACAATGAAGCCCTAGCTCGTTTCCAAGAATACCGCTCTGACATCAACAAATCCACCTTGGACGCTAAAGTCACAAGTGCTGCAGCAAGGGAAGGTGAAGATTCAGGAGTACCTGAATCACTCAACAAAGCTTGGGGGAATTTGCAGTCCTGGGACTCAATGAGAAAAAACGCTGTCGCTGGCCCTTTAAGACGCGATCGCAGCAACCCACCACAATGCACTGCAATAAGGATTACACTAAGGTACCCCCCTGAGATGGGAAAAGCACTGAAAACATAAGAATATTCCCCAAAAACAGCAAAAAGAACCCCCAGAAGTGTTACCACGCTGCTGGAAACGATCTCTGCATACAGTAAGGGAAGTGATGTCATCTGTAGAGGGGCTGAACAGGAAGCTGACTAAGGGAAAATGGTTGCCAATGCATCTGAATGGGATGCTCCGGGAAAATGGCTGCCGTACATGTGCAGTGAAGAACACCTTGCCACACACACAAGATGGCGCCCGAAGTCGCCAAAAAAAAAAAAAAACTACATAGAGAGCTGTAGAAAGTGCCCACAGTGAGGCCAGAGCAGCTGCCCACACCCAAAATGGCGGACCCGCGGTTTATTGCACCGCAGCGGTCCGCACCGCCATTTCTGTACCCCCAAACACACTGACAAGTGGACAGGGATAGGGACCCCCACAGACCCCCCCCATGGCGATACGTGCGCCAAGAGGCCCCCGCAGGGACCCAGAGGGATGTGAGCCCCGGACACAGACATGAGGGGAGAGCACAGACATCGCAGACTGTCAACCCCAAACAAAGGTCCCACATGGAGGTTACTTACCGCTCCATATGGCGTGGGCGCCTCAATAGCACGGGAACCCCCCCACCCCAGACGGCGGGGGGCCCAGCAGCTGAAATAGGATGCGTCGCACGATCAAAACACTGCATGTTGAGGCATCCCGGCGAGGTAGCCACCTCGCAGGCTGGTACCCCTGAGGATAGGGGCAGGTAGTTTGCTAGGCCAGGGCGCACTCATAGCCCGCTAAACACTCAATGACGGGCTGGGATTCCATAAGATCCTCTGTCCTGGAGTACCAGGACGACCAGTCCGATTCCCAGCTCCGCAACGCTGTAATCTTCCGAAGATCCGACTAAGCGCAGACAAATAAAAAGCTAGTAGTGCAAGGAAAACACTTTTGCAGCAAAGAAAAATAATAAAACAGAAGAAAGGCTGAGACATGTAGCCCCAGCACAGGGAAGCCTATCTTACTCCTAACTAGGCAGAAGACAAACTGAGTTGGGAAGGCTGATAGCAGGGGGGTATTGGACCAAAGGGACAGCCCCCTACAGGTGTGTATGTAAATTGCTTTGTTTTAACAAGTCTTATGCCTAGCTTGCTCCTGTGGATCAGAGGTCAATACCCATTGGTGAAGACTGTATGAGTGTGCGGCGACTGTCAGAGGATGTAAGAGAAATAGTAATTGTGGGCCGTAAAGGAGGACCTTCACATATGTCTGATGTGCAAATACTTAACTGTGCAACCTAATTGTACAGTGCTCTAGTCACCTGTAAGATTCTTATTTTCACTCCTAAACTATGTGAACTGTCGAACAAAGAGGATTGTGTACTTGATGCAATGCGAATGCGGAGCCTTCTATGTCGGGAAGACGCGGCAAGAATTTGGACTAAGAGTTAACAAAGACCTCCAAAGTAAGAGAATAGGGAACTTCCACCTACCCCTTGGCCGTCATATGGCCCATTTCCATAAATACAGGATGCCAAAGGTGACTTTTTCAGCCTTGGATAGAATCCACATCCCGACAAGAGGGGGAGACTGGAACAGGTCTCTCCTGCAACTCGAAATGAGATGTATCAAAAAAACTTGAGGCCACTAAAACACCAGGCTTAAATGAAAACGTAAGCCATCGTCCCTTCTTGGAAGGCTTTGCCTCCAGCAAAACTGACTAGTGGTCAAACACCTCATACAAACAAAAATTGACTAAATGCCCATGAACATATACCCATATGTTCACAACAACAAAAACATATCTACCCCTACGGGATCCCTTCCATAGATCCATTCAGGGAAAACCTTGTCTCTTTCCCTTTTAAAATAATCTACGCATATCCAAGGACTTAATTATGTGTACCTAAACCCACATCCCTCCCCAACACCCTTGTTAAAAACTATTCCCTCCTTGATAAATCCAAATCTAAAAAGACCCTCCCTCCCACTAATGAAATTCACCCACAAAACATATGGGATAAAAATCTGGCTTCAACATCAGGAAAAACTCCCACTCTCATATAACCCAAGATCTGCCCTGATTTTCATTTGTTTTTCATTTCTAAAAACCAAATGTATACTGCTGTAAATTGTAAATATAATTATATGTATTGTAAAATTATACATTCCACAATATGCCACTATCACATAGTGTCACTTATTAGTGCGCTTTACAGCACCTTAAAATAATTTTTCTAAATTTACTGCCTGGAAACCCTTGCTGGATCCCATTTTTCACACCCGGCACAAGTAGCCCCGGTATTTTTTCAAACCGGGGCTTCTAGGAGAAAAGCGGACAAAGATAACATCTTTATCCCCTCTACAATCACCTCACAGGTGATTATTCTCCCACTCTGTGTCGGCGGCCTATCGCCGCAACTAACGCCCACTTCTGACATTCAGGATGCGCACGCGCAACCTTTACACAGACCCGGAAGTCGGTCTGTGGACATCACGTCAAGCTGCGCGATCTATTGCGCATGCGCGAGCGGCTATAAAAGGCCAGGGAATTGCGAAAGGACGCCACTTCCCTCTGAACGAGGGAAAGAGGCAGACCTGGAATCTTGCTGCTACCGGACCTCCACATTGGACCCCGCTCTTCAAACAGTAAGCTAGAGATGTGCCGGTTTTCAGTAATTCGATATATTGCGGTATTGCATACCCACGGTATTGTTATTGTGGCATTTTTAAAATACCGTGCTTTTCTGCTCCTCAAGTCTGACTCTTGAATTGATACATTTCAGTAAGCTGGATGACTCATTCACTCACTCAACAGTTCCCTCACTCAATAGAAACAGCTCTGGTAATATGATCCTAGAGTGAGAGACTTAGCTACTCCCTGTAACCAATCAGACGGCTCCCACTCAGCACACACCCACATGCTTCTTCCAGGGCTCAGACACAGACAGAAACAAACACTGCCTAACAAGCAAGTTTCTACAGATAGAATTAGATAAAGATAGATAGATCTAGAGAGATATTTATATATATATATATATATATATATATATATATATATATATATATATATATATATATACACATACACATATATATATATGTGTGTGTGTGTATGTATATATATATATATATATATATATATATATATATATATATATATATATATATATATATATATATATATATAGACATAGCAGCATAATTATATATATATATATATATATATATATATATATATATATATATATATATATATATATATATATATATATATATATATATATATATATATATATATATATACACACACACACACACACACACACACACATATACATACATATATACACACATACATACACACATACATACACACACACACACACACACACACACACACACACACAGGCATAGCAGCCCACATTACATTATTATATAGCCATCAAGCAGTGTCTGGCCTACCTGGTGATGACTGGTCCTGGCGCTCCGATCCGATGGCCTGGTCATTAAGGGGGCAAATCCTTGCGGTCCAGAAGTGGTTAAACCTGCAGGAGGAGTGGTGTTTTTATCTATAAATGACTTTACTATTGCTTTAGGCCTGGTTCACATGTATGCGAGTTGGGGGCCCACATTTGCACAGGCATAGCAGCTCATTGATTTGAATGGGCTTAAACTGCTATGCCTGCGTTTTCGGCTAAAAAAAGGTGCATGCAGAATTTAAAAAAATGCAGTGGCCATGTAATCCATCCTTCTTTTGCACCATGTGACTTACCTGCAGTTGCTGCACACGCAAACTGTGTATTTAAATGCTGGGCCCGCGTATATAAAAAACGCAGAAAGCTTGCCAGAGCAGGAACTGCAGGTTAGTCGCATGGTGCAAAAACAGGATGGATTTCAAGGCCACTGAATTTTAGAAAAATGCTGAATGCACCTTTTTTCTGCGGAAAATTAGGGCATAGCAGCCCGTTCAAATCAATGGGCTTCTATGCCTGTGCAAATGTGGGCCACCAACCCGCATACATGTGAAGTAATTTATTTATAACACCGGTCCTCCTTCAGGTTTAACCCCTTCTTGACCGCAAGGATTTGCCCCCTTAATGACCAGGCCATCGGATCGGAGCCGAGCGCCAGGACCAGTCATCACCAGGAAGGCCAGACACTGCTTGATGGATTATTTTAGGCCTGGTTCACAGAGTCTGTGCTGACTGACTATATAATTATGTGCATAAGTGAACCAAAGTCCCTAAATACAGCAATGAAATTCAAGTGAGGTAGAAATTTAATAATTTAAATGTAATAAATTGAATACCGTGATAATACCGTATACCGTGGCAAAACCTTAATCAATTAATCGCAGCATGAAAATCTGATACCGTCACAAGCCTACTAAGCTAAGACTTAGTACCAATTGGTAAAACATTACTTTGGCTCATTACTTTGCAAATTTAACTACCCCACACACATCTCTACTTAGGAGGAACTTGAATTAAAATATGGTTCTTTAACCCTCCTCCTTCCCTTCACAAGCCAAACTGTAAGTGTACAAACTTTACATACAAATAATAGACACTATATGACCTTCTCCTGCAAATTAACATTTTGGCTTACAGCCCTTGCACAATTGGCATCAGAAGGAACCCGAACCTGATCGGGATTAACCCCTTACTCTCCTCAAAAGCAAACTAGCAGTAAGCAACTATACAATTACTTACATCTATACTACACATACAAAAATACTTTATACGCTCACTGTACCATATACTCCAACAGCAGCAGCCCAACCAATTACTTGTGTGAATGATCTGAAGCAAGTTTCTCAAGGACCAGGCACTTTTTACCTAAGTACGTACTAATAAATACTTATACCATGCATAAAAGGCAATATCTCCCACACAATGCACAAGGTAACATATTATTTCAATATACTTACAGATATGGTGAACAAACCGTCCTTGATAAAGGCACTATACCTGTAAGCCAAAACGCATTGGAATTTGGATATTCCTTCACGGACTCCAAGCTGAAATTTTTAGCGTGGACCAACAGAAGGACATATTCACATATCACCATATCACTGTATCACCTTTCTAATCTTTCTCACTACCACAATGGGTCTATAACCCAAGTGTCACGATACTTTGTTCTATATAAATTCTACTCAATAAATGTATAAATTGTTTTACAAACCACTGATTTACTTGGCCCATAAAATCCCACTTTCTTGGCTTGAGGCACCAAACCCACTGAAAAAAAAAACAAAAAAAAAAAAAAAACAAAACAAAAAAAACCTGTAAGATTCTTATTAAATCTTGTCCAGCATCACACCAAAGGATGATTACCTTTAGTGGTTCTAAAGTTTAAATCCCCCCCCCCCCCCCAAAATCATTCTTAAAGAGGAAGTAAACTCTCCTCTGTAACTTGTACCTATAGGTAAGCCTTAGGCTTACCTATAGGTACTGTAAATATCTCCTAAACATGTACCATTTAGGAGATATTTACCTTACATGCAGCCAGTGACGTCACTGGCGCATGCGCTCTGAAGGAACGGCCGCTGGTGCCGTTTCTTCAGAGATCCGTGTCGTGACCATTGGCCCCCGCGCAGGAATGACATTACCGCGGCTCCGGCCAATCAGATCGGAAGACGGGCGACTGGACATGTCGCCCGTCATACAGGTAAGCGGGCGGCACGGCGGGGGCTCGTTCTAAGGTAAGTATTTTATAATGAGCTAGTATGCGGTGCATACTAGCTCATTATGCGTTTCTCTTTCAGGTTGCAAAAAGAAAAAAAAATGTTTACTGGTTTACAACCTCTTTAAACACTTACCTGACTCCACCAATCCAGTGCGCCCTTGTGTGCAATATCACTGATCCCCCGGTTTTACAGAAGACGGAGCAGTGGGAGCCATAGGCTATGTGTCTATGGACATGGATGCCTGCATGGGTGCGCCTCAGCACACGGCTTCTTGAGGGGGCACTCAGAGGAGACAAGGAGCAGGCAGTGATGGTGGGGGACTCCAGAAGAGTACGTAAGGAGCCGCTCTGTGTAATGCCATTGCCCTGAGCAGGCAAGTATACCCTCTTTTGCATTTAAATTGTTTTTTTTACAATTGCCTTTAGAATCATTTTAAGCCCTGCCTTCTCCTTGAACAAAGCTCCAGCCCAGTCATTAAAGTACAAGAATTTTAGTGGTAGTACAGGTTCTGGCAATGAGTGGTATTTTTCATGATTTTTTTTGTTCCACTGTATTCTTGTTACCGATGAATGCCTGTATAGCAAGTTAATCATTCCCTGACTTGTCTTTACACAAAACTTTCAGTGTACCAAGTTAACTGATTAGTTTCACCATTTGCTGCTGCAGTATTTTGCTGCATATTTTCCCCAAGCTTGTTTAAAGGCCATAGTAAGATTAATTTTGATGTACTTTTACAAAGAATTGTTTGCAGCTCTGGTGCAGAGGGTATATTCCCACTTCCTGCTCTAGGACGTCAGTTTTGTAACAAGCAGTGTCAGAAGAATACATAACCTAACTCGAAGTAGGTGCTGTGCCTGTCAATGAACATCAGAGAAAAGGATTTTATGGTAAGACAAAAATCCAGTTCGTTCATTGACAGACACCGCTCCATATCTTCTTTGACCCATGGGATGTCCCAACACAGTGTCAACATGAGGGGTTGGAAGAACACAGCAATAAATATACTTCCCAAAAAGGCTAAATGTAGCCAAACCAGGTAAAACAGGAGCTCACCAGGAACAACTGGAGCTCACCTGACAAAAAAGTACACCCTCAAAAAGAGGACTAATCCTCTCCAACAGCGGTGTGAAAAACCCTTGCAGCCAAAAGGAGGCATCCGCAGATGCCAACACATCCACCTTCTAAATATTTTGTGAAAATGTGCGCGGACAACCAGGTGGCTGCCTTGCAAACCTGCAGAATCCATCCGTAAGGAAAAATAGGAAAAAACGAATATTGCCCCTCTCCTACAGAAAAGCAAAGGAAGCTCTGGTGACGGGTACAGACCGGAATGTGCAAGTAAGCATCCTTGATGTTGATAGAGGCTAGAAAATCCCCCTGATGTAGGGATGCCCTCACCGTGCAAATGGACGCCATTCTGAACTTTTGTACCCACACAAAGCAGTTCAGGGCCTTGAGGTCCAGAATTGGACGTAACTTGCCCACTTTTTTTGGGACCGTGAACAGGTTTGAATAAAAACCCTGAAACCGTTCCATGGCCGGAACTGGGACAATCACACCCTGAACAAGCAGGTCTTGTACCGCCCCAAAGAGAGCTGCGGACTTGCGCACACTGGAAGGAAAGAACCTTTCCGGAGGGTAAGAACAAAACTCGATCTTATACGGTCCGGCTACAACTTCGTGGACCCATTTGTCCTGCACCAAGGAGGTCCACGGGCGATCTCCCTGAAAAGGTAAATCAATCAGTCAAAACTTTTTTAGAGGTCTGGTCCACAGACCAACACTTAAGCTACGATACACGCTTAACCGCTTGCCGACTGCTCACAGTATATTTACTGCGGCAGTCAGCCCCTCACAGGCAGAGTGACGTAGGTCTATGTCGCTCGCCTGTGAGGCTCTGGGGAGCGGGCGCGCTCCCGCTCCCGCGCGGTCACGGACCCCCCTCCGCGCGTGTGACCAGCGGACCCGATGTCCGCCGGTCACTCGGAAATCGGCGGGGGAGAGGGAGAATGTCAGGCAGCTTGTGTAAACAAGCCACCTGTCATTCTCCTCGGTGTAAAGACACTGATCACACGGATCTACTATGTAGATCCGTTGATCAGTGTCCTTACAGCTCAAGCCACAGCCAATCACAGTAGAAAGCACGCCCCTAGGGACACACACAGCCCCTCCCTCCCAAATAAAGTTAACCCCTTCACTACCAGTGTATTTTTACAGTAACAGTGCATATGTATAGCACTGATTACTGTAGAAATGTCACTGGTAACCCCAAAAGTGTCAAAAATGTCAGTCAAGGGTCCGATCTGTCCGCCCCAATGTCGCAGTACCGCAAAAAAAAAAAAAAATCGCAGATCGCCGCCATTACACGTTAAAAAAAAACAACAAAAAATGACAAAAATCTTTCCCTTTGTTAGTAAACGCGATAACTTTTGCGCAAACCAATCAAAATACGCTTTTTGCGATTTTTTTTACCAAACATAGGTAGCATAAAACAAAATTGGCCGAAAATGTTAAAAAATTTTGATTTTTACATTTTTTTAGGGGGGGAATTTCATATAAAAAAAAAATGTGAAAAATATTGTTGTTTTTGCAAAATGTACGCTCTTTTTTTGTTTATAGCACAAAAAGTAAAAAAAAAAAAAAAAAAAAAAAAAAAAAAAAAAAAATCGCACGGGTGATCAAATACCACCAAAAGAAAGCTCTGTTTGTAAGAAAAAAAAGGACGTCAAATTTGTTTAGGTACAGCATCGCACGACCGCGCAATTGTCAGTTAAAGTCACGCAGTGCCGAATCGCAAAATACCCCCTGGTCGTTAAGCAGGAAAATCCTCCGGGGCTTAAGTGGTTAAATACCACTGCCGAAACAAACTGCCTAGAAACTAGGGGAGCCACATCCAAAGAGACATTACAGATAAACTGCAACCCCTGGACCAACTGGTCCGCCAGTTCAGCAAAGGCAGGGGGAAGCTGCTTATCCTCCAATCCTCCAGGTCAAGGCGCAAAAGTTTAGCCCACTCGATCATAGTTGCAACACCAGGTGGCAATGGTGAAGACTGGCCTAAGCGCTGAACCAGCAACAGTGAACTTATCCTTAAAGGCCGGCAATTCCTCAACCGGGATCATGGTCACCTTATTCAACCTGGAAACCGGGGGGGGGGGGGGTTCCACTACTAGTGGAACAGTCCACTTTTTAAAGGAGGGACTCCTCAAAGAGGTACCTCTTTGCAAAGTGTTTAGGAACCACAAAGGGACATCTAGAACGCTCCCACTCTTTTGTGCCAAATCTGTTAAAATAGAAACAATTTTTTGCTCTAGACAGCTTGTGAGTGCCAAAGGGGACAGCCACCTTTGCCGCAGCTTCAGCTGCATTCTCCATCTTTAAAGTTTCACGCACAGATAAAATGAATGCGTCCACTAGTGTCCAATTCTCACTGTCAGAGAAGTCAGGCCGCATGGCCGCAGACCCCGCAGGGTGGGTCACGTCCAAGGCCAAATCAGATTCAGGATCTGAGGAGACAAATGAGGCAGGGGAAGGCGGGGGCGCTTTCTGCTACCCTGCCACCTAAAAGCCACCTCCACCGGGGACACAAAGGACTCCTGGACCGCCCTGGAGCAATAATGGATGGTTGGGACCCCGAGGGTCACACAGCCTCTGAAAGAGGGTCAGGTGGGGAAACGTGCTCCAAATACTCCATTGGTAAAGAGGGGGGGCCCCACAATATGTGTCTAACACTGTCAAGGGACACCCTCACCGTGTTGGTAGCACCATCACATCGCCAGCAGCAGAGCACCCCACAATGATGCAGCAGAGAGAGGAAGAGACCACACCAGACCCACCCCACTAAGACTCCAAGAGATTGGCACAGTTCCCCACACACAGCTAATGTGTAAGGTAAAGTCTACTGGCTTGGAAAGATTGGTTTGTAATTGGATAGAAAATTGGCTAAAAGATAGAATTCAGAGAGTAGTGGTTAAGGATTCTTACTCTGAATGGTAAGGCAGTGATGGCGAACCTTGGCACCCCAGATGTTTTGGAACTACATTTCCCATGATGCTCATGCACTCTGCAGTGTAGTATAGCATCATGGGAAATGTGGTTGCCAAACATCTGGGGTGCCAAGGTTTGCCATCACTGGTCTAAGGTTATCTGTGGTGTACCCAAAGGTTCAGTGTTGGGACCCTTACTTTTTAATATCTTTATAAATGATATAGGGTCTGGGATTAAAAGTACCATTTCAGTCTTTGCAGATGACACCAAGCTTTGCAGTGGAATAACTTCCTTACAGGATGTCTCCAACTTAGAAACTGATCTCAATGCACTGTTTCATTGGGCAACTATGTGGCAAATGAGGTTTAAGGCTTTAGGGCTAAGAATATGCATGCATCATACATACTAGGTGGAGTAGGACTGGGGGGATCCATTGCGTAGAAGGATCTGGGTGTTCCGTTTGATCATAAGTTTAATATTAGCATGCAAAACTGTTTTTTTTTTTTTTCTTCTTTTTGTTGGTTGAACCAGATGGACTTGCGTCTTTTTTCAACCTGACTAACTATGCAACTATGTAAGAAAGGCACCAGCTGCACCAGAATAGCACTTGCTCCATGTGCGGCGTCCAGGGAAAGACCCAGCACCAGGGGAAAAGGAGGGGCCCCCACAGCCCAGAGGCTCCTCCGTAATGGCCGCCACTCTAGAGAAAGAGTTACTCACCATACCGGGAACCAGGCGGGCACTGCTCTAGTGTGTATGATCTAAGTAAAGGTTCACTTCAAGAGCCAAGTGCATTTCTGGTAGATCAACAGGCAACTTTAACCAACTGAGAGCTGATCCAATACCCCTTCATTACCCTGCCACTTTTCATTGCTGTGATAGTTTGACTGATAATTACTGGCAGAGGTTTATTTTGGGGGTACTTAACCACTTCAATACCAATCAATCACTTTTACCCCCCTTCCTGCCCATGGAAATTTCCAGCGCTGTCACGCTTTGAATGAAAATTGCATGGTCATGCAACACTTTACCCAAACTAAATTTTTATCATTTCTTTTACCCAACTAGAGCTTTCTTTTGGTGGTATTTATCTACCACTGGGTTTTTTATTTTTTGCTAAACTAAACGAAAAAAAAGACAGAATATTTTGAAAAAAAAAGGGTTTCTGTTAAAAGTTTTGCAAATAAATAATTGTTCTACATAAATTTAGGCCAAAATATATTCTGCTACATTTCTTTGGTGAAAAGAACCCAAATCAGTGCATATGATTGTCTTTAGGAAAGTTACACAAACTATGGCATATATCAGAAATATGATCAAACCCGATGGCACATCTCATTTCTTAAAGAGGTTGTAAACCCATACAACTTTTTTTTTTTTTTTTTGCAACCTGTAAGAGAAACACATAATGAGCTAGTATGCATCGCATACTAGCTCATTATGAAATACTTACCTTAGAACGAGCCCCCGCCGTGCCGCCCGCTTACCTGTATGACGGGCGACATGTCCAGTCGCCCTTCTTCCAGGATCGCGGCATCCGGCCATCTGATTGTCCGGAGCCACGGTGACGTCACTCCCGCGCAAGCGCGGGAGCCGACAGTCACGGCACGGGGCTCTGAAGAAACGGCACCAGCGGCCGTTCCTTCAGAGCGCATGCGCCAGTGACGTCACTGGCTGCATGTAAGATAAATATCTCCTAAACGGTACATGTTTAAGAGATATTTACAGTACCTATAGGTAAGCCTATAATAAGGTAAAAGTGTCAGAGGAGGGTTTACTTCCTCTTTAAGGCCCAAAAATGTCAGGATAGTACAGATATCCCCCAAATTACCCCTTTTTGGAAAGTAGACAGTCCAAGGTATTTAATAAGAGGCATGGCGAGTTTTTTGAAGTTGTAATTTTTTGGCAACATTTTTTGGAAAATGCAGAAATTAAAAGGAATTATAAAAAGGTAGAAGGTTTTTTTATCCTAATGCCTTCTATGCATCAAGATAAAAAGCCTCCTGTATGTAGCACCTGCCCCAGCACCCCCCAATACCTGAGCCTCATCTCTATCCAGCGATGTCCATGAGTCTCTCAGCCGTCAGGGACTCTCCCTCCTACTGGCTGAGACATAGCAGCGGCGCCATTGGCGAGAGAGAGGGTGGGGCCAAAGGGCAGCTCTGTGTCTGAAAGGACACATGGAGCTGCAGCTCAGCTCAATTGCCCCCATAGCAAGCTGCTTGCTGTGGGGGCACTCGACAAGAGGGATGGGCCAGGAGCAGTGAAGAAGTACCGGAGAAGAGGAGGATCCGGGCTGCCCTGTGCATTAATGGATGTGAATGGATTAATGGATGCACCCCCACTGCACAGAGGTGGTAAGCAGAACATGTTTTTTTTTTTTTTTTTAAAAACAAAGAAAAGAAAGGACTTTACAACTGCTTAAAAAAAAAAAAAAAAAAAGTTAATTTTTTACACATACTGTCACCAGTGCAGCACATCGTTATCATATGGCATCAGAGGACCGAGTGGTGACAGTACGGAAAAAACAGAATTTTTGTCAAATCTTACCGTAAAATTCCTTTCTCTGAGTCCTTTGACAGTCGCCGCCTACTCAGTCTTCACCAATGGGTATTGACCTCTTATCCATAGGAGCAAGCTAGGCATAAGACTTGTTAAAAACAAAGCAATTTACATAGACACACCTATGGGGGCTGTCCCACTGGTCCAATACCCCCCTGCTATCAGCCATCCCAACTCAGTTTGGTAGCAAGCAGTTAAAGTCCAAAGAACCCCAATAGAAGGGCGGGGGCGGCGACTGTCAGAGGACTCAGAGAAAGGAATTTTACGGTAACGGTAAGATTTTACAAAAAAGTTCTCTTACGTCCTCTGACAGTTGCCGCCCACTCATTCAGTCTTCACCAATGGGATGTCCCAAAGCAGTGTAGACATGAGGGGTGGGAAACGTAACCGTCACAAAGGCAACGCAGCACCCAAGTCAGAGAAAGGAACCTTACTCGAACAGAAAGGTAAATCCTCTGGGCAACAAAAAAGGCTCAACTGGAGCAACAACCCAGGAAAGCAAATAAACAAGGGGAAAAGCAACGCCAACAGCCAGGGACCCGCAAACCAGGGTCCACTTAAGGCACTGCCGCACAGAGAACTTTGCGGCCAAAGGAGGCATCAGCTGATGCCAGAACATCAAGTTTGTAAAATTTGTAAAAGGTGTGCACTGACGACCAAGTCGCAGCCTTGCACACCTGGACCACCGAAGCCTGATGCCGGAAGGCCCAGGACGCACTCACCGCTCTGATAGAGTGCGCCTTGACAGAGAAGGGCGGAGCCCGGTCCCTAATCGAATAGGCCTGTACAATCGTCTGTCTGATCCATTTTGAAATGGTTGCCGCAGACGCAGCCATACCCTTCCAAGGTCCCTCAGGAAGGACAAAAAGAGAATCCGACTTCCTAAAGGATTCAGTGGACGACAGGTAGACCCTGATTGCCCGGACGACCTCCAAGGAATGTAAAGCAAACTCCTTAGGATGCTTTGGGTTCGCACAGAGCGAAGGCAAAACAATATCCTCATTAAGGTGAAAATCAGAAACCACCTTAGGAAGGAAGGACTGGTTAGGTCGCAAGACCACCTTGTCCCTATGTACCACCAGGTAAGGGGAGCGGCAGGACAAGGCCACCAATTCCGACACTCTGCGCGCAGAGGTGATCGTCACTAGAAAGGCAACCTTTTGCGACAGCAGAGGCAAAGAAATCTCCCTGATGTTTTCAAAGGGAGGACGCTGCAAAACAGACAGAACCATGTTCAAGTCCCAAGGAGGTAAGGGCGCCCTCCGAGGAGGGACTAGATGACGCACACCTTGAACAAAGGTGTGAATCAAAGATTTTGACGCCAAGGGATGTTGGAAAAAGGACAGCCAGTGCAGATATCTGGCCCATAATCGTGGTCAGCGCCAGGCGCTGGTACACACCAGTTTGCAGGAAGGCCAACACCCTCGCCACTGAGAAGGAGCGAGGAGAGACGCCCCTGGATTCACACCAGGCAAAATAAGCCTTCCAGGTACGGTAATAGATCTTACCGGATGAGGCCTTCCTAGCCTTGAGCATTGGAGATGACCTCCAATGAGAGACCCCTGTCTCTCAGGACCTGGCTTTCAACAGCCATGCCGTTAAAGCCAGCGACAGTAAAGCAGGATGGAATATCGGTCCCTGAGACAGTAGATCGTCGTGTACCGGTAGCCGCCATGGAGGCTCGACGGCCAGTTGAATGATGTCCGCGTGCCAGTCCGGAGCCACCAGAATCACCAACATCGGTTAAGAGATCAACCTGCGAAGGAACCTGGACAACAACTGAATCGGAGGGAAAGGCATATATCAGACGATACTGGTGCCAAGGCACCACCAGCGTGTCCGCAAGGGGAATCGAACGTTCTTGCCATGAACCTTCCCACCTGGTTGGTTAGCCGGGACGCGAACAGATCCACATCTGGGGATCCCCATTTCGCACACAGCATTTGAAACACCTCCGGGTGCAAGGACCATTCCCACTGGTCCAGGGTCAATCAGGCTGCCAGTTCTCCACACCTGGAATGTGAACTGCTGAAATCGCCGGGACATGTGTCTCGGCCCAAGACAAAATGCTGGTCACTTCCTGGGCCGCCCGGGCACTCCTGGTGCCCCCTTGGTGATTGATGTAAGCCACCGCAGTGGCATTGTCCGTCTGCACCCGAACAGGGCGGCCCCGAAGACGATCCGACCAATGGAACAGGCACAGCCTGATCGCTCTTAATTCCAAGATGTTTATCGGCAGGGAGGATTCCTCCACTGACCAAATGCCCTGGGCAGACAAGGTGCCCAGAACGCCACCCCAGCCCGACAGGCTGGCATCCGTGGTAATCACCGTACACAGCAATGGCCAGAAGGACTTCCCCTCCGCTACGGCCGGAGACTGGAGCCACCACAGAAGATCCACTCTGGTTTGGCGACTCAAAGACACCCTCAAGTCCAAGGACTGAGGGAGCCTGTCCTATCTGGCCAGTATCTCCGCTTGGAGAGACCGCGTGTGAAACTGCGCAAACGGTATCGCCTCGAAGGCTGACACCATCAATCCCAGGGACCGCATACAGGTCCTGAGCGACGAGGACTCGTTGTCCCTGAGGGACCTGACCTCGTCCTGCAGGGTCCGGAGCTTGTCCTCCGGCAGAAAAACCTTCGCTTGGGCGGAGTCCAGGACCATCTTCAAACAGGGGAGCCGAACCGAAGGAGTCAAATTCGACTTCTGATCGTTGATGGTCCACCCGAACTCCTGGAGCATCTGAACCGTAGTGGACAGATCGCGCAGCAGGCTCTGACTGGCACTCGACCTTAACAGGAGATCGTCCAGATATCCCAGGATTGCAATGCCCTGTGCCCGTAACAGGGTCAAAACAGGAGCCAACACTTTGGTAAACACCCTTGGAGCAGAAGCGAGACCGAATGGTAAAGCCACAAACTGATAGTGTTCCTCCGCGACTGCAAATCGGAGGTACCTCCGATGACACTCGAATATGGGGACGTGCAAACACGCATCCTTGAAGTCGATAGAGGCCAGGAAATCTCCTGGGCTCAAGGAGGCCACCACCGAACGAAGGGATTCCATGCGGAATTTTTGAACACGCACAAAGCAGTTCAGAGCTTTCTAGTCCAGAATTGGACACACCTTGCCCTCCTTTCTGGGCACAGTGAACAGATTTGAGTAGAACCCCCGAAATATGTCCCGATGTGGCACCGGGACGATCACCCCCTGGGCGAGAAGATCCTGAACCGCCCGATGAAGATCTTGCAACCGATCTGGGGTCAAATGAAGCTTTGAGGGAAAGAATCTGTCCGCTGGTCGCGAAAGGAATTCGATCTTGTATCCTGATCGAATGATTTCCTGAACCCACCTGTCCGGAATCCAGAGCAGCCAAGGTTCTAGAAAACCGCGCAGACGTCCCCCCACCCCTGGAATGGGTGACGGCGCCCCTTCAGGCAGTGGCGGACTGGGCCGCAGCTCCAGCCTGGGCGGTCTTTTGCTTGCCCGCCCAGAGCTTCCTGTGGCCACCGTGGCCCTTGAAGGGTTTTCCCTTTTCTTGCGTTTTGAAGGCACAAAAGGACCCCTGGTTCGGTTTAAAGGAAGGGCCCCGCTTGCCGCGGAAGAATCTACCCTTAGGATTCTGGGGTAGCAGAGTGCTCTTGCCCCCAGTGACTCCTTTAACCAATTCGTCCAGGGATTCCCCAAAAAGACGAATCCCTGCATAAGGGATGTCAGACACCGTTTTTCTGGAAGTCTGATCAGCCGACCAGCTCTTCAGCCAAATCAGGCGACGGTTAAGTACCGCGACACCAGACGAGCGCGCTGCCAATGGGGCCTCATCCAGGGCCACGTCACACAAATACATAACCGCCTGATGAATCTGGTCCACCATCTCCAGAGTAGCAGAAGGGGCAGAGTCAGTCACGAGGGTGCCAGCCTCCTTTCCGTAGGGTCCCGAAACACCAGAGAATACTCGGTGGGTACCAGAGTGGCCTTGTTCAATCTGAACACAGTGTCATCCACTTTAGGAGCCACAGACCAGCGCAAATCCGTAGGAGACGCAAAAGGGCAACGGAGGTGAAACCGTTCTGGCACCACAAAATTTCGCCATTGTTCATTCACTGTCTCGTGAAACTCAGCAGGGCAAGGAAACACCTGCGGCGCCTGTCGGGATCTGCAGGTACCAAAAGAGGACCGCTTGCCCAGAGGATTGGGCTCATCCTCCAGATGTAGTGTATCTTTTACAGCAGACATAGCAGCGCGTTCCTCGGCCGTTCCAGGGGGGGGGGGGGATTCATCCCCCTCCTCGTCCTCCGCCTCCCCTTCAGACCGGGAGGAATGAGACCCTTCAAGGGGCACACTATCTACGGCAACCATATCAGACTCAGAAGAATGAGAAAACGTAGGCCTTTTCCTAGAATCCCGTTCAGCCATCAAAAGATCCACTTTGGATGCTAAAGTCGCAAGTGCAGCAGTCAGTGCAGAAGATTCAGGAGCCTGAATCATCCACCAAAGCTGGGAGAAATTTGCTGTCCTGGGACTCCATAAAGAAAAAAGTTTTATGGTGCTGGCCCTTTAAAATCGCACGGCGATCCCACCGCAGTACACCGCTATGAAGGACTATACTGAGACCCCGCAGGCAGGAATAAAGGTGATAGCCAGAGATATTTCCCACAAAACAGCAAAGACAGACCCCCACAAGTGTTACCACACTTGCCTGACGATCTCCTCTGCATAAAAAAGGAAGTGATGTCACCGCATTAGGCTGAACAGGACTCAGGCTAAAGGGAAAATGGCTGCCCATGTGCACAGCAGAACACATTGCCACACACAAGATGGCGCCCGAAGGCACCAAAACACACTACATACATAGCTGCAGAAGAGCCCATAGTGAAGCCAAGCAGCTGCCCACACCTAAAATGGCAGACCCGCGTTTTTTAACCCCGCAGCGGCCGCCGCACATGTCCGCACCCAAAACACCCCACAAACAGTGTCACACAGGGAAGAGACCCCCACAACCCCCCACACAGCCTCCTAGATGCGGTAGAGCCCCCGCAGGGATCGGGAGTGAGGTGAGCCCCAATCGCACAGACCTGAGGGGATACCACAGACACAGCAGACTGCCATCCCCAGACAGAGGCCCCACACAGAATGTACTTACCGTACCCGATGGCGTGGGCGCCTCTCATCGACGGGAAGCCTCCCACCCCAGACGGTGGGGGTGCCGTCGGCCAAAAACGCAGGATGCTAGCAACGTACGGAACCGCGGTTGAGACGTCCGAGCGAGGTGGCCACCTCGCGGGCTTTCATCCCTGAGGACAGGAAGGATAGGTCGTTTGCGAGGCCAGGGCGTACCCATAGCCTGCTAAACGCTCGATGGCGGGCTGGGATTCCATAAGGCCCTCTGTCCAGGAGCACCAGGACGACCAGTGCGACTCCCAGCTCCGCAAACGCCGTCGTCTTCCGAAGAGCCGACTAACTAAACGCTGACAAATAAACAGCTAATAGTGCAAAGAAAAAACATTTGCAGAAAATAAAATCATAAAACAGAAGAAAGGCTGAGACCGTAGCCCCAGCACAGGGAAGCCTATCTTACTCCTAATTAGGCAGAAGACAAACTGAGTTGGGATGGCTGATAGATGGGGGGTATTGGACCAGTGGGACAGCCCCCATAGGTGTGTCTATGTAAATTGTTTTGTTTTTAACAAGTCTTATGCCTAGCTTGCTCCTATGGATAAGAGGTCAATACCCATTGGTGAAGACTGGATGAGTGGGCGGCGACTGTCAGAGGACGAAAGAGAAAATTATATATTTTTTTTTTTATTAGATTTGTTTCTTTTAACACACTGTGACCAGAGCAATATAATGTTACCATAGTAACATTGTACTATTCTGGGGAAGTGATCAAGATTTTTTTTTTTTTTTTTAATACATTATGTTATATAGCAATGAATTTCACTGTAATAAAGCAAGCATTTTTCTGATTGAAATCGATTAATTTAGTTTGTTTTGTTATGAATGAATGGCCAGAGCTACTCACATGGTACAGATGGGCCGTGATTGGCCCTGTCTGTACCATGTGATTACTGTGACCAATCACAGCTAGCAACACAATTGAACACAATGGATGGCATGAAGAGAAGCCATCTATTGTTTACAATTGTCATGTGATCTGCTGTCATTTGTCACAGTAATCACATGGTACCGGCAGCAAGCCGGTGTTCCGTGAGAATTACCTACCCGTGAGAAAAACCTACCCCTCGTCACTTCCGGTTGCACGGCACTGTTTGTAACGCGGCGTGTACATTAAAACAGCTGTGCTGCAATACGAGTCATCTCCACTCCTGTCCCTGTCACTTCCCTCATCTCGGCTAGTAAATATAAAAGTGGCGGCGGGTGTATGAGAACATAAATCACAGAGCCGCCAGCCGCTTTTATATTTACTAGCCGAGATGAGGGAAGTCACAGGGAAAGGAGCGGAGATGACTTATATTGCAGCCGACATGTTTTAATGTAAGCGCGGCGTGGGTAGTTTTTTTCCACGGATCAGTCATAATATCCTACTAGTGCGCATGCGCACTACTCAGCTCCTCAGCTTTTACATTAGGTTGCCGGCGCTCTGAGCATAAGCACTGCTGCGCTGCTCAGCTGTTCCTGGCCGGAAGTGACGAGGGTAGGTTTTTCTCACGGGGTAGGTAATTCTCACGTTACACCGGTACACTAATCAGTCATCGGCTGGACAGATCATGCCGCAGTGTGGCCCCATACGAGCCGCAATCCAGGAGGATGTCATAAGATGTCCTCCCGGATTGAAGAAAGGCTCGCCCAGCCGTCATTTTACTATAGTCTGGGCAGGAACTGGTTAAACCATTGCAATTTTTTTTTTTTTTGACAATATAAATGAAAAAACAAAACATTTTATGAATCATTTTTGGAAAGTAGACACCCCAAGACAGGGCTTGGCAAATTTGCTTGAAATTTAGGAGCCAGCTGGTTGCCATACACACAGGCTGAATAGCGGCCAGTTTTTAATGAACCGGCTAATGTTGTCCGGCATTGAACCCGTGTGTACTTGGCTTGATGGTGTGATGTGCAGTGGCTCACTAGGGAAGGACAGTGCAGCAAGTTGGATGCGATTGGAGATCTAGTAACTCATGCCCCCTTAGGCCCCTTTCACACGTGCACCTCCGCTATTGGAATCGGCTTGCTTAGCGGGGATTTCTCTACTATTCCCCGCTGAGCAGGTGGATGACAGGTCTTATCCACTCCGCTATGCAGAGCAAACATGGACACAGTCCCGCTCTGCTCTATGGGGCAGTCAGATAGAAATGGACCGCCTGTCCATTTCAATCCGTTGCCATCGGATTCGATCTGTCAGACGTAAAGTAGAACTCTTTTTGGCCAACAGGATCGGATGGCGGCAGTTGTCAGCAGACATCCACCACTCCATAAAGGAGACTGGAAGGTCCGATCAGGTCCACCTGAAAAACTGACAGGCAAGCCCGATCAGACAGACCGTGTGAAAGGGGCCTTCGGCTGTGTGGCATGACAGGGAGAGATTAAAAAATAAAAAATGAATTTTAATGGAAAAAAAAATAAATAAAAAAAACGGTTTCCTATCTTGTGGGGTTGTAAATGGAACTGAGGCTGTTCCGACTGGCTGCCCCACACTCCCTGCCCATTCATTGGTAAGGGCAGGGCGCCAGATCAAGCCCTTAACCTATTCTCCGAGCATTGAGAACAGGCAGGGGAAACCCTCAGCCCTGCCAGTGACTGCTTGTTGCAGCCCGGGCCACCACAAGAGGGCGCCAGTTCCCCAATGGAAGCATCTCCCTACAGCAGGACGCAAAGCCGCAGCCTCAATAACCGGCTGGCGTGGCATCTTAGTCTGTGCACCTGCGGGCAGGGGGACGCAGTGTGGCCCAGGACGCTACTTCTAGTCGCCAATGCGACCTAGCGCCTGGGGTTTGCTGAGCCCTGCCCCCAGATGACCTCTAGTTTATGCTAGCGTAGCTCTGTTAAGAGCGAATTGCGTTTGGTTGCTCTTCAGAGAGAACATTTAACAAGTGGTGAGAGCAGTCAACCTTTGCAGCATAAGGGGGAGGGGTTGGGGCGGTAGAAATATACAGGAAATCTACGCAATTTTATCACCCCCACACACAAGTGTAAATGAGAGGCCATCCATAAGCGCTGTCAGACTTCTCCTGATCTTGAGATCCTAACATTTGGTAAGGATCCACATTGTCTGTGGTAGTGACAAGTGCCTACACGAACAAGTTTTTTTATGCCTGGATCCAGGAGTGAATTGTTTTAGATCTCTGGTTTTTGAAGATTTTTTTGAGGGGGACTTTTGGATTGCAGTTACATAGTTACTTAGTTACATACATAGTAGGTGAGGTTGAATAAAGACAACAGTCCATCCAGTTCAACCTGTGTAGGTGTGTGTGGCTGCAATCATCTCACATACCCCTGAATGTTCTGATCCTTGAGATGTACGTCTAATAGTCTTTTGAAAGCCACCATACTACCCGCAGAAACCACCTCTTGTGGTAGAGAATTCCACAATCTTGTAGCCCTAACCGTAAAGAACCCCCCACGTTGCCTGAGGTTAAAACGCTTCTCCTCTAAATCGCATTGAATGCCCCCGAGTCCTCATGCAATCCCTTCGACTGAACAGCTTTTTTTCTAAGCTGAGATTCCCATTGAGATAATTAAAAATTGCTATCATGTCCCCCCTCGGGCATCTCTTCTCCAGGGAGAATAAATCAAGCGATTGCAGACGCTCTTCATAATTAAGGTCCTCCAATCCCCTAATTAGTTTAGTTGCCCTTCTCTGGACTCTCTCAAGCTCCAACACATCCCTCCTGAGGACTGGCGACCAGAACTGGACAGAATACTCCAGATGCAGTCGGACCAGAGTTTTATAAAGTGGAAGGTTTATAGACTTATCTCTGGAATACATCCCTTTCTTTATGCATGCCAATATTCTGCTGGCCTTGGCAGCTGCCGCTTGACATTGCATGCTATTGCCTAATCTATCATCAACCAAGACTCCCAGATCTTTCTCCATTTTTGATTCCCCCAAGGGTTCCCCTCCTAATGTGTATTGTGCTTTTATGTTTCTAGTCCCCAAGTGCAAAACCTTACACTTCTCCACGTTAAACCTCATTTGCCAAGTCGTTGCCCACTCCGTTATTTTGTCCAGGTCATCCTGTAGGATATCTGCTTCATGCTGTGCAGTTATTGCCCTGCCCAATTTTGTGTCATCTGCAAAAACTGATATCGAACTACTGATCCCGTCCTCAATGCGGTTTATGAATAAATTGAATAAGGTTGGTCCCAGGACTGAGCCTTGGGGGACCCCGCTTACTACCTCAGACCAGTCTGAGTATGCGCTGTTTATTACCACCCTTTGGACACACCCTTTTAGCCAGTTCCGTATCCAAGAGCAAACCCTGCTGTCGATACCTGCAGACCTTATTTTATAAATTAAGCGCTTATGAGGAACTGTATCAAACGCCTTAGCGAAATCTAAGTACACCACATCCACTGGTCTGCCCCTATCTAGCTCACAGCTCACCTCCTCGTAGAATGTTAAGAGATTGGTTTGACAAGAACGCCCATTTGTAAACCCATGCTGGTTACTGCTGATGATGCTGTTGTCTTTAGCAAACTCTACGATATAGTCCCTTATCCCCTCCAGAAGTTTACATACTACTGATGTCAGACTGACAGGCCTATAATTTCCCAGTATATGCCTCTGACCCTTTTTGAATATCGGAATCACGTTTGCTTTCCTCCACTCCCCTGGTACATCTCCTGTCCTAATACTGTCAGCAAAGATCAGGAACAGTGGTCTAGATATAACCTTACTGAGTTCCTTGAGTACTCTAGGATGTATGCCATCCGGGCCTGGTGATTTGTTTGTGTTACGTTTATCCAGCCTTTCCCTGATTTCACCCTCTGCTAACCATAGTGGCAAGTCCTGTGTATTACTACTAACCATACAGTCATGGTCAGTGTACCCCTCCGTTTCCAGTGTAAAGACTGATGAGAAAAACTGAATTTTTGTAAAATCTTACCTGTAAAATTCCTTCTCTGAGTCCTCCGACAGTCGCCGCCTCTTGATATTCGTCACAATGGGGTAATTGACCTTACTCCGTAGGAGTAGCTAGGCAACAGAATATGTCAATATTAAAGCTTTTAACATATCCCACCCCCAGGGGGTGGTCCCCTCAGTCAATACCCTCCTGCTTCCTGTTCCATACCTCAGTTTCAGTAGAATAGCAGTAGGGTACATAACAAACCCCAAAAGAGGGGCGGGGGCGGCGACTGTCGGAGGACTCAGAGAAAGGAATTTTACAGGTAAGATTTTACAAAAATTCCGTTTTCTCTTACGTCCTCCGACAGTCGCCGCCTCTTCATATTCGTCACAATGGGGACGTCCCAAAGCAGTGCAAACATGAGGGGTGGGAAACGCAGCCGCGCCTAAGGCAACGCAGTCTCCACATCAGAGAAAGTAACCTTACCAAAGGAAGGAAACCAGCTGGGCAGCATGAAAAAAAAAACTTTGCTCAACAGGAGCAACAACCGAGGAAGAACAAAAAACCTAGGGATAAAAAACATCCCAAACAGCCAAGGGCCCAAAAACAAGGGACCTTAAGGTACTGCCGCACTAAGAACCTTGCGGCCAAAGGAAGCATCTGCCGATGCCTGAACATCCACTTTGTAGAACTTTGAGAAGGTGTGAACGGACGACCAAGTCGCCGCCTTACACACCTGGGCCACAGAAGCCCGATGATGACAGGCCCAAGACGTACTCAGAGATCTAGTAGAGTGCGCCTTCACAGGCATAGGAGGAACTTTCCCCTTCAAAGCATATGCCTGCTCGATGGTCTGTCTGATCCATTTGGCGATGGTAAAAGCCGACGCCGCCATGCCCTTCCGAGGTCCCTCAGGAAGGACAAAGAGAGAATCCGTCTTGCGGAAGGATTTTGTCGAATTCAGGTAAACCCTGATCGCCCTAACATCCAAAGAATGTAAGGCCACCTCCTTTGGATGCTTAGGTTTCCGCGCAAAGCGAAGGCAAGACAATGTCCTCATTGAGGTGAAAGTCCGAAATCCTTTTCGGAAGAAAAGAAGGATTAGGTCGCAAAACCACCTTATCCAAGTGGAGTACCAGATACGGAGACCTGCAGGACAAAGCCGCCAGCTCCGAAACTCTGCGAGCCGAAGTGATCGCCACCAAAAAAGCGACCTTCTTGGACAACAGAGGCAACGAGATCTCCCTGATTTTTTCAAAAGGAGCATGTTCTAACACGGACAGAACAAGGTTCAAGTCCCATGGAGGCAAAGGCTCCCTCCTAGGAGGGACCAGGTGTCGCACCCCTTGAACAAAGGTGCCAACGCCAACCAGAGAATTAGACGCCACAGGGCGTTGAAAAAGAACGGCCAGAGCAGAAATCTGGCCCTTAATCGTGGCCAACGCCAAACGCTGGTCCACGCCCGCTTGAAGAAAAGCCAACACTCTCGAAACCTAGTATGAGCGAGGGGAATACCCCCTGGACTCACACCAGGCAAAATAGGCCTTCCAAGTACGGTAGTATATTTTCCCCGAAGAGGCCTTTCTAGCATTGATCAAAGTATGAATGACCTCCGGAGAGAGACCCCTATCCTTCAGGACCTCGGTCTCAACAGCCAGGCCGTCAAAGCCAGCGACTGTAAAGCAGGATGGAATATCGGTCCTTGAGACAGAAGATCTTCCCGAAGAGGCAGACGCCATGGAGCGTCGACTGCCAGATTCACGAGGTCTGCGTACCAAGACCGGCGAGGCCAGTCTGGCGCCACCAGAATCACCATTTTTGGTTCAGAGGACAACCTGCGAAGGAACCGGGACAGCAACTGAATTGGTGGGAATGCATACACCAGCCGATACTGATGCCAATGAGCCACTAACGCGTCTGACGCGTCTGCCCGAGGATCGCGCGTCCTTGCCACGAACCTTCCCACCTTGTTGTTCAGACGAGACGCGAACAGGTCCACATCCAGAAGACCCCACTTCGCGCACAACATCTGGAAGACCTCCGGGTGGAGCGACCATTCCCCCTGGTCCAGAGTCTGGCGGCTCAGATAATCCGCCTGCCAGTTGTCCACCCCTGGAATGTGAACTGCCGTTATCGCCGGGACGTGCGTCTTGGCCCAAGACAGAATGTCGGCCACTTCCCGAGCCGCTCGAGCACTCCTGGTGCCCCCTTGGTGGTTGATGTAGGCCACCGCTGTGGCATTGTCCGTCTGAACCCGAACCGGACAGCCCTGAAGCTTGTCCGTCCAGCGTTGAAGGCAAAGATTTATCGCCCGCAACTCCAGAATGTTGATCGGAAGGGAAGATTCCTCCTCCGACCAAGTTCCCTGGGCGGATAGAACGCCCAGAACACCACCCCAGCCCGACAGGCTGGCATCCGTGGTGATCACCGTCCACGAAAGCGGACGAAAAGACTTGCCCCCCGACACCGCCGGGGACTGCAGCCACCACAGAAGAGTGCTTCTCCTGCGAGGACTCAACGATATCTGAAGATCCAGAGATAGTGGTCGCCCGTCCCACCTGGACAGGATCTCCGCCTGGAGATCCCTCGTGTGAAACTGGGCGAATGGAATCGCCTTGAAAGCCGAGACCATCAAACCTAAACCCCTCATGCCCGTCCGAAGGGATGAGCACGGAATTTCCCGAAGGGATCTGACTTCATCCTGAAGCGTTTTGAGCTTGTCTTCCGGTAAGAAGACTCTTGCCTGAACCGAATCCAGAATCATACCCAGATAGGGAAGACGAACCGACGGGCACAGCGTTGATTTTGGGAAGTTTATAGTCCAACCAAACTCCAGGAGAGTTTGCATCGTGACGGACAGGTCCTTCACCAGACCCTGACTGGTCGCAGACCGAACCAGAATGTCGTCCAGATACCCCAGGATTGAGATACCCTGGGCTCTCAGTAAGGCCAGAACCGGTGCAAGCACCTTGGTGAAAACCCGCGGAGCCGAAGCGAGACCGAAGGGTAACGCCACGAATTGATAATGATCCTCCGCAATGGCAAAACGAAGGTACCTTTGGTGACCCTCGAAAATGGGGATGTGTAGGTACGCATCCTTCAAGTCGATGGAGGCCATGAATTCTCCTGGAACTAGAGCAGCCACCACCGAGCGCAGGGATTCCATGCGGAACTTGCGAACCCGCACAAAGCGGTTCAGAGCTTTCAAGTCCAGAATTGGACGTACCTTGCCCTCCTTTCTGGGCACAGTGAACAGATTTGAATAAAACCCCCGAAATCTGTCCCGATGAGGTAGCGGAACCACCACTCCCTGAGCCCGCAGGTCCTGCACCGCCAGGTGCATATCCCGCAAACGCTCCGGAGACAGTTGAAGGTTTGAGGGAAAAAACCTGTTCGCCGGCCGAGACAGGAACTCGATCTTGTACCCGGACCGAACGATCTCCTGAACCCACCTGTCCCGAACGCGGGCCAGCCAGGGTTGAAGAAAACCGAGCAAACGTCCCCCCACCCCAGAACTGGGTGAGGGCGTCCCTTCAGGCCGCGCTGTTATGGGCAGCGGAACCGGACTGGCCGGACTTCTGCTTACCTGCCCACGGTTTCTTTTGGGAGCCTTGACCCTTGAAGGGTTTGCCCTTATAGTGCGACCGAAAGGCACGAAAGGACCCCTGAGGGGGCCTAAACGAAGCGTGCTTCTTACCTTGAGCGCCCTTAGCCTTGTGAGATTGGGGCAAGAGCGTGCTCTTACCCCCAGAGATCCCCTTAATCAGCGTATCCAGTGAGTCGCCAAAAAGACGAGATCCCAAATAGGGCAAATTAGCCAAAGTCTTGCGAGACGATTGGTCCACAGACCAACATTTTAGCCAAATCAAACGGCGTGTCAACACCGCCACGCTGTGCACACGTGTAGCCAAAGGAATTGCATCCAATTCCGCATCACACAAATACATGACCCCCTGATGGATCTGATCCACCATTGCCAAAGTCGTCGGCGGGGCAGAATCAGCCACCAGGACGCGCCTGAGTACCTGCGTCCAATCCGCGACAGCCTGAGCTGCCGTAAGGGAAGCAAAAATAGCTTTTAGCATGGAACCGGTAACCGAGTAAGTATGACGGGCAAGAGACTCCAGTCTCCTGTCCGTAGGTTCCCGTTACACCGGGGTATCCTCTGCCGGAATCGCAGTAGATTTATTCAAACCCGCCACCGCGTGATCCACCGGAGGCGGCACACACCAACGTTCATCAGTGGCGGGTGTGAAGGGATAACGCAGCTTGAACCTACTCGGCACAGCAAAAGGTTTCTTTAGATTGAACCATTGTTCACTAACAGCGCGCTGAAAATCCTCAGTACAAGGAAAAACCTGCGATGTTTTGCGCCTCCGCTGTGTCCCATAAGAAGCCAGAACGGCAGGTGGACACGGTTCATCCTGTAAATGCAGCGTTTGTTTGATAGAAGCAACCAATTCATCCATGATTGCAAGCTCTTCAGACGAGCCAGGGGGAGAATTATCAACCCCCTCAACCTCTGCATCCCCCTCCGACCCTGCAAAGTCCAGGGACGAACGGGACCCCAGCCATAGCAGCCCCATCACCTTCGCCCTCTGAATCAGAGGATATTGAAACTCTGGGCCGTTTAGTGGATTGAGCAGCCACAAGCATTTGCACCTGAGCAGCCAGGTTAGCCACAACTGCGGCCAAATCGCCCCCCTCAGGGGAAACAGCAGCAGCCCCTTGACCACCCAGTAAAGGGGGAGGAAATTTGCTTTCCTGAGAATCCATGCCCCCAGAAGTGTGTAGGAGAAAAAAAGGGTAACTGCCCCTTTAAAAGCGCGGCGAGCGCAGCCCACCGCTCACACACACCTGCACAAGTCGACCCCCACAGGGAAAACTACAAACTTAGGCAAGGACACAGGACTAAGGAGGATAAAAACCTGGAGAGATCACTGCTGCTGCTGTATCGAACGGTGTGCCCAGGGAAAAGGAAGTGATGTACCAGAAGCCGCTCCTATAAAGCCTATGGAAGGCTACAAGAAAATGGGCGCCGGGGGAGGAGGTAAATGCAGCGCTACATGAGGCCGGAGCGATCGCCGCCAAAATGGCGGCGTTTGGCGCCAAAACCGCCGCTCCCAGCATATAGGAGAAGCCCTCATAAGCCTGTAGTTAACATTAAAATGGCGGACCGCAGCAGCGGCCGCCACATGTTGCACAAAACATGTACCACAGCATGCCCTACAACATATAGCATGTCACACAGAGAAATCACACAGTTAGTAACACAGAACAGTGTATCACAGCCCCCCTCCTTGCAGCCCACAGCAGCATCCAGACAGGGAGTCCCACAGTGTGAACAGACATGCAGGGTTACACAGTCCCAGACTGATACCCACTAAACAGACAGGTCCCCACACAGAGTACACTTACCTTCTGAATGGCGTGGGGAACCTGCACAAGTGATCAAGCCACTGCACATGTGACAGGGAGAGTCGCAGCCAAGACGCAGTAGAACTGCGGTGCGAAACCGCATGGCGTCCAGTGAGGTAGCCACCTCACCACAGCATCCCTGCAGCGAACAGGGATGGGTCGTTCCCATATGCCAGGAAAAATACCTGACTGAACGCTCGATGGCAGGCTGGGAAGCCACTGGCCCACAACCTGCGATCAGGGGGGCCAGCCCGAGACCCAGCCCGCATGATTCTCTTCATCAAAAGAACCAACTAATGCTGACAAAAGTAACAGCTAAGTAAAGAGAGAGAGAAAAAAACTCAAATAAAATCAAAAAGAAGACAAAGGCTGAGACAAAAATGCCCCAGCACAGAAACAGCCAGCTAACTCCTAACAGCTAGTCAATGAAACTGAGGTATGGAACAGGAAGCAGGAGGGTATTGACTGAGGGGACCACCCCCTGGGGGTGGGATATGTTAAAAGCTTTAATATTGACATATTCTGTTGCCTAGCTACTCCTACGGAGAAAGGTCAATTACCCCATTGTGACGAATATGAAGAGGCGGCGACTGTCGGAGGACGTAAGAGAAAAAAGCATTCAACACGGTTGCTTTTTCAGTGTCCTCTGTAACCATCCTCCCATCATCGTTAATTATGTGTGCAATATGCTCTGCCCTAGCTTTTTTGCTGTTGATATATTTAAAGAATTTCTTTGGGTTTTTTTTTTTTACTAGCCTCCGCTATTTGTCTCTCAAAGTTTATTTTAGCCATCTTGATTTCGTGTTTACTCTTCTTATTTGCCTCCTTGTATTGGTCGAAAGCCAATACTGTGCCCTCTGATTTATATTTCCTGAAGGCCAATTTTTTACCCCTAATAAGTTTTTTAATGCTACGGTTTAGCTAGCCAGGTTTGGCTTTGTCTCTTCTAAATTTAATTTCCTATAAGAATGCACTGCAAGATGCATTTGCTTAATATGTTCCTAAAGCATTCCCATTTTTCCTCTGTGGTCAGTGATCCCAAGGTTTGGTCCCAGTTAACCCTTTCCATCAATGAGTACAATTTTGGAAAGTTTGCCATTCTGAAGTTAAGGGTTCTTATGTTCCCCACTTGCCTTGCTATATTGTTATTTACGCTAAATGTGATCATCCTGTGATCGCTAGAGCCCAGGTAGTCCTGGACTCCTACCTCCGAGATTAGGTCTCGGTCATTAGTGATCAATAGATCCAGGATTGCGTTTTCTCTAGTAGGAGAATCCACCAACTGTGACATGTAATTATTCTGTAAGGTTTCCGTGAATAGACGGGCCTTATGTGAGTGTGTAGTCCCCTCTCCCCAGTCAATGTCGGGATAATTGAAGTCCCCCAATATGATGACTGATCCCAGCTTTGCCACTTTACTCAATAGTGCTAAAAATTCCAGCTCTACCTCCTCCCCTTGTTTAGGTGGCCTATAGCAAACCCCCACAATTACTTTTCCCTTTCTCCTTCCCTATGGAGTTCTACCCATACGGATTCTAACTCCATACTCCTCCCTTCCGTAATGTCACTCCTCTCAATCACCCTTACATTGTTCTTGATGTAGAGACATACCCCTCCCCCTCTTTTTCCTACCCTGTCCTTCCGGTACACAGAATACCCTTGGATATTTGCCAGCCAGTCATGTGAGGGGGGTCGAACCAAGTCTCCGCTATTCCCACAAGGTCTATGTCCTCCTCATGTACTAACATTTCCAACTCATCCAATTTATTAGCTAGGCTCCTGGCATTAGCATATACCCCTCTTAGTTTTACGGAAGTTAAACGTGATTGGTGGTTATGTTTATTCCTGTTTGGTCTGAGGTTCTCCCGCACAGACCTACCAATTAACGTTGTGGACCTACTGTCGCTGCTGACCCTACAACTGCCTTCAGTCCCTTGCTCCCTCCTGACTCTACTTCTGAACCCTCCCCCCTGTCTCCTAGTTTAAAAGCCCGTCCAACATGGTGGCCATCTTTCTCCCCAAAAGAGCTGTACCGTCCCCATTAAGGTGCAGCCCATCCTTACTTAAGAGCCGGTAGCCGACAGAGAAGTCAGCCCAGTTCTCCAGGAACCCAAACCCCTCCTTCCTACACCAGTTCCTCAGCCACTTGTTAAGTTCCCTAATCTCCTTCTGCCTCTCCTGTGTGGCTCGAGGTACAGGCAGTATTTCAGAGAAAACCACCTTGGAGGTCCTATTCCTCAATCTATTACCCAAGTCCCTGAAATCGTTCTTTAGGATCCTCCACCTTCCTTTTACTTTGTCATTAGTGCCCACATGCAACATGACCGCTGGGTCATCCCCAGCCCCGCACAATAATCTGTCTGCCAGATCTGCGATGTGCCGAACGCGGGCGCCCGGTAAACAACATACTGTTCGGTTACCGAGATCTTTTTTACAGATTGCCCTCTGTGTCATCTTGATAATTGAGTCCCCAACTACCACAACCTGTCTAACCTTTCCTGAGTCAACGCCCCCCTTCTTCCTGGAGCCGCCCCTCCCCTGGCAGCTAGGGGAGGGCCTCTCCTCACCAGTCGCTAATATACTAACCAGTCACTAAGATACTCACCAGTCGCAAGGATCCTCACCAGTAGCAAGGATACTCACCAGTTGCAAAGATGCCTGCCGCCACCTCGGAAAGGATCTATTGCCGCCGCCGCTCTACTGGGGGGGGGGGTTACTCACACGGGGTTATTCACACGCGGTCGGTAGGTCACACACCCGCTCCTCACCCACGCACGCAGCCACTGATCCCGCGCTCTGCTCCACAGCACCACCTGCCGTCCAGTGCAGTAGAAGATTCACTGCTTGGAATTCATTTGTATATAATTTATTTTGCATGTTATTATACATTATCTCACAAATGTGAGTACACCCCTCACATTTTTGTAAATATTTTATTATATCTTTTCATGTGACAACACTGAAGAAATTACACTTTGCTACAATGTAAAGTAGTGAGCGTACAGCTTTCATAACAGAGTAAATTTGCTGACACCTCAAAATAACTCCACACACAGCCATTAATGTCTAAACCACTGGCAACTAAAGTGAGTACACCCCTAAGTGGCAATATCCAATTGGGCCCAATTAGCCATTTTTCCTCCCCGGTATCATGTGACTCGTTAGTATTACAAGGTCTCAGGTGTGAATGGGGAGCAGGTGGGTTAAATTTGGTGGTATCGCTCTCACTTTCTCATACTGGTCACTGGAAGTTCAACATGGCACCTCAAGGCAAAGAACTCTGAGGATCTGAAAAAAAAAAAAAAAAAAGAATGGTTGCTCTACATATAGATGGCCTAGGCTATAAGATTGACAAGACCCTGAAACTGAGCTGCAGCACGGTGGCGAAGACCATACAGCGGTTTAACAGGACAGGTTCCACTCAGAACAGGCCTCACCATGGTTGAACAAAGAAGAGGTTGTCTTTAGAAAATAGACGTATGAGTGCTGGCGACATTGCTGCAGAAGTTGGAGGTCAGCCTGTCAGTGCTCAGACCATACGCCGCACACTGCATCAAATTGGACTGCATAGCTGTCATCCCAGAAGGAAACCTCTTCTAAAAGATGATGCAAAAAAAAGCCTGCAAATAGTTTGCTGAAGACAAGCAGACTAAGGACATGGATTACTAGAACCATGTCCTGTGGCCTGATGAGACCAAGATAAAACTTATTGGGTTCAGATGGTGTCAAGCGCGTGTGGCGGCAACCAGGTGAGGAGTACAAAGACAAGTGTGTCTACAGTCAAGCATGGTGGTGGGAGTGCCATGGTCTGGGGCTGCATGAGTGTTGCCGGCTCTGGAAACTACAGTTCATTGAGGGAACCATGAATTCCAACATGTACATGTACTGTAACATACTGAAGCAGAGCATGATCCCCCCCCTTCAGAGACTGGGCCGCAGGGCAGTTGTCCAACATGATAACGATCCCAAACACACCTCCAAGACGAACACTGCCTTGCTAAAGAAGCTGAGGGTAAAGGTGATGGACTGGCCAAGCATGTCTCCAGACCTAAACCCTATTGAGCATCTGTGGGGCATCCTCAAACAGAAGTTGGAGGAGCGTAAAGTCTCTAACATCAACGTGATGTCGTCATGGAGGAGTGGAAGAGGACTCCAGTGGCAAACTGTGTGAAGCTCTGGTGAACTCCATGTCCAAGAGGGTTAAGGCAATGCTGGAAAATAATGGTGGCCACACAAAATATTGACACTTTGGGCCCAATTTGGACATTTTAAAATTAGGGGTGTACTCACTTTTGTTGCCAGTGGTCTGAGGCCTGCTAACTCTGAGGCCTGCTAACTCTGAGATGGTTAAAACGTGGAGCTTGGCAATGACGTACTAGATACACTGCACTACTAATATTTAGGTCATACACAGAGGCAGGAGGAAGTTAAAGTGGTAATGTAATGGGTTACAGGGAGAGTATGGAGATGAGGGAGTTAAAGCGGACCTTCACCCTAAAGGTCAGATCATGTTACCCTGCCTAAACCCCCAACCATCTTACATTTATATTTAACAAATGTAATTTGTCACACCTAAGCAAGAATTAGGTTTTTTCTCCCTGTGCATGTGCAGAAGGGCTTCGAGTCCAGAGTAAGCCCTCTGGCACAGCTGCGCAGGCACTGGGTTTCCTGCCCACCTGTGCACATGCACAAAGACAGCTATTAGAGAAGTCTAAAACTTCTCATTTGCAGGCAGCACAGTGGCTAAGTGGTTAGCACTCCACCTAGCAGCACCACGGTCATTAGTTCAAACCCCAACCACAGCATGGAGTTTGCATGTTCTCCCTGTGCATGTGTGGATTTGAGTTAGTGACCTTTGATTGTAAGCTCCTTGAGGGCAGGGGCTGATGTGAATGTACAATGTATATGTAAAGTGCTGCATAAATTGACGACGCTATACAAGTACCTAAAATAAATAGTGTGTCGCCAAATGTGCTGAAGGGCTCTGCCAAGCAGAAACTTTCTGCACATGTGCCATAATGGTGGGAAGGAAGAATTACTTTAGATAAGTACCAAAAGGTCCACTTTAATGTGCAGGGGAAGGAGTTAATATAAAGACAGTAAAGAGAGGAGCTGTACAGGAGAGGGGAGGAGGGAAAAAAAAATCAATTACAATGCCTCACCATGGATTATCTGCTGCTGATTTCTTTATTCACACATTTTTATTGATAAATAATCACTTCCTACAACTTCCTTGGTTGTAAGAGCAAGGGGAGGGATTTCAGATGTAAATAATACGATGTTTACATTTGTGATTGATCATTGCAGTTACCACAGTGTACAGAGCCGCTTGGATTGGCTCTGTACATTGTATCTGATCTGATGACTGCTCAATCCACAAACACCAAGTGTCGATCCACACTAGCGTGACTTGTCAGGCCACTTGTGAGAGCCCATTCAGACTAGCGCGACTTGTCAGCCTGACAAGTCGCTGTCGGTTGCGGTCCATTGAGTAGTACAGGACCCATTCTAATAGGAGCGACACAAGTTGCTCCGACTTAGAAAAAGGGTCCTGTAATACTTTGGGGCGACCTGGGAGCGACTTGCATAGACTTCCATTATGTGAAGTCCCTGCAAGTCGCGCCGAAGTCGCGGTGCATGCGACTTCACAGGTCACCCCCTGAAGTCGGATCGCCTCAGTGTGAACTGGCCTGACAAGTCGCGCTCCCTCCCGGTCCATTGACCACTACAGGACCCGTTCTAATAGGAGCAACACAAGTCGCTCCGACTTAGAAAAAGGGTCCTGTACTACTTTGGGGCGACCTGGGAGCGACTTGCATAGACTTCCATTATGTGAAGTCCCTGCAAGTCGCGCCGAAGTCGCGGTGCATGCGACTTCACAGGTCACCCCCTGAAGTCGGATCGCCTCAGTGTGAACTGGCCTGACAAGTCGCGCTCCCTCCCGGTCCATTGACCACTACAGGACCCGTTCTAATAGGAGCAACACAAGTCGCTCCGACTTAGAAAATGGGTCCTGTACTACTTTGGGGCGACCTCGGAGCGACTTGCATAGACTCCCATTATGTGAAGTCCATGCAAGTCGCTCCGAAGTCATGGTGCATGGTAATGCACAAGTCGCCCCCGAAGTAGTAGAGTCGTGTCGCCTCAGTGTGAACCGACTCTAATGGGCCTCTGACGTAGGCACCAAAACTCTTTTTGAAACTGTAGCAAGACTTTCATGAAGGTGGTTTAGAAGGAACTGCCAAAAAGTGTCACAAATGCTTTACTGAACCTTGTTGATTTGTGCCCCACTGGAGAAATGAATTTTACAAAAAGTATGAAAAAAATCCTTTATTATAGCCTAAATACTGTAGATTGAACTCCATTACATACAGCCTGGATGAGCCTGAACAAGCCAAACTGCTGGGACTCTTATGAGCTATATAAAAGAAATGCGGATCCCCCTCGGTAAGCCCATGTGAGCAGCCCCATAAGACTATAGTAGGCTACTATAGTGTAGTGTGGATGGTGGCGAAGCACAGATGGTGCTGTGAACTCCAACATGAATACTAATCGGCGACAATCACCCATAATGGGTCTGTACGTGCTGGGCCCCCACTGATGTCACCGTGAAAGTTTCCTGATGTCCTATAGAGGTGGGTACTAGGATGGGGGGGTCACTCACCGCTTGAAGTCCCTCATGAGCCTCCTCCTGGCCGGAGTGGACATGGCCCTGGTACAAGGCGGACGGAGAAAGGGACAAGGGTGGCGGGTAAAGGCAAGTGTCGGGAGCCAAGGCCCGGCTACCGCTTTTCGCTCTGCAGCCTTGGCACAAACAAGCTGCGATGACGTTTCACAGCGCCCCAAAAAGGGCAGAACATAACGTTCCACCGGATCCAACCATTCGTCCCCAAACAGAGGGGTGGACGCATCCGCATACTCGCATCAGACGTCACTCAGATCATTCCGGTAGCGACAAGCACAATGTTATTGGAGCAAACTATGTATTTTAGCAACATACATTGCGATTGAAGCCACGAAAAGAATCACACCCAAACTACGTCCACTCCTATCTTAGAAATGGAATATTCTAAGAGTGACAACCGAAAAGTTCCTGGAGAAAGATTGCGTCAGATCATGTGATCTGTGATCTTCAGTCTGTATATACACAGCGTGTTTGGTGTGTGTCAGAGCATAATATAAGTGTGTACAGCAGTGGAAACCTGACCATGCTTGCATCATACAGATAATCTCCATTATTGCTATTAAAGGCCAGTGGAGCCTCAATTTAATATCAGTGTTTTACCGGATTTCTACTGAACAGTAAGGCCAATAGTGCTCCAGAAATGTATGGCTTGGTAAACATGCAGGCTGAGGTTGTCAACAAAAATGCTGTTATGGGGTGAACACAGTGTCCTAATCTAATGTTTTTGTCACACAAGTTTAAAAATAGTATAGAGTTTATATTGCTGATTTAAAAAGGAAGTAGTTTTCCTGTGTTTTTTTTCCCCTGCAAAGTAAATGCATAATGTGCTAGTATGCATCTCACACTAGCAAATTATGTGACACCTGCAAACGAAGCCTGTGTTGTCCCTGCTGGCGGCCACATCCATTTTCACTTCAAAAAGTCCACCTGGCCCAATCAATAAAAAAGAAAAACAGTAAAGAAAACCCAACCATACAATCCCATATACACAATCCTATACCCGCAGTTGATCCAGAGGAAGGCAAAAAAACCCCAGCAAAACATGATCCAATTTGCTACACCAGGGGAAAATAATTCCTTCCTGATCCCCGAGAGGTAATCGGATATTCCCTGGATCAACTTTTATCTATAAATATTAGTACCCATTTATATTAAGTACACCCAGGAAAGAATCCAGGCCTTTTTTAAAGCAATCTAGTGAGCTGGCCAGAACCACCTCTGGAGGGAGTCTATTCCACTCCGCTCTTCTCCCCTCTGGTCTTCTTCTTCCTCTTGTCTTCTCCCCTCTGGTCTTCTTCCTCCAGTCCTCCTCCGACGATGTCTCTAGTGATTATGCCGGCTCCGGTCCAGGCAACTTATTATATAGCCATTAGGGGCATGGCCTCCCGGTGATGTCACCTGGATACCCCGCCTCCTTATGTCACAGATGATCGGCTGCTCACTCGTCCCCTTGATTTTCAAATTTAAAAAAAACGCTTAACGCTGTATAAGCAACGTTTAGCAACGTTAATCAGCCTTTAGCAGCATCAGACGTTTTTACAGCTTGACGCAGCAGCTCCAGAACGCACTGGTCCTGGGTTTTTTTTGCAGCTTAAAAACGCCTATGCCACTTGGAGCTCCTAAAAGTCCTGTGTGTGCATGAGGCCATAGAATAACATGAAGAGGCGTTTTTAAACTGCAAAAAAAAAAACATCTGATGCTCCTAACAGCAGCTGCCAAAACACCCTGTGTGCATGGGACCTTACTAATGATTTGTACAGGGGCAAAATTAAATCTCTCTCTGGAGTCCATGCTTCTGTTAATACAAGAAAGGACTTTGCTTGCTTTGGAAACCACAGCTTGGCATTGCATGCTATTATTAAACTTATGATCTACCAGAACACCCAGGTCCTTCTCCGCTATGGATTCCCCCAGTTCTACTCCACCTAGTATGTATGATGCATGCATATTCTTAGCCCCCAAGTGCATAACTTTACATTTATCAACATTAAACCTCATTTGCCACATAGTTGCCCAATGAAACAGTGCATTGAGGTCAGCTTGTAAGTTGGAGACATCCTGTAAGGAAGTTATTCCACTGCAAAGCTTGGTGTCATCTGCAAAGACTGAAATGGTACTTTTAATCCCAGACCCTATATCATTTATAAAGATATTAAAAAGTAAGGGTCCCAACATTGAACCTTGGGGTACACCAATAATAACCTTAGGCTTAGACCATTCAGAGTAAGAATCATTAACCACTAGAAAAAAGATAAAATGAGCCTACGCGCTGACCATCAACCAGATGTAGTAAAACTGAGAGATTATAAATAGAGTAAGAGTAAATGAGATAAAAAGGGGGCTCAGAGATTAGCAGCCAATTCCTAGCTGCTAATCTCTGAGCCCTCCACATACAGTCAGGTCCATAAATATTGGGACATCAACATAATTCTAATCTTTTTGGCTCTATACACCACCACAATGGATTTGAAATGAAACAAACAAGATGTGCTTTAACTGCAGTCTTTCGGCTTTAATGTGAGGGTATTTACATCCAAATCAGGTGAAAGATGTAGGAATTACAACAGTTTGTATATGTGCCTCCCACTTTTTAAGGGACCAAAAGTAATGGGACAATTGACTGCTCAGCTGTTCCATGTCCAGGTGTGTGTTATTCCCTCATTATCCCATGTAAAAGGAGCAGATAAAAGGTCCAGAGTTCATTTCAAGTGTGCTTTTTGCATTTGGAATCTGTTGCTGTCAACTCTCAATATGAGATCCAAAGAGCTGTCAATATCAGTGAAGTAAGCCATAATTAGGCTGAAAAAACAAAACAAACCTATCAGAGAGATAGCAAAAACAATAGGTGTGACCAAATCAACTGTTTGGAACATCCTTAAAAAGAAAGAACGCACAGGTGAGCTCAGCAACACCAAAAGACCCAGAATACCATGGAAAACAACTGTGGTGGATGACCGAAGAATTCTTTCCCTGCTGAAGAAAACACCCTTCACAACAGTTGGCCAGATCAAGAACACTCTCCAGGAGGTAGGTGTATGTGTGTCAAAGTCAACAATCAAGAGAAGACTTCACCAGAGTGAATACAGAGGGTTCACCACAAAATGTAAACCATTGGTGAGCCTCAAAAACAGGAAGGCCAGATTAGAGTTTGCCAAACAACATCTAAAAAAGCCTTCACAGTTCTGGAACAACATCCTATGGACAGATCAGACCAAGATCAACTTGTACCAGAGTGATGGGAAGAGAAGAGTATGGAGAAAGAAATGAACTGCTCATGATCCAAAGCATACCACCTCGTCAGTAAAGCATGGTGGTGGTAGTGTCATGGCGTGGGCATGTATGGCTGCCAATGGAACAGGTTCTCTTGTATTTATTGATGATGTGACTGCTGACAAAAGCAGCAGGATGAATTCTGAAGTGTTTCGGGCAATATTATCTGCTCATATTCAGCCAAATGCTTCAGAACTCATTGGACGGCGCTTCAGAGTGCCGATAGACAATGGCCCAAAGCATACTGCAAAAGCAACCAAAGAGTTTTTTAATGGAAAGAAGTGGAATGTTATGCAATGGCCAAGTCAATCACCTGACCTGAATCTGATTGAGCATGCATTTCCCTTGCTGAAGACAAAACTGAAGGGAAAATGCCCCAAGAACAAGCAGGAACTCAAGACAGTTGCAGTAGAGGCCTGGCAGAGCATCACCAGGGATGAAACCCAGCATCTGGTGATGTCTATCCAGACTTCAGGCTGTAATTGACTGCAAAGGATTTGCAACCAAGTATTAAAAAGTGAAAGTTTGATTTATGATTGTTAATTTGTCCCATTAATTTTGGTCCCTTAAAAATTGGGAGGCACATATACAAACTGTTGTAATTCCTACACCGTTCACCTGATTTGGATGTAAGTACCCTCAAATTAAAGCTGAAAGTCTGCAGTTAAATCATATCTTGTTTGTTTCATTTCAAATCCATTGTGGTGGTATATAGAGCCAAAAATATTAGAATTGTGTCAATGTCCCAATATTTATGGACCTGACTGTACATATAACAAGGTAAGTAATAGAATAAAACCGGCGCTCAATCACCCCCAATATAATAAAATCACAGAAATAAATAGTAATGACTCTAAAACCAAGCAAAGCAACTGCAAAGAACAATGCACAATAGTAAACAGTATATGTGATACCAATAACGTGCAGATATTCGCAATAGATAGATGAACAATAAAAAGATAAAATGTATAGGAAGTGAAATAATGTCACAAAGTGATAAAGTGCATAGTGAAATGTAACACAAATATGAACGTGATAAAAAGGTGAAGGGGTTCACTTGAAGGAAAAGTGATGAGAATAGGTTAATAAATAAATAAAGTGCACCGTGCTTCAAAAAACGGTCAAATCCAATACGGAGCAGGAAGAATAGAACTAATCCCACTAAAAAGTGATATAGTGCACTATATAAATGGTCACAGTGGTGAAGAATTGACAATAAATGGTAAAAAATATATAACAATGACACCCAAATGGTAATTGGGTAAAATGAAAAAATATGTGAAAAAAATGACAATATGAATAAAGGTGTAGAAAAAAGTTTGTCAGTTCATAAAAAACATCAAAGTTCATAAAGAAAATGCTGGTGAGGAAATAATTCCAGAAGTGCGGGAAACTCCTTATGGTGCGCTAAAGGGTGAAATTCTAAGTAAGGCTTGGAGCTCAAACCTTGCCTTCCTGTGACAGGAAGGCAAGTTTCCCGCACTTCTGGAATTATTTCCTCACCAGCACTTTCTTTATGAACTTCAATGTTTTTTTATGAACTGACAAACTTTTTTCTACACCTTTATTCATATTGTCATTTTATTCACATATTTTTTAATTTTACCCAATTACCATTTGGGTGTCATTGTTATATATTTTGACCATTTATTGTCACTTCTTCACCACTGTGACCATTTATATAGTGCACTATATCACTTTTTAGTGGGATTAGTCCTATTCTTCCTGCTCCGTATTGGATTTGACCATTTTTTGAAGCACGGTGCACTTTATTTATTTATTAACCTATTCTCATCACTTTTCCTTTAAGTGAACCCCTTCACCTTTTTATCACGTTCATATTTGTGTTACTATACACATTTCACTATGCACTTTATCACTTTGTGATATTATTTCACTCCCTATACATTTTATCTTTTTATTGTTCATCTATCTATTGCGAATATCTGCACGTTATTGGTATCACATATACTGTTTACTATTGTGCATTGTTCTTTGCAGTTGCTTTGCTTGGTTTTACAGTCATTACTATTTATTTCTGTGATTTTATTATATTGGGGGTGATTGAGCTCCGATTTTATTCTATTACTTAAATCATTAACCGCTACTCTCTGAATTCTATCTTTTAGCCAATTTTCTATCCATTTACAAACTGATCTTTCCAAGCCTGTAGACTTTACCTTGCACATTAGCTGTGTGTGGGGAACTGTGTCAAATGCTTTTGCAAAATCCAAGTATACTACATCCACAGCCACCCCTTTGTCCAAGGTTTTACTTACCTCCTCATAAAAAGAAATCAGGTTTGTTTGACTGTGACGGAAGTGTAGGTAAGACAGAACGCACATGGAGAGCAGGAGTGCCAACAAAGCCTTTTATTGAACGGTAGCGGGTATGTTCACAAAGAAAGGGCCAAACAAAGGTGCCCAGGGTCAGACCCAACGTGGGTAGGACAGAGTTGCAGATAAACGGGTTAGTCCATAACAGGGGGCTCCCAATAGAATGGGCAAAGTCCTGGCCAGCGAGGGATTGGGCCACACACAGATCAGGGCAAACAATGAGGTGACAAAGTTCAGGCAGAGTTCTGGTAGGCCCAGTGTTAATCCACTCACCAGCAGGCAGATACAGGATGAATCCAAAATCCAGGTTGTAGGAAGGGACAGGGTAAATCCAAAATCCAGGTTGTAGGAAGGGACAGGGTAAATCCAAAATCCAGGTTGTAGGAAGGGACAGGGTAAATCCAAAATTCAGGTTGTAGGAAGGTTTAAAGAGGCCCGCAGGAACCAATAGGGGATTCTGTGTTCTCTGGCCGCAGCTCAGAGCCACACAGTCTTCCAAACAGCAGAGATGAACTACACACAGGAGAGACTCTCACTCAGCTAAATATATTAGGACTTGTGTCCCAGCAGGTGGGCCAGGCCACTCCCAGCCTGGCGTCCAGTTGCCCCAGCAACCAGCCCCGCCCCCCTCTATTTGAGCCCACACAAGGAATGTGTTCATTGTCCACAGTGAGCATGAAGGCGGAGAAGCAGACATTCAGGCACCTTGCTGGGGAGGGGAGAGGGACAGCACAGTGGGGGGGGCAGGCAAAGGAGTGAGCAGCCAGGGGGGAGAAAAGAATCCCATGCTGGGGAAGATAGTAAAGTACTGGGGGTGCAGAAGAGAGGAAAAGAAGGGGGGGGGAAGTAGGATCCGTGACAACCCCTCCCCCTTTTATTTTACAAGTGCCGACAGGGGGACCTCGGCAGGTCTCCTTGGAGGCACTTGTGGTAATAGGCTCACCTACTGAAGGTCCTGCTGCCGGGTATGGTGGGACAAGGGGATAAACACTGTAGACTCCCTGAGGAGGATTGGGCGCCATGGTGGTCAGCCAGTCACTGGGAGGTTGGGGTAGAGGTCCTTCCGCTGGGGCCAACTCTGGGTAGTTGACTGGGCGACTGTGGCTGGCGGATGTGGTGCGACGGTTCTGAGGGCAGCTGGCCTGAAGATGCCCAGGTTGGTTACACCTATAGCACCGGAATTTGCTCAATGTGGGGTCAGAGTCTAGTTCCTGTTTAAATTTCTCACGGTCCCAGGTCAGGGTGGTATTCTGGTCAGGGTTGGTAACACTCACCGGATCCAGGGCAGAAGGGGAGTCCCGTTGGGTTTTCTCGGCAGGCAGGCCGTGGCTGGCTTGGCTCCTGGTCACAGCTCCGACGTATTGGCACTGTAGCTCTCCTAAATCATTTCCAAGCAGAATGTCCGCAGGTAGTCCAGCCATGATTCCAATTTGGCAGCGCTTTTCCCCAAACCCATAGTCAAGGCGAACCGACGCCTTGGGGATGTGTTTCGTAGTACCACCTGCCATTTCAATAAAGAACCCGGGGCCTGGCTTGATGGCTTCTGGTTTTACCACGCGGGGATCAGCAATGGTGAGGAAGGCCCCAGTGTCCCGAAATCCCGTAGTTCTCTCTCCATCAATCAGGACCTCCTGCAGGTGGCGCTGCCTCTGCTCTGGGTAGGATGGGACAAGGGGATGAACACCGTAGACTCCCCGAGGAGGATTGGCAACAGTGGGGGTCAGCCAGTCACTGGGAGGTGGGGGTAGTGGTTCTTCCTCTGGGGTCAACTTTAGGTAGTTGACTGGGCGACTGTGGCTGGCAGACATGGTGCGACGGTACTGAGGGCAGCTGGCCTGAAGATGCCCGGGCTGGTTGCACCCATAGCACCGGCGGTCCAGAAATGGCCCAGAAGTACGAGGTCGGTAGGAAGGGGCTGTGGATGGTGTTGGGGCGACAGGGCGCTGGAGGAGTGGCAGGGGGTTGCTGGGAAGTGGTCTGCCTGTGTTCTGGGCTTTGGGCGGCTCGACTACCAGTCTCTTCCAATGGGGTTTAATGGCAAGGGCCTCGTCTGCCAGTGCAGCAGCCCGCTCAAGGGTGCCAGGGTCCCTCTCCTTCACCCACTCCCGCACCTCTGCTGGGCATTTGGCAAAGAATTGTTCCTTTAGAAAGGCCTGGACAACTTGTTCAATAGTAAAGGCCTGCTCCCCCTCCAGCCAGCGTCTGCAGGCCTGCGAGATTTTGTGCGCATACATCTTGAAGGAAGGCTCAGAATGACAGGAGAGGTCCCGGAATTTGATCCGGTGGGTTTCTGAAGTTACCGCGTAGTGTTCTAGTATAGTCTGTTTGATCCTACTGTAATCTCGATTCCACTGTGCGTTCATTGTCCGGTAGGCAGCAGCCGCACCCCCTTCCAGCAGGCCCACTAGGTGGCGTACCCAGTCTCCACGGGGCACCTCCAGCAGCTGACATAAGTGTTCGAAGTCCTGGAAGAACCCTTCCACATCCCCTGTAGCTTCACAAAATGGCTTGAAGTCTTTACGAGTCACCCTTGGCCGATCAGGCCCACCGACTCGTGGGCTGGGGAGAGGGTCATATCCCCTGAGGCCTCTCATGGTTTCTCGCTCATGAGCCCTTCGGATAGCCTCCCGCTTGTCATCCAAGTTGGCCTTGGGCCCCAGGATAGCCATCTCCTCTTCGTACCATGTGATCCAAGGGCTCCTGGGACTTGAGACGGTGGATGCACTCTGTTCATTCTCTGACGGCGGAGCATTCAAGCTTTCAGTTCTCTGAAGGCCGGCTTCCTCAATGGCGGTGACCAGCTCTTCTTTGGACAGGCCCCTGTAGGTAAGGCTTAACTCCTGAGCCTTTTCTTGCAAACTTGCCACAGTCCAATTTCTGTACTCCCCACCCCGCGTTGGGTCCAGTGTGAGGGGGCTGCTCTCCATCCTCTTCAGCGTTCTGATCCCGCCGCTGCCAACCAGTGTGACGGAAGTGTAGGTAAGACAGAACGCACATGGAGAGCAGGAGTGCCAACAAAGCCTTTTATTGAACGGTAGCGGGTATGTTCACAAAGAAAGGGCCAAACAAAGGTGCCCAGGGTCAGACCCAACGTGGGTAGGACAGAGTTGCAGATAAACGGGTTAGTCCATAACAGGGGGCTCCCAATAGAATGGGCAAAGTCCTGGCCAGCGAGGGATTGGGCCACACACAGATCAGGGCAAACAATGAGGTGACAAAGTTCAGGCAGAGTTCTGGTAGGCCCAGTGTTAATCCACTCACCAGCAGGCAGATACAGGATGAATCCAAAATCCAGGTTGTAGGAAGGGACAGGGTAAATCCAAAATCCAGGTTGTAGGAAGGGACAGGGTAAATCCAAAATCCAGGTTGTAGGAAGGGACAGGGTAAATCCAAAATTCAGGTTGTAGGAAGGTTTAAAGAGGCCCGCAGGAACCAATAGGGGATTCTGTGTTCTCTGGCCGCAGCTCAGAGCCACACAGTCTTCCAAACAGCAGAGATGAACTACACACAGGAGAGACTCTCACTCAGCTAAATATATTAGGACTTGTGTCCCAGCAGGTGGGCCAGGCCACTCCCAGCCTGGCGTCCAGTTGCCCCAGCAACCAGCCCCGCCCCCCTCTATTTGAGCCCACACAAGGAATGTGTTCATTGTCCACAGTGAGCATGAAGGCGGAGAAGCAGACATTCAGGCACCTTGCTGGGGAGGGGAGAGGGACAGCACAGTGGGGGGGGCAGGCAAAGGAGTGAGCAGCCAGGGGGGAGAAAAGAATCCCATGCTGGGGAAGATAGTAAAGTACTGGGGGTGCAGAAGAGAGGAAAAGAAGGGGGGGGGGAAGTAGGATCCGTGACATTGACATTTTCTGTCTTTCATGAATCCATGCTGTCTGTTGCTTAAAATATTTTTTTCCAGCAAGAACTCATCTATGTGATCTTTTATTAAACTCTCCAGTATCTTCCCGACTATAGAAGTTAAACTAACAGGTCTATGGTTACTTGGCAAAGACTTTGATCCCTTTTTATATATAGGCACCACATTGGCCCTACCCCAATCCAAGTGGTACTATTCCAGTCCTTAACGAGTCCCTAAAAATTAGAAACAAAGGCTTTGAAATTACAGCGCTCAGTTCTTTTAGGATGCATGGGCGGACGCCATCTGGTCCATTTGCTTTATCCACCCTTATTCTGTCTAAATTGTTCTGGACCATATCACTTTTGAGCCATTGTAGATCATTTGGGGCTGTGTCAATACCATCCTCATTATGGTCTTGATCTCCCCCATACTCCTTTGTATACACAGAGCTGAAGAATGTATTTAAAAAATTTGCCTTCTCTTTGTCCCCAGTCACCCACTCCTGATTATTTTGTAAAGGGCCTACATGCTCAGACCTAACCTTTTTTTACTATTAATATATTTGAATAATTTTTGGGGGTTTGTCCTACTATCGTTTGCAATCTGTCGTTCATTTTGAATTTTTGTGTCCTTGATTTCCTTTTTACATATTCTGTTATATTCTTTGTAATATAATTAAACAATGATAGTGTTTCTTCATTTTTATATTTTTTAAAAGCTCTTATCTTTTTATCTATAGCTTTTTTAACTTTAGCCGTGAGCCACATAGGTTTTATTTTTAGCCTTTAAAACGTATTACCCATGGGAATATACTTTGCAGTGAGTTTGCATAAAGTCTTTTTGAAAATTTCCCATTTCTGTTCGATGCCAATATTCCCTCCTAGTCTAAATCCTGGAGAGCAGCTCTCATCCTTGGAAAATTTGCTCTCTTAAAGTTAAGTGTTTTTATTTTTCCTGTATGGGTTTTTTGCTTACAGCTAACATTAAATGAAATCATATTATGGTCACTGCTACCCAGATGTTCTTTTATGTGAACATTATTAATAATCTCTGCATGGTTTGAGATTACCAGGTCCAACAGAGCATAATGCTTTTGTGACTCACTGTAATGCTTTTGTGACTCACTTTTTGGGAGAGGAGACCGCACCGGCAGGTGGTGCTGTGGAGCAGAGGAGCAGAGCGCGGGATCAGAGGCTGTCAGTGCGTGCAAGAGAGAGGAGTGTGTGCTTGACCGACCGCGTGTGAGTAACCCCCCCCCCCCAGGAGAGCAGCGGCGGGGAGCGGCGCTCGAACCCCCCCCCAGAAGCGAGCGGCGAGCGGGTCGGTAACCCCCCCCCCCTCTCTTGTTGCGGGTGGCGAGCGGTACAGTAAACCCCCCCTTTTTGTGGCGGGCGGCGAGTGGTGCGGACCCCCCCCAGACAGAGAGGGAGCAGAGGAGACTAGCGGAGCAAAGGCTGACCGGGAAGTGACAGAGGGAGGCGGGTGCCGAGCGGAGACTGACCGTCTGAGGGAATAAAAAAAAAACAGCCAGGAACTGCTAGAGACAGACTTAAAGGGACACACACTAGGTAAGTAAGACTGGTGACTGAGATTGTACACTGACTGAGGGTGTAGTGTAGTACCTGAGTATCTGTGAGTACCTGTTACTACCTGAGTATCTGGGAGTACCTATTACTACCTGAGTATCTGTGAGTACCTGTACTACCTGAGTATCTGTGAGTACCTGTACTACCTGAGTATCTGTGAGTACCTGCTACTACCTGAGTATCTGTGAGTACCTGTTACTACCTGAGTATCTGTGAGTACCTGTTACTACCTGAGGATCTGTGAGTACCTGTACTACCTGAGTATCTGTGAGTACCTGTTACTACCTGAGTATCTGTGAGTACCTGTTACTACCTGAGTATCTGTGAGTACCGGTTACTACCTGAGTATCTGTGAGTACCTCTCACTACCTGAGTGTCTGGGAGTATCTATTGCTACCTGAGTGTCTGGGAGTGTCTGTGCGACTGAGTGTTGTGCGTCTGACCGGGCTGTGCGACTGAGTGTTGTGCGTCTGACCGGGCTGTGCGACTGAGGGTTGTGCGTCTGACCGGGCTGTGCGACTGAGTGTTGTGCGTCTGACCGGGCTGTGCGACTGAGTGTTGTGCGTCTGACCGGGCTGTGCGACTGAGGGTTGTGCGTCTGACCGGGCTGTGCGACTGAGGGTTGTGCGTCTGACCGGGCTGTGCGACTCAGTGTTGTGCATCTGACCGGGCTGTGCGGCTCAGTGTTGTGCGTCTGACCGGGCTGTGCGACTCAGTGTTGTGCGTCTGACCGGGCTGTGCGACTCAGTGTTGTGCGTCTGACCGGGCTGTGCGACTCAGTGTTGTGCGTCTGACCGGACTGTGCGACTGAGTGTTGTGCGTCTGACCGGGCTGTGCGACTGAGTGTTGTGCGTCTGACCGGGCTGTGCGTCTGACCGGGCTGTGCGACTGAGTGTTGTGCGTCTGACCGGGCTGTGCGACTGAGTGTAGTGCGTCTGACCGGGCGGTGCGACTTAGTGTTGTGCGTCTGACCGGGCTGTGCGACTGAGTGTTGTGCGTCTGACCGGGCTGTGCGACTGAGTGTAGTGCGTCTGACCGGGCTGTGCGACTCAGTGTGGTGCATCTGACCGGGCTGTGCGACTGAGTGTTGTGCGTCTGACCGGGCTGTGCGACTTAGTGTTGTGCGTCTGACCGGGCTGTGCGACTCAGTGTTGTGCGTCTGACCGGGCTGTGCGTCTGACCGGGCTGTGCGACTGAGTGTTGTGCGACTGACCGGGCTGTGCGACTCAGTGTTGTGCGTCTGACCGGGCTGTGCGGCTGTGAGTGTTGTGCGACTGACCGGGCTGTGCGACTGTGAGTGTTGTGCAACTGAGTGTCAAGTGAGTGGAGCGGAATACCAGAGGGTGAGAAGGTAGCATTAGGAAGCCAGGAAATAGCCACATAGGATAGACTTAAATCGCTGAATCCCCATTAGATTAGTAGGTACAATGCCCGGCGGGTGTGGAGATGCGACTCGGTGTACATCTTGTGATATGTATGCGTTCCTCGGACATGTGATCGAGGGCGAATACAAATGCGCAAAATGTAAGCACGTTGCTTCCCTGGAAGCTCAGGTCCTGAATCTAGGGAAGCAGCTGGCAACACTGAGACGAATGTCCATACCGGAGGAGAGCCAGGATTGTACCAGTCAGGTGCAGGCAGGGGTCTGCACAGAGGTGGGCGGAGTATCGGAGGTGCAGGCATCAGAGCAGAGTAGAGGGGTGACAGTTAGGAGGGGTAGAAGGGGTCAAGGCAAGGAGGCTGATCCTGGGCTGGAGCACCCCAATAGATACGCCCCGTTGTGTGATGTTGGGGAAACCAGTCAGGGACCAGCATTGCTGGAGCAGAGGGACGCCCCTAGCTGCCAGGGGAAGAACTCCTCCAGTGAGGCCGGGAGAAAGGGAAAGGAAAGACAGGTGCTGGTGGTAGGGGACTCAATTATTAGAAGGACAGACAGTGTAATCTGTGACATAGACCGTGTGCGCCGAACAGTCTGTTGTTTGCCGGGCGCTCGGGTTCGGCACATCGCGGATCGGGTGGACAGATTACTGGGTGGGGCTGGGGAAGACCCAGCTGTCATGGTACACGTGGGTACCAATGACATAGGCAGAGGAAGACGGAGAGTCCTAAACGATTTCAGGGACTTAGGCGCTAAGTTGAGGACTAGGACCTCCAAGGTAGTATTTTCCGAAATACTACCTGTACCTCGAGCCACACCAGAGAGGCAGCGGGAGATTAGGGAAGTTAACGAGTGGCTGAGGAGCTGGTGTAGTAAGGAGGGTTTTGGGTTCCTGGAGAACTGGGCCGACTTCTCAGTCGGTCACCGGCTCTTTGGTAGGGACGGATTGCACCTAAATGGGGTGGGTGCAGCCGTACTGGGTGCGAGGATGGCCAAAAAGTTAGAGGGGCTTTTAAACTAGGGAATGGGGGGGAGGGTACAGATGTACAATTAGCCTGTGGAAAGCAAGTTTCAGAGGGCAGAAATGGGGGCATTAGCGGTAGGGTGTTCGGAGCTCCAAAACCCAGGGTGGGTATGGGGAAAAATCAAGAGAGCAGCCTAAAAACATCAAATGAGGATAAATATAACCAATCAAAATTACGAGGTTTGTATACCAATGCCAGAAGCCTGGCCAACAAGATGGGAGAGCTGGAGCTGCTGATGTTTGAGGAAGACTTAGATTTTGTGGGGATAACTGAGACTTGGTTTGACAGCTCTCATGACTGGATGGCGACCATTCAGGGGTATTCCCTTTATCACAGAGATAGAGAAGGTAAAAAAGGGGGAGGGGTATGTCTGTATATTAAGAACAGTATACAGGTAAATATGAGGGATGATATTAATAATGGAGCTAAGGACGAGGCAGAATCCCTATGGGTAGAGCTTCAAAGAGAAGGCACGGTGGGGAAGGTAATATTGGGCGTATGCTATAGGCCCCCCAACCAGAGGGAGGAGGGTGAGGCGGACCTCATGTTACAGATAGGATTTGCAGCAAGGATGGGAAATGTCATTATAATGGGGGACTTTAATTATCCGGATATAGACTGGGCAGAAGGAACCGCGCATTCAGCCAAGGCTAGGCAGTTCCTAAATGTTTTGCAGGACAATTTCATGGGTCAGATGGTGAATGCACCGACAAGAAACAATGCGGTACTTGACCTACTGATTACCAACAATACAGACCTGCTCACGGATATAGAAATACAGGAAAACTTAGGGAACAGTGACCATAGGTCAATTGGTTTCAGTATTAATTACAGTAATAGGAAACACAAGGGTAATATAAGGACACTGAATTTCAAAAGAGCAAATTTCCCTAAACTGCGCTCGCTGCTAGAAAATATCAAATGGGATAGAACCCTGGGAACAAAGAACACGGAGGAAAAATGGGAGTGCTTCAAGGGCATACTTAACAAGGGGGTGGGCCAGTGCATTCCACAGGGAAATAAATTTAAAAGAGCAAAACTAAACCCTGGGTGGCTAAACTCCAACATAAAAATGTATATTAGAGCTAAAGAAAAGGCCTTCAAAAAATACAAGACTGAGGGGTCATTGGCAGCATTTAAGCACTACAAAGAGTGTAATAAGAAATGTAAAGACGAAATCAGGGCGGCTAAAATAGAACACGAGAGACATGTAGCGGAGGAGAGTAAAAAGAACCCCAAGAAGTTCTTTAAGTATATAAACAGTAGGAAAGCGAGGCCAGAGCACATTGGCCCCATAAAAGATGATAAAGGAAAAATGGCCACTGAGGACAGAGAAAAGGCGGAAGTGTTAAATAATTTATTTTCTTCAGTCTTCACAAAGGAATCGGGGGGCTACACGAACCCAGCTTGTAAGGACGAATTAAATAATACACCTCAGGAAGTGCCGCCATGGCTAACAGAGGATAGACTTAGAGCTAAACTAGAGAAACTTAACATAAATAAATTCCCGGGACCGGATGGCTTGCACCCGAGGGTTCTTAATGAGCTCAGCCAGGTGATTGCCAGACCGTTATTCTTGATCTTTAAGGATAGTTTACAGACGGGTATGGTGCCAGCTGATTGGAAAAAAGCCAACGTGGTACCAATATTTAAAAAGGGGCCGAGATATATCCCGGGGGAACTATAGGCCGGTCAGCCTAACATCAGTAGTCTGCAAGATTTTGGAGGGGATGTTAAGGGACCACATACAAGACTTTAGTCATGAAAACGGTATTATAAGTAGTAATCAGCATGGATTCATGAAAAATCGTTTGTGCCAAACCAATCTATTAACCTTCTACGATGAAGTGAGCTGCCACCTAGATAAAGGTAAGCCTGTGGATGTGGTGTATCTGGACTTTGCAAAGGCCTTTGACACCGTTCCCCACAAACGCTTACTGTACAAACTAAGGAAGGTAGGTATGGACCATAAGGTGAGTACCTGGATAGAGAACTGGCTCCAGGGGAGAGTACAGAGGGTGGTGATTAATGGGGAGTACTCGGATTGGGCGGGTGTGGAAAGTGGGGTCCCCCAGGGTTCTGTCCTGGGACCAATCCTGTTTAATTTATTCATAAATGATCTGGAGGAGGGGATATCGACTACAATCTCAGTATTTGCGGATGATACTAAATTAGGCATGCCAATATCTTCTATGCAGGATGTGGAAACCTTGCAAGCGGACCTGAACAAAATAACGGGGTGGGCAACTACATGGCAGATGAGATTTAATGTTGAAAAATGTAAAGTAATGCACTTGGGGGCCAGAAACCAGAAAGCAAGCTACTCACTAGGGGGGGAACCTCTGGGTGAGTCTAGGATGGAAAAGGACTTGGGGGTACTGGTAGACAATAGGCTTGGCAGTGGCATGCAATGCCAAGCCGCCGCAAGCAAAGCCAACAGAATACTGGGTTGTACAAAAAAGGGGATTCACTCCAGAAATAAAGAGATTATTCTCCCGCTCTACAAGACTCTGGTCCGGCCACATCTGGAGTATGCTGTCCAGTTCTGGGCACCGGTCCTCAGAAAGGATGTGCTGGAACTGGAGAAAGTCCAGAGAAGGGCAACAAAAATAATTAGGGGAATGGAGGACATCAGCTATGAGGAAAGACTACAAGCACTGAACCTATTCTCTCTGGAGAAGAGACGATTGAGGGGGGATATTATATCAATGTACAAATACTGTACTGGCGACCCGAGCATAAGGAACAAACTATTCAGAGAAAGGAGATACAATAAGACACGTGGCCACTCACTAAAACTTGAGGAAAGGCGGTTTAACCTTAAAGTGCGTAAGGGGTTCTTCACTGTAAGAGCGGTAAGGATGTGGAATTCTCTTCCACAAGCAGTCGTATCAGCAGGGAGCATTGATAGTTTCAAAAAACGATTAGATGGACACCTTAAAGACCACAACATACAGGGGTATACAATGTACGGTTAAAAGCAAACACACACATACATCATAGGTTGAACTGGATGGACTGATGTCTTTTTTCAACCTCACTAACTATGTAACTATGTAACTATGTAATTTCTAGTGGGGGCCTCAATAAACTGTACCATAAAATTGTCTTATAATAGGTTTATAAATGTTTGCCCTTTAACTGTTCCAGCAATGCCATATCTCCAGTCAATGTCTGGGTAGTTAAAATCCCTGATTATTATCACTGTCCCAGCCCTTGCAGCCCTTTCTATCTGTGCCAGGAGCTGAGTCTCCACCTCCTCATTAATACTGGGAGGTCTATAACAAACTCCAATGATAATCTTTGTATTACGCACACCCATGTACATTTCCACCCATACTGTTTCAGACTCACCACACTCTCCATCAATAGATATGTCGCGAACCTAAAATTTGCCGTTCGCAAACGGCGAACGCAAACCTCCGCAAATATTCGCGAACGGGCGAACCGGGCGAACCGCCATAGACTTCAATAGGCAGGCGAATTTTAAAACCCACAGGGACTCTTTCTGGCCACAATAGTGATGGAAAAGTTGTTTCAAGGGGACTAACACCTGGACTGTGGCATGCCGGAGGGGGATCTATGGCAAAACTCCCATGGAAAATTACGTACTTGACGCAGAGTCGGGTTTTAATCCATAAAGGGCATAAATCACCTAACATTCCTAAATTGTTTGGAATAACGTGCTTTAAAACATCCAGTGTGTGTATACGATCAGGTATAATGTTGTATCAATCAGGTAGTGTAAGGGTTACGCCCGCTTCACAGTGACAGACCAAACTCTGACAGACCAAACTCCCCGTTTAACAGTCAGTCAGTCAGTCCATTTGCACAACCGCAAACTCCCCATTTGCACAAGGTTGGATACCAAGCTAGCCCGTTCCTTGTCCTCACTGACGTCATTGAAGGTCTCTTCCTCCACCCAGCCATGTACAACACCAAGTGTCTCCGAAAGGTGACAACAAGCCCCCTGGGACGCCTGCTGTGGTTGGTCTTCCACCTCCTCAAAGCCACCTTCCTCCTCTGACTTCTCTTCTTCAGACTCCTCTCTCTGCGTTGCCACAGGTCCAGCAATCGACAACGACAAGGCTGCTTCTGGTGGTGATGGGGACCACAACTCTTCCTCTTCATGCTCATCTACGGCCTGATCCAGCACTCTTCGCAGGGCACGCTCCAGAGAAAACGCATATGGGATGAGGTCGATGATGTTGCCTTGGGTTTGACTGACCAGGTTTGTCACCTCCGCAAAAGGACGCATGAGCCTACAGCCATTGTGCATGAGCATTCAGTAACGCGGCCAAAAAATACCCAGCTCCGCAGAGGCTGTCCTCTTTTTTTTTAATCTGTTCCTATCAGTTTAATCCCTGTTACGTTACGTCCCCTATCAGGGGCTGGTGTATGGAATAGATTTTAGGAACCGGGAGATGGAAAAAGATGGTTGGTCTGTCCTCTTACTTCCAATTTTGGGCACTGCGCTTGCAATCTACTGTGCCATCCTATATGAGTGGTGTGTTAAGTAGTACTATTCTTATCAGTTTAATCCCTGTTACGTCCCCTATCAGGGGACGTGTATCGAATAGATTTTAGACAACCGCAAAGAGTTGTCAATAGTTGACACACTCATGACATAAATTTTATTCCTCTATGCGTCAATCTTGCTGTAGTGATGACTGTGCTCATGCGCACGTTTGGGAGATTGCAGGCGATGGCGGTTTTTCAAAGCCTATGGTCGTGCTGAGGTAGTTCAGTGACAATTAAGTGACCCAGAAAACAATGATTCTGCAGTGTGGGCCCATTGTTGGCCTAGTAGGCTTTAATGATCACCCAAGATGATCATAAAGAAAATGAATGTTTTTTCTATGAAAAATTATCCAGCGGATCGCTTTTGGTCTGTTCACAATGAAGCAACGACCTTATCGTCTGGGGTGTGCCAACATTGCCAACACACTCCTAGAGGTGATCGCTTCATTATGATACGCAAGCCCCTTCACTAAGGTAACGATCACGAAGGGGAATTGACACATGTATGTGCCTTTTTTTTTGTTTTTTGCAGCCACAGTGTAGCACCAGAGGCCAGAAAAATTAGGCATGTACACATGCCTGAAAAAGCAGGCATTTTGCAGCCGCTGCTGTAGCAGCGGCCGGAAAAATTGAGGTTTTCCAGGCAGAAAGTGCACTAAAACATTGTGGCTTGAACCGTAGTTGGTGGCGGAGAAGTCACGTAAGTCATCCGGCATGCAGAGATTAAATACAGCAGCGGGTGGACCATTTTTAGCCCAAGGCATCTCATCAGGCCTTTTTTAGTCAAATGCATCCCCCACTGTCAGTCCCCTTGGGATCTATGCCTCATTCATCTTAATAAAGGTGAGGATTTCTAGACTTTTTTGACCTAGGCAACTTCTCTTCTCAGTGACAATACCTCCTGCTGCGCTGAAGGTCCTTTCTGACAGGCCAGAAGTTCTATCGCAAATTGGGATAGCTCAGGCCACAGGTCAAGCCTGCACACCCAGTAGTCAAGGGGTTCATCGCTCCTCAGAGTGTCGATATCTGCAGTTAAGGCAAGGTAGTCTGCTACCTGTCGGTCGAGTCGTTCTCTGAGGGTGGACCCTGAAGGGCTGTGGCGATGCGTAGGACTTAAAAAGCTCTGCATGTCCTCCATCAACAACACGTCTGTAAAGCGTCCTGTCCTTGCCGGCGTGGTCGTGGTAAGAGGAGGATTACTTTCACCTCTTCCCCTGTTAGATTCCCATTGTGCTGTGACATCACCCTTATACGCTGTGTAAAGCATACTTTTTAACTTGTTTTGTAACTGCTGCATCCTTTGCGACTGCCGGTAATTCGATAACATATCAGACACTTTCTGCTTATACCGGGGGGTCTAGTAGCGTGGCCACCCAGTACAGGTCATTCTCCTTCAGCCTTTTTATACGAGGGTCCCTCAACAGGCATGACAGCATCAAAGACCCCATTTGCACAAGGTTGGATGCCAAGCTACTCATGTCCAATTCCTTGTCCTCACTGATCTCATTGAAGGTCTGTTCTTCCCCCCAGCCACGTACAACACCACGGGTACCAGATAGGTGACAACGAGCACCCTGGGATGCCTGCTGTGGTTGGTGTTCCTCCTCCTCAAAGCCACATTCCTCCTCTGACACCTCTTCCTCAGACTCCATTTCCAGCGTTGCCGCAGGTCCAGCAAGCGATGATAAGGCTGTTTCTGGTGGTGATGGTGACCACAACTCTTCCTCTTCACGCTCATCTACGGCCTGATCCAGCACTCTTCGCAGGGCACGCACCAGGAAGAAAACATATGGGGGATGATGTCGCTGATGGTGCCTTCGGTGCGACTGACTAGGTTTGTCACCTCCTCAAAAGGATGCATGAGCCTACAGGCATTGCGCATGAGCATCCAGTAACGTGGCAAAAAAATACCCAGCTCCGCAGAGGCTGTCCTAGCACCCCGGTCATACAAATACTCGTTGGCGGCTTTTTCTTGTTGGAGCAGGCGGTCGAACATTAGAAGTGTTGAATTCCAACGTGTCGGGCTGTCGCAAATCAAGCGCCTCACTGGCATGTTGTTTCGCCGCTGAATATCTGAAAAGTGCGCCTGTCAGAGAAACCTTCAGCTGCAGACTGGTCATCACATGACAAGCACCACATGACTTCCACATGACTTCCTGGCTGCCTATAAATGCTGAGCAAGTGCTCAGAGGAATTGCTGGTTTGTCTTTCAGCTTCCTGTACCTGAGTTCCTGTTTCCTGTGTGATCATTTACCTGCTGTGACCCGGATTGACCCTGACCTACTCTGCTCTTCTCCTGGACCCGACCTTGGCTTGTTTTACGGACTTTGATTTTGCTTACCTGTGTTTGACCCTCTGCCTGCGACCCGGATTTACCTTCAGTCTCCTGTGCCTTGACCTTCTGCTTGTGACCTAGTCTTGTCTCCTATCTCCAGTGCCTTGACCCTCAGCCTGTGACCTGGATTGTCTGCTTACCTGTGTTTGACCCTCAGCCTGCTCCGGACTTCTTCTGCTGGATCCTGATCAGTCTCTGCTTCAGTTCTACAGGACCTCCACACAAGCTCTATCCTGCCTGCTGGTAGCATGTGCCTCTTTGTGCCATCCACCCTCTGTATCACCTCCAGAGGGGCGGAGTACGCTTAGTCACAACAGCGAACCGCTCTCGGCATCTCAGCCTCGGTGAGTACCTCTATTCTGATAGTACAAACCAGCCATGTCAGAGGCCGACAGAGCGCGTTCTCCTCTTGAGATCCTGTGCCAGCAGGTCACAACCCTCACTGATGCAGTCCAGAAACTGCAGGAAGGCTATGCCCAGATTGACGGTCGTCTCCAGCAACTTTCAGGGTCACCTGCATCAACAGCTGCAGCCCCTGCGCCCACCAGCGGAGCCTCCTCTTCTCAAGCTGCATCAAGCCCCACAGTGATCATGGCTACCTGTTGACCGAAGAGCTGCAGGCCTGGGCCCATAGCCTGATGGAACAGAGGAGCTTTCTTCTGAATTCTTTGGACCTTTTCTTTGAAAGTATGGGCCGGATTTAAAGAAACTGCAGCTTCAAACATCTATGACGTGTTTCAGTTTCGCCGCTTTAAAATCAATTAACTAGCGCTGCGGTGAATTGGCTAGTGGAACAGCAACAATGAATTCCGCCGTCAGCGGTATTCACTTACGATCGCGGCTTCGCAAATTCGCAAACTTATGTCTTTGTGCTTACAGCAGTTTCACATAGCGATGTGGTCTAGTGGATTAGTGCACACATCTCGTCTGTAATTCATCTCCCTCTGCTGTAGGTTCGAGGCTTACCATTCTCCACCTAACTTTTTTTTTTTTTGTTTATATTTCAAAAATGTTACTGATTACATCATATATTGGTAAATAATGTTACACCCAGAAGCGCTTGCAAACTTACAACATTTTAAGTGATTTTATGATCTTGTCTGTCTGTCGAATCGATCTTATGAGTCAAAGTAGCAAAGGCAAGTCACCAAACTCCTACACTACTTCAGGTCAAGATAAAACCTCACAATTTTACCATGGTCTTCTTCCCAGATTCCATACCATGTTTAGTACTTTAGCTATATGTGCTTTTTAGCCTTAACACACTCCTTTATTTTCACCAAACAGCTCTATTCTGCACAATAGCTAAGTGCTTTGCAACTTCACTGCAGTTAACAACGTCATGGTTTCAAATCCCAACAATCACTACACTTGGGATCTCTTTTCACTCTCATTTCTTTTAGAGTTTTTTAAACTATCTCGAATTTTGGGGGGGGGGGGGGGGTGGATGGGGGGGGTGTTCAATCCCAAATTTCAAGCACATTAATGGAACCAACACAATTTTGATTTTATGACTGTGGTCCTAGTTTTCTCGAGATGCAATTCTTTACATATTTACCATGGTTCTTACTATTTTTGGACCAATAAACATAGGTGTCTGATATTGGACTCTCTCCATATTTGAACAACACAGACCCTCATAGTCCAACACTACATTTGGCTCACACCTCAACACAACACTGTCACATCCCTACCCTACATTACAACCCCTCACATCACCAGTACAAGCAGCATGCAAAGTGCAAAGCTCCGGCCTTGGCAGCTTAATGGCCCATACACTAAGAAGTTTTCAACACTTTTTCCTGTAGACTTAACCAAACCATATAATATGAGGTTCAAACCTCAACACTTTCAATTTGTATGCAATCAGGCAGGCCCTTGCACTACATAGAAAAGGTCAATCTGAAGGATAAAGTCTTCTCTAAATCTTAGAGTGTGTATGGCCCTTTTGTCTGTAGGCACCCACCCAAAACAATAAACACATGTTCCATTCAAAAGTCTTTATTGATTATAGAATGACAGCATAAGGAGGGATGCAGCAAGCTAATATTGTCAGTCTCCAGTCCGTGTGCCTTTACAGCGCCAGCCTACGATCTTTGCTCCATGGCTACGGGATTCTGATCTCTTCCCCAACTTTATGCAGAGTCCAAAATCCATTCTGCACCTCTACCAGCTCATAGGGGACAGGCATGGCCAGGTTGCTGTTCAGCTTCCAAGCCACTTTGGAAGTTCCAGGGTGTTCATGTTGGTCATCGATGCTGCTTCTGGCCATGTGCCTCACCAAATATCCACTGACCACAAAAGAAGATGAGTGGAGTCCATGAAGGTGGGTTTCTAACAGCTACAACCGCAAGCAGTACCACTCCTGGAAAAATAAAACAAAGGATAAGACATTTCATTATGAAAATCACATCTTAATGCCAGTTTCCTTCATTCTGAACTTCATTTAATTTCGACATCACGAGTGAAATAACACATTTTCAGACAGCTTACACAAACCAGAAAACATTAATGCAAACATTTGAATACACACCTGTGACGCCAGACAGCCCATCACCACAGGCTTCTCAGGGTACATGCCATGATTCCAAGATGTCCAGGTTCTGAAAAATTAGAACACCATAAGATACCAACCAGCCGTTCATGTTATCAATAACTACACAGGTGGCATAGACACAAATAAACACCTGCCAGCTCTTATCAGCCCTTTCCACTATTCACAATACCAACATGTTTATGGTTAGAGGTGCATGTTCTTGCTCAAGTAACACAATTTTACCAATGTTGACTACATTTTATCTACAATGGCAAGTGTCATTGGCAGATGAGAATTACCCTCTGTCTCCCTGTGAGTGGCACCTCTGCTAACTAGCAAATTAATACACATGCCATATCTCGACCGGTTACAGTACTTACATGTAAAGTGGCTAGCAACCAGGGTATTCCGGGTGGCCATACCTGCAGTGGTGCTCCGCCGCCTGGGGGCCGCCGGCTGACGGACCTCTGGCTCCCTCTCCTCCGTCAGCTCCCAAGATTCATCCCGGGCAACGCACATGTTGTGCAACACGCAGCACGCCAGGATGATCTTGGAAGCCTTTGTAGGAGAGTACAGAAGTTCACCCCCAGGCCGGGCCAAGCAGAGAAACCGGGATTTGAGAAGACCTATGGTCAACTCGATGATACTCCGGCTTCTCCGCAAGGCCCTGTTGTAATTCATTTCTGCTCGGCCTTGGGGGTACCTGATTGGAGCCATCAGCCACGTCAGCTGCGGGTAACCAGCATCCCCTGAAAAAAAAGAAAAATATACTTTAGTTCTTCATATCATGTGACTTTAGATGACTCCTCAAAATGGGAGACAATTAGGCATTTTACAAAACAACCTGCTCGTCTGTGTGCAAAAACTCATATGAAACATCTCAACTCTGTCTAACTGCCTAAATCACTAATACAAATGGGAAAAAGGACACACAAAGTGGTGGGTTTCTCTTGCAAGTTCCAACTTGGCCCCTATTTTGTTCCTATTACATTAGCATAGGCCTTACTTCTGGAATATATCTGCAACTAGAGTGAGGAAACCAATATTGACTCACTTATGCAAAGTACTTTGGGGATATGACAATACCATTGGAATCATTTGTAGGTTTTGTTTGGGTGGCTAGAGGACACCATTTACACATTGGTTAACCACCTTCATTTGACTCAAAGACAACTTTGGAAATATTTCTGTGGTGAGCTGCTAAGCTGCTGATCTGGTTGTGTGTGAACAGCCTGCCAACTCCTAACACATCCATTTTAGGTAGGCTTTGCTTAAATCAGGGTGTACACCGATGTAGCTTATTCCTATGTCTATGTAATCTTACAGTTTATGTTGTTAAGACAAAATACTTTACCAATAAGCCACCCTTCGGGCATTTGGCCACTTTCAAACGCCTGGTACAGAGTACTGGTTCTTTACATACTGGAATCATGGCACGACCCTGGGTGACCAGTGTTGACACTCATTATGCGCTGTTTGGCGTCACAAACCAATTGGACGTTCAGGGAGTGGTACTGCTTGCTGTTCCGGTACTCAATTTTGTGGCTCCTTGGTGGCCTAATGGCTATGTGGGTGCCATCTATTGCCCCTAGGATTTGCGGCATGTGTGCCCGCAGGTAGAAGCCCAACTTCACTTCATTCCACTCATTTTCATTCTGTGGCCAGTGGATAAAATTGGGCACTAGATCCACTATGGCATTAATGACCAACATGAACACCCTTGAAACTGTGGGCTGGCTAATGCCCATTATACTTCCAGAAGTGGCTTGGAAGCTGCCACGCCCTAAAATATACAAAGTGGCCAGCAATCTGGCCACGCCGGGCACCGCATGGCCGCGCTGTGTGTCCGGGTCAATTTTGTCTGCTATGAGCTGGTAGAGGTGTAGAATAGTTCCTCGCTCGAGCCGGAACTTCCTCCTGACATCAGAATCCCGCAGCTTGTCCAAATAGATCCTTGGAGCAAAAATGCGTGGCTGGTGAGGTAAGGGCACACGGACTGGAGGTGCTGCTGGAGGTGCTGCTGGAGGTGCTGCTGCAGCTGCTTCCCCACCTTCTGCTGCCTCCTGTGCTCGGGCCTCCTCAAACAGGGCAGCGATAAATGCCAACATTGCACCATCTAAAGCGTCTGGGATCTCGTTCTCCATTTTGAACGCGCAAATTCGCGAATGCGCAGATATATATAGAAACGGCCGCTAATTATCACACCTGTGAGCCAGCTATAAAAGGAGCACATGGCCAATATGGCTGCTGGATGTTATAGATCGATGTTTCTTATGTACTAGCAAGACCCTGTGGCCCACAACCTACATTATCTTGAGGTAAGACAATTGTATCTCTCTCTCCTTAAAAAATATTACAAATTCTCTCTCTCTCTCTATATATATATATATATATATATAGAGAGAGAGAGAGAGAGAGATATGTCTGTTTGTGTGTTCTTGCTCACCGTTATTGTTTCCTGAAGGAGATAATTTGTACTTATCTTGGGTGTGCTTAAGTTGTCTATGGTGAATCCCCTCCAACCTACAATAGCTTGTGAACCCCTCAAGTGTCTTTTAATCATTGTTAGTTGGCCCCATGTGCATGTGGTTTTGACATGTGTTTTCTCATGTTTGTTAAAGGTGTGCAGTCTAGATTTGGCATCTAAACCTGCCCCCTTACCTTACCAGCTTCCAAAGACACCATTTTTGCTTTCCTGATAACTGTAATTTTTTATGTGCATGTATGTAGGTCATGCGATTTCTCATGTATGTTTAATGTTTGCAGCCTCCTTTTGCCTATAAAAAATTACACCACCACCCCCACCAAGTCTGTTTGTGCCATCAGGTAAGTGTTTGGAGGGCCTCGTGTGATGTTTGACCATATGCGTTTTCTAATGTTTTTTTTAATGTCTTTGCAGCCTCCTAGGCTGTGGTTTACTACCACCAACACCACCACCAACACCACCACCACCCCCACCAAGTCTGGGTAAGTGTTTGGAGGGCCTCGTGTGATGTTTGGCCATATGCGTTTTCTTATGTCTTTTTTTTTATTTCTTTGCAGTCTGTAACGCTCCTGCGTTTTCTGAAACAAGATGGATTTGCAGCTGCAGAAAAACTCCACTCAGCAGTCATGTAGAGATACGTTGAAATACCAATTCCAACTCCCAAGACTCATCACTGTGGTCTGTCTGATTCAGCATACAAATATACACACTCAATAAGATGTTCCTGGAGTGATAGATGTATATAGCAGTATAGTGGTGATGAGCTGAAGAGACAGGTATGAACAGTGACAATAGGTGAACAGCACTTGAGAGAAATGTTCATGAGAGTATAGATGGTAACAGGTAGGATGCAGATAGGTTGGCAATCATGTATGGTAGTAGGTGGTAGGATAGCAGATGACATACAGGAGAGACTAACCCAGTGCAAGGATAGATGTTAGTAGGCTCAAGAGCTAGCAATCTAAATAATAGTGCAGATGATAGTAACAGTCCTTAATATGCAGAGCTAGATAGTGTAAGCTTAGTAGGAAGGTTATGGAGGATTCCCCTGCGGGGTACTTATCACTAATAGCAAGCAGTAGTAGAGAGGTTCGGTATGAGCGAGTGATCCGGTAGCGGGATACAGGGATCAGTAGCGAGGTTCCGACAGCGAGGTACGCTTGTAAGCATATGAGCTTCAAGGCAGGTTGAACGAACATGTGAGTGAGAACGCCGGCGGTTGAAATAGCCGCTCTGCGGCGCTCAGTGATGACAGCATCGGTCTTAAAGCTGTATGCGCACCTACCAGAAGAGAATGGTGGGACGCATACACTGAATTGGAAAGTGGAATAAGGGTACCAGAGGTACCAGAACATTACAGTACCCCCCCCCCTTAAGGCCGGCCCCGGAAGGCCTCTAGAACTGGTTTTTCCGGGTATTTTGCGTGAAAATTGCGAATCAGCCTAGGGGCATGTATATCAGAGGTATCCAGCCAGGTGTCGTCTTGGGGCCCATAGTTCTTCCATCGTACTAGATATTGGAGTCTTCTTCTGTGGATACGAGAATCCAGAATCTCCTTTATCTCATATTCTTCTCCGCCTTCAACTTGTACAGGAGGTGGAGGTGGGATGGTAGGCCTTATTCCTTGGTCAGGAACATGGGGCTTCAGTAGCGACACATGGAAGATGGGATGTATCTTGAGGTCTGTTGGTAATGTGAGCTGTACTGCAGCTTTTCCAATAAGTTTCCTGATTGGGAAGGGTCCCAAGAATAGAGGCCCAAGCTTTTTGCTAGGGATCTTTAATCTTAAGTTTTTTGTTGATAGCCAAACGAGGTCCCCAATAGCATACTGAGGAGAAGGTCTTCTACGAAGGTCATAGTACTTTTTTTGTTGACTATGAGCGTGTGAGATGGTAGTATTAAGTAAACCCAGAGAGTCTTTTATTTGGGTAAGATAGTCTGAGGCTACTGGGTTACTTGATGGAAGGATGCGTGGTGGAAGAATAGTGGGATGAAACCCATAGTTCAAGTAGAACGGACTCTGTTTGGTCGTACTGTGGGTTGCATTGTTGTAGGCAAATTCTGCCAGAGGGAGGAGATCCACCCAATCATCCTGTAGGTATGATGTGTAGCAACGTAAATATTGCTCAATGCACTGGTTGACTCTTTCAGTCTGTCCGTTGGTCTGAGGATGGTAGGGAGAAGTGAGCTTTCGCTCAATTCGTAGTATGTGACATAGTTCTTGCCAAAACTTGGAGATGAATTGTGATCCACGGTCAGACAAAAGAGTTTTTGGAATTCCATGTAACTTAAAGACATGTTTCATCAGTAGTTCCGCTGTTTGTTTGGACGAAGGTAGTCTGCGAATAGCAACGAAATGTGCCATCTTTGTCAGATGGTCCACTGACACTAAAATGGTATTAAATCCTTTGGAAGGTGGTAGTTCTACTATATAGTCCAAGGACACAACTTCCCATGGAGTCTGGGGTATTGGTAGACTGCATAGTAGACCGGATGGTTTTGTAGTGTCAATTTTGGACCTGGCACAGACGTTGCATGAAGAGACAAATTTTTGTATAGATGTCTTCATATCAGGCCACCAAAACTGCCTGGTAAGCAAATTAAGGGTCTTTGTCATACCCATATGTCCTGCCATAGACACATCATGTGACAATTCCAAGATCTTGGTGCGCATAGTAGGGGGTATGTAGAGTTTGTCGTTGTAGTAGAGGAAGCCTTCTGCATCAGCACTTAGTTGTGGTGGAGGTGAATCCAAACCTATACTGTGCAGAATCTCTTCCTTCAAGGAACGGACAACCCCAATAATACGCTTGTAGGGTATTATAGGAACGGAAGGGATTTCGGAGCAATTATCTTCAGTTAATCGTGATAGCGCATCCGCTTTTTTATTCTTGTCTGCAGGTGTGTAGGTCACTAGGATGTTAAATCTTAGGAAGAATAGTGACCATCGTACCTGCCGGTGGGAGAGGGTTTTGTTAGTCTGAAGATATTGAAGATTTTTATGATCTGTATATATGAGTATTGGTAATCGGGTGCCTTCAAGTAGATGTCGCCAATTCTCCAGAGCCAGTTTTATAGCAAGCAGTTCCTTTTCACCCACTGGGTAATTCACCTCTGGGCTGCTTAGAGATTTAGAGAAGAAGGCGACTGGATGGAGTGGTGAAGTATTCGTTGGTCATTGGGTGAGTACTGCTCCTACTGCCATATTTGACGCATCTACTTCCAGAATGTATTGGAGGGATGGGTCTGGATGGCGTAGTATGGGAGCAGAGGTAAAGCTTGTTTTTAACAAGCGAAAAGCTTCATTTGCTTCATCTGACCATTTAAATGGTTTCTTAATACTTGTGAGTTGTGTGAGAGGTCTCACAATGGCAGAGAAGTTCTTGATGAACTTCCTATAGAAGTTTGAAAATCCAAGGAATCGCTGTAGTGCTTTGCGAGTGGTTGGTATAGGCCAATCCTGAATACAGGATATCTTACTCATATCCATCTTGATTCCTGTTTTGGATATGATGTATCCTAGGAATAATACTTCTTCTTTATGAAATAAGCATTTTTTTAGTTTCACGTATAGATTGTGTGTGAGTAATCTGGATAACACAAGTCTTACATGTTTTATATGTTCAGACAAGGATCATGAATAAATAAGTATATCGTCCAGATATACCACAACACAGACATCAAGTAAGTCTCTAAAGATATCGTTTATGAATCGTTGGAAGGCTGCGGGAGCGTTACATAGCCCAAATGGCATTACAAGATATTCGAACAATCCGTATCTGGTTCTGAATGCTGTCTTCCACTCATCTCCATCACGGATTCGGATTAGATTGTATGCCCCTTTCAGGTCCAATTTTGAAAAGTAGGTAGCTCCACGCACTTGTTCAATGAGTTCAGGGATAAGCGGCAAAGGATAGCGAACTTTTACTGTAATGGCGTTCAATTGCCTATAGTCGATAATAGGCCTGAGACTTGAGTCTTTATTGCGGACAAAAAAAAGTCCTGCAGCTGTGGAAGAGGTGGAAGGTCTAATAAAACCTTTTGTCAAATTCTCATCCAAGTATTCCTTGAGATGGGAAAGTTCATCCTGCGAAAGAGGATAAACATGACCAAAAGGCAATTTACTATTTGGGAGTAGATCAATAGTGCAATCATAATCCCTATGGGGAGGCAGTACTTGAGCATTTTTCTCAAGAAAAACTTCGGACAGATCCTGATAGCATAGTGGTGCAATCTCATCTGACACCACAGACAGGATCTTTCCATAAGACGGGAGGTTACACGTACTCTCGCAATAGTAAGAGAGGAAGGTTAGGGTCCGTTTCTTCCAATCTATGGTTGGTTGATGTGTGTGTAACCAGGGAAGTCCCAAAACAATGGGAAAGTGGGGCGAAGATAATAGGTCGAAGGTAGTGGTCTCCATATGAGACTCGTTAGTGGTGACTAGGAGTGCTTGTGTCTGATTAGTGATTGGGCCAGAAGATAACGGAATACCGTTAATAAGACTCACAGAGACAGGCTTAGGTTTTGAAATGATAGGTACTTTATTTAAAGTAGCAAAACGTATATCGATATAATTTCCGCAAGATCCTGTGTCGATCATGGCCTTAGTGGTAATCCTAGTCTGGTCCCACTGCAATGTCAAACGAACAAAAAGATAAGGGTTAGTAAATGAAGTTGTCAATCCCCCTAGGAGGACATGTGAACACTCACCCTCTTTTTTGCGGACAAGGGGACAGACGCTTATCATGTGATCCGGGGATGCGCAGTACAAGCAAAGATTACTGGATCGTCTCCTGGCTCTTTCAGTAGTTGATAAAGGTGGGCGTATGGTTCCTACCTCCATAGGAGTAGGGTCAACGGCCGAAATCCGAGAAGGACTGGACAATGGCATTCCCATTTTTTCAGCCTTTCTTTCTCGCAGCCTCCTGTCTATGTTGATACTGAGTTGTTTCAAAGCATCCAGGGTGTCCGGTAAATCCGCTCGGGCGAGCTCGTCTTTAACGGCTTCTGATAGGCCGAGTCTAAATTGAGTTCTCAGAGATGTATCATTCCACCCTGAATCAAGGGTCCACCTTTGCTATCTTTTGAACTCTGCTACAAAGTCTTCTACAGGTCTCCTACCTTGTTTCAAGGACCTCAATTGAATATCGGCAGTACTCTGCCTATTGGGGTCATCATATAGACTAGCGAGTTCCGCTAGGAATAAAGAATAGGAGTTGAGAAGCTGATCATTTTTCTCAAAGAGAGAGTCTGCCCAGGCCCGTGGATCACCCGTTAGGTATGAAATAATAGTACAGACTTTGATATGATCAGTAAGGTAGGTACGAGGTTTTAGCAAGAAAAGTAACTGACAGGCGTTTTTGAATTCACTAAATTTTTTGCGATCACCTGTAAACACTAGAGGAGGATTTATTTTGGGTTCAGGGGGCTGAGCAGCGGCAAGTTGTGATAGATGGGTTACCTGCTGCTTCAGAGCCTGATTGTCTTCTTTTAATTCAGTAAGAGCGTGTATTAACGCAGTCACTTGTTGTTTTAATTGTGTCACTTGAGTGGGTAAATCTGCTGAATCCATTTTTGGTTCGTTCAATCTGTAACGCTCCTGCGTTTTCTGAAACAAGATGGATTGGCAGCTGCAGAAAAACTCCACTCAGCAGTCATGTAGAGATACGTTGAAATACCAATTCCAACTCCCAAGACTCATCACTGTGGTCTGTCTGATTCAGCATACAAATATACACACTCAATAAGATGTTCCTGGAGTGATAGATGTATATAGCAGTATAGTGGTGATGAGCTGAAGAGACAGGTATGAACAGTGACAATAGGTGAACAGCACTTGAGAGAAATGTTCATGAGAGTATAGATGGTAACAGGTAGGATGCAGATAGGTTGGCAATCATGTATGGTAGTAGGTGGTAGGATAGCAGATGACATACAGGAGAGACTAACCCAGTGCAAGGATAGATGTTAGTAGGCTCAAGAGCTAGCAATCTAAATAATAGTGCAGATGGTAGTAACAGTCCTTAATATGCAGAGCTAGATAGTGTAAGCTTAGTAGGAAGGTTATGGAGGATTCCCCTGCGGGGTACTTATCACTAATAGCAAGCAGTAGTAGAGAGGTTCGGTATGAGCGAGTGATCCGGTAGTGGGATACAGGGATCAGTAGCGAGGTTCCGACAGCGAGGTACGCTTGTAAGCATATGAGCTTCAAGGCAGGTTGAACGAACATGTGAGTGAGAACGCCGGCGGTTGAAATAGCCGCTCTGCGGCGCTCAGTGATGACAGCATCGGTCTTAAAGGTGTATGCGCACCTACCAGAAGAGAATGGTGGGACGCATACACTGAATTGGAAAGTGGAATAAGGGTACCAGAGGTACCAGAACATTACACAGTCTCTTCTGCTCCACCACCACTACCACCACTACCACCACCGTGTTTGTGCCATTAGGTAAGTGTTTGGAGGGCCTCGTGTGATGTTTGGCCATATGCGTTTTCTTATGTCTTTTTTTTTTATTTCTTTGCAGTCTCTTCTGCTCCACCACCACTACCACCACTACCACCACCGTGTTTGTGCCATTAGGTAAGTGTTTGGAGGGCCTCGTGTGATGTTTGGCCATATGCGTTTTCTTATGTCTTTTTTTTATTTCTTTGCAGTCTCTTCTGCTCTACCACCACTACCACCACCGTGTTTCTGCCATTAGGTAAGTGTTTGGAGGGCCTTGTGTGATGTTTGGCCATATGCGTTTTCTTATGTCTTTTTTTTTATTTCTTTGCAGTCTCTTCTGCTCCACCACCACTACCACCACCGTGTTTGTGCCATTAGGTAAGTGTGTTCTGTAACTGTTCACTAATTATACTGTATATGAAGAGCAATCTGCAAATCATGTATTTTTATGTTTTCTCTTTTGTCATTTCAGATTTAGGCGTTTGGGGCTATTTGCTGCTGCTGGGCAGCCAGATTATCTGCCCACCTCGTGCTCCCATGGCCCCACCCACTGGAAGGCTGAGGAGAGGGGGCAGGGTGGCCAGGGTGGCCAGGGGGGACAGGGTGGCTGCCAGGGGGGGCAGGGTGGCTAGGGGGGGCAGGGTGGGCAGATCGTCTGGCTCTGGTGTGAGGGAGGCTCCAGTTGTATCCAGGAGGGAGTCCACCATCCCCATCCCAGAGGAGGAAGCTGAGGGAGGTGTTAACACACCAAGTGGACAAGCTGGCTCTTCTGACAGTAGTCCTGGAGAGGGTCTGTCCACCAGAGTCAGCTTGTCCACATTATCCCGGCTTCCCCGTTTCACCCCCAATCAGTGCTGTGCCCTGGTCCAGGCCTATATGGCCAGATATGAGGTGCTACATGGGACCAGGGCCGCGTCTCACTCTGTAACAGAGAAGCGCAGATTGTGGGATGAAATCTGGGATGCTGTAAATGCACTGGGTGAAACACCTCGCCACAGTAACAGCGTGCGGAAGAGGGTCACCGACATCTGTGCGTCCGTTCGGAGGAAGCTAATTGCATGGGCTGCGGAGGGTCTTTATGACCGACAAGGTCGGCTGGATGAACGTGCACGAAGTTCTCTCTGGCCTTATCAATTACCTTTTTTGCAGATAATCGGGCCCGATACCATCTTTGCCAGAGAGGACTTAGATTCGGATGCTTTGCATCAAGGTAGGATATTATCTTGGATGTCAATTGTGTGTTTTTTACAAAAGATTAACTACTATCCTATGTGTGACATGAATAGAATTTGATACTTGGCCTTCCAATTGTCCTTTTTTTCTTTTCCCCAACCTGCAATTTGTTCATCTGTAGCACGGATCTCAGCCCCTCCACAGCCCGTGCAGCTTGGCGACCCCGACGGACTCATGGGTGTTGACATCAGTGCTGACCCTCCTCCTGGTAAGTCCCATATCGTACTGTGCCAAACAATGTAGATGTATATTTTATTGTTTTGAAGATAGCTCATATTGCTATGTCCTCTTTACAGAAGATCCGCAGCAGGGAACACACCCAGTACAGCAAGGCCTGGAGGAAGGTGTTGGTATGTATAGCAATTTTATAATTTTTAACGAATCTTATTAACCCAGTTAACACACATGTATTTTCTTTAAAAAGAGTGTTGCCTTTTAGATGTTTACCCTGCAAAACACCGTTGACAGCATTAATGGGTGCCGTCATTAGTATTCAGACCAAACCTTCTTAACCTTTGGGAGGGTTTAGCAAGTGTCCTATGAGCCCAGGAAAGCAATTTTGAATCTTTGGCCGCAATGCTTAATTCCTGAAGCTAGGAGGGCAATCTGGCCATACTCATTACTGCCTAAGGTTATGTACTAAACATGTTTTTTTTAGTTTTTTCAAACAACATCAGGCCCCTCTTGACGTAGCAGCTGGAGTTGGATCAGGAGCTGGCGAAGATTCTGCATCCAGTGCTGTGGTATGTGATATAAGGGAACAAGGTGCACATGTAACATTTCAATGGTAGTAATGATTTTGGCCTAGATGTGGCTTACATTGTGTGTGTTAAATTAGTGCTATGACATTCTGACGATGCACCAGCACAACAAGAGTTCGATCTTGAACATCAGGGAATTATGTTAGAATTTGGGTTGCCACTAATGTGCCAAAAACATCCATGACCTTTAAAGTCCAGCCAGTCTTTGATTTTTCAGGTCCAAGTTCATGTGTATCGTTTTGTTGGGTTGTCCTGTAGCCGATTGATGGCGAGATTTTAGACAACATACGTAGATGTCGAAAGTCATTGGTGTAGTAACAGATTTACCAAAAGCAAAAACAACCTACCACACCAGGGTTAATTGGGAACAGCTTCATGTCTAAACTTTGTTGCTTTTGTCATATTAGTCCTACCAACATAATATGTACCCATTATCAGAAGTGTTGCTAGCTTGGATAATATTACAATGAACAAGTACTTATTAGAAGCACATCAAACTTTTCAACGTTCAGCTTGGGGTGTTAAGTTGTCAAACTAATCCGAACTATTTAGTCATGATGTTTTATAATGATTTGGTCTATTTCTTCTGCTTTCAGGCAGCCTTCGATGCAGTGGGATTGTCACCTACCCAACCTCGTGCATCTCTGCTGGATGTGGCCGAGAGGCTGCTTAACGAGTATCAGATCCAAAATGAGTTAAGGAGGTCTACTCATCAATCTAGTGAGGTAGTACGGCTGCTAGGGCTCATACATGAATCTGTAGCAACGATGGCACGGGTTCAACAGGATATGCGTGAAAGCTTGGTAAGTTTAGCAAACCAGCATCAACGGGATCGGCAAAGTGTTGACACTCAGGTGCTGGACCCATGCCAACGCCTGTTTGGATCAGAAGATGCCCCATTGGCAGAGCCCTATCACTCACCTGCCACTGCAGGTTGTGCTAGTGGGAGGGTAATGCCAGTGATGGCCACTTGGCAAGCAGCTGGGGATGTGACAATTCCTCCTGTAGCCACTCCTAGCACTTCACACTCAGTTTGGCCTCCCACACCCCTCAATGAGCAATCCTCCTGCACAACCTCATTGCGCACTGGTTCCACAATATCCCTTTCATTTGACTACACTCCCTCCACACCTTTAGAACTTCAATCCTACCCAGGCCATCAGCCTTTGTCACCAGCCCCAGATGCCGTTTCCCCCCGCACCGTGGACCCCAACAACCAATCAACCACAACTCCCCACATCTTCACAACCCTTGCACCACCAGCAGCATCAAATAGCCTCGGGGCAGCAGCAGCAGCGACAAAATCTAATGGTAATGGCACACTATACACAAATTCTGAGGCTGAGCCCAGAGCAGATTGGACTATTGGCCCAAGATCTTCTGTCTGGTACATTTCCAGGGTTTACCACATTGCAGCAGCCTCCTGGACACAATCTGATAATAATGGCCCACTGTACCAAAACCCTAAGGCTGAGCACAGAGCAGATTGGACTATTGGCCGAACATTTGCTGTCTGGAACCTTTCCAGTGTTCACCACACTGCATCAGTCACCACCACCAGCACCTTAATTTGATATTTATTGTATTTATTTGTGTTATTTTTGTTAATGATTGATACATTGGCCAATTTGTGGGGCCATTTTTTGGTTCAATTTGAGGGTGGCATATGATTTATTAGAGTGTTTTTTTTGGTGTTAAGCAATAAAAATTTCAGCAAAATGAATAGTTTGTGTTTGATCTTTGGTTTTTTAGGAGTGTTGGTGGCCAAGTAAGGGCCCTGGTTAATGTAGGCATTTATACACATGTGCTTCTCTATCTCCAAACATATGATTTCATTTAAATTTGGAAAACTCAATGTTCACATAATGACCCAAGAAAAGGTCTCCCTTCAAATGTAGCTTCAAAACAAGTCTCAAGGATAACATAAACCAAAGCCAACATGCTAACAATTACAGACCACACCACTCGACTAAACAAATACAACACAAAAGACATTCGATGTGTACACCAAAAAGAAAACTTTGGTAATAAAAGATAAACTCTTTTTAATAACACATGTAGGTGTCTACCAACTGTAGCGTCAAAAAATATATTATTAAAATATATAATATAATGAACAAAATTTCAAATGTAACATTTGTTTTGCAACGTGCAACATACAATTTTTTTTTTTATTAAAAAATATTTTGTTTTTTTTTTAAAAATTTTTTTTTTTTTTAGTAAACATTTATATTTTTTTTGAAAAATTATTTGTTTTTTTTTTCAAAAATTTTTTTTTTAGTAAACTTTTCATATTTTTTTTTCAAAAATTATTTTTTTTTTTTTTACTAAACAGTTTTTTATATTTTTGTTTAAAATATTTTTTTTTATATTTTTTTAATTTTTTTTTGTAAGAACGATTCAAAGGCGTGACATTATGCACAAATGGCTCCTTAGGGTCCGGATCCACCCCACACAGCTGCTCCAATAACATTATTCGTTCTCCGCACTACTTTAAATACGCCAGCATTACCTCGCTGGTGAGGTGGGTGTGCCCTGGGTAGAAAAAGACATGACAATTAGTTTTATGCAAAATGATCCTAACAAGGATTGTAATTAATGTGCCTCAACAAATATGCTTAGGAGTCTATTGGTTGGCTTTTATCAACACTGAAGCAAATATGCTAAATTGCTGTTGTAAACCTTGAACTCAAACTTTCAACTCAAATTGTTCAAAAGGTTACATAAGATGGCTTGGAATGTTAGTAGCAGTTCCACCAAAGCTAAGTAAAAGGCTTTTCTGCATGTAAACACAAGCAATCAATTTGAAGAATGTAAGGTGTTTTGTGTTCAATTGGTCAACACGATACATGTGCACACATTTATCTCTATCACCATTGGAATCTGTGGAGCGTTCTCTCTCCCTCTTACTGTCTATAGTTTGAACCTGACACATAGTAGAGACTCACCCTTTGGAATTTTGAGGGACAGTTCTGGACGGAGCAGATGTGTCTCCTCCCCTGATGTCCTTTGCTCCATCCCAGCTGTGTTAAGAGAGAAGAAAAAGTTTCTCAACAAATGGACTCACGCTAACTGTAGGTTACGCAGTCATGAAAACGCTCTAACACCCACTCCTTACCCCTCCACACTTCCCTGAAAGTTTTATTCAGACATTGATACAGTGGTGATGCAGATTTGTACAGTGCAAGCGTCATTCTTCTGGGTGAAGCTTGTAGGGTTAAGGATACGTACTCCCTGCTTTTGTGCTGATTGTGTTTCTCTGATGTTTTTTGTGCCTCAGCCCTGCCTGTTCTAAGTGTTGGGAACATATCATTTTTGGAGGGCTGCGGAAAACTAATCAGGTTAGACTTACCCTTTCTAGGTTTTTGGGGACGAGAGAAATCACGATCCTCCTTTTTACATGGCCCCTGTACACACCTCTAGGCACCTCCCTCCTGTTGGTTGACCCCACAGCAGGCAGCTTGCTATGGAGGCACATGAGATGAAGCCAAGCACCCTGTGCCTGTTCAGGCACTAGGCTGTGAGCCAGCCTTGCCCCCCTCCCTTCCGATGGTCTCAATGATTAGGAGTGACAGCATCAGGAGGCAATATTGGCATGCTGTCACCTCAGTTAAGGAGGAGGGGGATTCTGTTCCAGACAAGTATTTGTGCAAAATTTTAGACAGTAAGAAAATGGTCCCAGTAAGTCTTAGGGGGAATATGCACACCTATCACTTGGAATACTAATGCATAGAATGCATTCACATAAAGAACCTGCTGCCTTTAAAACAACTTGAAGCCTGATCGAGGACATACACAGTTAGCATTTCTCCACTTACTAAGTAGACACATTACTGCAAAAGCACACAACTTACCATCATCACGGTTTTGTTGGCCCCCAGAACATGATGGGCTTGCTGGCTCAGGAGAAACTGCACAAAAAGAACACAAATTGTGAACTGGAATGTGGTACATTACCGAGGAAGAGTATTTATGAAAGATTGATAAACACACATTTTCAGTGTTGACTAAATCAGGACATGAGTAAATTACAATGTCCCCAAAAAATTTACAAGTACAAAGCACACCATTTCCAATGTAGAGAAACTAACACCAATTTAGAATAGGGTGGCTTTAGAAAACTTAAAAAAAATAACATGTCCTGTAATGCTCCCCAAAACCACCTTTCAAACATGAAGGTTAAGCAAGAGTGTTTCATGACCAACCTTCCTGTCACATATAGCAAAACTACACTTGCTTTGACTCCAACTTAGATTATCCTAGATACACATCATCCTAGCACACACAATACATGTGATAATCTAATTTTAGGTACTTACAGACTAGTTCAGGGGAGCCACTAACATCATCTGCCTCCACCCCTGGAGTGGGGGAGGATGGGGGAGACCCTTCATGGGGGGATGGTGTCCCTTCATGGGGGGATGGTGTCGTATCTCCTAAAAACACAAAGACACGGATACAATCCTTGAACAAAAGCTATTTGATAAAGGCACACAGAAAGTAGTCGGGAAACATTGAAGGTAGTAGTTACAGTGGACTGGGTAAGCAGCGGCCCCTCTTCCCCAGTCCTCCACAACAAACATCCTCAATGTCAGCTGCTACATAACCCCAATGTCAAAATATATATATATATATATATATATATATATATTACAGCCCTTATATTTCCCAGGACACATTGAACACACAAACTCATGGAGAATACTTACTTCCCATTTGAGGAGAGCCCAGGTCCTCATCACTGTCTGACAAATTGGCCTCTTCTTGGGCAACAATGTCTTCCTGGCCCGGATCCAGGCGACTTGGCCCTGCCTGAGGCTCCTCTCTTGCTGAAGTTACATCAACCACAAAAGAAAACAAAACAAACAATCATTCCTCCAAGTTCGACCTAATACACAACACACCAGCACATCCACATTACTTACAGTGGGCCTGAGAAGGCTGAGGCTCAAGATCCTCATCACTGGTTTCTAAAAAAATAAAAAAACATCAAAAATAATACATTATATATTATTTATGGACACAAATAGGCAGTAACCTCTCATCATGCTAGCACCATACTCAATGCCCCTACAATTCAGAACATAGAAGTGCACTTACACCAATGAGATGCATTGACCATGTTTTAAAACAGGAGGGCACCATGCAAATTAAGCGGTCACCTAAGGCCTCGCACCTACAGGGGCCTTGCGGCCAGTGGCGGAGCACCAACATTTCGAAGGGCGCAGTCAGGGAAATCGCCCAAGTAAAAGATTGCTTTCAATCCTCAGATCTAAAATTTGCAGCAGTGTGCTGCAGTCCCTTCACTGCGTCTGCCAGGTGTCTGTTGTCCGCTGACACTTACTCCTCCTTCTCTGACTGGGGATTGGCCGTCTGATCATGTTATCCTAAGATGTTGAGGAATCGGTAGGTGTGTACCTGCACCAGTAGGAAGTTACTGCCTGGTCAACTCACTCTGCTATCATCGGTTGTTGCTCTGGGAGGAGAGCTCCACCCTGGATCCAGAACATACAGGTAACCAGGCCCAGACTTGATATTTTGCAGGCTGCTCATAGATTTGTGGTGTCTACTATGCAAAGGGGTGAGTAGCCCCAGGGAAGTTGGAAGAGTCCGAAAATGGTTGGTGGAGGAGGAGGAGAAGAAGGCCCTGGGTGGCTGGGGGACAAGGAGAGGGCCCCTGGGTGTTTTCTAGAGGAGGAAAGACCCCCAATGACGCCAGAGTCAGTTGCCAGGGAAGAGAGTGGAGCTGAGCAAGTCCTGCATATCTGACATGAAAGCCAAACATGGTGGAGATGGAGCCCTCTGCCCTACACAATGACAGCACCCGAGGTGGAAGGTGAGGGGTAGCGGGTCTTTGACATTATAGAGCATATGGACTCTGTCCATTATTGTTAGTTTGGTTTGGAGTTGTCCTTTAGATGTTTAACTCTGTTGTTTTTGCCCCGAGCTGTGAGGGACTGAGGTATGACAGCCCACTATGCTGGGACTTATAGTGCCCTAGAATGTGGAGGACTGAGGAATCCTTAGTCCCTAACAGAGGGCACTACAAGTCTTAGCATAGCAGGCAGTAGTTCCTTAGTCCCCTACAGAGAGCAGTACAAGTCCAAGCAGGTAGCCTTCTGCGTTGGGACTTGTTGTGCCCTTGACTGTGGTGGACTGAGGAAGGGAAGTGTAATGGGGTCTCTGTAAGCTCAGATGTATGGGGGAGCTTTGGTGACCACAGAGTTCCCTTTTACACCAGAGTCCCCAGCTTTCCCCCTCAAATAATGGTTCCCAGAACTCTCCTTACATCAGAGTCTTCACACTTCCCTCTTACATAGTTACATAGTTACATAGTAGGTGAGGTTGAATAAAGACAATAGTCCATCCAGTTCAACCTGTGTAGGTGTGTGTGGCTGTAATCATCTCACATACCCCTGAATGTTCTGATCCTTGAGATGAAAGTCTAAGAGTCTTTTGAAAGCCACCATACTACCCGCAGAAACCACCTCTTGTGGTAGAGAATTCCACAATCTTGTAGCCCTAACAGTAAAGAACCCCCCACGTTGCCTGAGGTTAAAACGCTTCTCCTCTAATCGCATTGTATGCCCTCGAGTCCTCATGCAATCCCTTCGAATGAACAGCTTTTTTTCTAAGCTGGGATCCCCATTAAGATATTTATAAATTGCTATCATGTCCCCCCTCAGACGTCTCTTCTCCAGGGAGAATAAATCGAGCGATTGTAGACGCTCTTCATAGTCAAGGTCCTCCAATCCCCTAATTAGTTTACTTGCCCTTCTCTGGACTCTCTCCAGCTCCAACACATCCCTCCTGAGGACTGGCGACCAGAACTGGACAGAATACTCCAGATGTGGTCGGACCAGAGTTTTATAAAGTGGAAGGATTATAGTCTTATCTCTGGAATACATCCCTTTCTTTATGCATGCTAATATTCTGCTGGCTTTGGCAGCTGCCGCTTGACATTGCATGCTGTTGCCTAATCTATCATCAACCAAGACTCCCAGATCCTTCTCCATTTTTGATTCCCCCAAGGGTTCCCCTCCTAACGTGTATTGTGCTTTTATGTTTTTAGTCCCCAAGTGCAAAACCTTACACTTCTCCACATTAAACCTCATTTGCCATGTCGTTGCCCACTCTAATTTTGTCCAGGTCATTCTGTAGGATATCTGCTTCATGCTGTGCAGTTATTGCTCTGGCCAATTTTGTGTCATCTGCAAAAACTGATATCGAACTACTGATCCCGACCTCAATGTTGTTTATGAATAAATTGAACAAGGTTGGTCCCAGGACTGAGCCCTGGGGCACCCCGCTTACTACCTCAGACCAGTCTGAGTATGCGCTGTTTATTACCACTCTTTGGACACGCCCTTTAAGCCAATTCCGTATCCAAGAGCAAACCCTGCTGTCGATACCTGCAGACCTTATTTTATAAATTAAGCGCTTGTGGGGAACTGTATCAAACGCCTTAGCGAAATCCAAGTACACCACATCCACTGGTCTCCCCCTATCTAGCTCACAGCTCACCTCCTCGTAGAATGTTAATAGATTGGTTTGACAAGAACGCCCATTTGTAAACCCGTGCTGATTACTGCTGATGATGTTGTTGTTTTTAGCAAACTCTACGATATAGTCCCTTATCATCCCCTCCAGAAGTTTACATACTATTGATGTCAAACTGACAGGCCTATAATTTCCCGGGATATGCCTCTGGCCCTTTTTGAATATCGGAATCACGTTAGCTTTCTCCTGTCCTGTCTCCTGTCCTAATACTGTCAGCAAAGATCAGGAACAGTGGTCTGGATATAACCTTACTGAGTTCCTTGAGTACTCTCGGATGTACGCCATCCGGGCCTGGTGATTTGTTTGTGTTGAGTTTATCCAGCCTTTCCCTGATTTCACCCTCTGTTAGCCATAGTGGCAAGTCCTGTGTATTACTACTAACCAAACAGTCATGGTCAGTGTACCCCTCCGTTTCCTGTGTAAAGACTGACGAGAAAAAAGCATTCAGCACGGTTGCTTTTTCAGTGTCCTCTGTAACCATCCTCCCATCATTGTTAATTATGTGTGCAATATGCTCTGCCCTAGTTTTTTTGCTGTTGATATATTTAAAGAATTTCTTTGGGTTTTTTTTACTATCCTCCACTATTTGTCTCTCAAAGTTGATTTTAGCCATCTTGATTTCTTGTTTACTTTTCTTATTTGCCTCCTTGTATTGCTCGAAAGTCGATACTGTGCCCTCTGATTTATACTTCTTGAAGGCCAATTTTTTTCCCCTAATAAGTTTTTTGACGCTACGGTTTAGCCAGCCAGGTTTGGCTTTGTCTCTTCTAAATTTATTTCCCATAGGAATGCACTGCAAGATGCCTTTGCCTAATATGTTCCTAAAGCATTCCCATTTTTCCTCTGTGGTCAGGGATCCCAGGGTTTGGTCCCAGTTTACCCTTTCCATCAATGAGTACAATTTTGGAAAGTTTGCCCTTCTGAAGTTTAGGGTTCTTATGTTCCCCACTTGCCTTGTTATATTGTTATTTATACTAAATGTGATCATCCTGTGATCGCTAGAGCCCAGATTGTCCTGCACTCCTACCTGCGAGATTAGGTCTGGGTCATTAGTGATCAATAGATCCAGGACTGCATTTTCTCTAGTCGGAGAATCCACCAACTGTGACATGTAATTATCCAGTAAGGTTTCCGTGAATAGGCGGGCCTTCTGTGAGTGTGTAGTCCCCTCGTCCCAGTCAATGTCGGGATAATTGAAGTCCCCCAATATGACGACTGATCCCAATTTTGCCACTTTACTCATTAGTGCTAAGAATTCCAGCTCTACCTCCTCCCCTTGGTTAGGTGGCCTATAGCAAACCCCCACAATTACTTTCCCCTTTTCTCCTTCCCTATGGAGTTCAACCCACACAGATTCTAAATCCATGCTCATCCCATCCGTAATGTCACTCCTTTCTATCACCTTTATATTGTTCTTGACATAGAGACATACCCCTCCCCCTCTTTTTCCTACCCTGTCCTTCCGGTACACCGAATACCCTTGGATATTGGCCAGCCAGTCATGTGAGGGGTCGAACCAAGTCTCTGTTATTCCCACAAGGTCTATGTCCTCCTCATGTACCAATATTTCCAACTCATCCATTTTATTAGCTAGGCTCCTGGCATTAGCATATACCCCTCTTAGTTTTACGGAAGTTAAGCGCAATTGGCGGTTATATTTATTCCTGTTTGGTCTGAGATTTTCCCGCACAGACCTGCCAATTGACATTGTGGACCTACTGGCGCTGCTGACCCTACAGCTGCCTTCAGTCCTCTGCTCCCTCCTGACTGACTCTACTTCTGAGCCCTCCCCCCCGTCTCCTAGTTTAAAAGCCCCTCCAACTTGGTGGCCATCTTTCTCCCCAAAAGAGCTGTACCGTCCCCATTAAGGTGCAGCCCATCCTTACTAAAGAGCCAGTAGCCGACTGAGAAGTCAGCCCAGTTCTCCAGGAACCCAAACCCCTCCTTCCTACACCAATTCCTCAGCCACTTGTTAAGTTCCCTAATCTCCTTCTGCCTCTCCTGTGTGGCTCGAGGTACAGGCAGTATTTCAGAGAAAACCACCTTGGAGGTCCTTTTCCTCAATCTATTACCTAAGTCCCTGAAATCGTTCTTAAGGATCCTCCACCTACCTTTAACTTTGTCATTAGTGCCCACATGCACCATGACCGCTGGGTCATCCCCAGCCCCCCACATCAATCTGTCTGCCAGATCTGCGATGTGCCGAACTCGGGCGCCCGGTAAACAACAAACTGTTCGGTTCACGAGATCTTTTTTACAGATTGCCCTCTCTGTCCTCTTGATAATTGAGTCCCCAACTACCACAACCTTTCTAACCTTTCCTGAGTCAACGCCCCCCTTCTTCCTGGAGCCGTCCCTCCCCTGGCAGCTGGGGGAGGGCGCGTTCTCCAGCTCTGCCACCCCTGAGTTGATATCCCCCTCAACCTGCAACTCGGCAAATTTGTTAGGGTGTACCAACTCAGGATTGGCCTCCCTGGCACTCATCCCTCTACCCTTCCTAACAGTCACCCAGCTGCGTACCTCTGCTGCTTGCGTCTCCTCTGTTCCTCCCTCCTCTATGCTGGCCCCTACCAGCGCCTGATAGGCAATGTCCAAACTCCTTTCCAGGTTGTTGATGCCACGCAGTGTTGCCACTGTGTTCTGTAGGTCCAGGATCTGGTCTAACAGAGCAACAAGTCGCTCACATCTTGCACAGCAGTATTCGCCCTCGATTGGTTCATCAAGGAACGCATACATGCAGCAAGAAGTGCACTGAGTAGCATCCGCAATCCTGTTGGACATTATTACCCTCTACTCTATGGGGATAATATTAACGACCTGCTCTTCCTTACCTACACTACCTCTGTCTCCCCTGGTACTAAACCTGGGGTCCTCACCAGTCGCTAATATACTAACCAGTCGCTAAGATACTCACCAGTCGCAAAGATCCAACAGACGCAAAGATACTCACCAGTCGCAAGGATACTCACCAGTCGCAAGGTTACTCACCAGTCGCAAGGATACTCACCAGTCACAAGATACTTACCAGTCACAAGATACTTACCAGTCACAAGATACTTACCAGTCGCAAGGGTACACACCAGTCACAAGATACTTACCAGTCGCAAGGATACTCACCAGACTTCCCAGGTACTCTGTTGCAGAGACAGTCACACAGCAGTCAGTCGCAGCACTGTCAAACAGCTATTGATTTCTCACAGAGCTCAGTCACACAGCTTTCTCCCTGTTTGCAGCTGCTGCCTTACTCACAGCTGCTGCCACACACACACACACTGGGACGGATGTCTCCTCCTCCTCACTGGGCACGGACAGTGTAGTAAGTCTGGAGACTCCGATGTAAAGGGGGCTCTGTGAAATGTGATTAGAGATTTGACATTTCTACAATGTACATTTTTCTACTTATGATCCACAATTTGTAGCAGCTCAAATGGCTCGCTGCCTCTGAAGGCATAGTTCAATGTGGCAGTCCTCCTCCTCCCCTTCTTCACCAAAAGTACAAGAGGGTGTCGCCCGTCTGCTTTTGCTAGAAGCAGAAGAGAAAAAATAAACATAAAAAATACTCATGTACATAGTAGTATTAAAGGTTGTGAAGAGACACTTGATGGAGGTAGGAAAGGTAGGAGCGAGAGGGAGGGGAGGGGGGGGGGGGGTTGTTGGTATTTGTGTTGTTGCATACCTAAACACATGTCCACCTACCCACAAAATTGTAACCTATCTGGTCACATGTCATGTATATTTTTACTTACCGGAGATTTGCTCCACAGCCTTTTTCAGGAGCCTGGGTGAACTCCAGGCCCGCTGAAGATCCACCACTAGAGGCAGGAAGTTAAATCTCCACAGCAGCCTCATCCGGAGACGACACATCATCTTGTACTTTTGGTGAAGATGCATATTCACCTTGTCATACCCCCAGAGGAGGAGGAGCTGTGGAAAGAGCAATGTATGATTGAGTCCAAGTATGTCCAAAAATGTACAGTCTTACAAAAACATGCTAGGTCGTCTTTGAGATTTTGTAGAACAAAGAATCCCATTTCTGGTGATACATAGACATCGATGTCCAAATCTACCTCCATGACTTAGGTTGCCCCACACTGGTGATTTCCTCTACATGATCTAGACATTTTGACAATTGTCCTTTCATTACACACCCAGGGCCGCCATCAGGGGGGGACAGCCAATACACATGTAGGGGGCCTGAGTGCCTGTAGGGGCCCCGGACCCGCCATCCATGAAGTGTGCAGGAGACAGTAGCCAGTTGACACATAAGGCAGGAGAAGCACCGAAGGATAAATGCATAGTAAGCACACTAAACTAGCTGGCAGGCCTGGGACTCAGGAGATGTTAGGAGGAAGGGACTTAAGAGCCTTTCAGCTACTCATTGGCTGAGGAGGTAACAGGAGGCAGGCTGATCCACTTCCTGCTGCCTCCTTAGCCAATGGGTACACAGGGTGCACTGTCCATCACTGCACAGCCTTGTGCTTCCTCTGCTGATGGGATAGAATTCCTCTGCCAAAATAACATGCAGCAGAGATGGAGATAAGAGAGATGAAAATTAAATATTTCCTAATGAAGCTGCTATATTTAGCTAGAATACATGTACAATTCATAGCCCTTGGCATGTTAATTACAGTCACTGTATTTACAACCTTATTGCTGTCCATTTAGCAGGGTGAAAGTAAAGCCCTGTACACACGTACCGATGGTCGGCTTACAAATGTTCCTCTTTTCTCCCCGGGATGTCGGTGTCTGCTGAAAAGTGCAAAGACAGCACAAGGACAGCACAAGGATTTTGTCCGCCGACTGCAGAAGTGATGTCATGTAATGGTTAACTTTCCCTGTGTTTTCTATTTTCTGAGCATGCCCAGTCTTGCAAATCTGCGGTCTGTCGGCCGAATTGTGTACTGACAGGCGAACAATCGTCCGTTCTGGTGTCGGCATACAAATATTTTCATGTTTGCACGAAAGACTTTTGTCCGCGGATTGTGCGCAGACATCTGTCGGAGGCACCATACTAACACGCGTACAATCGGCAGATCCTTCGTCCACCGACGTTTGTATGCCGACGATCGGTACGTGTGTACGGGCCTTAACTTTACACACATGTAGCATAGGTATCAACTTTTGTCACCATGTTAAAAGGACAGCAGTATGGGTAGCATTACAGTGACTGTTATTAGTCCAGGCTCACTAAACTAGCCAATGCTTGGAAAAGCAAGCCATGCAGATTGCTTTTCAGGTCCCTTTTAACATGAGCTGTCTGATTGGATGTGTCTGTTCATTATGCTGTGCTGAATTACCCTGGATTCGCAATTCCTGCAAGAGGAGCACATGGGATGTGGGAGATGTGAATTTAATGTGTCAGAATTATCCACACAATCACACATAATCCTTTTTAAAGGTCCCCAGCAGAATTTGATGGCATAGTGGTGGACAGCAGTGCCATCAGATTCCAGTTATATCTGTAAATTAACAAAGCAATGGGATCTGGGGGCGTATTTAATTTGCAATGGACACCCCCATTGAAACACATATGGCAGTGTGAGATGCTTGTGTTGGGAATGTGATCCATTAAGACAAGTGATTATACACTCATGTGTTTCGTTTAGAGGTGATTTGTCCAATGCAATCCTTTGAAGACATGACCAGTCCATATTTTTGTGAGCACTGATTCCATCTCAGGTGAACAAATTAGCTGCTGTGTGCAGATCCAGCTTATGATGGCGAGTCTCCGACAAGACAAACGGTGCAGAGCTTGCAGTGTGTATGTATGTATTTAAGGCAATAATTTTTGGCATTATGTATTTAGGGAATATAATGTTTCTAATCTTGCATATATGAAAAGGGGCAATACATTTGTCTTTATCTAGACTGATTCCAAAGCGTCATAGCAATCTGTCACAGATAATTGGGTTTCATTTTGTGTAAAAGTAGAAACTAATCAAATCTATCTATATACAGGCATACCCCACTTTAAGTACACAATGGGACCAGGGCATGTATGTAAACCGAAAATGTACTTAAAGTGAAGCAATCCCTTTTTTCTTTTCTCAATGCATGAAAATACACCAGCTCCATAGTAAATTTTGGCCACATTGACATGGCCTTGCTCCCAAACCATGTGGGAGCATGTTAAGGGGATCCATGACTATGACATGATAGATTACCTAGGCAAGCTGGCCAGCCACAAAATGGATATGGTTTAGTCCTGGGTACCCTCTCGGTGCTCCCTAAGTTTGTTATCCCTGTCACTTATGGTTTGTGAGCAGTGTCATGCCAAGCTGAACAAGCTGTGTCCTTACTCACGAGTGTACGTAAAGTGAGTCTACTTAAAGCAGGGTATGCCTATCTATATCTATATATCTATATAGATCTATATAGAAAGTTCAGAGATGTGAACCTGTTCCCTATTATATACACTAATATATGGTATATAATATATTCTATATATGTATAAAATATATATATTTTATATAATTTATACATATTGTATATATATTGTATATAATTTATACATATTGTATATATATTGTATATAATGTATATATATATATATATATATATATATATATATATATATATATATATACACACATATACATATACACATATATATATATATATATACACACATATACACATATATATATATATATATATATATATATATATATATATATATATATATATTGTCTCTAATATATATTTTTTGTGTGTGTGTATATATTCACACATATATACACACAGACAGACACACACACAATATATATATATATATATATATATATACATACATACATACATACATACATACACACACACATATACATATACACATACATACATACATACACATAATATACAATATATATACACATTATATATATATATATATACACACACACACACACATTATATACATATATTATATACCAAATTTTTTTTATATATATATATATATATATATATATATATATACACACACACACATTATATACATATATTATATACCTATATATCTATATATATTATATACCAATTTTTTTTATATATATATATATATATATATATATATATATATATATATATATAGTGTAGGGAACAGGTTCACATCTAGGAAGTTTCTATAACAGGAAGCTTCTAGATCACGTCTAATAGGCAGAAAGTGCATGCGCATATCAGCAGACCAAAAGTTACTTGCACACCCGCTAGATAAGCGACCCACCCAGCCCCCCAGCCACCATCCGCCATCCACCATCTCGCACATTCACCCCCCCCTCCTTACCTTACATACATTGACAAAGAGCCCATAATCTACAGATGCATGTGCAGATTGACAGAACAATACACAATTATGTTAACAGCAATAAATACTTACAGAGAGTCAACACAGCCAAATCCCACCTCCATGAATAACAAAGGCCCCCAAATGTTAACCATAAAGCATGTGACACACAATATATTGGACCTCTTCCTAGGTCAAATCTTTCCTGCTGTCTGAGTGAGCTATATATAATCAAGGCAAACACACACCCAGAATGGGAACTCCCAGGCAAAAATTTAACTGTGTGTGTCCTGTGTGTTTTGGAGCATGCTCAGTTGCCAAAAAAAGGGAAATAGAAATGAGGAGGAGGAGAGAGACGTAAACAACCCAAATACATGTATGTATGTATGTATGTATGTAGGTGTGTATATATGTGAATTGATAAAATTCTCTCTTTGCTAGTCATTATTTAGAATGTTTAGATACAGGAATACATACATATATATACAATTACATGAGAGAGCGAGAGAGAGAGAAATATATATTTAGGCAAACAATTGAAACACACCTTTTGGGATTTGGGAGTTGAGATTGTGAAGATTGAACAGATATGTAAGCCAACAATCTGACTCATCACTCATGAACATCCCTAATCTTGGCGTGGCAATTATATCAGGCGTTCTTATGGGCGTTTTTGCTGGCGTTTTCCCAGGCGTTTTGACATGGATTTTTTGGGCAGGCATTTTTATATGAAATCACCTAAAAAAGCCCCAAAAACAGACCACAACACCTACATGTGAACGTAGCCCGCTTGGGGGCATTTGAGGGGGATTTGTACAGCTCAAGGATCAACTCCCAAAACAGCCAAAAAGTCCAATCCTATTCAGTTCAATGGCCCCTGTTCCCATGTGAGCATTTTGACGGCATGAGGAAAACACCCAACGCTCACTGAGAAATAGCACAATCATTAGGGAGTCTGCCTTCCTGCTGTAGGTTTGTAAGTTTGAATCCAGAAGGAGCCCTCTGTATGGGCAACACTTGGAGGTCTCCAAACCTCCAAATGTTCACATCATTAATTTTTTGCATGTTTGAAAAAGGCATGTTTATCAGCAAACTTTTAATCTAAAGACATGAACAAAATACAAAAGATGTCACATAAAGTCAATATGTAGCAATATTGTGAGCTAAAGCTATATTTGTTTGTTGGGCATACTTTGCTAATTAGCCAAGTATGGGGATATATATATATACCTTCAGTTAAATGTGTAGTCAAATGCTAACACTTGGCCATACCCATATGGAAGAAAAGGTAGTATTTGCAATATATTTAGAAAAACATTCTTTTGAAACACATAGAATATTGGCAAAATTGTGACATTTCCTTGATATTTGTGAAATGCTAATAATCTTTCTTTGAAATATGTTTTACATCTATTTTTGTTCTATCTGACGACCCACCCGTTCCCCAATGTAATATTTTGTGGGATTTTTCAGATAACGTGGAGGTTCTATATAAACACTGTAGATTTCACTGTTATGATTTCTGAGTTAGCAGGAAAGGTGTATGGAATGTGATGGTGTTTACTAAGGGATCCCTTGTTGGAAGTGTGCATGTTTTTTCCAATTCCGCCGGTTTTTTCCATTTTCTATGGGCGAGACAGCGGATTTTCGATCGGTATTCAAAAAAAAAATTGCCCAAAATCGCGCTGGCGGGATTTTTTGAGCCTATTTGGCGTTGCGCATGCGCACATTCGCGCGTTCGCAGCTGGAGGAGCTTTTTAACCTTTCTACACTTTAGCAGATATCTCTCTTTCTAAGTCAGTTTTTGACATTTTTTAAAAGCCAGTCATCTCCAAATTGTTTTCCACACCTTCCACAGTGATTTGGGATTTTTGGGGGTACAGGGGAAAATTTGGCAAAACTTTAGTCGAGCTTTTAGCTGGCGTGTTTTTAAGTCGCGCTCTGACCTTGTTGCATCTTAATGAATCTCACACTAGGCGTTATTGTCCGCCCGCTGTTCTCTGAATACCAATTTAGACGTACAAATTCGCCGGTTCGCAAAAAACCCACCAAAAAGCCAATTCGCCGTACTATGAATCAGGCCCTTTGTCTCAACTATATGACGACCCTCAACGCACCGCTACTGCAGAAGCCGTGCTACACTCCCTGTCTCAAGGAAAGAAACCAGTGGAGGACTACACTGCTGAATTTCGAAAATGGTCAGCTGACACAGGGTGGAACGAACCCGCTCTTAAATACCAGTACCGCCAGGGGCTTTCAGAAGCTTTGAAAAATGAGTTGGCCAGGATTGAAACCCCTGCCACTTTGGAGGATTTAATCCAATCCGCTACCAAGCTAGACAGACGCATGCGCAAGCGGCGCTCTGAGCGCTCCCAGGGTCCCCGACCTAGTTGGATGCTCCCTAAACCTTCTCCCGTTCACCCATCCTTTCCAGTGACTCCTGTCACCTCTGCTCCAGAGGCTGAGCCCATGCAGCTTGGATTGGTCCGTGCTCCTCTTACCCCTGAAGAGAAGCAACGACGGCGACAGGCCAATCTCTGTCTGTACTGTGGGGGAACTGAACATTTTCTGCGTACCTGCCCCGTGAGACCCAGTAAGTCACGCTCGCAGTTTTTCATGAACTTTCAAAACCCTGGTTTATCCCAGACTTATGTCACCCTCTCTGTCTCCTTACAGCTAATGGAAAAGGAAGTTCATCTACCAGCAATTATTGATTCCGGAGCCTGTAGTTGTTTTCTAGACACTTCACTGGCCCAAAAACTACACATTCCACTGCAAACCAAAGAACAAGGCCTCCAAGTCTACCTGGCTGATGGGTCTCTCCCTCGCTCTGGATTTGTCACACAACAGACAAGGCCCATCCTTGTCACCACGGACTCCGGTCACCAGGAGCTTCTAAGCTTTGACATCATCTTCTCCCCCATGTTCCCCATCATTTTGGGGCTCCCCTGGCTACAGGCACATGAACCTGACATCAATTGGAACAAGAAGAAAGTCTCCTTCTCCTCTCCTTACTGTTCCCAGCATTGCCTTCCTCCAGCTCCAGCCGCCTGTTTAACCGTAGCACCTACACCTGACAATCTCCAGCACGTCCCTCCGGTATATCTTGAATTTAGAGATATCTTCGATAAACAAAAAGCTGATTGCCTACCACCTCATCGGTCTTACGACTGCCCCATTGATTTGCTACCTGGTTCCGAAATACCCTTTGGCCGCATCTTTCCACTATCAGAGACTGAACTAGCGGCTCTTAAGACGTATATTGATGAGAACTTGGATAAGGGTTTCATTCGTCCATCATCTTAACCGGCCAGAGCCGGCATCTTCTTTGTGGAAAAGAAAGATGGTTCCCTAAGACCATGCATAGACTATCGCTCACATCTTGCACAGCAGTATTCGTCCTCGATTGTTTCATCAAGGAACGCATACATGCCGCAAGAAGTGCACTGAGTGGCATCCCCAATCCTGTCGGACATTATTACCCACTACTCTATGGGGATAATATTAACAACCTGCTCTTCCTTACCTACACTACCTCTAACTTCCCTGGTACAAAACCTGGGGTACCCACCAGTCGCTAATACCCTCACCAGTCACTAGATACTCACCAGTCGCAAGGATCCTCACCAGTCGCAAGATACTCACCAGTCGCAAGATACTCACCAGTCGCAAGGATACTCACCAGTCGCAAGGATACTCACCAGTCGCAAGGACACTCACCAGTCGCAAGATACTCACCAGTCGCAAGATACTCACCAGTCGCAAGTTACTTCACCAGTCGCAAGGATACTCACCAGTGCAAGGATATTCACCAGTTGCAAGGATACTCACCAGTTGCAAGGATACTCACCCGTCACAAGGTACTCACCAGTCGCAAGGATACTCACCAGTCGCAAGGATACTCACCAGTCGCAAAGATACTCACCAGTCGCAATGATACTCACCAGTCGCAAAGATACTCACCAGTCGCAAGATACTCACCAGTCGCAAGGACACTCACCAGTCGCAAAGATACTCACCAGTCGCAAAGCTACTCACCAGTCGCAATGATACTCACCAGTCGCAAAGATACTCACCAGTCGCAGGGATACTCACCAGTCGCAAGGATACTCACCAGTCGCAAGGATACTCACCAGTCGCAAGGACACTCACCAGTCGCAAAGATACTCACCAGTCGCAAGATACTCACCAGTCGCAAAGATACTCACCAGTCGCAAGATACTCACCAGTCGCAAGGATACTCACCTGTCGCAAGGATACTCACCAGTCGCAAGGACACTCACCAGTCGCAAAGATACTCACCAGTTGCAAGGACACTCACCAGTCGCAAAGATACTCACCAGTTGCAAGGACACTCACCAGTCGCAAGGATACTCACCAGTCGCAAGGATACTCACCAGTCGCAAGGATACTCACCAGTCGCAAGGACACTCACCAGTCGCAAGATACTCACCAGTCGCAAGGATACTCACCAGTCGCAAGGACACTCACCAGTCGCAAGATACTCACCAGTCGCAAGGATACTCACCAGTCGCAAGGATACTCACCAGTCGCAAGGACACTCACCAGTCGCAAAGATACTCACCAGTTGCAAGGACACTCACCAGTCGCAAAGATACTCACCAGTCGCAAGATACTCACCAGTCGCAAGGATACTTACCAGTCGCAAGGATACTTACCAGTCGCAAGGATACTTACCAGGTACTCAGTTGCAGAGAGTCACACAGCAGTCAGTCGCAGTACAGACAAACAGCTATTGATTTCTTACAGAGTACAGTCACACAGCTTTCCCCCTGTTTACAGCTGCTGACACACACACACACACACACACACACACACACACACACACACACACACACACACTGGGACGGATGTCTCCTCCTCCTCACTGGGCACGGACGGTCCTCCTCCTCTTCTTCCAGGCACTAAGGAAGGCGGGTTCTGACCTCCGCCGCCGCCGCTCTCTGCCTCGGCTCCCGTCCTCCACCTCCGCTCAGTTGCTGGTCCCTGCACGGTGCACCCACACCCCTTGTGCGGCTTCCCCCGCACGTGTCCCCGCAGCTCCTCTTCCTTCCTCCTCTCTCCCTTGCCGCACGAACCCTCACTTCCGGTTCCGGTTCAGAAGGGACCGTATGCGGCATGTATGCGTTCCTTGATGAAACAATCGAGGACGAATACTGCTGTGCAAGATGTGAGCGACTTGTTGCTCTGGAAGCCCACATCGTGGATCTAGAGAACACAGTGACAAGACTGCGTGGCATCTACAACCTGAAAAGGAGCTTGGACATTACCCAGCAGGCGCTGGCAGGGGTCAGCATAGAGGAGGGAGGAATAGAGGAGACGCAAGCAGCAGAGGTACGCAGCTGGGTGACTGTTAGGAATGTTAGGGGGAGGAGAGTCAGGGAGGCCAGTCCTGAGTTGGTAGACCCTAACATGTTTGCTGAGTTGCAGGTTGAGGGGGATATCAACTCAGGGGTGGCAGAGCTGGAGCATGCGCCCTCCCCCAGCTGCCAGGGGAGGGACGGCTCCAGGAAGAAGGGGGGCCGTAACGCAGGAAAGGTTAGACAGGTTGTGGTAGTTGGGGACTCAATTATCAAGAGGACAGAGAGGGAAATCTGTAAAAAAGATCTCGTGAACCGAACAGTTTGTTGTTTACCGGGCGCCCGAGTTCGGCACATCGCAGATCTGGCAGACAGATTGTTGGGCGGGGCTGGGGATGACCCAGCGGTCATGGTGCATGTGGGCACTAATGACAAAGTTAAAGGTAGGTGGAGGATCCTTAAGAACGATTTCAGGGACTTAGGTAATAGATTGAGGAAAAGGACCTCCAAGGTGGTTTTCTCTGAAATACTGCCTGTACCTCGAGCCACACAGGAGAGGCAGAAGGAGCTTAGGGAAGTTAACAAGTGGCTGAGGAATTGGTGTAGGAAGGAGGGGTTTGGGTTCCTGGAGAACTGGGCTGACTTCTCAGTCGGCTACCGGCTCTTTAGTAAGGATGGGCTGCACCTTAATGGGGACGGTACAGCTCTTTTGGGGAGAAAGATGGCCACCGAGTTGGAGGGGCTTTTAAACTAGGAGACGGGGGGGAGGGCTCAGAAGTAGAATCAGTCAGGAGGGAGCAGAGGACTGAAGGCAGTTGTAGGGTCAACAGCGACAGTAGGTCAACAACATCAATTGGCGGGTCTGTGCGGGAGAACAGCAGACCAAACAGAAATAAACAAAACCGCCAATCACGTTTAACTTCCGTAAAACTAAGAGGGGTATATGCTAATGCCAGGAGCCTAGCTAATAAGATGGATGAGTTGGAAATGTTAGTACATGAGGAAGACTTGGTTCGACCCCTCACATGACTGGCTGGCCAATATCCAAGGGTATTCGGTGTACCGGAAGGACAGGGTTGGTAAAAGAGGGGGAGGGGTATGTCTCTATGTCAAGAACAATATAAAGGTGCTAGAAAGGAGTGACATTACGGATGGGATGAGCATGGATTTAGAATCTGTGTGGGTTGAACTCGATAGGGAAGAAGCTAAGGGAAAAGTAGTTGTGGGGGTTTGCTATAGGCCACCTAACCAAGGGGAGGAGGTAGAGCTGGAATTTTTAGCACTAATAGGTAAAGCGGCAAAACTAGGATCAGTCATCATATTGGGGGACTTCAATTATCCCGACATTGACTGGGAAGAGGGGACTGCACACTCGCATAAGGCCCGGCTATTCACGGAAACCTTACAGGATAACTACATGTCGCAGTTGGTGGATTCCCCTACTAGAGAGAATGCTATCCTGGATCTATTGATCACTAATGACCCAGACATAATCTCGGAGGTAGGAGTCCAGGACAACCTGGGCTCTAGCGATCACAGGATGATCACATTTAGTGTAAATAACAATATAAAAAGGCAAGTGGGGAACATAAGAACCCTAAACTTCAGAAGGGCAGACTTTCCAAAATTGTACTCATTGATGGAAAGGGTAAACTGGGACCAAACCCTGGGATCACTGACCACAGAGGAAAAATGGGAATGCTTTAGAACAATATTAAGCAAAGGCATCTTGCAGTGCATTCCTATGGGGAATAAATTTAGAAGAGACAAAGCCAAACCTGGCTGGCTAAACCGTAGCGTTAAAAAACTTATTAGGGGAAAAAAATTGGCCTTCAAGAAATATAAATCAGAGGGCACAGTATCGGCCTTCCAGCAATACAAGGAGGAAAATAAGAAGTGTAAACACGAAATCAAGATGGCTAAAATCAACTTTGAGAGACAAATAGCGGAGGATAGTAAAAAAAACCCAAAGAAATTCTTTAAATATATCAACAGCAAAAAAACTAGGGCAGAGCATATTGCACACATAATTAACGATGATGGGAGGATGGTTACAGAGGACACTGAAAAAGCAACCGTGCTGAATTCTTTTTTCTCGTCAGTCTTTACGCAGGAAAAGGAAGGGTACACTGACCATGACTGTATGGTTAGTAGTAATACACAGGACTTGCCACTATGGCTAACAGAGGGGGAAATCAGGGAAAGACTGGATAAACTTAACACAAACAAATCACCAGGCCCGGATGGCGTACATCCGAGAGTGCTCAAGGAACTCAGTATGGTTATATCTAGACCACTGTTCCTGATCTTTGCTGACAGTATTAGGACAGGAGATGTACCAGGGGATTGGAGGAAGGCTAACGTGATTCCGATATTCAAAAAGGGCCAGAGACATATCCCGGGAAATTATAGGCCTGTCAGTCTGACATCAATAATATGTAAACTTTTGGAGGGGATGATAAGGGACTATATCGTAGAGTATGCTAAAGACAACAACATCATCAGTAGTAACCAGCACGGGTTTACAAATGGGCGTTCTTGTCAAACCAATCTCTTAGCATTCTACGAGGAAGTGAGCTGTGAGCTAGATAGGGGGAGACCAGTGGATGTGGTGTACTTGGATTTCGCTAAGGCGTTTGATACAGTTCCTCACAAGCGCTTAATTTATAAAATAAGGTCTGCAGGTATCGACAGCAGGGTTTGCTCTTGGATACGGAATTGGCTAAAAGGCCGTGTCCAAAGGGTAGTAATAAACAGCGCATACTCAGACTGGTCTGAGGTAGTAAGCGGGGTGCCCCAGGGCTCAGTCCTGGGACCAACCTTGTTCAATTTATTCATAAACAGCATTGAGGAAGGGATCAGTAGTTCGTTATCAGTTTTTGCAGATGACACAAAATTGGCCAGGGCAATAACTGCACAGCATGAAGCAGATATCCTACAGAATGACCTGGACAATATTACGGAGTGGGCAACGACATGGCAAATGAGGTTTAATGTGGAGAAGTGTAAGGTTTTGCACTTGGGGACCAAAAACATAAAAACACAATACACGTTAGGAGGGGAACCCTTGGGGGAATCAAAAATGGAGAAAGATTTGGGAGTCTTAGTTGATGATAGATTAGGCAACAGCATGCAATGCCAAGCGGCAGCTTCCAAAGCCAACAGAATATTAGCATGCATAAAGAAAGGGATGTATTCCAGAGATAAGACTATAATCCTTCCACTTTATAAAACTCTGGTCCGACCGCATCTGGAGTATTCTGTCCAGTTCTGGTCGCCAGTCCTCAGGAGGGATGTGTTGGAGCTGGAGAAAGTCCAGAGAAGGGCAACTAAACTGATTAGGGGGTTGGAGGACCTTACCTATGAAGAGCGGCTGCAATCGCTCGATTTATTTTCCCTGGAGAAAAGACGTCTGAGAGGGGACATGATAGCAATTTATAAATATCTTAATGGGGATCTCAGCTTAGAAGAAAAGCTGTTCATTCGAATGAATTGCATGAGGACTCGAGGACATACAATGCGATTAGAGGAGAAGCATTTTAACCTCAGGCAACGTGGGGGGTTCTTTACTGTTAGGGCTACAAGATTGTGGAATTGTCTACCACAAGAGGTGGTTTCTGCGGGTAGTATGGTGACTTTCAAAAGACTCTTAGACTTACATCTCAAGGATCAGGAGATTGAGGGCTATGTTAGATGATTACAGTCACACACACCTACACAGGTTGAACTGGATGGACTATTGTCTTTATTCAACCTCGCCTACTATGTAACTATGTAACTATGTAACTATAGAGAACTGAACAAAATAACGATAAAAAATCGCTATCCTCTTCCACTTATCCCAGAGTTGTTTCAGCGTTTCCTGTCTGCCCGAATTTTCTCTAAGTTGGATCTGCGAGGTGCCTATAACCTCATCCGAATCAGGCGTGGAGACGAATGGAAGACTGCCTTCAGGTCCAGGTTTGGACATTATGAATATTTGGTAATGCCCTTTGGGTTGTGTAACGCCCCGGCCACATTTCAGCACCTGGTAAACGACATTTTTCGAGAATATCTGGACAATTTCCTAGTTGTTTACCTGGACGACATTCTTATTTTTTCTGCCACCATTGAGCTACACCAGGTTCATGTAAAGACAGTCCTTGCAATTCTCAGAAGACACAAATTGTACCTTAAAGTAGAGAAATGCGAATTTGAAAAATCTGTTGTGCAATTCCTAGGCTTTATCATTTCTACCAACGGGGTCGCAATGGATCCACAGAAGGTCAAGGCAATTCAGGAGTGGCCGGCTCCAGTAGACAAAAAGGGGGTACAGCGGTTTATCGGATTCGCTAATTTTTACCGGAGGTTTATCGTTGGCTTCTCCTCCATTGTTGCACCCATCACCCAACTAACCCGCCAACACAGTCGTTTTCAGTGGTCCCAAGAGGCCCAGGAAGCTTTTACCAAGCTCAAAGCCCTGTTCACCTCTGCACCAATCCTACGGCATCTGGATCCAGCCCTGCCATTTGTGTTGGAGGTAGACGCCTTGGAAACTGCCACTGGAGCCATCCTCTCCCAGAGACAGGGCCCCAAGGCTCTCCTCCATCCTGTAGCTTTCGCATCTCGGAAACTAAGTTCCCCGGAAAGGAATTATGATGTGGGAGACCGGGAGCTGTTGGCCATCAAGTTCGCTCTGGAGGAGTGGAGATATCTGTTGGAGGGTGCTTCCCATTCCATCATGATCTTCACCGATCATAAAAACCTAGAATACCTCAGGACAGCCAAACGCTTAAGACCCAGGCAAGCCCGGTGGGTCCTCTTCTTTTCTAGGTTCAACTTTCATATCTCTTATAGACCTGGCCTCAAGAATGGGAAAGCAGACGCACTCTCCCGGATGTTCCCTGAATCTCCCCAGTCAACGGAACCTAGCACCATCTTATCTCCACAAAACTTCATTCTGCTCACAGACACTGATCTTATGACCACCATCAAGTTGGCATCCAGCCATTGTACTGACCCAGAAATATCCTCCTTGGAGAAATGAGATGACTTGTTCTGGTACCAAGGAAGAATTTTTGTCCCACCGGAAGCTAGACCCATGACGTTAAAGTTTCTTCATGACCATAAACTGGCTGGTCACTTTGGGACTCAAAGGACTTTAGAATTGGTTGCCCGTTCTTTTTGGTGGCCTGGTTGGAGGCAGGACTGTAAAAAGTATGTCCTCTCTTGTATTTCTTGCCAGCGCAGTAAAGTGGCTAACACCAAATCTTGGGGATTACTTAGACCTTTACCCATTCCAGAACGCCCATGGGCTGAAGTTTCTATGGACTTCATTGTTGATCTTCCTCCCTCGGAAGGTTTCACCTCCATTCTGGTTGTTGTCGACCGCCTTTCCAAAATGGCACACTTCTTGCCCATGGTGGGCACCCCCTCTGCTTTGGAGACAGCTAACAGTTTTATCAAAGAAATAATAAGGCTACATGGAGTACCCGACAGTGTTGTTTCTGACAGAGGGGTTCAATTCACCTCCAAATTTTGGAAAGAACTTTGTAAAGCACTACAAATAAAGGTCTGTCTCTCTTCTGCGTATCACCCTCAAAGCAATGGCCAGACAGAGAGAACGAACCAAACTCTGGAGCAGTATCTCCGCTGTTTCTCTTCTGGCTCCCAGGATGACTGGTCCTCTCTGCTACCCTACGCGGAGTTTGCGTATAATAATTCAGTTCATTCAGCCACCAACCAAACGCCCTTCTGGTCTAACTTTGGGTTTCACCCTTCTTTCCTTCCAAACGCTACCCCTGAATTATCTGTTCCTGCTGTCCAAGATCGCATAGCCTCCATCCAACAGAACTTTCAAAGGATTCAGGAAACCATGCAAAAGGCCCAGGATTACTATAAGAAGTACTACAACAGGGGAAGGAAGGAGAACCCGGTTTTCAAGGTCGGTGAGGAAGTTTGGTTATCTTCAGCTAACCTCAGATTACCTTTTCCCTCACGGAAGTTGGGCCCAAAGTTCATAGGGCCGTTCAAAATCAAGAGGATGGTTAACCCTGTGGCCTTTGAATTGGCCTTACCCAGCTCTTACAGGATTCATTCTGTTTTTCATGCATCCTTACTAAAACCAGTGATTCCTAGCCCCTTCCCGGGAAGAGAGGAGCCGCCTCCTCCACCTGTCCAGGTGGATGGAGAAAATGAATTTGAGGTTGAAGCCATACTGAACTGCAGGAAGAGGGGTAGACTTCTCCAATACCTAATCAAGTGGAAGGGGTACCCACCTGAAAACAACTCTTGGGAACCCTCAAGAAACATACACGCCCCTCGCTTGATCCAAGCTTTTCATGTGAATCACCCGGAGTTGATGTCCAGTTTGGGCGTACAGAGGCCGCCCCTCGGGGGGGGGGGGGGGCACTGTCAGAGAAACCTTCAGCTGCAGACTGGTCATCACATGACAAGCACCACATGACTTCCACATGACTTCCTGGCTGCCTATAAAAGCTGAGCAAGTGCTCAGAGGAATTGCTGGTTTGTCTTTCAGCTTCCTGTACCTGAGTTCCTGTTTCCTGTGTGATCATTTACCTGCTGTGACCCGGATTGACCCTGACCTACTCTGCTCTTCTCCTGGACCGACCTTGGCTTGTTTTACGGACTTTGCTTTTGCTTACCTGTGTTTGACCCTCTGCCTGCGACCCGGATTTACCTTCAGTCTCCTGTGCCTTGACCTTCTGCTTCTGACCTAGTCTTGTCTCCTATCTCCAGTGCCTTGACCCTCAGCCTGTGACCTGGATTGTCTGCTTACCTGTGTTTGACCCTCAGCCTGCTCCGGACTTCTTCTGCTGGATCCTGATCAGTCTCTGCTTCAGTTCTACAGGACCTCCACACAAGCTCTACCCTGCCTGCTGGTAGCTTGTGCCTCTTTGTGCCATCCACCCTCTGTATCACCTCCAGAGGGGCGGAGTGCGCTTAGTCGCAACAGCGAACCGCTCTCGGCATCTCGGCCTCAGTGAGTACCTCTATTCTGATAGCGCCATGGCCGTGTAGAAACGCCTGAAATGGCCACACACCTTCCTGGCCTGCTTGAGGACGTCCTGTAAGCCTGGGTACTTATGCAAAAAGCATTGTACAATCAGATTCAACACATGTGCCATGCACGGCACATGTGTCAACTTGCCCAAATTCAATGCCGCCAACAAATTGCTTCCGTTGTCACACACCACTTTGCCGATCTCCAGTTGGTGCGGGGTCAGCCACTGATCCACCGCACAGGTCAGGGCGGACAGTAGTGCTGGTCCGGTGTGACTCTCTGCTTTCAGGCAAGTCAACCCCGAGACGGCGTGACACTGTCGTATCTGGCATGTGGAATAGCCCCTGGGGAGCTGTGGGGTGCAGTTGGTGTGGAGTAAGATGCAACAGCAGAAGAGGACTCAGCCGAGGAGGTTAACAAAGAGGATGGAGTAGGAGGAGTAGAGGAGGTGGCAGCAGGCCTGCCTGCACGTGGTGGTGGTGTCACCATGCTTGGCAGCCGCCAGCAAGTTTACCCAATGCTCAGTGTAAGTGATATACCTTCCCTGACCGTGCTTTGCAGACCAGGTATCAGTGGTCAGATGGACCCTTGCCCCAACACTGTGTGCCGGATATGACATGACTTCCTTTTCCACCATAGAGTACAGGTTGGGGATTGCCTTTTGTGAAAAAAAATTTCAGCCGGGTACCTTCCACTGCGGTGTCCCAATAGCGACAAATTTTTTGAAGGCCTCAGACTCCACCAGCTTGTATGGTAAAAGCTGGCGGGCTAAGAGTTCCGACAAGCCAGCTGTCAGACGCCGGGAAAGGGGGTGACTCTGTGACATTGGCTTCTTACGCTCAAACATTTCCTTGACAGACACCTGACTGTGGGCAGATGAGCAGGAACTGCTGAAGGTGAGAGGTGGAGTGGTGGGTTGTTGATAGGGGGCAAGGAGGACAGCAGTGGTTGACGTAGCTGAAGATGCTGGACCAGGAGGAGAATGGTGGCTTCGAGTTTGTGTGCTGCTTGTACTCATGTGTTGATCCCATAAGCGTTTGTGATGTGAGATCATGTGCCTTCGCAAAGCAGTTGTACCTAGGTGGGTGTTGGACTTCCCACGACTCAGTTTTCACGGACACATCGTCATCATCAGCCACTTCACTTGACAACTCAGCAAAGGCAGCAGCAGCAGGTACATCATCATCATCATCATCACAATGTACGTCCATGTGTATAATGCTGCCTGACTGAGACATATCCCCGTTATCACTTATTTCTTCCAACTGATGTGTAAATAACTCCTCTGATAGATCAAGTGAAGCGGCTGTGGTGCTAGTGTTGGTGGTGGTGCCGGCGGGCGGGTGAGTGGTAAATTGAGAGGTGCTCGAAGCTGAGCTGGAGGAGGATGGTGCATCAAGGTTCTGAGTGGAAGCTGTAGAAGATTGGGTGTCCTGTGTAAGCCAGTCAACTATGTCCTCAGAATTTTTTGAGTTCAGGGTACGTGGCTTCTGAACACTGGGCATTATTCTAGGGCCAAAGGAAATCACAGCACCACGATCACGACGGCCCCTGCGGGGTGGCCTGCCTATGCCTGTCATTTTTTTTTAGAATTGTGATACTATGCATGCAAGGTGCTGTGCCACCCTATATGAGTGTTGGGCAGTGGGTACAGTACAGTCTGTGGACCTGGCACTCACTGGCAGACAACTATAAAAAATAAATTTCCCTTACGTCCTCCGACAGTCGCCGCCGCCTCTAAGTCATCACTGTTGGGTATTGACTTCCGCTCCGCAGGAGTAGCTAGGCATAAAGACTTAGTCAAAAGAACAAAGGCATTTGCATATACACACCCATGGGGGCTGTCCCCCCTGCAGTGACCACTCTCAACTCAGTTTCTTTCTGCCTAGCGTCAGGAGTAGTTAGGCTTCCCTGTGCTGGGGCTACAGTCTCAGCCTTTCTAATCTTTTTTATTTGATTTTCTTTTGAAAATGTCAGTTTTCTCTTACTTTACTAGCTGTTTCATTTGTGAGCTTTAGTTTTAGTCGATTCTTCGGAAGAAGATGGATTCATGCGGTGCTGGGATTCGGACTGACCGCCCTGGTTCTCCAGGGCAGAGGGTCAGATGGACCCCCAGCCCGTCATCGAGCCGTGGTTCGTCCTGGCACTATGAACGACCCATCCCTGCTCGCAGCAGGGATGCAGCCGTGAGGTGGCTACCTCACAGGACACATCTGCGATGCTGCAGTGTCATGTCCCTGGCTAACGGCACTCCCTGTCAGATGAGGACAGCGGCTTTCCATTTCTGAGAGGCTCCCCACGCCATCTGGTACAGGTAAGTACTTTTGTGTGGGGCCTCTGTCTGGGGTGGCAGTCCTGTGTTGCTGTGTGTCCCCCATGTCTGTGCTTGTGTGACTCCCTGATGCAGTTCCTGCGGGGATCGCTTGTGCATGCGCTGCGGTGCTGTATGTTTGGGGGTCTCCTTCCCTGTGTCACTTCGGTGCTGGTTGGGGGTGCAGACTGTGTGTGTGGCGGCCGCAGCGGAGTGAAACCACGCGGTCCGCCATTTTAGATATGGGCAGGCATGTTTGGCTTCACTATGGGCAATACTACCTGCCATTTTGGCGCCATCCACCGCCATTTTGCGGTAGCAGAACGATCGTTCCGACCTCATGTTCGGCTGCCATTTTGCCGGAGCCTTCCATTCAATCCTATGGGGCAGCCATTTTCCCTGAGTCTTGCAGCTTATAGTTCAGCCTACTCTGACAGCACTTCCTTCTCCTCTGAAGCAGGACATCGGTGGTAACACTCTGCGGGGCTCTGCAGGTTATCTCTCTCAATATCTTTCTGTATTGTCTTTTCTGGCTCAGTTTTTTCTTCTCCTGTTTGGGGGTCTTTGTCACTGTAGCTGTAGCGGTGGGCTGCGCACTCCACAGCGGTCTTAAAGGGGCAGTACAAGATTTATTGCACTGTTGTTTTTTTTTTTCACCTTGAGCAATGGATTCTCAGGACAGCAAATTCCCCCCAGCTCTGGTGGGGGTCCCCAGTTCTCCTGTGGCCCCTTTGAAACCTGATTTGGCCGCTGTAGTGGCGACCTTGGTGTCCAATATGGAAATGCTGATGGCTGAACGTGCTGCTAAAAAGAGGCCCAGATTGTCTCTCTCTTGTGATTCAGATGGTGATATGGCTGCTGCAGAGAGCGTGCCCTTTTCAGGGTCTCGCTCATCCTTAGACCCGCTGGGGTCTGAGGGGGAGGCAGAGGTGGAGGGGGTTGATACCTCCTCCCCGGGGTCGCCTGAAGAGCGCGCGACCATGGATGAATTGATAGTTTCTGTTAAGGAAATACTGCATTTGGAGGATGAGCCCAGTCCTCCGGGCATTGTGTCCTCATTTGGGACACACAGGACCCGCAAGTCGGCGCAGGTTTTTCCCTGCCCCGCTGAGTTTCATTACACTGTTAATGAAATGTGGCGCACGTTAAAATGTCCATTTCTGGTACCTAGTCGGTTCAAATTGCTTTATCCCTTTGCACCGGCTACGGAATCACGATGGTGTGTGCCTCCACAGGTAGATCACACTGTGGCCGTGTTGAACAAGGCTACCTTGGTTCCTTCTGAGGATACCCCGGTTTTTCGGGATCCCACGGACCGGCGGTTGGAGTCTCTAGCCCGCCATTCCTATACGGGCTCGTTGCTCAGTCCCATTTTCGCGTCCGTTTTGGTGGCTCAGGCGGTGGCTGATTGGACTAAGGTGCTTAGGAGCAACCTCATGTCTGATGTTGTTCCGCCTGCCCGGCTGGATATGGTGGATCAAATCCACCAAGGAATTATGTATCTGTGTGATGCGGCCTTGAATGAGGCCCCTTTAGTAGCACGCCTATCTAGTGTCTCGGTACTTAACCGGCGGCTGATATGGCTGAAGAGCTGGTCGGCTGACCAGTCCTCGCGGAAAACAGTTGCTGATTTTCCCTATGCTGGTTCTCACCTTTTTGGCGAGGCATTGGATACCCTGGTAAAAGGCGTCACAGGGGGCAAGAGCACTTTGCTGCCCCAGAACCCGAAGAACAAGTCCTTTCGTGACAAGCGGGGTTCTGCTTCTCGATCCACTCAGGGGTCCTTTCGTGCCTTTCGGAACCAATCCAAGGGCAAGCCCTTCAAGGCCCAGGGCAGCCAGAAGAAGCGCTGGGTGGGCAAGCAGAAGTCAGGCAATGCCGACTCGGCGGGTCAGTCCGCCTCTGCCTGAAGGGGCGCCCTCACCCGTTTCAGGGGTGAGGGGACGTTTGCGCGGTTTCGTCCAACCTTGGCTGCTCCGAATCTCGGACAGGTGGGTTCAGGAAATCATTTGATCGGGGTACAAGATCGACTTCCTTTCCCTCAAATCTTCATTTGCCTCCTGGGCGTCTGCAGGACCTGCATCAGGCGGTGCAGGATCTTCTTGCTCAGGGGGTGATTGTCTCGGTGCCTCATCGGGACAGGTTTTGGGGTTTTTATTCCAATCTGCCCAGAAAGGAGGGCAAGGTGCGTCCTATTCTGGACCTGAAAGCTCTGAACCGCTTTGTGCGTGTACGGAAGTTCCGTATGGAGTCTCTGCTTTCGGTGGTGGCCTCCCTGAGTCCAGGGGAATTCCTGGCCTCGATAGATCTGAAAGATGCGTACCTGCACATCCCCATTTTCAAGGGTCATCAGCGGTACCTTCGGTTTGCTATCGCAGAGGACCACTATCAGTTTGTGGTGTTACCTTTCGGTCTTGCTTTGGCTCCAAGGGTGTTTACCAAAGAGCTGTCGCCGGTTCTGGGCCTGTTGATGGCACAGGGCATTGAGGTCTTGGGGTACCTGGACAATCTCCTTCTAAGATCGAATGTCAGCCAGGACCTACTGCGCGAGCTGTCCACCACGGTGCAGACGCTGCGGGAGTTCAGATGAACCATCAACGTTCAGAAATCGACGTTGTCTCCATCGGTTCGTCTTCCCTATCTGGGGATGATTCTGGACTCTGCACAGGCAAAGGTGTTTTTGCCGGAGGACAAGCTCTGGACTTTGCGGGACGAGACCAGGTCCCTCAGGGACAATCCGTCCTCATCACTCAGGACCTGTATGCGGGGCCTGGGGTTGATGGTTTCGACCCTTCGAGGCAATACCCTTTGCTCAGTTTCACACGCGGGCTCTCCAGGCGGAGATCCTGGCCAGGTGGGACAGACTGCCTCAGTCCCTGGATCTGAGTGTCTCATTGAGACGTCAGACCAGATTGGCTCTTCTGTGGTGGCTCCAGTCCCCGATGGTGTCGGAAGGCAAGTCCTTCTGTCCGTTGGTGTGGACGATGATTACCACGGATGCCAGCCTGTCTGGCTGGGGTGGAGTGCTGGGCACCCTGTCTGCCCAGGGCACTTGGTCGGAGGAGGAGTCCTCCCTCCCGATAAATGTGCTGGAATTGCGAGCGATAAAACTCTGTCTCTTCCAGTGGTCGGACCGTCTTCGGGGCCATCCTGTTCGGGTACAGACGGACAATGCTACCGTGGTGGCTTGCATCAACCACCAAGGGGGCACCAGGAGTACTCGGGCGGCCCGGGAGGTGACCGACATTCTGTCTTGGGCCGAGACTCGTTTCCCGGCAATCTCAGCAGTTCACATTCTGGGTGTGGAGAATTGGCAGGCCGACTATCTGAGCCGCCAGACCCTGGACCAGGGGGAATGGTCCCTGCACCCGGAGGTCTTCCAAATGCTGTGTGCAAAGTAGGGATCCCCAGACGTGGATCTGTTCGCATCTCGGCTAAACCAAAAGGTGGAAAGGTTCGTGGCAAAAACGCGCGATCCGCTGGCGGACGCCTCGGATGCGTTAGCGGCCCCTTGGCATCAGTATCATCTGATGTATGCCTTTCCTCCGATTCAGTTGCTATCCAGGTTCCTCCGCAGGGTAGCCTCGGAACCGCACCTGGTGATTCTGGTGGCTCCGGACTGGCCACGCCGGTCCTGGTACGCCGGCGTTGTTCACCTGGCAGTGGCGCCTCCGTGGCGGCTGCCTCTGCGGGAATATCTACTGTCTCAGGGTCTGATCTTCCATCCTGCTTTACAGTCGCTGGCTTTAACGGCCTGGCTGTTGAGACCCAGGTCCTGAGAGACAGGGGTCTCTCATCGGAAGTCATTCCTACCCTGCTCAAGGCTAGGAAGGCCTCGTCCGGTAAAATCTATTACCGTACCTGGAAGGCTTATTTCGCCTAGTGTGAGTCCAGGGGGTTTTCTCCTCGCTCGTACTCGGTGTCGAGAGTGTTGGCCTTCCTCCAGTCTGGGGTGGACCAGCGCCTGGCGCTGGCCACGATCAAGGGCCAGGTGTCCGCACTAGCTATTCTTTTCCAACGCCCTGTGGCGTCTCATTCCCTGGTTCGCACCTTCATTCAAGGTGTGCGACATTTGGCTCCTCCCAGGAAGGAGCCCTTACCTCCATGGGACTTGAACTTGGTTCTGTCCGTGTTACAGCGTGCTCCCTTTGAAAACATTCGGGATATATCGTTGCCTCTGCTGTCTAAGAAGGTTGCCTTTTTGGTGGTGATAACTTCGGCTCGCAGGGTGTCGGAACTGGCAGCGTTATCTTGCCGTTCTCCGTACCTGGTGATTCACCGGGATAAGGTGGTCTTGCGTCTGCATCCCTCCTTTCTTCCTAAGGTGGTCTCTGAGTTCCACATTAATGAGGACATTGTCCTGCCTTCGCTTTGTACAAAGCCTAAGCATCCTAAGGAGGTTGCTCTGCATTCCTTGGATGTTGTCAGGGCGATCAGGGTTTACCTGTCGTCTACGGAATCCTTTCGGAAGACGGATTCACTCTTTGTCCTTCCTGAGGGACCTCGGAAGGGCATGGCTGCGTCTGCAGCGACTATTGCCAAATTGATCAGACGGACCATTGAACAGGCTTACGCCTTGAAGGAACGGGTTCCACCCTTCCCTGTTAAGGCGCACTCTACCAGATCTGTGAGTGCGTCCTGGGCCTATTGGCATCGGGCCTCGGTGGCCCAGGTGTGCAAGGCTGCGACCTGGTCGTCGGTGCACACTTTTTCCAAATTCTACAAAGTAGATGTTCTGGCATCAGCTGATGCTTCCTTTGGCCGCAAGGTTCTCAGTGCGGCAGTGCCATGAAGGACCCTTGTTTTTTTCTGGGGCCCTGGCTGTTGGTATTTGCTTTCCTGGGCTGTTGCTCCTGTTGAGCATTGTTTTCTGTTGCCCAGAAGGTTCTCTTACGGTGCATGTAAGGTTCCTTTCTCTGATGTGGGTACTGCGTTGCCTTTTCTACGGTTGCGTCTCCCACCCCTTGTGTCTATACTGCTTTGGGACATCCCAACAGTGATGACTTAGAGGCGGCGGCGACTGTCGGAGGACGTAAGAGAAAACGGAATTTTTGTAAAATCTTACCTGTAAAATTCCTTTCTCTGAGTCCTCCGACAGTCCCCGCCCCTCTTTTGGGGTTGTGTTCTTATTACCTACTGCTATGCTACCAAACTGAGTTGGGAGTGGTCACTGCAGGGGGGTATTGACCAGATGGGACAGCCCCCATGGGTGTGTATATGCAAATGCCTTTGTTCTTTTGACTAAGTCTTTATGCCTAGCTACTCCTGCGGAGCGGAAGTCAATACCCAACAGTGATGACTTAGAGGCAGCGGTGACTGTCGGAGGACTCAGAGAAAGGAATTTTACAGGTAAGATTTTACAAAAATTCTGTTTTTTTTTTAATTTGCAAGGTGCTGTGCCACCGTATATATATCAGTGGTGGACACTGCAGTGGGCACAGTACACTCTGTGGACCTGACACTCACTGGCAGGCCAGGCAACTGCAATTATAAAAAATATATATTTTTTTAATTTGCAAGGTGCTGTGCCACCGTATATATCAGTGGTGGGCATTGCAGTGGGCACATTACACTCTGTGGACCTGACACTCACTGGCAGCCGTCAGGCAACTGCAATTATGACAGAGGAAAAAAATAAAATTTTTTAAACTGCAAGGTACTGTGCCACCCGATATGAGTGTGGTGTGCACACAGTACAGTCTGTGGTGGGTCTGTGGCCTCTCACACACGGTGGGCAGGCAACTGCACAATATATATATATATATATATCAAAAAAAAAATTTACTGAAATACCAACTCTAAAAAGGGCTTTTTGGGGTGCTGTCAGGATGCTGTCCTTACAGCAGGAGTGGACCCAGAACACTATCTAACAACTGTCCCTATTAACAGCAGCAGCAGCACTCTCCCTGCTCTCACTAACACACTGCTTCAGAATGATCTAAGATGGATGCTGCCCTTGCTTTTTTATAGGAGGTGGGAGGGTGTGGAAGGGAGGGTATGCTGATTGGCTGGAATGTGTCTGCTGACTGTGAGGTACAGGGTCAAAGTTTGTCTCAATGATGAAGTATAGGGGGCGGACCGAACCTCGCATATGTTCGCCCGCAGCGGCGGACGCGAACAAGCAATGTTCGCTGGGAACAGTTCGCCGGCGAATAGTTCGGGACATCTCTATCCATCAACTAGGTCCTCTTTCACACTCACTTTGAGATCACTTCTCACATAGAGATAGACACCACCACCCCTCCGTTTTACCCTGTCTTTCCAAAAGAGAGCATAGCCAAGTATAGTAATAGCCCAGTCATGTGAAGAATGAAGCCAAGATTCAGCAATACCAATTAAATCATAGTTCTCCTCATGCACCAGAGCATCCAACTCACCTATTTTGCTTGGCAGACTTCTGGCTTTGGTGAACACACACTTTAATTAATTGTCACATTTTGCACACTTATTTTGCATATTTTAATTTTGGTACAAATAGTACCATTTTCAATGTTTGTTTGTAACAGGGAAACCTTCTTATCCTCTGCCAAAACTTTCCCCCCATCTTTCCCCATTCCACCAACCAATAGGGGCTGACCCCTGTCTTACCTGTCTGCCCCATTATAATCTAATTCACCCTCCCCCCTCAATCCTAGTTTAAAAACTCCTCCAGCCTTCCCATAAACCTCTCCCCTAGCACAAAAGACCCCCCTTCCATTTAGGTGCAAACCATGTTTAGCATATAGGTTACACCCCAATAAAAAGTGAGCCCAGTGCTCTAAAAACCCAAATTCCTCCTTCTTACACCAGTTCTTTCGCCATGCATTCAGCTCTCTAATCTACCCCTGTCTTTCCTGTGTTGCGCATGGCACAGGCAAGATTTCAGAGAATATCACCTTGGAGGTCCTTCCCTTCAACTTGCAGCCTAGTTCATTAAATTGGTTCTTAAGGAGCCTCCACCTTCCATATATTCTGTCATTGGTTCCAATGTGGACCAAGACAGCTGTGTCATGCCCAGCCCCTCCCAGTAATTTATCAACCCGGTCCACCACATGCCGAACCTTACACTAGGGAAACAGCAAACCATTCAGTTGAGGTGATCCTGGCGACAAAATTATTCTATCAGTCCCTCTGATTATAAAATCTCAAATTACCACCAACTGTCTAGACCTACCTACAGTCCCCTCACCACCTCTACTTGACGGACTGCTCTCCCGGCTGTTAGGGATAGCAATGACATCTAGGGCTCCCACCTCTAAGCTTGCCACCCCCACATCTTCACCCAACATGGCATATCTGTTAGGATACTCAAACCCAGGGCTGGCCTTCCTCTTTTTTGTGAGCCGCTACCACTGCCTCTGACTGTATTAACCCATCTTTTTACCTGATAAACCTGACTTACACCTCCACTCTCCCCATTAACCCCACTAGCCACCTGCTCAGCGAGCAGAGGACCCCTTTCAAGGTTGTCAGTTCTTCCCAGTGTTGCAATTTGCTCCTCCAGATCTCTAATGTGATCTTCCAGAAGGGCAAACCACTCACAACTGTCGCAGTGGTATCCATCTTGGAGCAGTTGCTCCGTTATTGTATACATGCGGCACACTGTGCACTGCACAATACCTTCAATCTTTCTAGCATTTTCCCGGTTACAACAATAATACAACTAATAGAAAATGACAGATGTTACTAACTGGTCAGAAGACTCCTGTTATAATCTCCTGTTTTAACCACTTGCCGACCGCCGCACGACTATCTACGTCGGCGGTCAGCCCCTCACAGGCAAACTAACGTAGGGCTACGTTGCTTGCTTGTGAGGGTCTAGGGAGCGAGCGCGCGCCCCCCGGGGCGCGCTCCCGCTCCCGCGTGGTCACGGACCCCCCCGCCCGTGTGACCAGCGGACCCGATGTCCGCCGGTCACTCGGCGATCGGCGGGGGAGAGGGAGAATGTCAGGCAGCTTGTGTAAACAAACTGCCTGTCATTCTCCTCGCTGCAAAGACACTGATAAAACGGATCTGGTATGTAGATCCGTTGATCAGTGTCCTTACAGCTAGAGCCACAGCCAATCACAGTAGAAACCACGCCCCTAGGGACACACACAGCCCCTCCCTTCCAAATAAAGTTAACCCCTTCACTACCAGTGTATTTTTACAGTAACAGTGCATATGTATAGCACTGATTACTGTAGAAATGTCACTGGTAACCCCAAAAGTGTCAAAAATGTCAGTCAAGGGTCCGATCTGTCCGCCGCAATGTCGCAGTACCGCAAAAAAAATCGCAGATCGCCGCCATTACGCGTTAAAAAAAAAAACAACAAAAATGACAAAAATCTTTCCCTTTGTTAGTAAACGCGATAACTTTTGCGCAAACCAATCAAAATACGCTTTTTGCAATTTTTTTTACCAAACATAGGTAGCATAAAATAAATTGGCCGAAAATTTTTAAAAATTTTGATTTTTACATTTTTTTTTGGGGGAATTTCATATAAAAAAATGTGAAAAATATTGCTATTTTTGCAAAATTGACGCTCTTTTTTTGTTTATAGCGCGTGATCAAAAAATCGCACAGGTGATCAAATACCACCAAAAGAAAGCTCTGTTTGTGGGAAAAAAAGGACGTCAAATTCGTTTAGGTACAGCGTCGCACGACCGCGCAATTGTGCGTTAAATTCACGCAGTGCCGAATCGCAAAATACCCCCTGGTCGGAATGGGGGTAAAATCTTCCGGGGCTTAAGTGGTTAACTATGGTTTTTAACTCACGACTTAGTTAAGGTCGACTTGGTCAGAGATCCAGCAGTCTGCGCACTCCAGCTGTATTACTGGCAAGGGCCACATGAGGTCACTCCTGCGCATGTGTGCAGGAGTCGCAGGTCACGGCACAGGGCTCTGAAGAAACGGCACGGGCGGCCGTTTCTTCAGAGCGCATGCGCCGATGACATCAATGGCTGCATGCAATGTAAATACCTCCCCAATGGTGCAAGTTTAGAAGATATTTACAATGCCTATAGGTAAGTCTTATTAAAGGCTTACCTGTAGGTTAACATTCTCAAGGTAGGTTTATAACCACTTTAATCAGTGTGCTAGACTAAGCCTAGGTTCACATTGGTGCAGTGCGAGGAACTGCATGTGATTCGGACAGAAATCACACCGCATTCCTGTTCAAATCCTGTCATTCTTTGCAGTGTGATTTGAGCGCATTCATTTTGTATGGCTCAAATTTCACCCTCTCAAACAAAGGTGCATGCACCTTTTTTGCTGCACTGGAATTAGATCATGTGGGTGTTCACATCTTTGAGATCTGATTCTGCCAATATCAATGTGTTTTGTGAACCATTTTTTGGGTGCCGTTAAGTTAACATTGACACCCGCAACGATTTGCATGAACGGAGTGCAATTGTTATGTGGTGCAGGAAAGGCACAGGAATCGCTGAAAATCCTGCACCGCATATGTGTGAACCAGGGTTCAATGTTTATGCAGTTGACCTTTTGTTTAGCTTAGCGGCAGGCCTTGCTGCCCCCCTGAAAAGTGATCTGTGGTGAATCGCTTTGCAGTGGGCAGTTTACAGGCGGGTGGGAGGTGATATGTTGCCTCTTCACCACCTGTTTTAAACCTGAAAAGCCTGCAATGCAGCTTCATTAACTTAAAGTGGAACTATAACCACCTTTAGTCCAGCGATGCGGCATCCCAAAACTCCCCATTAGCTTCTGACATCTTTGGGCGGCCGGCTTCTGGGTATTGATCGTCAGACGCTTACATTGCCTGAGCTGAGATGATGTCAATCCTATGCATGGGCCGGAGTTCAATCAGTTCTACATTGTTGAATTTGTACAGTGAGCTGCATGTGCACAGCTCACTGAACAAGTCATGCAGGCATGTAAGTAACCTTAACGCAGAAGAGACATAGCATGACTGACCGCGATCTGTGACTGACCGTGCTCTGTGACTGATAGTGATCCGTGACTGACTGACCGTGCTCTGCGACCGATAACGATCTGCGATTAACTGACTGACCGTGCTCTGCGACTGTTAGCGATCTGCGATTGACTGACCGTGCCTCGCGACTGACGGTGCCCCGCGACTGATGGTGCCCTGCGACTGACTGAGCGTGCTCTGCGACTGAGTACCTGGGAGGACTGGTGAGTATCTTAGCAACTGGTGAGTATCTTAGTGACTGGTGAGTACCCCAGGTTTAGTACCAGGGGAGATAGAGGTAGTGTAGGTAAGGAATAGCAGGTCATTACCATTATCCCCATAGAGTAGTGGGTAATAATGTCCGACAGGATTGCAGATGCCACTCAGTGCACTTCTTGCTCCATGTATGCGTTCCTTGATGAACCAATTGAGGGCGAATACTGCTGTGCAGGATGTGTGCGACTTGTTTCTCTGGAAGCCCAGATCCTGGATCTAGAAAATATAGTGGCAACACTGCGTAGCATCAACAACCTGGAAAGGAGCTTGGACATTAGCCATCAGGCGCTGGCAGGGGCTGGCATAGAGGAGGGAGGAGTAGAGGAGACGCAGGCATCAGAGGTAGGCAGTTGGGTGACCTTTAGGAAGGGTAGAGGGATGAGGGTCAGGGAGGCCAGTCCTGAGTTGGTACACCCTAACAAATTTCCCAAGTTGCAGGTTGAGGGGGATATCCACTCAGGGGTGGCAGTGCTGGAGCAGGCGCCCTCCCCCAGCTGCCAGGGGAGTGACGGCTCCAGGAAGAAGGGGGGCCGAGATTCAGGAAAGGTTAGACAGGTTGTGGTAGTTGGGGGACTCAATCATCATGAGGACAGAGAGGGCAATCTGTCGAAAAGATCGCGGTAGCCGGACAGTATGTTGTTTACCGGGCGCTCGAGTTCGGCACATCGCGGATCGGTTAGACAGATTATTGGGCGGGGCTGGGGATGACCTAGCAGTCATGGTGCACGTGGGCACTAATGACCAAGTAAAAGGAAGGTGGAGGATCCTAAAGAATGATTTCATGGATTTAGGGAATAGATTGAGGAATAGGACCTCCAAGGTGGTTTTCTCTGAAATACTGCCGGTACCTCGAGCCACACAGGAGAGGCAGAAGTAGCTTAGGGAACTTAACAAGTGGCTGAGAAATTGGTGTAGGAAGGAAGGGTTTGGGTTCCTGGAGAACTGGGCTGACTTCTCAGTCGGCTACCGGCTCTTTAGTAAGGATGGGCTGCACCTTAATATGGACGGTACATCTCTTTTGGGGAGAAAGATGGCCACCAAGTTGGAGGGGCTTTTAAACTAGGAGACGGGGGGGAGGGCTCAGAAGTAGAGTCAGGAGGGAGGGAGCAAAGGACAGAAGTCAGTAGTAGAGTCAGCAGCGACAGTAGTTCCATAACGTCAATGGGGGGGTTTGTGTGGGAAAATGTAGCGCTCCTGCGTTTTTGTAACAAGATGGATTTGCAGCTGCAGAAATCTCCACTCAGCGGTCATGTAGAGATGTGTTGAAATACCAATTCCAACTCCCAAGACTCATCACTGTGGCCTGCCTGATTCAGCATACAAATATACACACTCAATAAGATGTTCCTGGAGTGATAGATGTATATAGCAGTATAGTGGTGATGTGCTGAAGGGACAGGTATGAACAGTGACAGTAGATGGCAAGCACTTGAGAGAAATGTTCAGGAGAGTATAGATGGTAACAGGTAGGATGCAGATAGGTTAGCAATCATGTATGGTAGTAGGTGGTAGGATAGCAGATGACATACAGGAGAGACTAACCCAGTGCAAGGATAGATGTTAGTAGGCTCAAGAGCTAGCAATCTAAATAACAGTGCAGATGATAGGTTTAGTATTGCATAGAGAGTGACAGTCTTTAGTGAGCAATAGATATAGTGTAAGTAGGTTTTATGGAGGTTTCCCCTGCGGGGTACTTATCACTAGAGAGTAGGTTAGTAGCGGGGTCTGGTAATGAGGAGTGATCCGGTAGCGAGATACAGGGATCAGGAGCGAGGTTCCGGTCTGTTCAAGGCAAAGGAAAGCAACTGGAGGTTCCGACAGCGAGACACACTAGCATGTGGACAGCCAAGCAGGTTGAACGAACGATGTGAGTGAGACCGCCGGTGGTTGAAATAGCCGCTCTGCGGCGCTCAGCAGTGACCTCATCGCTCTTAAAGGTATATGCGTACCACCTAAAGGGAATGGTGGGACGCATTGAAAAGAAAGTAGTTAATAAGGGTACTAGAGGTACCAGAATCTTACAGTACCCCCCCCTTAAGGCCGGCTCCGGAAGGCCTATAGTACTGGTTTCTCTGGGTATTTCGAGTGAAATCTTCGTATAAGCCTAGGTGCATGTACATCAGAGGTATCTAACCAGGTGTCGTCTTGGGGTCCATAGTTCTTCCATCTTATGAGATACTGGAGTCTTCCTCTATGGATGCGAGAATCCAAAATCTCTTTGATCTCATATTCTTCTCCGCCTTCAACTTGTATAGGAGGTGGAGGCAAGATGGTAGACCTTATTCCTTGGTTAGGAACGTGTGGCTTCAATAGCGACACATGGAAGATGGGATGGATCTTGAGATCTGCCGGTAAGGTGAGCTGTACTGCAGCTTTTCCAATAAGTTTCCTGATTGGGAAGGGTCCCAAGAATAAAGGTCCAAGCTTTTTGCTAGGGATCTTTAATCTTAAATTTTTTGTTGATAGCCAAACGAGGTCCCCAATAGCATACTGAGAAGAAGGTCTTCTACGAAGGTCGTAGTACTTTTTTTGTTGACTATGAGCGTGTGAGATGGTAGTATTAAGTAAACCCAGAGAGTCTTTTATTTGGGTAAGATAGTCTGAGGCTACTGGGTTACTTGAGGGAAGGATGCGTGGTGGAAGAAGAGAGGGATGAAACCCATAGTTCAAGTAGAACGGACTTTGTTTTTTAGTACTGTGGGTTGCGTTGTTGTAAGCAAATTCTGCTAGGGGAAGGAGATCCACCCAATCATCCTGTAGGTATGATGTGTAGCAACGTAGATATTGCTCAATGCACTGGTTGACTCTTTCAGTCTGTCCGTTGGTCTGAGGATGGTAGGGAGAAGTGAGCTTTCGCTCAATCCGTAGTATGTGACATAGTTCTTGCCAAAACTTGGAGATGAACTGTGAACCACGGTCAGATAAGAGAGTCTTTGGAATTCCATGTAACTTAAAGACATGTTTCACTAGTAGTTCCGCTGTTTGTTTGGATGAAGGTAATCTGCGAATAGCAACGAAATGTGCCATCTTTGTTAGATGGTCCACTGACACTAGAATGGTATTAAATCCTTTGGAAGGTGGTAGTTCTACTATAAAGTCCAAGGACACAACTTCCCATGGAGTCTGGGGTATTGGTAGACTGCATAGTAGACCGGATGGTTTTGTAGTGTCAATTTTGGACCTGGCACAGATGTTGCATGAAGAAACAAATTTCTGTACAGATGTCTTCATCTCAGGCCACCAAAACTGTCTGGTAAGCAAATTAAGAGTTTTCGTCATACCCATATGTCCTGCCATAGGCACATCATGTGACAATTCCAGGATCTTGGTACGCATAGTAGGGGGTATGTAGAGTTTGTCGTTGTAGTAGAGGAAGCCTTCTGCATCAGTACTTAGGTGTGGTGGAGGTGAATCCAATCCTATACTGTGCAAAATCTCTTCCTTTAAGGAACGGACAACCCCAATAATACGCTTGTAGGGTATTATAGGAACAGAAGGGATTTCGGCGTAATTATTTTCAGTTAATCGTGATAGCGCATCCGCTTTTTTATTCTTGTCTGCAGGCATGTAGGTCACTAGGAAATTGAATCTTAGGAAGAATAGTGACCATCGTACCTGCCGGTGGGAGAGAGTTTTGTTAGTCTGAAGATATTGAAGATTTTTATGATCTGTATATATGATTATTGGTAATCGGGTACCTTCAAGTAGATGTCGCCAGTTTTCCAGAGCCAGTTTTATGGCAAGCAACTCCTTTTCACCCACTGGGTAATTTACCTCTGGGCTGCTTAATGATTTGGAGAAGAAGGAAACTGGATGGAGTGGTGAAGTATTTGTTGGTCGTTGGGAGAGAACTGCTCCTACTGCCATATTTGACGCATCTACTTCCAGAATATATTGGAGGGATGGGTCTGGATGGCGTAGTATGGGAGCAGAGGTAAAGCTTGATTTTAACAAGCGAAAAGCGCCACTTGCTTCATCTGACCATTTAAATGTTTTTTTTATACTTGTGAGCTGTGTGAGAGGTCTCACAATGGCAGAGAAGTTCTTGATGAACTTCCTATAGAAGTTTGAAAATCCAAGGAATCGCTGTAGAGCCTTGCGGGTGGTTGGTATAGGCCAATCCTGAATGCAGGATATCTTACTCATATCGATCTTGATTCCGGTTTTGGAAATGATGTATCCTAGGAATAATACTTCTTCTTTATGGAATAGGCATTTTTTTAATTTCACGTATAGATTGTGTGTGAGTAGTCTGGATAACACAAGTCTTACATGTTTTATATGTTCAGACAAGGATCGTGAATAGATAAGTATATCGTCCAGTAAGTCTCTAAAGATGTCGTTTATGAATCGTTGGAAGGCTGCGGGAGCGTTACATAGCCCGAATGGCATTACAAGATATTCGAATAATCCGTATCTGGTTCTGAATGCTGTCTTCCACTCATCTCCATCACGGATTCGGATTAGATTGTATGCCCCTTTCAGGTCCAATTTTGAGAAGTAGGTAGCTCCACGCACTTGTTCAATGAGTTCAGGGATGAGCGGTAAAGGATAGCGATCCTTTACTGTGATGGCATTCAATTGCCTATAGTCGATAATAGGCCTAAGACTTGAGTCCTTATTGCGGACAAAGAAAAGTCCTGCAGCTGTGGAAGAAGTAGAGGGTCTAATAAACCCTTTTGCCAAATTCTCATCCAAGTATTCCTTGAGATGAGAAAGTTCATCCTGGGAAAGAGGATAAACATGACCAAAAGGCAATTTGCTATTTGGGAGTAGATCGATAGTGCAGTCGTAATCCCTATGGGGAGGCAATATTTGAGCGTTTTTCTCAAGAAAAACTTCGGACAGATCCTGTATTTTCCCTGGAGAAAAGACGTCTGAGAGGGGACATGATAGCAATTTATAAATATCTTAATGGGGATCTCAGCTTAGAAGAAAAGCTGTTCATTCGAAGGAATTGCATGAGGACTCGAGGACATACAATGCGATTAGAGGAGAAGCGTTTTAACCTCAGGCAACGTGGGGGGTTCTTTACTGTTAGGGCTACAAGATTGTGGAATTGTCTACCACAAGAGGTGGTTTCTGCGGGTAGTATGGTGACTTTCAAAAGACTCTTAGACTTACATCTCAAGGATCAGGAGATTGAGGGCTATGTTAGATGATTACAGTCACACACACCTACACAGGTTGAACTGGATGGACTATTGTCTTTATTCAACCTCACCTACTATGTAACTATGTAACTATGATAGCATAGTGGTGCAATCTCATCTGACACCACAGACAGGATCTTTCCATAAGACGGGAGGTTACACGTAGTCTCGCAATAATAAGAAAGGAAGGTTAAGGTCCGTTTCTTCCAATCTATGGTTGGTTGATGTGTGTGTAACCAGGGAAGTCCCAAAACAATGGGAAAGTGGGGTGAAGATAATAGATCGAAGGTGGTGGTCTCCGTATGAGACTCGTTAGTAGTGACGAGAAGTGCTTGTGTCTGATTAGTGATTGGGCCAGAAGCTAACGGGATACCGTTAATAAGACTAACAGAGACAGGTTTGGTTTTGAAATAATAGGTACTTTATTTAAAGTAGCAAAACGTATATCGATATAATTTCCGCAAGATCCTGTGTCGATCATGGCTTTAGTGGTAATCCTAGTCTGGTCCCACTGCAATGTCAAACGAACCAAAAGATAAGGGTTAGTAATTGAAGTTGTTAATCCCCCCAGGAGGACATGTGAACACTCACCCTCTTTTTTGCGGGCAAGGGGACAGACGCTTATCATATGATCCGGGGATGCGCAGTACATGCAGAGATTACTGGATCGTCTCCTGGCTCGTTCAGTAGTTGATAAAGGTGGGCGTATGGTTCCTACCTCCATAGGAGTAGGGTCAACAGCGGCAATCCGAGAAGGACTGGACAATGGCATTCCCATTTTTTCAGCCTTTCTTTCTCGCAGCCGCCTGTCTATGTTGATACTGAGTTGTATCAAGGCATCCAGAGTGCCAGGTAAATCCGCTCGGGCCAGCTCGTCTTTAACGGCTTCTGATAGGCCGAGTCTGAATTGAGTTCGCAGAGATGTGTCATTCCACCCTGAATCAAGGGTCCATCTTTTGAACTCTGCTACAAAGTCTTCTACAGGTCTCCTACCTTGTTTCAAGGACCTCAATTGAATATCAGCAGTACTCTGCCTATTGGGGTCATCATATAAACTAGCGAGTTCCGCTAGGAATAAAGCATAGGAGTTGAGAAGCTGATCATCTTTCTCAAAGAGAGAGTCTGCCCAGGCCCATGGATCACCCGTCAGATATGAAATAATAGTACAGACTTTAATATGATCAGTAAGGTAAGTACGAGGTTTTAGCAAAAAAAGTAACTGACATGCGTTTTTGAATTCACGAAATTTTTTGCGATCACCTGTAAACACTAGGGGAGGATTTATTTTGGGTTCAGGGGGCTGAGCAGCGGCAAGTTGTGATAGACGGGTTACCTGCTGCTTCAGAGCCTGATTGTCTTCTTTTAATTCAGTAAGAGCATGTATTAATGCATTTACTTGTTGTTTTAATTGTGTCACTTGAGTGGGTATTTCTGCTGAATCCATTTTTAGGGTTCGTTCAATCTGTAACGCTCCTGCATTTTTGTAACAAGATGGATTTGCAGCTGCAGAAATCTCCACTCAGCAGTCATGTAGAGATGTGTTGAAATACCAATTCCAACTCCCAAGACTCATCACTGTGGCCTGCCTGATTCAGCATACAAATATACACACTCAATAAGATGTTCCTGGAGTGATAGATGTATATAGCAGTATAGTGGTGATGCGCTGAAGGGACAGGTATGAACAGTGACAGTAGATGGCAAGCACTTGAGAGAAATGTTCAGGAGAGTATAGATGGTAACAGGTAGGATGCAGATAGGTTAGCAATCATGTATGGTAGTAGGTGGTAGGATAGCAGATGACATACAGGAGAGACTAACCCAGTGCAAGGATAGATGTTAGTAGGCTCAAGAGCTAGCAATCTAAATAACAGTGCAGATGATAGGTTTAGTATTGCATAGAGAGTGACAGTCTTTAGTGAGCAATAGATATAGTGTAAGTAGGTTTTATGGAGGTTTCCCCTGCGGGGTACTTATCACTAGAGAGTAGGTTAGTAGCGGGGTCCGGTAATGAGGAGTGATCCGGTAGCGAGATACAGGGATCAGGAGCGAGGTTCCGGTCTGTTCAAGGCAAAGGAAAGCAACTGGAGGTTCCGACAGCGAGACACACTAGCAAGCATGTGGACAGCCAAGCAGGTTGAACGAACGATGTGAGTGAGACCGCCGGCGGTTAAAATAGCCGCTCTGCGGCGCTCAGCAGTGACCTCATCGCACTTAAAGGTATATGCGTACCCCCTTAAGGGAAAGGTGGGACGCATTGAAAAGAAAGTAGTAAATAAGGGTACTAGAGGTACCAGAATCTTACAGAAAACCTCAGACCAAACAGGAATAAACATAATCACCATTCACAATCAACTTCCACAAAATTAAGCGGGGTATATGCTAATGCCAGGAGCCTAGCTAATAAAATGGATGAGTTGGAAATGTTAGTACATGAGGAAGACATAGACCTTGTGGGAATAACGGAAACTTGGTTCGACCCCTCACATGACTGGCTGGCCAATAGCCAAGGGTATTCGGTGTACCGGAAGGACAGGGTAGGAAAAAGAGGGGAAGGGCTATGTCTCTATGTCAAGAACAATGTAAGGGTGATAGAGAGGAGTGATATTACGGAAGGTATGAGTATGGAGTTAGAATCCGTGTGGGTAGAACTCCATAGGGAAGAAGAAAAGGGAAAAGTTATTGTGGGGGTTTGCTATAGGCCACCCAACCAAGGGGAGGAGGTAGAGCTGGAATTTATATCACTGTTGGGTAAAGTGGCAAAACTGGGATCAGTCATCATATTGGGGGACTTCAATTATCCCGACATTGACTGGGAAGAGGGGACTACACACTCACAGAAGGCCCGTCTATTCACGGAAATCTTGCAGGACAACTACAGTGCTTTGCGAAAGTATTTGGCCCCCTTGAACTTTTCGACCTTTTGCCACATTTCAGGCTTCAAACAAAGATATAAAACTGTAATTTTTTGTGAAGAATCAACAACAAGTGGGACACAATCATGAAGTGGAATGAAATTTGTTGGATTTTTCAAACTTTTTTAACAAATAAAAAACTGAAAAATTGGGCGTGCAAAATTATTCAGCCCCCTTAAGTTAATACTTTGTAGCACCACCTTTTGCTGCGATTACAGCTGTAAGTCGCTTGGGGTATGTCTCTATCAGTTTTGCACATCAAGAGACTGAAATTTTTGCCCATTTCTCCTTGCAAAACAGCTCGAGCTCAGTGAGGTTGGATGGAGACATTTGTGAACAGCAGTTTTCAGTTCTTTTCACAGATTCTCGATTGGATTAAGGTCTGGTCTTTGACTTGGCCATTCTAAAACCTGGATATGTTTATTTGTGAACCATTCCATTGTAGATTTTGCTTTATGTTTTGGATCATTGTCTTGTTGGAAGACAAATCTCCCTCCCAGTCTCAGGTCTTTTGCAGACTCCATCAGGTTTTCTTCCAGAATGGTCCTGTATTTGGCTCCATCCATCTTCCCATCAATTTTAACCATCTTCCCTGTACCTGCTGAAGAAAAGCAGGCCCAAACCATGATGCTGCCACCGCCATGTTTGACAGTGGGGATGGTGTGTTCAGGGTGATGAGCTGTGTTGCTTTTACGCCAAACATAACGTTTTGCATTGTTAGATTTTGGTTTCATCTGACCAGAGCACCTTCTTCCACATGTTTGGTGTGTCTCCCAGGTGGCTTGTGGCAAACTTTAAACAACACTTTTTATGGATATCTTTAAGAAATGGCTTTCTTCTTGCCACTCTTCCATAAAGGCCAGATTTGTGCAGTATACGACTGATTGTTGTCCTATGGACAGAGTCTCCCACCTCAGCTGTAGATATCTGCAGTTCATCCAGAGTGATCATGGGCCTCTTGGCTGCATCTCTGATCCGTCTTCTCCTTGTATGAGCTGAAAGTTTAGAGGGACGGCCAGGTCTTCATAGATTTGCAGTGGTCTGATACTCCTTCCATTTCAATATTATCGCTTGCACAGTGCTCTTTGGGATGTTTAAAGCTTGGGAAATCTTTTTGTATCCAAATCCGGCTTTAAACTTCTCCACAACAGTATCTCGGACCTGCCTGGTGTGTTCCTTGTTCTTCATGATGCTCTCTGCACTTTAAACGGACCTCTGAGACTATCACAGTGCAGGTGCATTTATACGGAGACTTGATTTCACACAGGTGGATTCTATTTATCATCATTAGTCATTTAGGTCAACATTAGATCATTCCAAGATCCTCACTGAACTTCTGGAGAGAGTTTGCTGCACTGAAAGTATAGGGGCTGAATAATTTTGCACGCCCAATTTTTCAGTTTTTTATTTGTTAACAAAGTTTGAAATATCCAATAAATTTTGTTCCACTTCATGATTGTGTCCCACTTGTTGTTGATTCTTTACAAAAAATTACAGTTTTATATCTTTATGTTTGAAGCCTGAAATGTGGCAAAAGGTTGCAAAGTTCAAGGGGGCCGAATACTTTCGCAAGGCACTCTACATGTCACAGTTGGTGGATTCTCCTACTAGAGAAAATGCAGTCCTGGATCTATTGATCACTAATGACCTAGACCTAATCTCGGAGGTAGGAGTCCAGGGCAACCTGGGCTCTAGCGATCACAGGATGATCACATTTAGCGTAAATAACAATATAACAAGGCAAGTGGGGAACATAAGAACCCTAAACTTCAGAAGGGCAAACTTTCCAAAATTGTGCTCATTGATGGAAAGAGTAAACTGGGACCAAACCTTGGGATCACTGACCACGGAGGAAAAATGGGAATGCTTTAGGAACATATTAAACAAATGCATCTTACAGTGCATTCCTATGGGAAATAAATTTAGAAGAGACAAAGCCAAACCTGGCTGGCTAAACCGTAACGTTAAAAAACTTATTAGGGGAAAAAAAATGACCTTCAAGAAATATAAATCAGAGGGCACAGTATCGGCTTTCGAGCAATACAAGGAGTAAATATGAAATCAAAATGGCTAAAATCAACTTTGAGAGACAAATAGGGGAGGATAGTAAAAAAAACCCAAAGAAATTCTTTAAATATATCAACAGCAAAAAAGCTAGGGCAGAGCATATTGCACACATAATTAACGATGATGGGAGGATGGTTACAGAGGACACTGAAAAAGCAACCATGCTGAATGCTTTTTTCTCGTCCGTCTTTTCACAGGAAAAGGAGGGGTACACTGACCACGACTATATGGTTAGTAGTAATACACAGGTCTTGCCGCTATGGCTAACAGAGGGTGAAATCAGGGAAAGGCTGGATAAAATCAACATAAACAAATCACCAGGCCCGGATGGCGTACATCCGAGAGTACTCAAAGAACTCAGTAAAATTATATCTAGACCACTGTTCCTGATCTTTGCTGACAGTATAATGAAAGGAAATGTACCAGGGGATTGGAGGAAAGCTAACGTGATACCGATATTCAAAAAGGGGCAGAGGCATATCCCAGGAAATTATAGGCCTGTCAGTCTGGCATCGATAGTATGTAAACTTCTGGAGGGGATGATAAGGGACTATATCGTAGAGTTTGCTAAAGACAACAACATCATCAGCAGTAATCAGCACGGGTTTACAAATGGGCGTTCTTGTCAAACCAATCTCTTAACATTCTACGAGGAGGTGAGCTGTGAGCTAGATAGGGTGAGACCAGTGGATGTGGTGTACCTGGATTTCGCTAAGGCATTTGATACAGTTCCCCACAAGCGCTTTATTTATAAAATAAGGTCTGCAAGTATCGACCGCAGGGTTTGCTCTTGGATACGGATCTAGCTAAAAGGGCGTGTCCAAAGGGTGGTAATAAACAGCTCATACTCAGACTGGTCTGAGGTGGTAAGCGGGGTCCCCCAAGGCTCAGTCCTGGGGCCAACCTTGTTCAATTTATTCATAAACAGCATTGAGGAGGGGATCAGTAGTTCAATATCAGTTTTTGCAGATGACACAAAATTGGGAAGGGCAATAACTGCACAGCATGAAGCAGATATCCTACAGAATGACCTGGACAAAATAACAGAGTGGGCAACGACATGGCAAATTAGGTTTAATGTGGAGAAGTGTAAGGTTTTGCACTTGGGGACTAAAAACATAAAAGCACAATACACGTTAGGGGGGGATCCCTTGGGGGAATCAAAAATGGAGAAAGATCTGGGAGTCTTGGTAGACGATTTACTGTTAGGACTACAAGATTGTGGAATTCTTTACCACAAGAGGTGGTTTCTGCGGAAGTATGGTGGCTTTCAAAAGACTCTTAAACGTACATCTCAAGGATCAGAACATTCAGGGGTATGTGAGATGATTACGGCCACACACACCTACACAGGTTGAACTGGATGGACTATTGTCTTTATTCAACCTCACCTACTATGTAACTATGTATATGTCTCTTCTGCATTAAAAATCCTGCCTGTTCACAGATTTTCCATAGTTGAAATAAAGTTCCACTTTAAAGCAGAACTAAACCCATCAATTTATTTGTTTAAAAAAAAAACAGTTACATTCCGCGCAAGCTGGAAATGCTGTCACATTGCTTCTGCTCTTAACCAATCTCTCAAACCATCAAATGGCTGATGGCATAACTGATCACATGTGCAACACTATGGCAGTTGCAGATCAAACAGAGGCGAAGGCTGACCATATACAATACCATTTTCTTGTTCAACTTTCCTTTAGATTTACCAAAACCATGTAATATACGGTCAAACCTAAACACTTTCAATTTGTATGCAGTCAGGCAGGCCCTTGCACTACATAGTTCAAGGCACATCTAATGGAAACTGAACAAGAAAATTGTATAATGTATTGCCAGCTTAAGATGTCAGCTTCCTTGGCTGAAAAGGATAGGATGGTTTAGTTCCAGTTTAAAGAAGAGCCTCAGTTGTTTCTAAAAAAAAAAAAATTAAGAGCAACTACAAATACTGTAGCTGCTGGCTTTTAATAAAACAAACACTTACCAGTCCAGGGATCCAATGATGTCCTCACCCAGGCCAGTTCTTCGCTGGTCTTTGGGTCCCCATCTCGCTTGTGGGAAGCCTGCCGTGGCTTCACAGCCAGCTTTCTACTGCGTATGGCCGTGCCGCAGCCTCCTGGGACCTGTATTGTGTCCCAGGAGGTTGCAGACAGGTAGGGAGTGGGGGCAAACTTTTGCTCTGATCTCTTAGGCGATCTGAGTGGAAGCAGGAGTGAGTACCTGTCAAAACTAGGTACCAGCTCCCAGAAAAAAAGAAAACTGTTTCCAAAAGTGGTAGAAGAAGTGGGAGGAGGAGGAAGTTCCTATTTTATTAGGTTGCATTCCCCCATCGAGTGTGTAGAGGTATAATTGTTGCCACAGCACGAGTAGATCCCCCTCCAGTCACTGTGCTGAGTTACGAGGGAGGGGGTTTAAAACCACAGATCTACCCCCTATTTTTACCACCCTACACAGCCACAAGTATGAATGAGTCCTTGAAGTGTATGTAAACTCTAATGGAACTGCCATTTGCTAAATAGTGATGTCGCGAACATAAAATTCGCTGTTCGCGAACGGCGAACGCGAACATCGGCGAATGTTCGCGAACCAGCGAACATTGCGAACCGCCATAGACTTTAATAGGCAGGCGAATTTTAAAACCCACAGGGACTCTTTCTGGCCACAATAGTAATGGAAAAGTTGTTTCAAGGGGACAAACACCTGGACTGTGGCATGCCGGAGAGGGATCACACAAAAAAAAGTTCTTAAAAATTTAAATTTTTTGATAGAGAGCCAATTATTGGAAAAATTAAAAAAAAATAAAAATAAAAAATTTCTGTGGATTTAGCATCTGGGGGGTCTAAAAAGTGTACCTGTGAAGTTTCAGCTCTGTAGCATGTCCGGAACCAGAAAAAATACGAATTAGGGTTAGGGCTAGGGTTAGGGTTAGGGTTAGGGCTAGGGTTAGGGTTAGGGTTAGGGTTAGGGCTAGGGTCAGGGTTATGGTGAGATACTTAGGGTTAGAGTTAGTAGCCCTACCCCTACCCCTCTAACTCTAACCCTAAGCACTAAAAATAACCCTAACCTTAGCCCTGACCCTAACCCTAGCCCTAACCCTAACCCTAGCCCTAACCCTGATTCTATTTTTTTTCTGGTTCTGGACATGCTACAGAGCTGAAACTTCACAGGTGCACTTTTTAGACCCCCCAGACAATAAATCCAAAGAAATTTTTTTTTGTTAAGTTTTTTTTTCCAATAATTGGCTCTCTATCAAAAATGACAATTTTTAAGAACTTTTTTGTGTGATTTAGTGTCTAGGGGGTCTAAAAGGTGAACCTGTGAAGTTTCAGCTCTGTAGCATGTCCAGAACCAGAAAAAAAGATAATTTTTCAGTAGAGCAGGGATGGTGGGAACCCCTTTTACACCTATATGATCTTTTTTTCCTGGTTCTGGACATGCTGCAGAGCTGAAACTTCACAGGTACACTTTTTAGACCCCCCAGACAATAAATCCAAAGAAATAAAGAAATTTTTTTTGTTAAGTTTTTTTTTTTCCAATAATTGGCTCTCTTTAAAAAATGACAATTTTTAAGAACTTTTTTTGTGTGATTTAGTGTCTAGGGGGTCTAAAAAGTGTACCTGTGAAGTTTCAGCTCTGTAGCATGTCCAGAACCAGAAAAAAAGATAATTTTTCAGTAGAGCAGGGATGGTGGGAACCCCTTTTACACCTATATGATCTTTTTTTTCTGGTTCTAGACATGCTACATATATATATATATATATATATATATATATATATTAAAAAAATACTCAAATACCAGCCCTCAAAGGGGCTTTTGGGGACTATATATATATATATATATATATATCACAGAACAAAAAAAATTACACAAATACCAGCCCTCAAAAGGGCTTTTGGGGACAATAGATATATATATATATATATATCCAAAAAAACCCTCAAATACCAGCCCTAGGAAGGGCTTTTTGGGGTGCTGTCCTTACAGCAGGAGTGTACCAAGAACACTGGCTAACAAGACCGGGAACTGTCCCCAGCTATAACAGCAGCAGCACCAGCACTTTCCCTGCTCTCAGTAACACAGAAATGATCTAAAATGGATGCTGCCCTTGCTTATTTATAGGAGGTGGGAGGGTGTGGGAGGGAGGTATGCTGATTGGCCTGGAATGTGTCTGCTGACTGTGATGTTCAGGGTCAAAGTTTGCCTCAATGATGATGTATAGGAGGCGGACCGAACATCGCATATGTTCGCCCGCAGCGGCGAACGCGAACGTTCAAAGTTCGCCGGGAACTGTTCGCCGGCGAACCGTTCGGTACATCTCTATTGCTAAATCCAAACTTCTCTATCAATTCTCTAATCAGCCTTTCTCATTGTTTACCTTCTGAGTTATCCTTCTTATAACTTTATGGTCTATGGAAACCCCTGCTACTTTAAGTCTGGTACACATGTTAAGTTTTTTACATTTAACCCAGCGGGCCGAACAAACTATGCGATGTTAGTGTGGCGATCTCCCCGCTGAACTATTGTGTACTGACAGGGGGACTGCTGTTGGTCGTTGGACCAGCTTCTGTTGGACAGGCAGCTGTACACACTGTCCGAATGTTGGTCAGTTCCTTGCTGAACTGGCTGACTCAGATCATGTATACCTAGCGTTAGCAAGATGGTCTGTGCTAGGGTGTTCCCTGCCTGATATAAAACAAAGAAATCTCTGCGCTTAGGTATACCACTTTCTCTTTAGCTGCTAACACTAAAAAGCTTGTGATACCAAGCCCAAAGCAATATTTAATACAAAACAGTGCAGCACTACTTCTTAAACTTCCTAACCATTACTTTGAATACATAACATATAAGAAATAGTAAAAAAAATGTATTATGCACAAAAAAATATATATCAAACTAATCTACCTGACTGCGGGGATGGCCTGCAAGCCGGCACTGGCCTTGGCCTCATTATCCAAAGCAATGGAGTTGTGGTCTGACTCAGTGGATGAGTCCTTCCGGAGCTTTTCTGAGGAGGCTGCCAGAAGTTCCCCGATTCAGGAACTTAAGATGGCTTCGTCTTTTCTGGGGGAGGCATCTATTGACCTTATACGTCTGTTGGCCAGGGTTATGCTGTCCTCAGTAACAGCCAAGAGAGTTCTGTGGCTTCGTCCTTGGATGGCTGGCCCAGATTCCAAACAAGTCTGGTGTCGTATTCCTTTTGGGGGTTCTTCCCTCTTTGGGAATAAGCTGGATGAGGCAATAACCTGTAATGTTCCGGTACCTATGGTACCCTTGTTCCCATATTTCTCCTCTCTTTGCGTCCCATCTTGTATAACAAAGGACGCATACACCTTTAAGACTGGATGACATCACTGCCGAGCGCCGCTATGAGCGGCTATTTCAATTGCCGGTTTGCTCTCACTCATCGCTCGTTCAAACCCACATGTTCATCGCACCTACTCCTGAGAAGTCGGAGCTGCTGACATACCTTCCTTGCTGAACTAAAGCCGGAAACCTCGCTGGTGATCCGTATCTCGCTACGGGATCACCCCTCTCCAATGGACACTGTTATTCCTAACCTATCTAAGTGATAAGTACCACGCAGGGGATTCTTACTAACCAATCTCCTACTGTCATCTACTGCAATTACCAAGACTATCTGTATCTATCTATTCACTATCATCTGCATAAGACTGTTAGCTCTTGGGACTACCTTGAACTATCCTTGCACTAGGTTACTCTGTCTAAAGTATACTCCATCTGTGTCCTTTTACCATCTGCACTATACTTGACATCAGAACCTATCTGCTTACCATCACCTGCAACTCTCCTATACTACTTCTAGTGCTCACCATACAATAGCCTGTCTCTCATCTATATATCCTCATATACTCTATCCCTCCATAAAACATCTATTAATATATATATAGTATATAACAGGCTGTACACGGTGATGAAGTCCTGAAAGTTGGATATGTTGTTCAACAGATTCTCTACAAGGCTACTGAGTGTAATAATTCTGCAGCTGTAAATCCATCCACAAACAAAAATGCATGAACGTTACAGATTGAACGAGCCCTTAAAAAAATATGGATTCAGCAGAATTATCCACTCATGTACTACAATTAAAACAGCAAGTAGATGCATTGATCCATGCGCTTACAGAGGTAAAAAATGACAATCAAACCTTGAGACAGCAGCTTGGCCGTCTCACACAGCCTCCTGCTGCTCAGCCCCGTGAGCCTAAGATAAACCCTCCTATAGTGTTTTCTGGTGATCGGAGCAAATTCCGTGAATTTAAAAAGGCATGTCAATTGTTTTTTTTGTTAAAACCTCTAACCTACACCACTGACCAAATTAAGGTTTGTACCATCATCTCCTATTTAACGGGTGAACCCCGGGCCTGGGCAGATGCTCTCTTTGAAAAGGATGATCCACTCCTTAATTCTTATCCCTTATTTCTAGCACAACTTGCTACTTTATATGAAGACCCCAACAAGCAGAGTACTGCTGACACCCAGTTACGGGACCTAAAACAAGGAAGGAGACCTGTTGAAGATTTCGTGGCGAATTTTAAAAGATGGTCCCCTGATTCAGGGTGGAACGACACATCTTTGCGAACGCAGTTTAGACTCGGCCTATCTGAGGCCGTTAAAGACGAGCTCGCCCGAGCGGATTTACCTGGCACTCTAGAGGGACTGATCCAGACCAGTATCAATATTGACAGACGACTACGAGAAAGAAAGGCTGAGAAGATGGGCTCACCATTTTCCAGTCCTTCTCGGATGTTGCCTGCTGACCCTACTCCTATGGAAGTAGGAATGATACGTCCACCTCTGACCCTTTCTGAACGTGCCAGGAGGAAAACCGAACATCTTTGCATGTACTGCGCATCCCCGAATCATCTGGTAAACGACTGTCCTCTTGTCCGCAGAAAAGAGGGTGAGTGTTCAAATGTCTTACTAGGGGGACTCACAACTTCCTTTCCTAATCCTTATCTTTTTGTTCAATTAACATTGCAGTGGGACCAAACTAGGATCACCACCAAGGCTATGATTGACACAGGATCTTGTGGAAACTACATTGACATTTGTTTTGTCTCCCTTAATAAAATACCTATTATTTCAAAACCCAAACCTGTCTCTGTTAGTTTTATTAACGGTACCCCTTTATCCTCTGGTCCTATCACCAGTCAGACACAGGCACTTCTTGTAACTGCTGACGAGTCTCATGTGGAGACCACCACCTTTGATGTATTAACTTCGCCACATTTTCCAATCATTTTGGGACTTCCCTGGTTACACATACATCAACCAATCATCGATTGGAAAACAAGAACGTTGGCCTTCTCTTCTCACTATTGCGAGACGACGTGTAACCTCCCCACACATGATAGGATCCTGTCTGTACTGCCAGATGACATTATTCCTAAGTATTATCAAGATTTATCGGAGGTTTTCCTTGAGAAAAACGCTCAAATGCTACCTCCTCATAGGGACTATGATTGTTGTATCGATCTGCTCCCTAATAGCAAGTTGCCTTACGGACATGTATATCCTCTCTCACAGGATGAACTCTCTCACCTTAAGGAGTATCTGGATGAAAACTTGGCAAAAGGATTCATCCGACCTTCTACTTCCTCCACTGCTGCTGGGCTCTTCTTTGTCCGCAATAAGGACTCTAGCCTTGGGCCTATCATTGATTTCAGACAATTAAATGCCATCACAATAAAGGATCGTTATCCTTTACCTCTTATTCCTGAACTTATCGAACAGGTGCGTGGGGCTTCTTTCTTTTCAAAATTGGACCTAAAAGGGGCATACAATTTAATTTGAATCCGTAAAGGGGATGAATGGAAGACGGCATTCAGAACCAGATACGGACTGTTTGAGTACCTTGTAATGCCATTTGGGCTATGTAATGCCCCCGCAGCCTTCCAACGTTTTATAAACGATATATTCCGAGACTTGCTTGATGTTTGTGTGGTAGTATATTTGGACGATATACTTATCTATTCTCATTCCTTACCTGAGCACATAAAACATGTGAGACTTGTGTTGTCAAGACTACTTGCACATAACTTATATGTTAAATCAAAGAAATGTCTGTTTCATAAAGAGGAGGTACTATTCCTAGGATATATTATATCTAAAAGTGGAATCAAAATTGACATGAGCAAAATATCCTGCATTCTGGATTGGCCTGTGCCAACCACTCGCAAAGCATTACAAAGGTTCCTAGGATTCTCTAATTACTATAGGAAATTCATTAAAAACTTCTCTGCGATTGTGAAACCTCTCACACAACTTACAAGCACCAAGAGACCATTTAATTGGTCAAAAGAAGCAAATGGAGCATTCTCTCTGCTGAAATCAAGCTTTACTACTGCCCCCATACTATGCCATCCAGACCCATCCCTTCAATACATCTTGGAGGTAGATGCGTCTAATATGGCAGTAGGAGCAGTTCTCTCACAACGACCAACAAACTCCTCACCTCTTCACCCAGTTGCTTTCTTTTCAAAGTCATTAAGTAGCCCCGAGGTGAACTACCCAGTTGGTGAGAAGGAGTTATTAGCCATAAAACTGGCATTAGAGAATTGGAGACATCTACTTGAGGGCACTCAATTGCCAATTCTGATATATACTGATCACAAAAACCTCCAATACCTTCAGACTAATAGAACTCTTTCCCACCGGCAGGTACGGTGGTCGTTATTCTTTCTGAGATTTAATTTTTTAGTAACTTACACGCCCGCAGACAAAAATAAAAAAGCGGATGCACTCTCACGACTAGCCGAGAAAGATTGCACTGAGATTCCCTCAGTTCCTATAATACCACTTGAACGTATTATCGGAGTCGTTCGCTCACTGAAGGAGGAGATTTTGCACAGCATAGGGTTGGATTCACCTCCACCACAACTAACTACTGACGCAGAAGGCTTCCTCTACTACAACGATAAATTATACATACCCCCTACTATGCGAACCAAGATCTTAGAATTGTCGCATGATGTACCTATGGCAGGACATATGGGTATGACTAAAACACTCAATCTACTCACTAGGCAATTTTGGTGGCCAGACATGAAGACAACCATAAAAAAGTTCGTTTCATCTTGTGATATCTGTGCAAGGTCTAAAATTGACAACACGAAACCATCAGGATTACTTTGTAGTTTACCAATACCCCAGGTTCCGTGGGAAGTGGTATCCTTAGATTTCATAGTGGAACTACCACCTTCCAAAGGATTCAACACCATCTTGTTATCAGTGGACCATCTGACCAAGATGGCACATTTCACCCCTATCCGAAAACTACCTTCATCCAAACAAACAGCGGAATTACTTGTGAAACATGTCTTTAAGTTACATGGTATTCCAAAAACACTGCTGTCTGACCGTGGTTCACAATTCATCTCAAAGTTTTGGCTAGCTCTATGTCAGATACTGCGAATAGAGCGTAACCTTACTTCTCCCTACCACCCTCAGACCAACGGACAGACAGAGAGAGTTAACCAGTGCATTGAACAGTACCTGCGTTGCTATACTTCGTATCTACAGGACGATTGGGCAGATCTCCTCCCACTGGCGGAATTCGCCTATAACAACGCTACTCATAGCACTACTAAGCAAAGTCCTTTTTACCTGAATTATGGGTTTCATCCCACACTCCTTCCTCCACGTATCTTACCACCAAGTAATCCAGTAGCATCTGATTATCTTGCCCAGATAAAGGATTCTCTGGGATTACTCAACAATACCATATCTCATGCTCATAGCCAACAAAAAAAATACTACGACCTCGGTAGGAAACCCTCTCCCCAATATGCCATTGGGGATCTTGTTTGGCTTTCTACAAAAAATCTGAGACTAAAGATCCCTAGTAAAAAACTTGGACCTCTATTTCTGGGACCTTTTCCAATAGAGAAGCTTATTGGAAAAGCTGCAGTACAACTCACATTGCCAGTAGACCTCAATATACATCCTGTCTTCCATGTGTCTCTACTGAAGCCCCATGTTCCTAACCAAGGAATAAGGCCTACTATCTCACCTCCACCTCCTGTACAAGTGGAGGGTGGAGAAGAATTTGAGATAAAAGAAATTTTGGATTCCCGTTTCAATAGAAGAAGACTCCAGTATCTTGTACGATGGAAGAATTATGGGCCCCAAGATGACACCTGGCTGGATACCTCCGATATCCATGCCCCTAGACTGATTCGCAATTTCCACTCGAAATATCCGGAAAAACCAGTTCTAGAGGCCTTCCGGAGCCGGCCTTAAGGGGGGGGTACTGTAATGTTCCGGTACCTATGGTACCCTTGTTCCCATATTTCTCCTCTCTTTGCATCCCATCTTGTATAACAAAGGACGCATACACCTTTAAGACCGGATGACATCACTGCCGAGCGCCGCTATGAGCGGTTATTTCAATCGCCGGTTTGCTCTCACTCATCGCTCGTTCAAACCCACATGTTCATCGCACCTACGCCTGAGAAGTCGGAGCTGCTGACATACCTTCCTTGCTGAACTAAAGCCGGAAACCTCGCTGGTGATCCGTATCTCGCTAAGGGATCACCCCTCTCCAATGGACACTGTTATTCCTAACCTATCTAAGTGATAAGTACCCCGCAGGGGATTCTTACTAACCAATCTCCTACTGACATCTACTGCAATTACCAAGACTATCTGTATCTATCTATTCACTATCATCTGCATAAGACTGTTAGCTCTTGGGACTACCTTGAACTATCCTTGCACTAGGTTACTCTGTCTAAAGTATACTCCATCTGTGTCCTCTTACCATCTGCACTATACTTGACATCAGAACCTATCTGCTTACCATCACCTGCAACTCTCCTATACTACTTCTAGTGCTCACCATACAATAGCCTGTCTCTCATCTATATATCCTCATATACTCTATATATACTTATATATAGTATATAACAGGCTGTACACGGTGATGAAGTCCTGAGAGTTGGATATGTTGTTCAACAGATTCTCTACAAGGCTACTGAGTGTAATAATTCTGCAGCTGTAAATCCATCCACAAACAAAAACGCATGAACGTTACATAACCAGGGCTACGGGCGGCAAGTCTGGCTTCCTTCCTCAGGATCGGCACCCTCTCAATCCAAGGAAAGGACAACCCAGAAGGTATGTCCCTGACTGTGCCAGGGAAGCACGCACCTATAGGCCTGGCAGAGAATTTGGTCGCAACTGGAGAGCAAGACAAACCTCCTCGCGGAAACCTTCTAAGAGTGTCCCCTCTGGTGAACATGATACGGCCAAGTCTTTTTGAGATTGGGCCCGCTCAGGCATGTCGGGTGGGGGCTCGGTTGCTACACTTCCGGCATGTCTGGGCGGCCTCAATCCGAGACGCCTGGACTGTCAGGACAGTCACGTACGGGCACAAGTGGACTTTCAGAGAAACACCAAGACCAAAGTTTCTTCCTACCTCCCTGCCACCCTTAGGAGAGAAGCGCCAGGCACTATTTTCCTACATAGAGTCACTGGTTTCTCAAGGGGCTGTCGTCTCTTTACCAGAATCAGAGTGCGGCCAGGGAATCTACTCCCCTCTTTTCTTGGTCCGCAAGAAAAGCGGAACACGGAGGCCGGTCATAGATCTGACCTTTCTAAATCAATTTATCAGAAAGGAAAGGTTCAAGATAGAAACTCTTCTTTCAATCCAACAGGCGGTTCAACCTGCAGACTGGATGGTGTCTATAGATTTAAAGGACGCCTATTTCCATGTCCCTGTTGCAGAAGATTTCCAGAAATACCTCCGGTTTTCCGTCAATCAATTACACCTTCAGTTCACTTGCCTCCCCTTCGGGCTCTCCACTTCTCCACGAACCTTCTCGAAAGTTTTGCTGGCTGTGGTATCTCTATTAAGAACAAAGGGCATTCGCTTGAGCCATTACTTGGACGATCTGCTCCTCCTGTCCCAAGACAAATCTCAGCTGTTGATGCACCTGGACCAAAAGGTGTCCACCCTTCAGATGTTTGGGTGGCTGCTAAATTTGGAGAAAAGTCATCTTATTCCCACCCAGTCCCTCGTCTACCTTGGGGCCTTGTTCAATACACTGACAGCAACAGTCTCCCTTCCGGAGGAGAAAATCACAGTGGTCAGGGACAGAATTCTCCGTGACCTCTCATCACCTCACCTCCAAGCACGTCAGTGCCTGAGAATTATCGGGACCATGGTGGCTGTAGCTCCCATGGTAAAGTGGGCCCTATGGAGAATGAGGCCATTCCAAAAAGGCTTCCTTCGTCAATGGGACACCTGGCATCTGGATCAGACCATCTTCCTGACCCCAGCCATGAGAGCAAGTCTTCCGTGGTGGCTGCAGCGGGAGCATCTTCTATGCTGCCATTCTCTTGTACAAACCTCATGGGTTGTGGTAACATCGGATGCCAGCAGCACAGGTTGGGGGGCTCATTGCCTCTCGGAAGTGGCTCAGGGCAAATGGAAATTCCCCTCCCAGGGGATAGTGTCCAACATTCTGGAGCTACGGGCGGCCCTTCAAGCTTTAAAAGCGTTTCCTCACTTGACAAAAGGTCATCCAGTGATGCTAAGACTGGACAACACCTCAGCAGTCGCATACATAAGGAAGCAAGGAGGGACACGCAGTTGGTCCTTGCTGCGAGAGGTGGAACCAATTATGGTCTGGGCTCAAAAGAACTTGTCCGACCTGTCAGCAGTATACGTTCCGGGAGTCCAAAATGTCCAAGCCGACTTTCTATCTCGTGTGCAGTTGGACAACAACGAGTGGTCTCTCCACGAAGAGGTCTTCGAGTGGATCCTGAGCCTGGGGTTCTCACCAGAGGTAGACCTTTTTGCCTCTCCTCGCAACCGCAAGTTGAAAAAATATTATGCGAGGTTCAGGGATCCTCAAGCTCTAGGGATAGACGCCCTCACGGATTGTTGGAGGTTCAACAGGGCATATGCCTTTCCCCCAGTTCCCATAATCCTTCAGTTTCTCCGGAGACTCAGGTCGGAAGCAGCGGAAATAGTGGCGGTGATTCCATTCTGGCCCAACAGGCCCTAGTTCCCTCTTCTAACACTCCTCAGTATTCAGGATCCGATCCCTCTACCTCCCAGGCAAGATCTGCTATCTCAAGGCACCATATTGCATCCTTGTCCAGCCCGGCTGCAACTGAAGGTTTGGCTGTTGAGAGGGGAAGGCTACAAGCATTAGGGTGCCCTGAAGAGGCCATCTCTACACTTTTGAATGCCAGACGGAGTTCAACTAATAAAGTGTATGAGAGAATTTAGTCAAGATTTTCCTCGCATCTGGCTACTAGGTCCAACCCTCATTCATCCATCAGGATTCAGGATGTGCTAAGCTTTCTACAGTCTGGTCTAGATCTTCCTCTATCAGTGAGTTCTCTGAGAGTTCAGGTCTCGGCTATTTCAGCCTTTACAGGCATTTCTTGGGCTACCCATACGCTAGTCCGACAATTCTTCAAAGGGGCAATGAGACTCAGGCCCTAGAAAAAGCCAAGGTTTCCTAAGTGGGATCTCCCCTTAGTTCTGGACTTTCTATCACAACGACTACGTGACACAGATGAAACTCTTACCATCAGTTGACATTGATGACCGTGTTCCTGGTAGCCATTACATTGGCGAAGAGAGACTCTGAAATCTGAGCTTTAGGGGCACAGAAGCCCTTTCTAACCTTTTTTCCAGACAGGGTAGTCTTAATCCCTATGCTGGAGACTAGACCGAAGGTTACTTCAGTTTTTCATGAAAACACGGAAATAGTTCTGCCTACTTTTAGGCAAGAAGAAGGTTCTTCTGTCCATCCACTGGATGTTGGAAATTGCCTCAAACAGTATCTGGAAGCTACGATCTCCTTTCGACAGTTAGATCATTTGTTTGTCACTTTCGGTGGAAAGAACAAGGGTCTTCGGGCTTCTTCAAGGTCCATCTCTTCTTGGATCATCCAGACTATCCAATGGGATTATAGGGCTAAGGACTTGACCCCTCCAGTGGCGATTACGGCTCATTCAACTCAGAGTGTCTCTACGTCCTGGGCAGTGTCCAGACACGTCTCGCCTGAAGTGATTTGTAGAGCAGCATCCTGGTCCTCTATAAATACTTTTTTGTCTCACTATTGTGTTGTGCAAAGAACGTAGTGTATTTGATGGCTAGAGGTACATTAGGCATTCACAGTATACAGAAGTAAGTGTCGGCCTGTATTAGTTTGCATGTGAGTACACACAGGACATATAGATACATAGTTCTTTCCTAAGCGCAGGTACATCTTCAATCTTTATGTTTTTAATCCTTACCCATTTATTCATACTTTTAATAAATACTACACAATATACTCTATCTTCAATTTGGCTCTGTCTTTGGTGAACACTAGTTCCATACAGTCCTGCCAAGTACTTTGAGCATTGCTACGTGATACATACCTGCTCGGTGTCATATTGAGAGGACCATTTCCTTAAAGGGACCATTCTTAAGTGGGGTACACACTATAAGAAAATCACGCAAAGGCTTTTCTTTTTGTTGTGTATTGTTCCTGATCATGCGTAGTCTTTCTTTTTTCATTTTTCTTGTAGGAAACTCGGTACACATTAAATGAAAAGCGTTCGTTCTGTTCCCATACGAGAAAAATTTTGGAGTTTGTCCCTTACGGAATTTAGTCTGACATGCGGTCAATATGGCGGTGCATGCAAGCTAGATTGTGGCTGTAAGATCCTGTGGGTTAAGTGGGCCGTCTGTGGCAGCTTACGGTCGGCCTGTGAAGATGCCTTTGTGTGGTCTGTATAATAAGGAGGTGGCCTTACTGGGTCCCCACTCGCGGCCGGGTGCCCCTTTTAGGAAAGTCCGCGGCTTTTGGCTTGACTAGGCCTCGAGTGGAATTCCGCTCCCGATGGCTCAATGTTCGAAATCTTTGGCTGAGCAGGTTCCCCAGAGTCTAGGGAGGCTTAGTAGGGTGGCGATGGTCCTCTATTTGCCTCAAAAGCTGAGGATTGCAGTGGATTATATCGTTTGCTCGGCGGAGCTGCTCTTCTGCACCTCCAATAGTGATACCGTAATATTGGGCACAAAGTGTAGCTGGGGGTTAGAGAAGTCCCCTGATGTCATTGAATTGTCCGTGGGATGTGTAGATTTGGAGGATGGCTGTAGATAAAAGTTGGTACCGGCGGAGCTCTCCTCTTATGCGTCCAGCTCCGATGGACAAGCCCCCCGAGGAGGGCTATTTCAACCGATAGGAGACTGGTCCGACTCTAGCAATTACCCTAAAAGGACCAATGAATCGAGGGCCCAATTGTAATGTTCTGGTACCTCTGGTACCCCTATTGCACTTTCCACTTCAGTGTATGCGTCCCACCATTCTCTTCTGGTAGGTGCGCATACACCTTTAAGACCGATGCTGTCATCACTGAGCGCCGCAGAGCGGCTATTTCAACCGCCGGCGTTCTCACTCACATGTTCGTTCAATGTGCCTTGTTGCTGACCTGCCTTGAAGCTCATATGCTTGCAAGCGTACCTCGCTGTCGGAACCTCCCTACTGATCCCTGTATCCCGCTACCGGATCACTCGCTCATACCGAACCTCTCTACTACTGCTTGCTATTAGTGATAAGTACCCCGCATGGGGAATCCTCCATAACCTTCCTACTAAGCTTACACTATCTAGCTCTGCATATTAAGGACTGTTACTATCATCTGCACTAATTAGATTGCTAGCTCTTGAGCCTACTAACATCTATCCTTGCACTGGGTTAGTCTCTCTTGTATGTCATCTGCTATCCTACCACCTACTACCATACATGATTGCTAACCTATCTGCATCCTACCTGTTACCATCTATGCTCTCATGAACATTTCTCTCAACTGCTGTTCACCTATTGTCACTGTTCATACCTGTCTCTTCAGCTCATCACCACTATACTGCTATATACATCTATCACTCCAGGAACATCTTATTGAGTGTGTATATTTGTATGCTGAATCAGACAGACCACAGTGATGAGTCTTGGGAGTTGGAATTGGTATTTCAACGTATCTCTACATGACTGCTGAGTGGAGTTTTTCTGCAGCTGCAAATCCATCTTGTTTCAGAAAACGCAGGAGCGTTACAGATTGAACGAACCTAAAATGGATTCAGCAGATTTACCCACTCAAGTGACACAATTAAAACAACAAGTGACTGCGTTAATACACGCTCTTACTGAATTAAAAGAAGATAATCAGGCTCTGAAGCAGCAGGTAACCCGTCTATCACAACTTGCCGCTGCTCAGCCCCCTGAACCCAAAATAAATCCTCCTCTAGTGTTTACAGGTGATCGCAAAAAATTTTGTGAATTCAAAAACGCCTGTCAGTTACTTTTCTTGCTAAAACCTCTTACCTACCTTACTGATCATATCAAAGTCTGTACTATTATTTCATACCTAACGGGTGATCCACGGGCCTGGGCAGACTCTCTCTTTGAGAAAAATGATCAGCTTCTCAACTCCTATGCTTTATTCCTAGCGGAACTCGCTAGTCTATATAATGACCCCAATAGGCAGAGTACTGCCGATATTCAATTGAGGTCCTTGAAACAAGGTAGGAGACCTGTAGAAGACTTTGTAGCAGAGTTCAAAAGATGGACCCTTGATTCAGGGTGTAATGATACATCTCTGAGAACTCAATTTAGACTCGACCTATCAGAAGCCGTTAAAGACGAGCTCGCCCGAGCGGATTTACCGGACACCCTGGATGCTTTGATACAACTTAGTATCAACATAGACAGGAGGCTGCGGGAAAGAAAGGCTGAAAAAATGGGAATGCCATTGTCCAGTCCTTCTCGGATTTCGGCCGTTGACCCTACTCCTATGGAGGTAGGAACCATACGCCCACCTTTATCAGCTACTGAAAGAGCCAGGAGACGATCCAGTAATCTTTGCTTGTACTGCGCATCCCCGGATCACATGATAAGCGTCTGTCCCCTTGTCCGCAAAAAAGAGGGTGAGTGTTCACATGTCCTCCTAGGGAGATTGACAACTTCATTTACTAACCCTTATCTTTTTGTTCGTTTGACATTGCAGTGGGACCAGACTAGGATTACCACTAAAGCCATGATCGACACAGGATCTTGTGGAAATTATATCGATATACGTTTTGCTACTTTAAATAAAGTACCTATTATTTCAAAACCTAAGCCTGTCTCTGTGAGTCTTATTAACGGTATTCCGTTATCTTCTGGCCCAATCACTAATCAGACACAAGCACTCCTAGTCACCACTAACGAGTCTCATACGGAGACCACTACCTTCGACCTATTATCTTCGCCCCATTTTCCCATTGTTTTGGGACTTCCCTGGTTACACACACATCAACCATAGATTGGAAGAAACGGACCCTAACCTTCCTCTCTTACTATTGCGAGAGTACGTGTAACCTCCCGTCTTATGGAAAGATCCTGTCTGTGGTGTCAGATGAGATTGCACCACTATGCTATCAGGATCTGTCCGAAGTTTTTCTTGAGAAAAATGCTCAAGTACTGCCTCCCCATAGGGATTATGATTGCACTATTGATCTTCTCCCAAATAGTAAATTGCCTTTTGGTCATGTTTATCCTCTTTCACAGGATGAACTTTCCCATCTCAAGGAATACTTGGATGAGAATTTGACAAAAGGTTTTATTAGACCTTCCACTTCTTCCACAGCTGCAGGACTTTTTTTTGTCCGCAATAAAGACTCAAGTCTCAGGCTTATTATCGACTATAGGCAATTGAACGCCATTACAGTAAAAGATCGCTATCCTTTGCCGCTTATCCCTGAACTCATTGAACAAGTGCGTGGAGCTACCTACTTTTCAAAATTGGACCTGAAAGGGGCATACAATCTAATCCGAATCCGTGATGGAGATGAGTGGAAGACAGCATTCAGAACCAGATACGGATTGTTTGAATATCTTGTAATGCCATTTGGGCTATGTAACGCTCCTGCAGCCTTCCAACGATTCATAAACTATATCTTTAGAGACTTACTTGATGTCTGTGTTGTGGTATATCTGGACGATATACTTATTTATTCATGATCCTTGTCTGAACATATAAAACATGTAAGACTTGTGTTATCCAGATTACTCACACACAATCTATACGTGAAACTAAAAAAATGCTTATTTCATAAAGAAGAAGTATTATTCCTAGGATACATCATATCCAAAACAGGAATCAAGATGGATATGAGTAAGATATCCTGCATTCAGGATTGGCCTATACCAATAACCCGCAAAGCACTACAGCGATTCCTTGGATTTTCAAACCTCTATAGAAAGTTCATCAAGAACTTCTCTGCCATTGTGAGACCTCTCACACAACTCACAAGTATTAAGAAACCATTCAAATGGTCAGATGAAGCAAATGAAGCTTTTCGCTTGTTAAAAACAAGCTTTACCTCTGCTCCCATACTACGCCATCCAGACCCATCCCTCCAATACATTCTGGAGGTAGATGCGTCAAATATGGCAGTAGGAGCAGTACTCTCCCAACGACCAACGAATACTTCACCACTCCATCCAGTCGCCTTCTTCTCAAAATCTCTAAGCAGCCCAGAGGTGAATTACCCAGTGGGTGAAAAGGAACTGCTTGCTATAAAACTGGCTCTGGAGAATTGGCGACATCTACTTGAAGGCACCCGATTACCAATACTCATATATACAGATCATAAAAATCTTCAATATCTTCAGACTAACAAAACCCTCTCCCACCGGCAGGTACGATGGTCACTATTCTTCCTAAGATTTAACTTCCTAGTGACCTACACACCTGCAGACAAGAATAAAAAAGCGGATGCGCTATCACGATTAACTGAAGATAATTACTCCGAAATCCCTTCCGTTCCTATAATACCCTACAAGCGTATTATTGGGGTTGTCCGTTCCTTGAAGGAAGAGATTCTACACAGTATAGGTTTGGATTCACCTCCACCACAACTAAGTGCTGATGCAGAAGGTTTCCTCTACTACAACGACAAACTCTACATACCCCCTACTATGCGCACCAAGATCTTGGAATTGTCACATGATGTGCCTATGGCAGGACATATGGGTATGACAAAGACCCTTAATTTGCTTACCAGGCAGTTTTGGTGGCCTGATATGAAGACATCTATACAAAAATTTGTCTCTTCATGCAACGTCTGTGCCAGGTCCAAAATTGACACTACAAAACCATCCGGTCTACTATGCAGTCTACCAATACCCCAGACTCCATGGGAAGTTGTGTCCTTGGACTTTATAGTAGAACTACCACCTTCCAAAGGATTTAATACCATTTTAGTGTCAGTGGACCATCTGACAAAGATGGCACATTTCGTTGCTATTCGCAGACTACCTTCGTCCAAACAAACAGCGGAACTACTGATGAAACATGTCTTTAAGTTACATGGAATTCCAAAAACTCTTTTGTCTGACCGTGGATCACAATTCATCTCCAAGTTTTGGCAAGAACTATGTCACATACTACGAATTGAGCGAAAGCTCACTTCTCCCTACCATCCTCAGACCAACGGACAGACTGAAAGAGTCAACCAGTGCATCGAGCAATATTTACGTTGCTACACATCATACCTACAGGATGATTGAGTGGATCTCCTCCCTCTGGCAGAATTTGCCTACAACAACGCAACCCACAGTACGACCAAACAGAGTCCGTTCTATTTGAACTATGGGTTTCATCCCACTATTCTTCCACCACGCATCCTTCCATCAAGTAACCCAGTAGCCTCAGACTATCTTACCCAAATAAAAGACTCTCTGGGTTTACTTAATACTACCATCTCACACGCACATAGTCAACAAAAAAAGTACTATGACCTTCGTAGAAGACCTTCTCCTCAGTATGCTATTGGGGACCTCGTTTGGCTATCAACAAAAAACTTAAGATTAAAGATCCCTAGCAAAAAGCTTGGGCCTCTGTTCTTGGGACCCTTCCCAATCAGGAAACTTATTGGAAAAGCTGCAGTACAGCTCACATTACCAACAGACCTCAAGATACATCCCATCTTCCATGTGTCGCTACTGAAGCCCCATGTTCCTGACCAAGGAATAAGGCCTACCATCCCACCTCCACCTCCTGTACAAGTTGAAGGCGGAGAAGAATATGAGATAAAGGAGATTCTGGATTCTCGTATCCACAGAAGAAGACTCCAATATCTAGTACGATGGAAGAACTATGGGCCCCAAGACGACACCTGGCTGGATACCTCTGATATACATGCCCCTAGGCTGATTCGCAATTTTCACGTGAAATACCCGGAAAAACCAGTTCTAGAGGCCTTCCGGAGCCGGCCTTAAGGGGGGGGTACTGTAATGTTCTGGTACCTCTGGTACCCCTATTCCACTTTCCACTTCAGTGTATGCGTCCCACCATTCTCTTCTGGTAGGTGCGCATACACCTTTAAGACAGATGCTGTCATCACTGAGCGCCGCAGAGCGGCTATTTCAACCGCTGGCGTTCTCACTCACATGTTCGTTCAATGTGCCTTGTTGCTGACCTGCCTTGAAGCTCATATGCTTGCAAGCGTACCTCGCTGTCGGAACCTCGCTACTGATCCCTGTATCCCGCTACCGGATCACTCGCTCATACCGAACCTCTCTACTACTGCTTGCTATTAGTGATAAGTACCCCGCAGGGGTATCCTCCATAACCTTCCTACTAAGCTTACACTATCTAGCTCTGCATATTAAGGACTGTTACTATCATCTGCACTAATTAGATTGCTAGCTCTTGAGCCTACTAACATCTATCCTTGCACTGGGTTAGTCTCTCTTGTATGTCATCTGCTATCCTACCACCTACTACCATACATGATTGCTAAACTATCTGCATCCTACCTGTTACCATCTATGCTCTCATGAACATTTCTCTCAACTGCTGTTCACCTATTGTCACTGTTCATACCTGTCTCTTCAGCTCATCACCACTATACTGCTATATACATCTATCACTCCAGGAACATCTTATTGAGTGTGTATATTTGTATGCTGAATCAGACAGACCACAGTGATGAGTCTTGGGAGTTGGAATTGGTATTTCAACGTATCTCTACATGACTGCTGAGTGCGGGGCGAACTTGCCGCCAAGCCCCCCGGGTGTTCGTGTGTTCGGCAAACAATCCAGCCCATCCCTACTCCTAATGGTTCTGGGGATAGAAATCCATCTCTTAAGGTTTGAAATGTGTCTTCCTCTGCTTCATTGCTTCAAGAACTGCCAAAATCCTCCTCCTTCCCTCCTGACAGTGTTTGCTGGACCACGTGTTAGCAGTAACGTGGACCTTGCAGCTGACTGCCTTTCCCAACGATGTCACAACATTGCATTCCACGTGATGGTACAGAGCTGGAATGGCCTTACGTGCAAAGAAATATCGACTGGGAACCTGCCATTGTGGTAAAGCACATTCTGCAAATTCACAGATGGGGGCAGAATCCACCAGACAGAAAGGCAAAAGTTGTAAAGCCAGAAGCTTTGACAAACTTGAATTTAGACCCTGGGCATGTGGGTGGCAGTGAATGTATTTTTTTTTTTTTTCATGCTGAACTGTTTGCCCAAAACTACTCAGCACATGAATAAAAGCTGCTAAGGAATAGTTATTGTTTTTGTTGCTGCCCACAGCACTCACTTACTCATTGCACTCATTGCTGATATCTATTTTTTTTTTTTATCTGTTGATCTCTTGGCTCAATTTTTATTCCCTACAGATACAAGCACGTTAATATTTAAAAGCCTGTTTCTGTTACTGTAAAAACTGTACAATGAGGAGAAGTTTCCATCTATCATGAGAAAATATGTAATTACAGATGCTGTGGTTTATTTGGCTATACATATGAAGCATGGATGATAATTATATTGCTGAAGTTTAATGACTGACAGGTTGACTCCCAAACCAAGCAACCATTGCTTTGAAAAATACTCCTACGTATAATAGGTGTACTTCTTTTACTGCATAGCAAGGATTTAAACCACTAAATCAACATTTGTGCTTTTTAGCGACAGAAGTTTTATAAATGTCTGTTTTTACATTTTGGGGATTATGTAAAGATCATAATACTAATAAAAAAAAAACTGGAGAAGTGTAGTCTCTAGCAGCTATAGCAACCAATCATCTGTGTAAATGATTTGGTGAATTCTTACTAGAGAAAAAACTGATATAAAGTAATTGGCAGAGATGCTACATCACAAAATTAGGCAAATTTTTGCATATAAATAAATAAACAAGGGGGACATTTAAATTATGTTTATTTGTTTAAAAGTTATATAAGAACAAATGAAAGTAAAAGCTGCATGACTAATATACAGTATGTAAAAGTGGCATCCCAAATCTGCAATTTGGTAATCTCAAAGTATAGGCTTGAGAAAATAATGAATGAAAAAAAATGTGTATCTTAAAAAAATGTCTCTATGGGTAGGCAATAAATACATTTATAATTGCCCTTGATAGCTGTAAATACAAGATTAAATATGTTTTTGTATTTTTTATTTAAACACTTCAATACAGGGCACTTTCACTTCCTTCCTGCCCAGGCCAATTTTCAGCTTTAAGCACTGTCGCACTTTAAATGACAAATGCGTGGTCATTCAACTCTGTACCCATATAAAAAACATTTTTTGCTTTCATAAAATATTTTATTGCAAAAAAAACAAATAGACAGATAGCTAAGTCTTGGGTGAGAAGGAATTACAGTCTTATCATGCAGTGCTTCTAAATGTGAACAGATTATAAAGTGAGTTTGACAATTACGCAGTTTGACAACAGCATCGAGGAGGCCAACCCAGACAACCATAATCAGGGCTTATGTAGTAGTGGAAAAAAAAAAGGGTAGGTTGGCCAGAATAAATAGTCTCGCTCATGCAAATCAGATAGCTAACGAAAGGTATGACACTGGCGACTGCAACTCCAAATGGGATTATGCCCTTGTATGGGGGAAATCCAGGGCAGAGAAGCAAGGAGGGAAAGGGGAAGAGAAAGAAGAAAAAGAGAGGAAGAGTGAGAGAAGGAAAAAAAAAGGAGGAAGGGGGAGGGGGTGAAAGTATGGCAAGGTGGATGGGCAAGCTGATGGCATTACCAATCGTGGGTCTAATACTGTTGGGGGACCATCCAGATTGGGGTTTTCAGGCACAAAAGTTAGAGTTAGTCTAAGACTAGGGAGTCCAAAAGATTTTCATTCCTGGCCAAGTAATTACATAGATCCACCTACAAGTGCCCTATATTCCTGGGACTCTTTATACATTATCCAGCTATACCAGGACTTGGTGAGTTTAGACATCTTATCCAGTGAAATATGTATTAATTCCTCCATCTACTCCAATGGGCAATCCTATGAAACCACTCTTGTATTTATGGAGTAACTGAAGAGAGCCAATGACGCCGTATACATAATTTAGCAGCATTTACCATGTACATTGCCTATGATTTCCTATAAGAGTTTTGTGGTAAAGAGAAATGGTGCAGTAAAAACTGTGCTGGGGTGTAATCCAGATTATAGGAGGTAACTTTATAAATTATGTTGTGTACCTGTTTCCGAAAAGGTTGGAAGATGGGGCATGACCATCACACATGTAACATGGTGCCAACTTCTACGCCACATCTCCAACAGAGATTGGAGAGCGTTGGGAAGAATTTGTGAATCCTTGATGGGGTTCTGTACAAGCAGGAAAGGGTCTTATATCCATTTTCTTGGACCATTACATTGACTGAACCCTGATGGATAAGGGTACATAATGCTTTCCCATTCTTTATCAGGTAGGGTGAGGTTCAATTCCTGCACCCAGGCCCAACAAAATGGGGCAGTAGAAATGGAGGGCAAGTTTACAAGCGAACTGTAGATAGTGGATATCATGTGGCGCTGCGGTTGGTTGCGAACACAAATGGATTCAACTAAATTAAGAGGCCTGACCCAGGAAGCTGTAGGGCCCTTTGATGTCATAAAATTATGAATTTGAAGATACGCCCAAAGGGGTATCGCATGGGGACTCAGCAAGTCATCTATGAATCTTGTGAGAGTAGAGATCTTTTATGGAAAAAGTGTTAGGCCAGAACATCACGATGGGGACCGGCTCATCGTAAAAAGGAATAAGACATGCCAGGGGGAAAAGCAGGATTGAAGCGCAATGAAGTCAAACGACTAAGTTGCGTGTCTCCTTGTGAGAGCTTGCACCACCGGTGATAGGCTAATAGTGGGGGTCCAATAAAAGGGTGTAATTTAGTTTATTTGGGTACCTTTTTTGGTAGTAACCAAGGCAAAAAGGTGCAAGGGAATAATGGACAGCGAGCTTTCAAGGGTCACCACAGCTTTGAGCGCAGGGTGTACATTTTAGTCATCTAATCTAGCTAAGAGACAGGCCACATAATAGCTGTAGAGATCTGGGAATCCTAGTCCGCCTTTGTGTTTGTTCCAAATAAGTCGCATACATTCTCTTCTAAAGAGAGAGAAAAATGTCAGGGGTACCCGGATGGGCACAGTTTGGAAAATATACAAGAGTCAAGGGAGTGTTGACATTTTAACATGTGCGGCCCTTCCGAACCATGAGACAACCCCCTTCCTGCCCAGACCAATTTTCAGCTTTCAGCGCTCTCACACTTTGAATGATAATTACTCAGTCATACAACGCAGTACCCAATCAACGTTTTTATCATTTTTTTTTTCACACAAATAGAGCTTTCTTTTGGTAGTATTTAATCACCACTGGAATTTTTTAATTTTTTGCGATATAAGTGAAAAAAGAGCGAAAATTTTGGAAAAAAAAAAACATTTTGTTTTAGTTTCTCTAATAAAATTTTGCAAATAAGTAATTTATTTTCATAAGTTTGGGCCAAAATTTATACTTCTACATATCTTTGGTAAAAATAGCCCAAATTAGTGGTTATTATTTAGTTTGTGTGAAAGTTATAGAGTCTACAAGCTATGGTGACAATCATTGAAAATTGATCACACCTGATGTACCGACGGCCTATCTCATTTCTTGAGGCCCTGAAATGTCAGGACAGTACATGGTGATTTTTTTGAAGTTGTAATTTTTTCCCACAATTCTTGGGAAAATGAAGAAATTATTATTATTTTTTTTTTTTTTTACACAAAACTGTCATAATAACAAGTTATTTCTCACACACAGTATATGCAAACTTGCAATTACACCCCAAAATACATTCTGCTACTCCTCCTGAGTATGGCGATACCACATGTGTGAGACTTTTACACAGCCTGGCCACATACAGAGGCCCAACATGCAAGGAGCACTGTCAGGTGTTCTAGGAGCATAAATTACACATATCATTTCCTACGACCTATCCAACTTTTGAAGGCCCTGGAGCACCAGGACAATGGAATAACCCACAAAATGACCCCATTTTTTAAATCAAACAGCCCAACACATAATCTAGGAGGCATGGGCTGCAGATAGGTACTCAGGTACTCTGATGGGCTGCAGACAGGTACTGAGGTACACTGATCGGCTTCAGAAAGGTACTCGGGTACTCTGATGAGCTTTAGAGAGGTACTTGGGTATTCTGATGGGCTAGAGACAGGTACTCGGGTAATCTGATGGGCTTCAGATAGGTACTCAGGCACTCTGGGCTGGAGACAGGTACTCGGGGCTGCAGACAGGTACTCGGGTACTCTGAGCTGGAGACAGGTACTCGGGTACTCGGATGGGCTACTGCGAGGTACTTGGGTACTATGATGGGCTGCAGAGAGGTATTCGGGTACTCTAATGGGCTGGAGACAGGTACTCGGATACTTTGATGGGCAGAAGACAGGTACTCAGGTACTCTACTGGGCTGCAGATAGGTACTCAGATACCCTGATGGGCTGGAGACAGGTACTCGGGTACTCTGATGACAAGTACTCGGGTACTCTGATGACAGGTACTCGGGTACTCCAATGACCTGATCAAAGTACCTAAGTACCTGTCATCAGAGTACCCGAGTACCTGTCATCAGAGTACCCGAGTACCTGTCACCAACCCATCAGAGTACCCGAGTACCTGTCATCAGAGTACCCAAGTACCTGTCATCAGAGTCCCCGAATACCTGTCACCAGCCCATCAGAATACCCGAGCACCTGTCATCAGAGTACCTGATGGGCTGGTGACAGGTACTAGGGGACTCTGATGGGCTGGTGACAGGTACTTTGATGGGCTAGTAGTGACAGGTACTTTGATGGGCTCGTGACAGGTACTCTTCATTGGGAGGGCAATCAGTGTGTTTTGGGGTGCACTATGATCGGTAACTAGCTGTAACAGCAATCTCCTCCTCACACAGGAGCAGTGTGTGAGGAGGAGAACACAGTAAAAGCTTGTTACCGTGTTCTCTGTTGACATTCTGTGACTGAATTTCATTGGCTCTTTACCTAGAGCTGGAGCCGCTCATGTGATCGGCTGTGATTGGACACAGCCGATCATGTGGTAAACAGCCAATTTCATTGGCTGTTTACCTTGATCGGGATGGGCTCTGTCTGAGGGACGAGCCTCATCCCTGATCGCCGCACTGCACGCTCCCGGCGGCGAGAGCGGGCGGACGCCATATGATGGCTGCCCGGATCGAGGAGCACTTCCTGCCGGCGTCATTTTACTATTGTAATGTTCTGGTACCTCTGGTACCCTTATTCCACTTTCTAATTCAGTGTATGCATCCCACCATTCTCTTCTGGTAGGTGCGCATACACCTTTAAGACCGATGCTGTCATCACTGAGCGCCGCAGAGCGGCTATTTCAACCGCCGGCGTTCTTACTTACATGTTCGTTCAACCGTCATGGTTGGATCGTCCCTGTCTGAAGTCAGCATACCAGATGTTACTCGCTCCTGTATCTCGCTACCTGAACTTGTTCCATATCTGATCCTGTGTCTCGCCACCCGATCACTCCCGGCATGCTGCTTTCACCCTTCACTCTTCAACCTGCCTTGAAGCTCATATGCTTACAAGTGTACCTCGCTGTCGTAACCTCGCTACTGATCCCTGTATCCCGCTACCGGATCACTCGCTCATACCGAACCTCTACTACTGCTTGCTATTAGTGATAAGTACCCCGCAGGGGAATCCTCCATAACCTTCCTACTAAGCTTACACTATCTAGCTCTGCATATTAAGGACTGTTACTATCATCTGCACTATTATTTAGATTGCTAGCTCTTGAGCCTACTAACATCTATCCTTGCACTGGGTTAGTCTCTCCTGTATGTCATCTGCTATCCTACCACCTACTACCATACATGATTGCTAACCTATCTGCATCCTACCTGTTACCATCTATACTCTCATGAACATTTCTCTCAAGTGCTGTTCACCTATTGTCACTGTTCATACCTGTCTCTTCAGCTCATCACCACTATACTGCTATATACATCTATCACTCCAGGAACATCTTATTGAGTGTGTATATTTGTATGCTGAATCAGACAGACCACAGTGATGAGTCTTGGGAGTTGGAATTGGTATTTCTTTTTTTTTTTAATTTTCTTTATTAAAGATTTTCAACATACAAAACTTTATTAATACAATAATATCATCCCTCCTTAAATGGGGGGATTTAAACTATATGCATACATCTCCCTTACTTTTTCCCCCTCCCCTCCCCTCTCCCCCTCCCCCCCCTTGCGGAAGATACTTAATGAGCCCTTATTTCTCCTTTTTTATACTCTTGCCATACTTCCCAAATCTCTATTCTATTTTCATACTCTTGGTCCTGTTCTCCCCAGGGTTTTAATAATTCTAATTTTCTTGTTGTCTCCACCCGTGATATCCATTCTTTATTTGATGGGGCTTCTGTTTTTTTCCAATTTAGTGGAATTAGGCTTTTCGCTGAGTTAAGCAAATGGGGGATTAGGGTTTTTTTATATAGTTTGATCGGCATTGTCGTCCCATGAAAAAGACATTCCCATGGGTCCTCTTTGACCTCTATATTAGTAATTCTTTTAATTAAAGAGAGGACCTCCTTCCAAAATACCTTTATTTTAGGGCAATCCCACCATATGTGTGTCATTGTTCCAATTTCCTGGCAGCCTCTCCAACAAAATCTTGAGGTCTCCGGGTGGTATCTCCCCACTTTATCTGGGGTTTTATACCATCTGGAGAGTAATTTGTAATTCATTTCCGCCGTATTACTATCTATCGCCGAGTTATGGGCCAGCCTAATACTTTTATCCCACTGGGATCCCCCCCTTTGAACCCCTAATTCGTTCTTCCATCTCTCCAGCATTGGGAGGTTCCCCTGACCCTCCCCGCTATTCAGGATTTTATAAATATTTGAGATATTATTCTTATTTTTTTCGGAGATGCAGATTTGTTCATATGGGTTAAGGTCGTTTATGTCTCTTATTGGCTGGGGGAGGGATGCTACAAAATGTTTAAGTTGACGATACCTCCACTCATCCAAGTTCCAATTGATTTTCTTTATTTTAAGCTCCGATAAAGTATTTATTTTTCCCTTCTCCATTATATCTTTTAATCTTTTGTCTCCATCTCCCAACCAATTTCCGTGCTCTTTTCCTTCCCCTGGTGGAAAAAATTTTGTGTCTTGTAGTGGTATTAATAATGAATTATACTCCCAATTTCCTCTGTTGTATATTAAGTCCCATATTTTTAGTGCTTGTCGTGTAATAATATGTGTATCAGTTTTCAATTCTCTATATTTGGGTGGGATCCAGATAATTTTACCTAGTTTAGTGCCACTTAAAGTGTCTTCCATTTTTACCCAATTTTTCCTACTTTCTTTTTTCCCCCATTCCAACACCCGTGAGATAATTGAGGCTTGGTAATATTTTTTAATGTCGGGTAATGCCAATCCCCCCTGATTTTTAGTTCTACTTAGTGTAGTGTATTTAATCCTTGGTTTTTTGTGCTTCCAAACAAACTTAGTTATTAGTGCCTTTAGTGTTTTAAAGAATGCTTCTGGGATCTGAATAGGTATCATTTGGAGCTTGTATAAGATTTTTGGGAGGATCGTCATTTTTATTACATTTATTCTGCCCATCCATGATATGGCTCTTGAGATTAGTCTATTTATTTCTGTTTTTATATCATTTAATAATGGGATAAAATTAGCTATATATAGTTGTTCTATTTTTGGTGTTAGTTTAATTCCCAGATATTTTAACTCGTCATTTCTCCATATGAAAGGGAATTCTGTTTTTAACCCATCCCCCTCCTGAGTACTCATTTTAATTCTTAATATTTCTGACTTTGTTTGGTTGATTTTTAGATTTGAGAGCTCTCCATATTGTTTAAAGATTCTAATTATGTTTGGCAGAGAAATCCTAGGGTTGGAAACATAAAGCAGCAGATCATCGGCAAAAGCCGCAACCTTATGTTCTACTCCCCCAATTTCCACCCCCTTGATATCCGGGCATTCTCTAATTGTTGCTAACAAGGGTTCCAATGATATCACGAATAATAATGGGGACAGGGGGCACCCCTGTCTCGTACCATTGTACATGTCGAACGATTCGGACATTGTCCCATTTATTTTTATTTTTGCTGATGGTCGACTGTACAATGTATTTATCCATGACATCATTCTGGGGCCCATGCCCGTTTCTTCAAGTGTTTTCAACATGAACCCCCAGTTAACCCGGTCGAATGCTTTTTCTGCGTCGATTGATAAAATCACACTTGGGTCTTTATTTCTTAACATTTGTTCTATTAGCAAAATTGTTCTAATCCCATTGTCTTTTCCCTGTCTGCCCGATATAAAGCCCGACTGGTCATCATGTATCCAGTCCGCCATCAGCCCTTTAATTCTAGTTGCTATTATTTTCGTGAACAGCTTTGTATCGGCGTTCAAAAGAGATATCGGCCTATAACTTGAGCACAGTGTTGGGTCTTTCCCATCCTTTAGAATAACTGTGATGGATGCAAGAAGGGCCTCTCTACTCATTTCAAATTGAGAGCCCAGGCCGTTCATGTATCCTTTTAACCTAGGGATTAAAAGGTCTTTATATTGTTTATAGTAACTGATTGTAAATCCATCCGGTCCTGGGCTTTTTCCTCCTGGGGTATCTTTTATTGCTTTTTCTATTTCTTGTTCCATAATTGGGGCCTCAAGTAGATCCATTTTCTCCTTATCTATTTTTTTCATTTTTGCTTTTACCAAATAATTTTTAATCTTTTCCTCTCTCTCCAGGCTGTCTTCTTGTTTACCCACTCCCCTTACTGCATATAAGTTACCATAGTATTTTTGGAATTCCCCTGCTATCTCGGTGGTAGAATGTACCAGGTCCCACTCTCTATTCCTAATTCGGTCTATAAAATTTATTGATTTTTTCTTTTTGAGTATTCTTGCCAGATTTTTTCCAATCTTATTACCCTCCACATATTTTTCTCTCGCTACTTTGTTGTATTCTTGTCTTATTTCCTGTTCCAATATTTCTTTTAGTTCTTCTTTTTTCTTCTCTATCAGGGAGGTTAATTCTTTTTTTTTTTCTGTTGTTTTTGTTATTATATCTTTTCTTTTTTGTTCTATTTCATAGATCTCTCTCATTAATCTGTCCTTTATTTCTGTTCTCTCTTTTTCCCTTTGTGCTCCTTTTGAAATTAATACTCCCCTCATATATGCTTTTTGCGCTTCCCATATTATATTTTTGGGTAGTTCCTCAGTATCGTTCGTTTGAAAATAAAATTCCAATTCTTTTTCTATTTCCTTGCCCCATTTTTTATCTCTAATCAGTTCCTCATTTATTTTCCACATAGACTTTTTAATTGGCTCTTTCCCCATTTTTATTTTTACCGAAATGGGGGAGTGGTCTGACCAGGTCCTAATCCCGACCTTTGCCTCTAAGACTTTCTCGATCCATCTATGTTCTATAAGGAAATAATCAATTCTGGAGTATGTCTTATGTATGTTTGAGTAATAAGTATAGTCCCTCTCCTTGGGGTTAAGTATCCTCCAGATATCTGCTAGTTGGTTCTGATACAGTTTTGTCCTTATTTCCTTAGTCTGGTGGTTCGAGCGCCTTTGATTTTTTGCTGTGTTATCCATTTTTGGGTCGAGGCTCAGGTTGAGATCCCCTGCCAAGACCACTCCTCCTTTCTTAAAATTTGTTATCCTCCCCAGAATTTTCCCCAGGAAGGCTATTTGTCCTTCATTCGGGGCATAAATGTTTACTAATGTAACCTCCTCTCCGTTTAGCGTCCCTTTCAGGAGAAGATATCTTCCCTCCGGATCGGTCAATCTGTCTTCTAGGTTAAATCTAATCCCTTTAGCGAGGTCAATAGCAACCCCACTTGATTTTTTTTTAAGTGTATCTGCATAATACCAGGTGGGGTGACTATGGGAATACAATCTGACATTTGATTCATGTGTGATGTGGGTCTCCTGTAGGAATATAACATCTGCTTTTAAATACTTAATTTCACCTAGGATTTTTTGTCTCTTTATAGGGGAATTCATTCCTCGTACATTATACGAAATATAATTGACTACACTCATTTTTTTTCTTAGCTAGGTTTGTCTAGGGGTTGTCTCTTCAGAAGTATGATCCCTCTTTGGGTGTACTAAGTATTTGTTTTTATGGGCTCGATATTTTTTCTTTCTTGGTTTTTCTTCTTCCGTCTTCCCCCTCCCCCCTCTACCCCCCTCCCTCCTCCCTCCCCCCCTCCCTCCTCCCTTTATCCCTCCTGATGGAGCCCTAGTACTCTCTTTTCCCTTAACTAGGGTAGTCGATTCACCTCCCCTCCATCGACATTCTCCCGAGGTTGAGCTCTGCCCCTGCTCGCCCCTCCCATCCTTCCCTCCCATGTTTAGGGTGAAAGGTTCTGCCTACTGTCCCGTCTTGGTGCCGTCCGTTCATAAAACCTCTGACAATGTCCCCCTCCCCCCATGCCCCCCCCCCCCCCTCCACAGTTCAGTCATTTCTTTTCTCTCATTTCTCCTCTTTTTTTTTTTTTTTTTCTTTCTCTTTAATTCCCTCCTTCCTTATTCCCTAATTTTCTTGTTCTTTTTCTTCTTCTCCTGCCACAGGGTTTCTTCCTCAGTTTCTTCCTCTAGGATTTCTTCTTCAGTCCATCCTGGGACCACTATTCCTGGTAGCTTTAAAGTTTCACAAAATGTTGGCATATCTTCAGGAAACCTCAGTATGCCCATTTTTCCGTCTCTTCGTGCTCCCAGTCCTGGCGGGTGTCTCCAAAAATATTGTATATTTTGCTTCTTTAACTCTTCCACCACTGGTTTTAATATACGTTTTCTGTTCAGCGTTTCCTGTGAAAGATCTGGGAATATTTGTAGTTCGTCTTCTTCGTATCTCAGTTTTGGTCTATCTTTCATTTTTTCCCAAATTTGTGCTCTCACTTCATATCTATGGAATCTCGCTATTACATCTCTTGGTTTTCCTTTTGGGGCACTCTGAGGTTTCCGTATTCTATGTACTCTTTCAAATTCTATTTTGTCTGTTATTGGATTCCCTAGGATGGGGTTGAATACACTTTCCAGCATTTGTTGTAAATTTTCTTCTTTGTTCTTTTCCGGTAATCCTCTAATCCGTAAGTTCTTCCTTCTATTTCTGTTCTCTTGATCTTCCATCTTATATAATATATTCCTCTGTTCTAACTGAAGTTGCTGCATTCGTTCATTTAAGTTTAATAACTTTTTCCCATGGGTATTTATCTTCTTTTCAGTTTCCTCTACTCTTATTAATGTATGGCCCAGATCTCTGTACAAAGTGGCCATTTCAGTTTTAATTGATTTATCCAGGTTCGAGAACATTTCCATCATTTCTAATTTTGTTGGGGGGTGGTCGTTCATCCTTAGATCTTCTTCCTTCCCCGGGTCATTGTCCTCTGTTGTCTGTATACTCTCTCTGGACAAGTCTGGGCTCTCTTCACCTGATGCCCCGGATGCCTTTGTTCCTTTTATCTTTTTGTTTCCTTCATTAGTTTGTTTTGGTCTTACCACTTGTTGGTTTTCGGTTGTTTCATTTTGGTCTTTCCCTTCCTGGGTCATATACCTTTTAATAGTCCCAGGGCTTGCCGTAATTTTTGCGGTTTTCCCTGATGTCTCCTTTGTCTGTTTATTCTTTATTTTGGACATGGTGATACTTTGTTTATATGACTCTTGATAATAACTGTACTCCTGCTCAATATTCCCTCAAAATTCTCTTGCCCCGCTGAGTTCTATCCAGTCCCTCTTTTAGGGATTTACTTAGGAATTAGCCAAGAAATTTTTAGCACTGAAAGGAATATACCCAGTTTTTAAATTTCAATAGTGGCCTCCTCTAAGTAGTCAGTCTTTAGTGGGTTGCCCCCTGTGGTCTTTTGAGGGACCTCTCTCTTGTATTCCTCACGGTGTTTTTTTTTTTTTCCCCTGTAGAAACTCTTTTTAATTTCTCAGAGGTTGACTACAAGAGGTTCCTCCAGTACAATAGGGGCAGAGGGGGTAGAGGTACTTAATTGGTATATTTCAGTCGGTCAGTGTTACGTACACTCACTCTTTTATCCCTCTTAGAAATTAAATATTTTATTTTGGGCATAGTATACAGTTATATCAGGGCAATCCCAAGAATAAGTTGGTGTTAGTGGCTCCTTCCAGGCCGGTTATACCAGACTCCCTCTATGTCTTTATCCCTGGCTGTACATAGGTATAGAGTCTCAGCTAAGTAGGGATCCTTGATGTATTACTGTCCATCATGTAATTACATAGACTTAGTACACACAGTTCGGAGACCCAGAACAAATACTATGTGAGTTAATGTAATAATAATGGGAGGGTTTTCGCCCTCTCGCCGTTCTAGCATGGGCGGGTCTACCAGCGATCCCTGTGTCCTCTGCAGTTGGAGGGCTATAACATGCCCTGTCTTTAGGCAGGGATGGCCAAATGAGCCAGAGGGGTTTCTATCACAGCGTAGTGCAATACAGTCTATAATATCCTTTCCACCATGGGTTATCTTGATAGTATTCCCTTTGAACAATGCTTGCAATCAGTTTTCAAATAACGCCTTCAGGGGAGGCTCACTTGTTGAATCCTTTCCACAGTCCTTTGTGATTCACCCCCAGGCGGAGTATACAGGTCATTCAGTACAGCATAAAGACAGTTGGGAGATATGGGACAAGCTTAAAGAGAAGTTTAAATGTGGTTACCTTCCTTACCCCAATCCTTTGTTCTCTCTCTGGGAGTCAGCGCAATTCACCCCCAGGCAGAACATACGGATCGTTCAGAGCACCATACAGTCAATTTCGGGGTTTGAGGCATACATGGGAGAAGTTTAATTGTGTTTTAGATGGGGTTTTCACCTTCACCCTAGTCCTTTACACTCCCTCTAGAGTATTAAGCAATTCACCCCCAGGCAGAACATGCAGGTTATTTAGAGCAGTTCAAAGTCCTATGAAAGGATTTAATCATGCATACAAGAAGTTTTAAATGGGATTTTATCCCTCTCACCAGTCCTTTGTAGATTGTGCAGCTTCGCTGGTTATGCTTGATAGCTTCACTCCCTGTGTGCCGATTAATTGCTCTGATAATTGATGCTGCAGCGTCTCACGTACTGGGCTCTGTTTCACACTGCCCTCTGCTCTGTCTGCCTGTGTCGGGAGGGGCTATCCTCCTCTCTCTCTCCCCATTGATCCTTCTCTCATCCAGGACAGCAATCCACTATGGCTTTCCCCGATCTTCAGCTGCGGTCGCTCAGGTCGGTGACTTCCACATATGCCCTGGCGTCTCCCTGGGATCTGGCTGGGGGGAGAGTGGAGGGTGGCAGGGGTAGGTCAGGTGCTCATATGAGCGGAGGATCGGACATTCCTTCGCTCGTTCCTCTGGACGGCGTTGCGGCGCTCTAGCAGGCAGACGGACTTGGCGCCATTAGCAGGCTCCTCCCTCCGCTGGCGATTCCTTTCTGACGTGTGCCGGAATTGGTATTTCAACGTATCTCTACATGACTGCTGAGTGGAGTTTTTCTGCAGCTGCAAATCCATCTTGTTTCAGAAAACGCAGGAGCGTTACAACTATGGCCCGGTATGGAAGTGGTTAAAAGTATGCCAAGATCGCATTCCTTTGCAAACATTATTCAGGATATTTTGATGATTTCTGTGGTAGAGTTCCTACAGTTTACGTGGTATTTTAATACTCAGATAAGCCAGTGCTTCCGTGTTCCAAAGGAAAGAAAAATTATTCCGACAGCGTTCAACATTATCATTGGAGAGAGAGATGTTTAGAGCATGAGATTTGGCAGTTAGTCTTCAGGTTTGACAATGTCCTAAAGTGGTCTAGCTTCATCAGAAGATTTGGTAGAGAGATATAAGGGTTGAGATAAAAACAGCAGCATGTCATCTGCAAAAGCAGCAATCCTAAATGTTGAATCATGAATCAAAATCCCATGGATGTCTGGTTTGGAGCGTAGTTTGTTGAATGGTTCAAGTGACAGTATATAGAGGATAGGGGACAAAGAACAGCCTTGCCTTGTATCGTTGGACAAGCGAAAGGCGTCGGATAGGTGTTCATTGACACAGACCCTTGCCTGTTGATTAGAATACAGAGCCCAGATACTGGAAGACATCTGCGGCAAGAGTCCAATCACTTCTAAAGTCACTGCCAAGTAGTCCCAGGCCACTCTATCGAATGCCTCCTCGGAGTCCAACAATAGAAAGAAGCCTTGTTTTGTGAGGTAAGCCAATGATGGATGTTCAGGGCTTTTATAGTATTGTTACATAGTAGTTGAGGTTAAATAAAGACAATAGTCCATCCAGTTCAACCTGTGTAGGTGTGATCATTTCCCATACCCCTGAATGTTTTTATCCTTGAGATGTATGTCCAAGAGTCTTTTAAAAGTAGCCATACTTCCCACAGTTACTACCATTTGTGGTAGAGAATTCCACAGTCTTGTAGCCCTTACTGTAAAGAACCCCCTGCCTAGCCTGAGGTTAAAACGCTTCTCCTCTAATCCCATTGTATGGCCTCGTGTCCTCATACATTCCTTGCAACTGAATAGTTTATCTTTTATGCTCTGATCACCGTTTAAGGTATTTGTAAATTGCTATCATGTCCCCTCTCAGGCGTCTCTTCTCCAGGGAGAATAAATCGAGCACTCCTAAACGTTCTTCGTAATTAAGGTCCTCTGATCCCCTAATAAGTTTTGTTGCCCTTCTCTGTACTCTCTCCAGCTCCAACACATCCCTTCTGATGACTGGTGACCATAACTGGATAGAATACTCCAGATGTGGTCGGACCACTGATTTGTAAAGTGGAAGGATTATAGTTTTGTCTCTGGAATACATCCCCTTCCTTATGCATGCTAAGATTCCGCCGGCTTTGGCAGCCACAGCTTGACATTGCGTACTATTGCTAAGTCTATCTGCTACTAAGACTCCCAGATCTTTCTTCATTTTTGATACCCCCAGGGGTTCCCCCCAGCGTTTATTTTGCCAATGCGTTATTAGTCCCTAAGCGCAATACCTCGCACTTATCCACATTAAACCTCATTTGCCATGAAGTTGCCCACTCTGTTATTTTGTTCAGGTCATTCTGCAAGATTTCTGCCTCCCGATGTGAAGTTATTGTCTTGCTCAATTTTGTGTCATCTGCAAACACTGAGATTGAGCTACTGACCCTGTCCTCAATGCTGTTTATGAATAAATTGAACAAAATTGGACCCAGAACTGAGCCTTGGGGGACCCCACATACCACCTCAGACCAGTCCGAGTATGCATTATTTACTACCACCCTTTGGACACGCCCCTTTAACCAGTTCCGTATCCAAGAACAAACCTTGTGGTTGATGCCTGTGGACCTTAATTTATAAATCAGCCATTTGTGGGGAACTGTATCAAACGCCTTAGCAAAATCCAGGTACACCACATCCACTGGTCTCCCACTGTCTAGCTCACAGCTAACCTCTTCATAGAATGTTAACAGATTGGTCTGACAGGAACGCCCCTTTGTAAACCCGTGCTGATTACTGCTGATGATATTATTGATTCTAGCAAACTCCTGGATATAGTCCCTTATCATCCCCTCCAGAAGTTTACATACTATTGATGTCAGGCTGACTGGCCTATAATTCCCCGGGATATGCCTCTGCCCTTTTTTGAATATTGGTATCACGTTAGCTTTTCTCCAGTCACCTGGTACAGTTCCTGACATAATACTGTCAGCAAAGATCAGGAACAGTGGTCTAGATATAATATTAAAAAGAGGGAGGGAATCAGCGCTTAATTTCTAAAAGTGGTGGACCACAAATAAAACTGTGAATAAATATTAATGGCCAATATGAGCGTGAAATGAAGAACGATGAATGTAAAAAGGATGAGTGTAAAAGAGCAATCCTACGTAAAAGATGTATGAAGGTATAATAGATGTTGAATAAAATAGTTGACCATAAATGATGATATGAAGCAATATAAATAAGGCACAATCCTAATACAATAATGTGAACAATATAAAGGTGCTGAAGTTCTAATACATATAACGATATAGGTGATAGGTGCTAGACATAAATAATAAGTGCTAAAAAACACTAACAATGATGACTGTGAGCAACAGACTGGTTGCACAATGCAGGTGATGAATATCCTGTGCAGGTGAAAAGTGATCAATAGTGCAAAATTAATTGCTCAATAGTGCAAAAAATATATAAACCAGCAAACAATGCTATAAATGCTTGGAATAAATAAAGGCAAAAAAAACATAAAAGCAAATAGTCCCAAAATTGTTGGGTGCACAAACTAAGGTGCTACTAATGACAAGTGAGGGAAATAAAGTTCGTTGGTGACCCAGTGGCTAAATAAAGAAAAACACTTCTAGGTGACAGCCAGGTGCAATAATTCGTGAGCTTTGAATCCAAATTGAGAGCAATGGCCGCTCACCTCCATGGACACTCAAATGAGCGTTTTGGTATAATCAATCACCATAGGGGACATACAGATATTCTCCAATAATCTCAGGGCTTATAGATGTGAAAAGGTCTTCAAGGATATAATGCCCAATAGATATTCCTTTCCCTTCTAAAGGATCATCACTTCTGTCAGATGGGGATCGATATTCAAAATGGATTCCTGGGACACTCGCTCATCAAGAATGATAAGAGGGGGCTCTCATAGTGCAGTAAATTAAATTTAATGGCAAAGCAAATATATCACACTAACTGTATGTAGCACTGCCCACTAGAGGGCTGCTGGATATTACACTTTAGGGATTACCCTGAGTTACCTGTAGCAACTGTCTGCAGAAACTTAACACTTTCAGTTCTTGGCTCAGTCAAAGATCAGTTCAGGGGATGTTGTTTTAGTGGTTTTATTGAAATTGGGATGGGAGAAGGGATGAGTGGGATACTACAACTGTTAACTATTAGTTATATTAACCACAGTAGTTATATTAACCACAAGCTGAGGACTTCTAACTTGAGAGTGCGGCAAGGCCGCTACTTCATCCTGCTACTTGAACGAAGATAAGATAAGTGTTCTTATAATATTTCTCTTCAGGGTACTCCCCTAGTACCTCCTTTCTCTCCTGGCTAGCTGACACTCGTCCACTGACTGCACTACCCGGAGTGGTCCCCTCCCTGGGCAGACCCCTGTGCAAGATCCTCTTTACTCACAATTAGTGTTGAGCGAACAAGGACTGTATTATTTGGGTCCGTACCGGATAATTGGATTTTTGCTACCCGGACACGGACCCGAAAACTTTACTGTATGTTTGGGTTTAAAATCCGTGTTTGGTAATTTTATTTCCTGTTTTGTATGTAATGGCGCGCTTTTAATGGCGGGCTTTCAACAGCCAATCAACAAGCGTTTAACTGGTGTGCATTAAGCCATCTCAGCCATGCCTACTAATGTATTAGTAGCTGTGATTGGCCATCTGAAGCATGTGACCCATGTCTTTATAAGCTCGAGAGACACAGCGCGGTGCGTCAGTCTGCTGTAGTGTAGGGAGAGAGCACACATCATACGTGCTGGCTGCTGCTGATTAGGGACAGACAGGGGAAAACAACATTGTGCCCGAAAAGAATGCAGGGACAGGTCGGAGTGTAGGCAGGGAAAGATATTTGAGCATTTTAGGGACAGGCTGGAGAGATTAGGCAGAGACAGATAGGAGACACAGGACAGAACAATCGTCCGTTAGCGATCTACATCGATTTTGCTGTGTGGGGGGTGGTGCAGTGAAAGATCTTTTTGCCCTCACTTGAGCCCACTGAGGAGGAGGAGGAGGGAGAAAAAAAAATATTTTTATCAGTCTGTTGTGTGCAGCGTTCAGCTATATTTTACTACAGATTGCTGTTCTAATCTGCTATTTAAAAATTACAAAGTTAAAGGGGAATTCTTTTTTTTCCCTTCATAGCCTGCTGCTGACTGTGACATAAAACATAAGACACTGCTGTGTTCACATGTGCTATTAAAAAATCACCAATTTTATATACTTTTTTCTATTCCACTATTCAATATACACCCTTTTGGGTTAACAAAAATTATATTGTGGCATAGTCTGTACTAATCTGCTATTTAAAAATTTCAAATTTAAAGAGGAATTTTTTTTTTCCCTTCATAGCCTGCTGATGACCGTGACATAAAACATAAGACACTGCTGTGTTCACATGTGCTATTGAAAAATCACCAATTTTATATACTTTTTTCTATTCCACTATTCAATATACACCCTTTTGGGTTAAAAAAATTAAATTGTGGCATAGTCTGTACTAATCTGCTATTTAAAAATTACAAATTTAAAGGGGAACTTTTTTTTTCCCTTCATAGCCTGCTGCTGACCGTGACATAAAACATAAGACACTGCTGTGTTCACATGTGCTATTGAAAAATCACCAATTTTATATACTTTTTTTCTATTCCACTATTCAATATACACCCTTTTGGGTTAAAAAAAAATAAATTGTGGCATAGTCTGTACTAATCTGCTATTTAAAGATTACAAATTTAAAGGGGAATTTTTTTTTTCCCTTCATAGCCTGCTGCTGACCGTGACATAAAACATAAGAAACTGCTGTGTTCACATGTGCTATTGAAAAATCACCAATTTTATATACTTTTTTCTATTCCACTATTCAATATACACCCTTTTGGGGTAAAAAAAAATTAAATTGTGGCATAGTCTGTACTAATCTGCTATTTAAAAATTACAAATTTAAAGGGGAATTTTTTTTTTCCCTTCATAGCCTATTGCTGACCGTGACATAAAACATAAGACACTGCTGTGTTCACATGTGCTATTGAAAAATCACCAATTTTATATACTTTTTTCTATTCCGCTATTCAATCTACACCTTTTTGGGGTAAAAAAAATGAAATTGCGGCATAGTTTGTATCGGTACGTGTGAGATACACCTTTCAAATTTTTTGGGCGCATCTTACACCGCCGAGGATTGCAGGGTGCTTCAGTTTGCCTCCTGTTCCGAACTCCTCCTACTCCTCCTTCTCATCCTGCCTTTAGGGTACAAGAAATTGTAATCAGGGCCTAGTCTGGGTTTGTACGTGTGAGATACACCTTTTTATATCATATTTTCTATTCCGCTATTCAATCTACACCCTTTTGGGGTAAAAATAATTAAATTGCGGCATAGTCTGTATCGGTACATGTGAGATACACCTTCCAAATTTTTGGGGCGCATCTTCCACCGCCGAGGATTGCAGGGTGCTTCAGTTTGCCTCCTGTTCCGAACTCCTCCTACTCCGCATCTTGCCTTTAGGGTACAAAAAATTGTAATCGGGGCCTAGTCTGGGTTTGTACGTGTGAGATACACCTTTTTATATCATATTTTCTATTCCGCTATTCAATCTACACCCTTTTGGGGTAAAAATAATTAAATTGCGGCATAGTCTGTATCGGTACATGTGAGATACACCTTCCAAATTTTTGGGGCGCATCTTCCACCGCCGAGGATTGCAGGGTGCTTCAGTTTGCCTCCTGTTCCGAACTCCTCCTACTCCTCATCCTGCCTTTAGGGTACAAAAAATTGTAATCGGGGCCTAGTCTGTGTTTGTACGTGTGAGATTGTAATGTTCCAGTACCTTTGGTACCCTAAATTACTCTTTTCACAAGTGTATGCGCCCCACCATTCTCTTTTGGAAAGGTGCGCATACACCTTTAAGACTGAAGCTGTCATCACTCAGCGCCGGACTAGATGGCTATTTAAATCGCCGGTTCTCACTCACATGTGTTCGTTCAAACACCCTTACCTGGATGCTAACTTGGCTTGAAGCTTTCGTGCTTGCAAGCATACCTCGCTGACAGAACCTCGCTGCGCTGATCCCTGTATCCCGCTTCCGGATCATCCGCTCCTCCTGAACCAACCTTCGGCTGTATTGCTATTAGTGCTAAGTACCCCGCAGGGGAACCCTCTATAAACTTATACTAAGCTTACACTATCTAGCTCTGCATAGTAAAGACTATTTATCACATCTGCATATCTAGATTGCTAGCTCTTAAGACTACTGCTACTTATTCCTGCACTGGGTTGATCTCTCTTGTATGTCCACCTGCTACTCTGTCATCTGCTACCATACATGATTGCTAAACCTACCTGCATCCATCTGCTACTGTCTTACCTTCAAGTGTCTGTCACCTACCACCTCCACTCAGCCTGTCTCTTAAATCTTCATCACTGTGTTACTACATACATAAAGTCACTCTAGGAACCAGCTTGTTGAGTGTGTGTATTTACTAGCTGAATTAAGACCTTCCACACATGATGAGTCATTGAGGTTGGGAATGGTATCTCAGCATCTCTCTTACATGACTACTGAAGTGGAATATTTCTGCAGCTGAAAATCCACACCATACATGAAACGCAGGAGCGTTACAGATTGAACGAACCCACAAATGGATTCAGCAGAAATAACCACTCAGGTGACACAATTAAAACAGCAAGTAACTGCGTTAATACACGCACTTGCTGAATTAAAAGAAGACAATCAGGCTCTGTCGCAGCAGGTAATTAGACTGACACAACTTACCTCTGCTCAGTCCCCTGAACCCAAGATAAATCCCCCTTTGGTATTTACAGGCGATCGCAAAAAATTTCGCGAATTTAAAAACGCATGTGAGTTACTTTTTTTGCTAAAACCTCGTACCTACCTTACTGATCACATTAAGGTTTGTACTATTATTTCTTACCTAACAGGCGATCCTCGAGCCTGGGCAGACTCTCTTTTTGAGAAAAACGACCAGCTTCTCAACTCCTATGCCTTGTTCCTAGCAGAACTCACTAGCCTATATGATGACCCCAATAGGCAGAGTACTGCCGATCTTCAATTAAGATCCTTGAAACAAGGAAGGAGGCCTGTAGAAGACTTTGTCGCGGAATTCAAGAGATGGACCCTTGATTCAGAATGGAATGATGCATCTCTGAAAACCCAATTTAGGCTTGGCCTATCAGAAGCCGTTAAGGACGAGCTCGCCCGAGCGGATCTACCAAAAACCCTGGATGCATTAATACAACTCAGTATTACCATAGATAGAAGACTACGAGAAAGAAAGGCTGAGAAAATGGGAATGCCATTATCCGTTTCCTCTCGGATTCCGGCCGTTAACCCCGTTCCTATGGAGGTAGGAACCATACGCCCACCGCTATCAACTATGGAAAAAGCCAAAAGACGATATGAAAATCTCTGCTTGTACTGTGCATCCCCGGATCACAAGATAAATGTCTGTCCCCTAGTCAACAAAAAGAAGGGTGAGTGTTCACATGTCCTCCTAGGGGGATTGACAACTTCATTCACTAACCCTTACATTTTTGTTTGTTTGACATTACAGTGGGACCAGAACAGGATTACTACTAAGGCCATGATTGACACAGGATCTTGTGGAAATTATATTGATATATGTTTTGCTGCTTCAAATAAAATTCCTATTATTTCTAAACTTAAACCTGTCTCAGTAAGTCTTATTACCGGTGTTCCGTTATCCTCTGGTCTGATCACCGATCAGACACAAGCACTTCTAGTCACTATTAACGAGTCTCATAGGGAGACTACTACCTTCGATTTAATACCTTCACCCCACTTTCCCATTGTGTTGGGACTTCCCTGGTTACACACACACCAACCAACCATAGATTGGAAGGAACGGTCCTTGGCCTTCCTCTCTTGCTATTGCGAGGATACGTGTAACCTCCCGTCTTCCGGGAAGATTCTGTCTATGGTGACAGATGAGATTGCACCACTATGTTATCAGGATCTTTCTGAGGTTTTTCTTGAGAAAAATGCTCAAGCATTACCTCCTCATCGAGACTATGATTGTAGCATTGATCTACTCCCAAATAGCAAATTGCCGTTCGGTCATGTTTATCCTCTTTCACAGGATGAACTTTCCCATCTCAAAACCTATTTGGATGAGAATTTGGAAAAAGGTTTTATTAGACCTTCCACTTCTTCCACAGCAGCAGGACTCTTTTTTGTTCGCAATAAGGACTCAAGTCTCAGACCTATCATCGACTACAGGAAATTGAATGCTATCACAATAAAAGATCGCTATCCTCTACCGCTTATCCCTGAGCTCATTGAGCAGGTGCGTGGAGCTACCTATTTTTCAAAATTGGACCTGAAAGGAGCATACAATCTCATTCGAATCCGTGATGGACACGAGTGGAAGACTGCATTCAGAACCAGATACGGATTGTTCGAATATCTTGTGATGCCATTCGGGCTATGCAACGCCCCTGCAGTTTTCCAACGATTTATAAACGATATTTTTAAAGACTTACTAGATGTCTGTGTTGTGGTATATCTGGACGATATACTTATATATTCACGATCCCTGTCTGAACACATAAGACATGTAAGACTTGTACTATCGAGATTGCTTGCACATAACCTTTATGTGAAACTGAAGAAATGCTTGTTTCATAAAGACGAGGTACTCTTTCTAGGCTACATCATATCCAAAACAGGAATCGAGATGGACATGAGTAAAATATCCTGCATTCAGGATTGGCCTACACCAACCACACGCAAGGCGCTACAGCGATTCCTGGGATTTTCAAATTTCTACAGGAAGTTCATTAAAAACTTTTCTGCTATTGTGAGACCCCTCACACAGCTCACTAGCATAAAAAACCCATTCAAATGGTCAGAAGAAGCAAATAAAGCTTTTCACTTGTTAAAGACAAGGTTTACTTCCGCTCCCATATTACGCCATCCAGACCCATCCCTCCAATACATTCCGGAGGTAGATCCGTCAAACATGGCAGTAGGAGCAATACTCTCCCAACGACCAACTCACACTTCACCACTTCATCCAGTCGCCTTTTTTTCTAAATCCCTAAGCAGTCCCGAGATAAATTACCCCGTGGGTGAAAAGGAACTGCTTGCTATAAAATTGGCTCTGGAGAATTGGCGACATTTACTCGAAGGCACCCAATTACCAATAATTATATACACGGACCATAAAAACCTCCAATATCTTCAGACTAGCAAAACTCTCTCGCACCGACAGGTACAATGGTCACTATTCTTTCTAAGGTTTAACTTCCTAGTGACTTACACACCTGCAGATAAGAACAAAAAGGCGGATGCACTATCACGACTAACTGAAGAAAACTACTTTGAAATCCCTTCCGTTCCTATAATACCTCACAAACGCATTATTGGAGTTGTCCGTTCCTTGAAGGAAGAGGTTTTGCATGGTATAAGTTTGGATTCACCCCCACCACAACTAAATACTGATGCAGAAGGCTTCCTCTACTACAACGACAAACTTTACATACCACCTACCCTACGCACCAAGATCTTGGAATTATCTCATGATGTGCCTATGGCAGGACATATGGGTATGACAAAGACTCTTAATTTGATTTCCCGGCAATTCTGGTGGCCTGACATGAAAACATCTATACAAAAATTTGTCTCTTCATGCAATGTCTGTGCCAGGTCCAAAATTGACACTACGAGACCATACGGTCTACTATGCAGTCTACCAATACCCCAAACTCCATGGGAAGTTTTGTCCTTGGACTTCATCGTAGAATTGCCTCTTTCCAAAGGATTTAATACCATCTTGGTGTCAGTGGACCATCTGACAAAGATGGCACATTTCATTGCTATTCGCAGACTACCTTCGTCCAAACAAACGGCAGAACTCCTGATGAAACATGTCTTTAGATTACATGGTATCCCAAAAACTCTTCTGTCTGACCGTGGATCCCAATTTATTTCTAAGTTCTGGCAAGAACTATGTCACATACTACGGATCGAGCGGAAGCTCACTTCTCCTTACCATCCACAGACCAACGGACAGACTGAAAGAGTCAACCAATGCATCGAGCAGTATTTACGTTGTTACACTTCTTACCAACAGGATGATTGGGTGGATCTTCTCCCTCTGGCAGAATTTGCCTACAACAACGCAACCCACAGTACAACCAAGCAGAGTCCGTTCTACTTGAACTATGGATTTCATCCCTCTATTCTTCCACCACGCATCCTTCCTTCAAACAACCCAGTAGCCTCAGACTATCTTACCCAAATAAAGGATTCTCTGGGTTTATTAAATACTACCATTGCACACGCTCATAGTCAACAAAAGAAGTACTATGATCTTCGCAGAAGACCTTCTCCACAGTACACTATCGGGGACCTCGTTTGGCTCTCAACAAAAAATTTAAGACTGAAGATCCCTAGCAAAAAGCTTGGACCTCTGTTCTTGGGACCTTTCCCAATCAAAAAACTTATTGGAAAAGCTGCAGTACAGCTTACATTGCCAATAGACCTAAAAATCCATCCCATTTTCCATGTGTCGCTACTGAAGCCCCATGTTCCGGACCAAGGAATAAGGCCTAATATTCCACCTCCGCCTCCTGTACAAGTTGAAGGTGGAGAAGAATACGAGATAAAAGAGATTCTGGATTCTCGTATCTACAGAAGAAGACTTCAGTACTTGGTTAGATGGAAGAACTATGGGCCCCAAGACGACACCTGGCTAAACACCTCTGAAATACATGCCCCTAGATTAATCCACAATTTTCATGCGAGATACCCAGACAAACCAGCTCCAGAGGCCTTCAGGAGCCGGCCTTAAGGGGGGGGTATTGTAATGTTCCGGTACCTTTGGTACCCTAAATTACTCTTTTCACAAGTGTATGCGCCCCACCATTCTCTTTTGGAAAGGTGCGCATACACCTTTAAGACTGAAGCTGTCATCACTCAGCGCCGGACTAGATGGCTATTTAAATCGCCGGTTCTCACTCACATGTGTTCGTTAAAACACCCTTACCTGGATGCTAACTTGGCTTGAAGCTTTCGTGCTTGCAAGCATACCTCGCTGACGGAACCTCGCTGCGCTGATCCCTGTATCCCGCTTCCGGATCATCCGCTCCTCCTGAACCAACCTTCGGCTGTATTGCTATTAGTGCTAAGTACCCCGCAGGGGAACCCTCTATAAACTTATACTAAGCTTACACTATCTAGCTCTGCATAGTAAAGACTATTTATCACATCTGCATATCTAGATTGCTAGCTCTTAAGACTACTGCTACTTATTCCTGCACTGGGTTGATCTCTCTTGTATGTCCACCTGCTACTCTGTCATCTGCTACCATACATGATTGCTAAACCTACCTGCATCCATCTGCTACTGTCTTACCTTCAAGTGTCTGTCACCTACCACCTCCACTCAGCCTGTCTCTTAAATCTTCATCACTGTGTTACTACATACATAAAGTCACTCTAGGAACCAGCTTGTTGAGTGTGTGTATTTACTAGCTGAATTAAGACCTTCCACACATGATGAGTCATTGAGGTTGGGAATGGTATCTCAGCATCTCTCTTACATGACTACTGAAGTGGAATATTTCTGCAGCTGAAAATCCACACCATACATGAAACGCAGGAGCGTTACAGAGATACACCGTTTTGTAAATTTTTTTCTATTCCGCTATTCAATATACACCCTTTTGGGGTAAAAAAAATTTAATTGCGGCATAGTCTGTGTTTGTACGTCTGAGATACACCTTTTTATATCATATTTTCTATTCCGCTATTCAATCTACACCCTTTTGGGGTAAAAAAAATTAAATTGCGGCATAGTCTGTATCGGTACGTGTGAGATACACCTTTTAAATTTGTTTGGCGCATCTCCTTCCACCACCGAGGATTGCAGGGCGCTTCAGTTTGCCTCCTATTCCTAACTCCTCCTACTCCTCTTCCTCATCCTCTAACGCCTCCTCATCTGGTCAGCGTAACACCTTCACCACAAACTTCAGCACAGCCAGGGGTAAACGACAGCAGGCAGTTTTAAAACTTTCCTGTTTGGGTGAAAAATCCCACACCGCGCAGGAGTTGTGGAGGAGCATGGAACAGCAGACCGATGAGTTGTTGGTGCCAGCGAGCCTCAAGCCCGGCCTGGTGGTGTGCGATAATGGGCGAAATCTCATAGCAGTTCTGGCCCTAGCTGGTTTGACACGCATCCCTTGCCTGGCGCATGTGCTGAATTTGGTGGTGCAAAGGGTCCTTCAAAATTACCCCGATATGTCAGAGCTGCTGCAGAAAGTGCGGGCCGTCTGTGCGCACTTTCGGCGTTCTCACCCTGCTTCTGTTCGCCTGTCAGCGCTGCAGCGTAACTTCGGTTTTCCCGCTTACCGCCTCATATGTGACGTGCCCACAAGGTGGAACTCCACCCTGCACATGCTGGCAAGACTGTGCGAGCAGCAGCAGGCCATAGCGGAGGTTCAGCTGCAGCACACACACATGAGTCGCTCTGCAGAACAGCACCACTTCACCAATAACTGGGCTTCCATGCGAGACCTGTGTGCCTTGTTGCGCTGTTTCGAGTACTCCACCAACATGGACAGTGCCTATGGTGCCGTTCTCAGCATTACTATCCCACTTGGATACCTTTTTGAAAAATTGCTGGATGATGGATGAGGATGAGGAGGAGGAGGAGGAACCATGTTCACAGCAGGGTGGCACCCAGGCCAGCTCGTGGCCATCACTGGTGCGTGGCTGGGGGTATACAGAGGACACAAATGATACACCTTCCACAGAGGGCAGCCTTTTGTTGCCTCTAGGCAGCCTGGCACACATGAGCGATTACATGCTGCAATGTCTGCGCAACGACCGCCAAGTTGCCCACAATCTAACTTGTGCTGATTACTGGTTGGCAAGTCTCCTGACGGGGACATAGGGTTTCCATGATCTGCCTAGCCAGAAGGCCTGGCAGATCCCCGTTCTTCATGGTAGCCGAAGCCATCTCGAATACTAGGTCAGAGGTGCTCTCCCAAAGAGTCTATTCCGCTATTCAATGTACACCCATGCAGGTGACAAAAATTAAATTGCGGCATAGTCTATATGTGTGAGATGCACCCTTTTGGATACTATTTTTCTATTCCGCTATTCAATATACACCCATGCGGGTGACAAATATTAAATTGCGGCATAGTCTGTACGTGTGAGATACACCCTTTCAATTTGTTTGGCGCATCTCCTTCCACCACCGAGGATTGCAGGGCGCTTCAGTTTACAACCTGTTCCTAACTCCTCCTACTCCGCTTCCTCATCCTCTACCGCCTCCTCATCCGGTCAGCGTAACACCTTCACCACCAAATTCAGCAAAGCCAGGGGTAAACGACAGCAGGCAGTTTTAAAACTTGCATGTTTGGGGGAAAAATCCCACACTGCGCATGAGTTGTGGAGGAGCATGGAACAGCAGACCGATTAGTTGTTGGTGCCAGCGAGCCTCAAGCCCGGCATGGTGGTGTGCGATAACGGGCGAAATCTCATAGCAGCTCTGGGCCTAGCCAGTTTGATGCACATCCCTTGCCTGGCGCATGTGCTGAATTTGGTGGTGCAGAGGTTCCTTCAAAATAACCCCGATATGTCAGAGCTGCTGCAGAAAGTGCAGGCCGTCTGTGCGCACTTTCGGCGTTCTCACGCTGCTGCTGCTCGCCTGTCAGTGCTGCAGCGTAACTTCGGCCTTCCCACTCACCGCCTCATATGTGATGTGCCCACAAGGTGGAACTCCACCTTGCACATGCTGGAAAGACTGTGCGAGCAGCAGCAGGCCATAGTGGAGTTTCAGCTGCAGCACACACGCGTGAGTCACTCTGCGGAAAAAGCACCACTTCACCACCAATAACTGGGCCTCCATGCGAGACCTGTGTGCTTTGTTGCGCTGTTTTGAGTACTCCACCAACATGGCCAGAGCCGATGACGCCGTTGTCAGCTCAACTATCCCACTTCTATTCCTCCTTGAAAAAACGCATCGGGCGATGATGGAAGAGGATGTGGCACAGGAGGAGGAGGAAGAGGGATCATTTCCATGGCTTTTAGGGCAGTCATTCACAAGTGGCTCCGAGGGTGGGTTCCTGCACCCACAAATGCCAGGTACACAATTGTCCAGCAGGGGCACAGTTCTGGAGGATGAGGAGGAGGAGGAGGAGATGGAGGAGGAGATGGAACCATGTTTACAGCAGTGTGGCACCCAGGCCAGCTCATGGCCATCACTGGTGCGTGGCTGTCCTCCTACAGAGGACAGCCTTTCGTTGCCTCTGGGCAGCCTGGCACACATGAGCGATTACATGCTGCAGTGTCTCCACAACGACCGCCGAGTTGCCCACATTCTAACTTGTGCTGATTACTGGGTGGCCACGCTGCTGGATCCCCATTACAAGGACAACATACCGTCCTTAATTCACTCACTGGAGCGTGATCGCAAGATGCGTGAGTACAAGCGCACGCTGGTAGACGCGATGCTGCTGGCATTCCCACCTGACAGCGGGGCCACAGTGGAAGCACAAGGCCAAGGCAGAGGAGGAGGAGGAGGAGGAGGAGGAGGAGGAGGAAGAGGTCGCCAATACAGCCAGGGCACCGCCAGCACCTCAGAAGAACCCTTCAACTTCTAGGTCTCCAAATTGGGCACATGGCCTGAGCTTGCCCTTTACGCCTTGGAGGTGCTGGCCTGCCCTGCAGCCAGTGTATTATCTGAACGTGTATTTAGCACGGTTGGGGGCGTTATCACAGACAAGCGCAGCCGCCTGTCCAGAGACAATGTGGACAAGCTCACGTTTATTAAAATGAACCAGGCATGGATCCCACAGGACTTTTCTGTACCTTGTGCAGAATAGAGATGGATACTGACCTTATCCAGCCATTGTTATATTTTTGATCTTTCTCACTCTTTTGGGGTGTACCCTAATTTAAAATGACTGAAAAAAAGCAGTGTTGGCTACCTCGTCCCCCTCCACCGCCGCTTCCACTTACACCGCCACATCCACCGCCACCTCAACCTCCCTCCTACTCCATATGGGCCTCGTCCTTCACAGATGAAGAAAATTGTTTTATTTTTCATTTTTTTTTTGTTGTTTTAAGTTATTTCCCTATCCACATTTGTTTGCAGAGCACTTGCCATGCTCTTAACTACATTTTGCTGCCATTTGCAGCACTCTAGCCCTTTCCATTGCTTTTTTAGAGCCATTTTAGTGCCTGAAAGTTCGGGTCCCCATTGACTTCAATGGGGTTCGGTGTCCCGGTAAAGTTCGGAAAAAGTCCGGGACACAGACCCGGACTTTTTTTTCAAGTTCGGCCGAACCCGCCGAACACGGACATCCAGGTGTCCGCTCAACTCTACTCAAAATACTATTTTTACAGAGTCTTGCGTGCCCAAACTCCTCAGTCAGCTCTCCTGGACCTCTAGGTTCAGCCTCACACCACCGGTACACCAGGCCGACTGCCTGTGACCACCATCAACTGCTGCAGAAGAGGAGACAGGGCACGAGTGACCCCGGTCTCCCATGTCACACGCAATTGTCTGGGCTGACCTTCCTCTCTGCCCGCAGCAGCAGATTGCCACATTGCCCGCACTGGCTCCACACTTGCATCTGCATGGTAACATTTAGACACTGACTACATACCAGGCCCAAATGTTCCATGCCTGCTCCGGTACACAGCGCCAGTCTTCCATCGGGCACCAATCGCACCCCTGTATCCCACAGGGTCGATGTCGGCTTTCCGGTCTGCTCCGCAGGATCTCCGCCAACACGTGGGATAGCCTCCAAGCTCTGGCTCACTCCGGTACACGCCAGTTGTCAGGGAAGAAGAAGTAAGCCCAGGCACATAGTTATGTGCAGACGGAGAGTGTTTGTTAACCAACGGAGAAAGCCTATTTAGCCAAACCTATGGACAGAGTGGCGCAATGGCCTATATAAACACCTCTGCTGCATAAGGACATTGCCTTATGGTCTACAGCTTCCTGTTCCTGGTGTTGAACTCTGTTGCTGTCCTGATCCGTCTGACCACGCTTGTACTCTGCCTGAACCGACCCCTGGCTTGCTTTTCGACTACGTCTCTACTTTATCCTGCTGTCTACCTGTCTGCCGTTGCCAACTCCAGCCTGAATCTGACTACTCTGTTGCCTTCTGCTCTGTTCCTGACGTGCCTGCTAGTTACCGACCCAGCTTGCCTAACCCTGCTGTGTAACCGGCCATCCTTATTCCTGCTGTCTGCTTCCTGTCAGCCTGCCAAGTGTCTGCTGCCTGTGATCTGCCAGCCTGCTAAGCATCTGCTGCCTGTGACTAGTCGGTCTGTCAAGTACCTGCTGTCTGTGTCACGATCCAGCCTGCATCCAAGTACGCACGGACCTAACATCTGCAGCCTTCACAATCTGAACTTCTAGGCACTCGGGCCTCTCCAGGCTTCTGTGCCTCCTGTTTGCATTATCAGGGGTACTAGGCCGGAGGTGTAAGAGATCGCCTTCCTCTCCATGTCAGGCTCCATCTCAAGGTACGTGACAGTACTATAAGGTCATGTCGGAGCCTGAGATCTGCTGACACATCACAGCGATCCATCACCCCTGGATGAGATCTGCTGACACATCACAGCGTTGTCACAAGCGATTAATGACTTACAAGAGGGGTACACCCAACTGGAGAATCGCATCCAGACACTTCCTGCACCGGCAACTTCAGCGACTGAGGCGACTCCCGCTAATCCAGTTGCTTCTTCAGGAGCCACAGCTGCACCCACGGTCCTGATGCTGCCTCCAGAACCCAGAGTTCCTATGCCTGAGAGATCGTAGCAATTTCCGTGCATTTTGAAAAAGCATGTGAATTGTATTTTGCTTTACAACCTTCTCCTTAGAGGCAACCAAGGTTGGATTTGTCATATCATTACTTCAAGACGAACCTCAAGCCTGGGCTCACCATCTGCTGGACAAAATCGATGCCAAGCTGTCCACCCTGACTCTCTTTTTTGACACTATGGCACAACTCTACGATGATCCTCAGCGATCCGCATCAGCAGAGGCGGCCCTTCACTCGCTTCAGCAAGGCCATAGGGCAGTGGAAGATTATGTGACAGCGTTCAGGCGCTGGAGTGCTGACACCTGCTGGAATGACGCTGCCTTGCGTTGCCAGTTCCACTTGGGATTAGCTGAACCCTTAAAGGATAAATTGGCTCATGTATGGGGTACCCAGCTCACTGGAAGGACTTATTAAACTCTCTATCCAGATTGATCGCCGTCTCAGGAAACAAAGGTGGGAAAGGTCCTCTGGTCAAGCCCGTCCCATATGGATGCTGCCTAAAGCCCCGCCCCCAGCAAACATGGCTTCAGTTGCTCCTGCCTCACCCACAGCTGAGGAACCTGAGCCAATGCAATTGGGGCTGCTACGCACCTCTCTAACGCCTAAAGAACGTCAACATCGCCGGCAGAACAACCTATGCCTCTACTGTGGAGAAGCGGGGGACTATGTGCGGAACTGTCCAGCAAAGGCACGTAAATGTCTGACCATCTTACCTGTTAACCTGCCACCAGTGCCTTCTAGTTCCACTCATGTTGCTCTCCCTATCTTGTTCCAGCTTTCAGGAAGAACCGTTACAGTCTCCGCTATAATTGACTCAGGAGCCTGCAGCTGCTTTCTTGATCTGGCTTTTGCCATTCAGCATCAGATACCTTTAAAGCCCAAAGCCCAGGGACTTTCTGTATATCTGGCCGATGGTTCCAGCATAAGATGTGGAACAGTCACTCAAGAGACTATGCCTTTGCCAGTCCTGACCTCACCATCTGGTCACAAGGAACTGTTATGTTTGGACGCTATTTCATCCCCTCTATTTCCAGTCATTTTGGGTATACCCTGGCTACAGGCACATAACCCCAGTATTGACTGGGTGACTGGCAAAGTGGACTTTCAATCTTCATATTGTCATGAACACTGCCCCCCAGGACCTTCAGCTCCACCATTGCCCTTACTATGCATGGACTCTGATGTTGAATTACACCAAGTCGTCCCAGCAGTTTACCATGACTTCTTGGACGTATTTAGCAAACGCGGAGCTGACACACTTCCGCCTCACAGATCCTACGACTGCCCAATTGAGTTGCTGCCAGGGGCTGAAATCCCATTTGGACGAATCTATCCTCTGTCTGAACGTGAACTAGAGACATTGAAAGAGTACATAGATGACAGCTTGAGTAAAGGCTTCATCCGTCCCTCCACGTCACCAGCAGGTTCAGGTATCTTTTTCGTGGAAAAGAAAGACCACTCTCCCCGGCCCTGTGTGGATTACCGTGAGTTTAATAAAATTACAGTCAAGAACCGGTATCCTCTTCCGTTAGTTCCAGAATTGTTCCAGAGACTTAGATCGGCAACTGTATTTCAGGTGAGAATGTCTACACCAGTCCACTAGTCTATTCAAGTGGGCAGCTTGGTAGTACCTCTTAACGTCGGGGACTGCCACTCCTCCATAAGCTTTGGGCATCGTGAGGATCTTTCCACTGAGCCTGGGTCGGCGGCCAGCCCAAATAAACTTGGTAAATGTGGTATGCACCTGCTTAAAAAAGGCAGTAGGTATCGATACTGGTAAGGTCTGAAACAAGTATAGATATTTCGGTAGGATAGACATTTGAGGATGTTGCAGCGGCCAAACCACGAGTGGAGTCCGGTCAACCATTTGTCTAGTAAAACACGGGTGGTGGTCAAGAGGGGGGGGTTTTATACGGAAAACGTCACCAGGGTTAGGTGGCAGCAGTGTCCCCAAGTATTTTAGGGCCGTCGAAGTCCACTTAAAGGAGAAACTGTGGCGAAGTGAGTCTTGGAGCTGGGCAGGTAAGGATATCCCCATCGCTTCAGATTTATGATAGTTTATTTTAAGATGTGAGACTGCCCCGTAAAGCTCGAATTCGCGGTGTAGATTAGGCAGAGAGATCAAGGAATACCCCGTTGAACAGCGAATGACAGGTCGATAAAGCAACTACATGCTACTGAGTCAATAATCGCGGTTACTGGTATGCTACCTCCTGGAAGCTGAAACGATGCAGGGAAGGCTAGGTGAGAAGCACTGGAAGCGGATGCTGGACCACTGGATGGGGAGATGGAAAGGCACTTACGTAGCTTCGCAGGGCAGGAGCGCACCTAGTGATCGACTTCTCCACAGTACAGGCAGAGATGGTTCTGTCGACGGCGATGCCTTTCTTCAGTAGACAGGGCAGGTCTCAAAACCCCAAGCTGCATGGGTTCTGGGACATCCGTAGCAAGGTTAGCGGGAGCAGAGCTGGTAGGAATCGGGTTAAAGGAAGGGACATGTACCAGGGCCGCGAACCGCGGCATCATCCAGGCTGGACGAGGCTGCTGGGTGGAACATTCTGCACGGCGTTCCCTGAGCCGGCGGTCTATCTGGATAGCCAGATTTATTAGAGTCTCTAGGGTGTCAGGAACCCCAACCCGGGCTAACTCATCCTTCAGTCCTTCAGACAGACCTAAACGAAATTGATGCTATAATGCAGCGTCATTCCACTGGGTGTCGGAACTTCAACGCCTAAAGTCTGTTACATAGTCTTCCACAGCTCTTTGACCCTGCTGAAGCGCATGCAGAGCAGCTTCAGCGGTGGAGGTTCGCTGAGGGTCATCATACAGCTGAGCCATGGCACTGAAGAAAGACAATAAGGACTCTAGATGAGGACTGCGCTCTTCAATAAGCCGATGAGCCCAAGACTGTGGTTCATCCAGGAGCAGGGAGATGACAAAGCCCACTGTTAAATATTTATTCCAAATTCATAATTCGGCACTTATTGGAATTATATTATATTCACAGCAAGCTTGCAAAATATATGTGATTTTATGATTAATCATAGTATTATTATGTGTGAATGACCTTGATCCAGTGATTAACAATGGAGTTCTTCTTCTGAGCTGAGACAGTAAAATGTCAGATAATTCTGGAGTATGTAGCTAGTTGGAAGATGACATATAAGGTATCTGTGGGATAGTATGTCATGGAAGTCAAGAATAGGATTCATGTGTAATACTAGGAATAACATATATTAGTTTAAATAATGTTAGTTAAGGATTAGTGTAATTCCAGTCATAATTAATCGTATTTGTATGTATTTACTTAGTGTTATACAAGTCATATAAGTTGGTTATATGTGTTACTTATTGTGTAAGATAAATGATGGTTATTTAACATGACATCAGCCACACTAGACGTTACAAGAATAGGGTGTTACATGTGGGCTTGTCAATCAAAGTAGTTCAAGACTAATCAGCTTTTTGGTCATATACATATTAGGAATTATGACTTTATGGGCTTACTACCTCCTCTTGTATAGAATACCTGACGTTAGAAGAAGTTATGATGCCATACAAGGCTTGGAGTATGGAAAGATGATGACGTCTACATGTAAGATAAATTGTCAAGCGGTTCGCACACTCACTCAGACTAGGACACACAGACACACAGACTAGCGAAGATCACACACATTACTTCTGCTCTACACAAATCTATTGATAGTCCTTTTTTACAACCTAAGCAGGTGTTTTGCTCTCTGAAACCTAGCAACGTCATTTCCTGCTTCTTCCCAGACGAGAAAAGATTAACACGGAAGAAGGACACACACAGAGGAACACACATGGCTATATTGCCATGAATTCACGCTGAACACATTTTTTCCATGAATTATAGTTTTTATTCTTCATATTTTTACCTACACTGAACTGAACTGTCATACCTTTTACATTGTATTGTTGATGCCAAGTGTGTTTGAATAAAATCACACTTTGTTTTTAAAGTCAGTCTGGCTATCAATGCTACTCAAATTGAAACGCCTAAAGAGATTAGAATATAAGAGATATTCTATATTTTACACCCACTTTGGTAGCCTCCAAGGAAAAAGTCTGAGGTTGCAGAGAGAAATATAATTCACATGCGTAGCGAAACACCCTGAACTTGCCTCTGTCCCCTGAGAACTTTTCGGGTGTAGGGACCCGGGGTTCGGGTGGCAACATCACTACTGTGGGACCTGGAGTAGGTTCTGCTGGTACCGAGGAAGAAGAAGCTGTCGTCACAGGGGGGACCTTTGATCAGTTCATCCGGAGAGGATCCAAACAACCTTTCTCCTGTAAAGGGAAGATCAGTCAAGGCCTTCTTGGAAGCCTGGTCCGCTGACCAGTTTTTTAGCCACACCATGTGTGTAATGGCAATCCCCACTGCAGACACCCTGGCCACTAGGGGAGCCCCATCCAAGGACGCATCACATATGAGCACAAGGGCTTGAGCCATCTGGTCCAGGAGTTCAATCAGTGCCGGGGGGAGCTGTTCAGATTCTAAGTTTCCCTTAAATAACTTCACCCATTCAGTGACTGTCTGTAAAGCCAGAACGTTCACAAAGATTGGTTTTAATATAAAACCCGCCAAAACGTGTAGATGGCGGGACAGAGACTCCACCAATCTATCTACGGTGTCTGTAAATGCTGGGGATTCCTCCACTGGAACCACAGTAGGCTTATTAAATCTGGAATCTGGGTGATCCACCTTTGGTAGCATGGTCCATTGAGTGGAAACCGCCTCTGCAAACGAAGTTTAAAGCGATTGGGCACCACTAGCATGTGCTTAATGTGCCGACATTGTTCATTAAAAATATTGTCAAAAAGCTCCGGACAAGGAAACACCTTGCCTGACTTCTGGGCTTTGCGGGAGCCGAAAGACACCTGCGTACCTGACGCTGTAGATTCATCTGGCATTTTTAAAGTTTCATGCACGAAAACTTTGCGTGCTTCCACCAATGCGTGTTCCCGCGCGGCAGCTGAACAAGACAGGTCCTTTTCACCATCCAAATGCGAGGACACCGATCCATTCGGATAGGGAGCGTCCGTGGCCATATCTGCCTCAGAATCTGAGGACACCACTGATGGAGGTGAAGGCAGCGGACGCTTGCGGCTATCAATTCTCTTGAACACAAAATCTACCTTTTGACACCAGGCTTTCCAAGACTGCTGTAAAACCAGACAGAGACTGCGACCCAGAGGGTCCTGCAGCCGCACTTAGGGGGTCTGTAGGTGAAACATTGTCCTGGAACTCCATTTTACACTGAATTAAAATAATGCAGTGTCGCTTTAAAAAGATTGCAAAATCGCGATCCCACCGCTGCACTAGCGGTATCACAAATCCCAATCCAGTACAATCTGATAGCAGAGTGAGTAAGGAAAACCCACAAGGGACCCCAAAAACATTACCCAACCGCTCAGGAGGCTTGCTGGAACGTTCTGTGAAACAAAAAGTAAAAACGATCTGACACAGGAAATAGAATAGAAAAAAATGCCTGGGTCATTGCTAGATCAAATGTTTCATGCCTGCTGCCTGTCCAGCAATCTGTACTACAAGAAAATGACCACCCCATGCATTCCTATGGGGAACTAACAGAAAATGGCTGCCCATACATTCTTAATGGAAATTGAATGCGCAAGAATCGATAGTAAAATAGCGGCCCACACGGTGCTCCATTCGGTCCCAGACAAGTGGCATCAGAAGGTCTTTAACCAAAGACCCCACCAGGACAGTCACCCCCCCCCCCCCCGCAGAAACGCTGAAGCGGCCATAATATTACCGCCCCCCAAGGTAGGATCCCACTGGGGAGGGGGAAACTGGTGGGGGGGGGAACTGGGGGGGGCTGGTATGTCCGAGAGGCCAGGGGAACTGAGGGATCCCAAGGGTCCAACCATTCCCAGGAGGGGGCTCACGTCTGCCCCAAGACAGCCAGAGGATTGGGGGAGACAGCATTACTCACCATACAAAGGTACCAGGTGGGTGCCACTCCGAACAGACAACCCCCCACTTGGGGTGGGGGTGCTGTCAGACAGAGGGTACGCTGCGACTTAGGGCATTCCAGGTCGTCACGTTCAAGCAAGATGCTCCACTCACAGGATCATCCCCATCTATCGAGGCTCTGTTGTGGCGAGGACTAGTGCTGGACTATAACCTGCTCATGCTCGCTGGCGAGGCTGGGAGACCTTAAGGATCTAGATTATCCAGTCTGAAACCCAGCTGGCTGTTGCTTGTAGTTCTCCAGGAACTCTAAACTAGTAAATAAAAATTACATATAACAAACATTTCCCTTTTAAATAGCTAAGACCGAAGTCCCAGCAGGGAACTAGGTCCTACTCCTAAACTAGGCAGAAACAAACTAAGTGCTATAGCAGAGTGTGGGGGGTTATGCCTACAGGGACAGCCCCATGGGCGTGGTAAAGCTTTTTCCTGCTTAAAGTCCTATTCCTGATGTTAGGAGCATAACCCTATGGTTTAAGAAGATATGGAGCTGCGTCTGTCAATGAACGATAGAGAAATATAATGTATAGCAACAATGATAAAATCGAAATAGGATTATGAAAAAACAGCAACAGATAGCCAATACAAGTGCCTTTACCTCATGTTTCACAGCCTCAGCATGTCCGCCATCAATGAAAAAACAAATGCAGATTTCTCTGTTATATAGTCTAAATTTGGCGTCAAAATGTGTGACATCATCACCCTGTGTGGTGATATACCATATCTAAGATCAAGGGTGAATATCAATCCAATGAAGCACCACCCACACAGGCCCACCATCAACTCTGTATAAATAATATTGCTGCGCTAAGTGAGTAAACATCAAAAATAATCGCTTAGTGAGATATGATAAATAATGTGACCATAAACTCAAATAATGAGATAAAATAAATGTTGAGTCAAAAATACAGTGATATTGAAAGTCCCAATAATACAGTACAAGTAAAATAGCACAATTCTACTGCGATATATAAGTCCCAATCCACAGTGCAACTAAAGTGACACAATGGTAAATAAATGAATCTTCATCTGTGATTAAAGTGATGCATGCTTCACTCCAAGTGATCCACGTGACAATGGTAAGATTAGCAGCTCACCTCAAGGGAAGACTCATGAGAGTCTAAATGCACAAAGGATAATATCACAGTCGCCTGGTAAGCCCTCCTGCCCCCGCCTCCAATCAATTCAAGTTGTATATGGCAACAATGAGGGGAGGAGCCTGCACGTCATTACGCTGATCCCGGAGGTACCAGGAAGTGTCTGGATGCCGAGATAGCTTGCACTGCTTAAGTGCCATACAATGTAAGTGTATTTTCAGCAAATGTAATAAATGGCCCCTTATTAAGACAGAGAGCACTAGATCTCCTTTTTATTTCCTCATTGTTGCCATATACAACTTGAATTGATTGGAGGCGATTATTTTTGATGTTTACTCACTTAGCGCAGCAATATTATTTATACATTATTTTAGGTGTTTTGTGTTTGGCAGAGTTGTATAAAGTACTCGAAACCCATACTTGAGTAAAAGTACAAGTGCTCGATCAAAAAGTGACTTGAGTAGAAGTGGAAAAGCTCGATCAAAAAGTGACTTGAGTAGAAGTACTAAAGTATTCAACATTTTTTGTACTTAAGTATTGCAAGTAGTTTTTTTAAAAATTTTGCTACTCAAGTACTGAAAGTAAAAGTACCAGTAGTTTTGAAAAAAAAAATGCTACTCAAGTACTGAAAGTAAAAGTACAAGTACTGTATTATGTAGTTATTAAAGAAAGAAGTCAAAAGTTTGAACATCATATTGTTTTTTATTATTTCAAATGCAGCTTTTATTTATGCATACAGTAGCATTTATTTTCGTATGCGCTGATAATACACGTTTTGAGCTTCATGAAACCTGTCATCTACTGTTCTGGCAGTGGTAATTTTTATAATAGTAACCAGTAACTATGCAGCACAAAAAAAAATATCGGAGTAGAAGTATTGAAATCATCGAAAAAATGTAGTGAAGTAAAAGTGGAAGTAGGAGAAAAAAATTCTACTCTAGGAAAGTACAGATACTGCCTTTCGGTACTTAAGTACAGTAGTGAAGTAGTTCTACTTAGTTACTATACATCTCTGGTGTTTGGCACTGATTGCTTGCTGCTTTGTGTTTATCACTTGTATTATTTAGATAGGGATTGCGCTGACTATCTTTATTCTTTACTGCCACCATCAACTCTGCCCCCCCGCAGAGGGCATGCACGAATGCACACAAACTCCGCCAGTGGCGAGAGACACCAGATCCCGCCTGCCCAATCAAAACCTGCGCTGGGACCTCCAATGGCCACTGCTGGCTTGTGCCCGGAGTGGTATATACCGCACACGCGCAGTAGAGCCAGCGCTCAATCCCAAATAAACAGCATAACAACTCCACCAATACAAAGGAGGACGCATACACAGTAGAGCAGGCGCTCGATCCCAAATAAACAGAATAACAACTCCACCAAAAAATTACCTCCATAGGGGGGGTGCAGGCCTAATGTGGATGCATATAATCTTCTACAGTGCCAAAAAGACAGGTATCAGTGACAGCCACTAAATTGGGTAACAAAAATACCTAATAACATAGGAAGGGTTCCCATGTTTCCACCACTGCAACTCCACACCCTTGGAAAATTGGGAAACATGCGTAAACTCCCCAATACCCAGATTACTACCATACAGGGAAGCCCCTACCAAGATATGATACCATAAATATGTAAAGATATGTTCATGTTAACAGCAACAAACTTGCAGGTAATATGCAGCACAACATATAGTGATCTTAACGGCTTATATTACAGAATATAAAATAAGAAAAAATCCCTAATTCAATCCATATCTCCATCTTCAACATAGCCCCTTTTTTATGTATATTCAACGTAAAAAGATGGAAAACATGTACATTAGGGACATACCCAGCTACAATTTAGTATCCTATATGAAAGGTTTAAAACTAAAAGTGTCATTTAAGCCTTGCAGAGAGGTAGCATTCAGATTGAATATTCATCTTGCCTCACACTGTAGCAATTCCCTATCGAAATTTCCTCCCGTGGGATCCCCAAGGACTTTCTCCAAAACAGTAAATTCGACCATAGAGGTGTCATGATTGTGGTTTAGGGCCACATGCCTTCCTATTGGTGTATATAAGAGATTTTACTAATATAATAGGTGTGGTCAAATATTCTTCTTTAAAAATTTCTAATTGTCTTGCCAACATAGAACATACCACATCTGCAGAACACAATGTAAATGACCCCAGATGTCTGGCAGTCCACGTGATGTTCTATCATATATGTGCGACCATTTGGGAAGACGGGATAGTATGGCCTTCCAAAAACCATTCACAATATTTACAGGCGGCACATTTATACATGCCCTTCCTCTTATCCTCTAATGGAAATGACTATGGACCAGCCGGTCCCTAGGTTATCGTCCCTTCCTATAGGTCAATTGTGGATATTCCTTAATATATTTTTTGCAATATTGGGTCCAGTGGTGGCTGGGGCATGATAACATTGGCCGGCCTGCAGGCAAATCCACCACCAATGCCACAATGTCCCCGGCGTTGTTTGCGTTGACCATGGGACCCCTGGTGGACATAATTAGGAGGTCACCTAGAGTGAAGGGGATACAAGTAGGCTCCATAGTTGAAAAACTTGCGCTTTACCCCGATTACATAATACTGTTTTTGGATGATCCTCAGGGCCGGTTTTAGACAAAGTGTGGCCCTGGGCAAACCTAAAAGTGGGGCCCCAAATATTTTTATATTATTCTACCAAAAATATAGGCGCCATATATGGTGATATGCTGCGCGGCACCCAATTGCACCAACCGGCAAGGGAAAGGGAAGAGAGGGGCTGTGTCCTTCCACAGGTACGCTAGGAATCTGTAAGATCGGTGCTATGGGCTCCTGACAGTGACGTGGCCCCTTTGTAAAATCTTTAGACACAAGGAACAAAAGTGCAATAATTTATAAACAAGTGCAATATAAATAATTCACAAACCAAGACCAGTGCATTACAAAAATCATACATAGACAAAACCAGAGCATTACAATAGTAAATTGCCAGGTCTAGGTAGGGTAGGGTTGCTACCTCACCCCTTTAATCCAGGACACATACGAATTACCAGTGGCGGCTGGTGCTCAAATTTTTTTTGGGGGGGGGGGGGCGCAAACAGAAAAATGTAATAGGCATTGCTTTGCGGCAAAAAACGCTGTAAAAAATTGCGTGACTTAACAAACAATCATTAGGTTGGTTCAAGATTGACCAGCGTGTCCCCATTCACTGCACAGTGACCAGCATGTCCCCCATCAATGCACAGTGTCCACAATGCACAGTGACCAGCATGTCCCCCATCAATGCACAGTGACCAGCATGTCCCCCATCAATGCACAGTGACCAGCATGTCCCCATTCAATGCACAGTGTCCAGCATGTCCCCCATCAATGCACAGTGACCAGCATGTCCCCCATCAATGCACAGTGTCTAGCATGTCCCCCATCAATGCACAGTGTCCAGCATGTCCCCCATCAATGCACAGTGACCAGCATGTCCCCATTCAATGCACAGTGACCAGCATGTCCCCATTCAATGCACAGTGACCAGCATGTCCCCATTCAATGCACAGTGACCAGCATGTCCCCATTCAATGCACAGTGTCCAGCATGTCCCCCATCAATGCACAGTGACCAGCATGTCCCCCATCAATGCACAGTGTCTAGCATGTCCCCCATCAATGCACAGTGTCCAGCATGTCCCCCATCAATGCACAGTGACCAGCATGTCCCCATTCAATGCACAGTGACCAGCATGTCCCCATTCAATGCACAGTGACCAGCATGTCCCCATTCAATGCACAGTGACCAGCATGTCCCCATTCAATGCACAGTGACCAGCATGTCCCCATTCAATGCACAGTGTCCAGCATGTCCCCCATCAATGCACAGTGACCAGCATGTCCCCCATCAATGCACAGTGTCTAGCATGTCCCCCATCAATGCACAGTGTCCAGCATGTCCCCCATCAATGCACAGTGACCAGCATGTCCCCATTCAATGCACAGTGACCAGCATGTCCCCATTCAATGCACAGTGACCAGCATGTCCCCATTCAATGCACAGTGACCAGCATGTCCCCATTCAATGCACAGTGACCAGCATGTCCCCATTCAATGCACAGTGTCCAGCATGTCCCCCATCAGTGCACAGTGACCAGCATGTCCCCCATCAATGCACAGTGTCCAGCATGTCCTCCATCAATGCACAGTGTCCAGCATGTCCCGCATCAATGCACAGTGTCCAGCATGTCCCGCATCAATGCACAGTGACCAGCATGTCCCCATTCAATGCACAGTGACCAGCATGTCCCCATTCAATGCACAGTGACCAGCATGTCCCCATTCAATGCACAGTGACCAGCATGTCCCCATTCAATGCACAGTGTCCAGCATGTCCCCCATCAATGCACAGTGACCAGCATGTCCCCCATCAATGCACAGTGTCCAGCATGTCCTCCATCAATGCACAGTGTCCAGCATGTCCCGCATCAATGCACAGTGTCCAGCATGTCCCGCATCAATGCACAGTGACCAGCATGTCCCCATTCAATGCACAGTGACCAGCATGTCCCCATTCAATGCACAGTGACCAGCATGTCCCCATTCAATGCACAGTGTCCAGCATGTCCCCCATCAATGCACAGTGACTAGCATGTCCCCCATCAATGCACAGTGTCCAGCATGTCCCCCATCAATGCACAGTGTCCAGCATGTCCCCCATCAATGCACAGTGTCCAGCATGTCCCGCATCAATGCACAGTGTCCAGCATGTCCCGCATCAATGCACAGTGTCCAGCATGTCCCCCACCAATGCACAGTGACCAGCATGTCCCCATTCAATGCACAGTGACCAGCATGTCCCCATTCAATGCACAGTGACCAGCATGTCCCCCACCAATGCACAGTGACCAGCATGTCCCCCACCAATGCACAGTGACCAGCATGTCCCCATTCAATGCACAGTGTCCAGCATGTCCCCATTCAATGCACAGTGTCCAGCATGTCCCCATTCAATGCACAGTGTCCAGCATGTCTCCCATCAATGCACAGTGTCCAGCATGTTCCCCATCAATGCACAGTGTCCAGCATGTCCCCCATCAATGCACAGTGTCCAGCATGTCCCCCACCAATGCACAGTGACCAGCATGTCCCCATTCAATGCACAGTGACCAGCATGTCCCCATCAATGCACAGTGTCCAGCATGTCCCCCATCAATGCACAGTGTCCAGCATGTCCCCCATCAATGCACAGTGTCCAGCATGTGCCCCATCAATGCACAGTGTCCAGCATGTCCCCCATCAATGCACAGTGTCCAGCATGTCCCCCATCAATGCACAGTGTCCAGCATGTCCCCATTCAATGCACAGTGTCCAGCATGTCTCCAAACAATGCACAGTGTCCAGCATGTCCCCCATCAATGCACAGTGTCCAGCATGTCCCCCATCAATGCACAGTGTCCAGCATGTCCCCCATCAATGCACAGTGTCCAGCATGTTCCCCATCAATGCACAGTGTCCAGCATGTCCCCCATCAATGCACAGTGTCCAGCATGTCCCCATTCAATGCACAGTGACCAGCATGTCCCCCACCAATGCACAGTGACCAGCATGTCCCCATTCAATGCACAGTGACCAGCATGTCCCCATCAATGCACAGTGACCAGCATGTCCCCCATCAATGCACAGTGACCTGACCAGCATGTCCCCATCAATGCACAGTGACCAGCATGTCCCCCATCAATGCACAGTGACCTGACCAGCATGTCCCCTATCAATGCACAGTGACCTGACCAGCATGTCCCCATCAATGCACAGTGACCAGCATGTCCCCCATCAATGCACAGTGACCTGACCAGCATGTCCCCCATCAATGCACAGTGACCTGACCAGCATGTCCCCATTCAATGCACAGTGACCTGACAAGCATGTCCCCCATCAATGCACAGTGACCTGACCAGCATGTCCCCCATCAATGCACAGTGACCTGACCAGCATGTCCCTCATCAATGCGCAGTGACCTGACCAGCATGTCCCCATTCAATGCACAGTGACCTGACCAGCATGCCCCCATCAATGCACAGTGACCTAACCATTATGTCCCCCATCAATGCAGTGTCCAGCATGTCCCCATCAATGCGTGACCCCCCCCCCCAGAGGACTTCACTTACCTCTGGTGCCACTGCCGTCACCGTGTCTGGCGTGCTGCTCGGGACTCGGTCGGACGTCTTCTCCCTCCGAGTCCTCGTCTCGACCTGCATGCGCGCTGCCCGTCACCGTCCCGACTCCCTGGCGACCATGCTGCTCGGGAGTCGACTTCTTCCTCCTCCATGGCGCTGCGACTCGGTCGGCGCCGCCCGCTGCCTCTTCTCTGACGGCGTACGGGAAGGTGTGGTGAATTTGGTGGGGGGATCACATATTAGGGTGGGGGTGTCAGTGGTGAATTGTGTGGTTTTGGGGGGGGCTACACCGCCACTGTATCATATCCCCCCCCGCACACAATTCACCACTGATCTCCTCACCAAATTCACCACTACTGTGTCATTCCCTCCGAATGACACAGCAGTGGTGAATTTGGTGAGATTACATATTGGTGGGGGTGTCAGTGGTAAATTGTGTGGTGGTGGGGGGGGGGAATGACACAGCGGTGGTGAATTTTGTGGGGAAATCACATATTGGTAGGGGGTTTGTGCCACAGACAGACCCCCTACCAATATGTGATTTCCCCACAAAATTCACCACGGCTGTGTCATTCCCACCCCTACACCACCACTGACACCCCCACCAATATGTGATCATGTCCCCCAAATTCCCCACTGCTGTGTCATACCCCCCACACCACCACCAATATGTGATGTCCCCCAAGTTCACCACTGCTGTGTGTGTCATTGTCCCCCCATCACACAATTCACCACTGACAAACCCACCAATATGTGCTCTCCCCCAAGTTCACCACTGGCACTATGGTGAATTTAGGGGAGATCACATGTTGGTGGGGGTGTCAGTGGATGTGGTAGTTAGCTGGGCTTGCTTATTATCTACTCACTGACCTCTGTCACCACTTATGAGGACACCATAGAAAGGCAGCGCCGCCGGGCCCCTCCTACCACAGATGCAGCGCTGGCCACCGGGCTCCTCCTCCCACTTCCATAGCACGGCCGCCGGGTCCCTCCCCTCCTCCCACTTCAATGCCATTGGCCGCCGGGTCCCTTCCCTTCTCCCACTTCAGTAGTGACAGCCGCCGGGCCCCTCCCCTCCTCACACTTCAATATAGAACTGGCCGCCGGGCCCCGCCCCCTAATTCTATAGCGGCGGACGCAGGGCCCCTCCACTCCTCCGACTTAGCGCTGGTCACCGAGCGGCAGTTCCCGGCGATAGCCCGATGTTGTCTCACTCTGAGACAACTTCGGGTGAATTAGTGCTGTACTGGGCGGCGGGTTCCCTTCCCGTCCGAAGTGCCCGACCGATTCAGTCCGCCCCTGGAGCCCGCTGGCCGCTGCTGACAGTGGCCCGGAGCCCCTGGACATTCGGGGGCCCTGGGCAGTTTCCCAGTTTGCCCCCCCCTAACGCCGGCCCTGATGATCCTGAACTATCATTGAAGGAAATCCTTGACATTTTGGAGTGGTTTGCAGTCCTCTCGGGCCTGCGCACAAACTGGGATAAATCCCTGGTCCTCCTGATCAACGCTGGAGCGGCGGCTCTGTGGGATCCCACTTCCCCACTAAAGCTCACCAACACCATTAAATACTTAGGACTAGAGTTGAGCGAACACCTGAAAGTCCTGGTTCGGCGGGTTCGGCCGAAATTGAAATAATAGTCCGGGTTCGTTAACCGGACTTACCCCAAACTTTGCCCCGATCCCGAACCCCATTGAAGTCAATAAAGACCCGAACTTTTGAGCAGTAAAATGGCTCTAAAACAAACATGGAAAGGGCTAGAGGGATGCAAATGGCAGCAACATCATCTTAAGAGCATGGCAAGTGCTCTGCAAACAAATGTGGATAGGGAAATAACTTAAAATAACATAAAAAACAGAAAAATTTAAAATAATCATCTTTGTAGGAGGAGGAGGATGAGGCCCATATGGAGTAGGAGGTTGAGGTGGCGGTGGATGTGGCGGTGTATGTGGAAGCGGCGGTGGAGGAGGACGAGGTAGCCAACACTGGTTTTTGTTTTTCATTTTATTTATTTTTAAATTAGGGTACACCCCAGAAAGAGTGAGAAAGATCAAAAATACAACAATGGCTCGGTAAGGCCGGTATACATGTCTATTCTGCACAAGGTACGGACAAGTTCTGTGGGATCCATGCCTGGTTCATTTTAATGAACGTGAGCTTGTCCACATTGGCTCTGGACAGGCGGCTGCGCTTAACTGTGACAATGCCCCCAGCTGTGCTAAATACACATTCAGATAATACACTGGCCGCAGGGCGGGCCAGCACCTCCAAGGTGTAAAGGGCAAGCTCAGGCCATGTGCCCAATTTGGAGAACCAGAAGTTGAAGGGGGCAGACCCATCATTCAGTACGTCTAGGCATGTGCACACATACTGCTTATCACGTACCTGATCAGAGGCCGAGGTGCTGAGAGGGCTTCCCTTGTGGCTAAGTGCAAGGCACCCCTAGAGGTGGAGACAGGGAATGCTGTGCCCAAAGGAACAGGGGTCGCCAGCTGCGGCAAGCTCCGGTGAAGAGGTGACTGCGGTGGTTGTAGACACGTAGTGCGTGCTGAAATGCAGAATGGCTTGAAGGTGACTGGAGAAGGTAGCCAGGCGTGCGACAAGAGCGAGGTCAAGATCAAGCCAAGGGGTCAAACACAGTTCATCAAGCAGTAGAGGAGTCCGTAGGAGCAAGCCGGGGGTCATACACGGGAACAGCAGACTGAAGCAGAGTGGGTAAACAAGCCGATGGTCGGAGCCAGGAGGAGAGACAAGACAGGTGAGACAAGCCGGGTTGGTAACAGGTAATCCAAGTAAACAGGAACAGGAACTCAGGAAACAGGAAACAGGAAGCTGAAGATCATCCAGCAACTAATGGCTGGAGCAGGCTGGTTTAAATAGGCCACTGGGCGTCGCTGCATTAGTGTGGGCGGAAGATCCAGCTCTCTTGTGGGAAGTTCCCTGACAGTGCCCCCCCCCCCCCAAAGGGCAGCCTCCGGATGCCCAATTGGGCCTGCTTCTCAGGATGCTTGTTGAAAAATTCTCTAAGAAGTTTGGGGGCATGAACGTTATTTGCAGGCTCCCATGAACTTTCCTCAGGTGAATACCCTTTCCACTTAATCAGGTATTGGACCTGTCTTCCCCTCTTTCGGCAGTCTAGGATGGCCTCTACCTCATACTCAAATTCCTCACCCACCGAGATGGGAGGTGGAAGTGGATCACCCCTTCCTGAGAAAGGGCCAGAAGAGGCAGACTTGAGCAAGGAGATATGAAAAACAGGATGGATCCTGTAGGAATCCGGTAAGGAAAGTTCGAAGGCTACAGGGTTGATTTCCTTCTTGATTTTGAAAGGGCCAATGTACCTTGGACCCAACTTCCGTGATGGGCAGGGTAGTTTGAGGTTTGCCGTGGAGAGCCACACTTCATCCCCCACTTTCAAGGCTGGATTCTCCTTTCTCTTCTTGTCATATGACCTCTTATAATCTTCCTGCGCTTTACGCATGGTTGTCTGGAGGGTTAGGTAGTTCTCTTGGATAAAGGTTAATCTATCCTGAACCGCGGGTACCGTTGCTTCTGGTACAGAGTTGGGTAAAAAAGAGGGGTGAAAGCCGTAATTGGCCCAGAATGGGGATTGGTTGGTGGTAGCATGAATAGAGTTATTGTAAGCAAACTCTGCGCAGGGGAGTAAGGCCACCCAATTATCCTGTGAGAAGGAAGAAAAACAACGAAGGTATTGTTCCAACGTTTGATTTGTTCTCTCCGTTTGGCCATTGCTCTGGGGGTGATAGGCAGAAGATAGGCAAATCTTGATATCCAAAGCCTTGCAGAGGGCCCTCCAGAATCGAGAGGTGAATTGTACCCCCCTGTCCGAGACAATACTGTTTGGTACGCCATGTAGCCTTACAATCTCCTTGATGAAGATATGTGCTGTGTCCATGGCTGAGGGAGTGCCCACCATAGGCAGGAAGTGTGCCATCTTTGATAAGCGGTCTACTACTACCAGGATAGTGGAAAAACCTTCAGAAGGGGGCAGTTCTACAATAAAGTCCATAGACAACATCCTCCAAGGCTGGTCCGGAACAGGCAGAGTGTCAGAGAAACAGCCATGCTGCAACTGGTGACTCTGCCAGTACTTCCCATGGCCGCAATGGACTCAGGCCATAGACTAATTCACTGGCCTATAAAAGGGCTCTGCTCAGCCCATCAGATTGCTGGATTGTCTTCAGCTCTTCCTGTTTCCTGTGCATTGCTACTTCCTGGATTCCAGTTTGACCCGGCTTGTTCCTGACCTGTCTGCTCTCTCTCCTGGCTTTGACCCTCGGCTTCGTCTGACCATCCCTGCTCCAGTTTGGCTCTCCTGTTATCTGATCTCGGCTTGGCTCACGGACTTGCTTCCTGTCTACCTGCCCTCCAGTACCTGATCTTGGCTTCCCCACGGACTTGTCTGCTTCTGGCTTTCCTAACATACCTTTGGCTTGCACCTGTTGCAGCTTCCTGTGTTTGACCCCCGGCTGGTCTTACACCTACTGCCTGGTTGTTCCTGGTTCCTCCTTGGACTGTCCAGTGTATTCCTGCCCAGCACTCTGCTAGAGACCGCCTGTTCACCATCAGGACCCTGCTGGCAACCAGTGCTTCTGTGGGCGCTACACCCTCTGTCTCAACCCCAGGGGTGTGTCGCCCTCTCTGCATCTCGGCCTCTGATCAGGTACGTGACACAGAGGTCTTAGCAAGCCCCAAGTCTGCGTGAGACTTCCTTTACTTCGGGTACAGGTCATACAAGAACTTACATAGTCTTTGCAGTCCTGTCTAAGGTTGGTCACTGCTTGGGTGAGGGCTGCGACTTGCTGGCACAGAGCCTCGAGCTGGGAAGCACCTCTGTTGGCCTCTGACATATTCTGGCTGGATGATACTATCACGTACCTGATCAGAGGCCGAGGTGCTGAAAGGGCTTCCCTTGTGGCTAAGTGCAAGGCACCCCTGGAGGTGGAGACAGGGAATGCTGTGCCCAAAGGAACAGGGGTCGCCAGCTGCGGCAAGCTCCGGTGAAGAGGTGACTGCGGTGGTTGTAGACACGTAGTGCGTGCTGAAATGCAGGATGCATTGAAGGTGACTGGAGAAGGTAGCCAGGCGTGCGACAAGAGCGAGGTCAAGATTAAGCCAAGGGGTCAAACACAGTTCATCAAGCAGTAGAGGAGTCCGTAGGAGCAAGCCGGGGGTCATACACGGGAACAGCAGACTGAAGCAGAGTGGGTAAACAAGCCGATGGTCGGAGCCAGGAGGAGAGACAAGACAGGTGAGACAAGCCGGGTTGGTAACAGGTAATCCAAGTAAACAGGAACAGGAACTCAGGAAACAGGAAGCTGAAGATCATCCAGCAACTAATGGCTGGAGCAGGCTGGTTTAAATAGGCCACTGGGCGTCGCTGCATTAGTGTGGGCGGAAGATCCAGCTCTCTTGTGGGAAGTTCCCTGACACTGCTCCACCATGTTAGTGCTGGGTCGTGGTGCTGGTGGAGCTCCTGTTGCAAGGAGAGGACGTGGTCGATCTGTGCTATCTACACGCACAAGTGAAACACCTTTCTCAGCTGCGAGTAGGCACAGTCTTCTGCTGAAAGGTCAGAGTTGGCACCTGCAGCTGATGTCCATCAATCTTTCACCTCACCCCCTTGCAAATCAGCAATCAGCCCCAAGTCATGCAGCAGTCTCTTCTTTTTGATGACTCTGTTAGCATGGTTTCCCAGGGCCATCCACCTAGCCCTGCCCCAGAAGTGGAAGAGATTGAGTGCACCGATGCCCAACCACTTATGTCTCAAGATGAGTACATGGGAGGACCATCACAGCACGTCTCGGATGATGACGAAACACAGGTGCCAACTGCTGCGGAATTCTGAATTGTGGAGACTGACAAGGGTTGCAGGGGCGAAGACTGCATGGAAGAATATGTGGAGAACAATGAGGTCCTCGACCCCACATGGAATGAACGTCATGCAGGTGACCTGAGTAGTTTGGAGGAAGAAGCGGTGATCGCACAGAGCCACCAGCACAGCAGAAGAGGGAGCAGGGTGCAAAAGCGGAGTGGCCGTGCCCTAGACACTACGCCTGCTACTGCCCAACGCAGCAAGGGACCGAGCACACCAAAGGCAGCTCAAAGGAGTTCCCTAGAGTGGCAGTTTTTCAGACAATGTGATGATGACAGGACACGAGTGGTTTGCATGCTTAAACCTTCTCAACCTGAGCACAACCTGCAAGACCAGGCATCTAAGTGCAAAGCACGAGCTGCAGTGGAGTAGGCACCTCAAAAACCAAGAAAGGTCTCTGGCTCCTCCTGCTTCCTCTTCTGCTGAAGTCTCGGCCTCTTCATCCACCTCTGTAGTGAGACTGGCACCTGCCACCCTGCAAACAGAGGATCTGCCAGCAACACCACCACGTGGGTCACCAACAACTAATTCCACAATGTCCCATGGAAGCGTTCAGCTTTCTATCTCCCAAACACTGTAGCGGAAGAGGAAGTACCCGCCTACTCACCCGCGATCCCTGGCCTTGAATTCGTGGCCTTTGAAATGCTGTCATTCCGTCTGGTGGAGACGCAGAGTTTTAAAAGCCTTATGGCGGTGGCTGTCCAACAGTACGCCGTGCCCAGCTGCCACTACTTTTCCAGGCAAGCCATCCCTTCCCTGCACAACCAAGTGGGTGACAAAATCAGGTGTGCACTGCGCAACGCCATCTGTGGCAAGGTCCACCTAACTACGGATACGTGGACCAGTAAGTACGGTCAGGGACGTTATATCTCCCTAACAGCACACTGGGTAAATGCAGTGGGGGCTGGGCCTGAGGCGGATAGCAGTTTGGCGCATGTCCTTCCACCACCGAGGATTGCAGTGCGCTTCAGTTTGCCTCCTGTTCCTAACTCCTCCTACTCCGCTTCCTCATCCTCTACTGCCTTCTCATCCAGTCAGCGTAACATCTTCACCACCAACTTCAGCACAGCCAGGAGTAAACGACAGCAGGCAGTTTTAAAACTTGCCTGTTTGGGGGAAAAAAACACACAGCATGCAGGAGTTGTGGAGGGGCATTCAGCAGACCGATGAGTAGTTGGTGCCAGTGAGCCTTAAGCCCGGCCTGGTGGTGTGCGATAACGGGCGAAATTTCGTAGCAGCTCTGGGCCTAGCCGGTTTGACACACATCCCTAGCCTGGCGAATGTGCTGAATTTGGTGGTGCAGAGGTTCCTTAGAAATTACCCCGATATGTCAGAGTTGCTGCAGAAAGTGCGGGCCGTCTGTGCGCACTTTCGGTGTTCTCACCCTGCTGCTGCTCGCCTGTCAGCGCTGCAGCGTAACTTTGGCCTTCCCGCTCACCGCCTCATATGTGATGTGCCCACAAGATGGAACTCCACCTTGCACATGCTGGCCAGTAGAGATGGCCTTGCGGTTCGCGGCAAATTTTGCTTGTTCGCTACCCGCCAAATTTGCGAACACATGGTGTTGTTCGCAGCGGCCATATTAGTTTACATTGGGGAGAACTTTGACCCATGACAGAGCCATCAGGTGGAACGGGACAGCCAATTAAAACATTTCAGCACATGGACATGCCCCCTACCCTATAAATAGACCTGAGCTGTCGGCCATTTCACATTCTGCTTTTTGCCAGCGTAGGGAGATGTCTGCTGTGTTCATGAAGGAGAGATTTCCAGACACAAATAGCTCTGTGAAGATCCACAAAAGTCCTTTTCAGGGCTGGTATTTTGGTATAGGTCTACTAGTATCTTTTCAGGTTAGGGGCAGGTATCCAGTCAGTGCTTTAGGGGCAGTTAGAGATCGGCAGCAGTCACACAAATCGCTCTGCTAATGTCCACAAAAGTCCTTTTCAGGGCTGTTTTTTTCGGTATAGGTCCAGTCTCTTTTCAGGTTAGGGGCAGGTATCCAGTCTGTGCTTTAGGGGCAGTTAGAGATCGGCAGCAGTCACACAAATCGCTCTGCTAATGTCCACAAAAGTCCTTTTCAGGGCTGTTTTTTTCGTTATAGGTCCAGTCTCTTTTCAGGTTAGGGGCAGGTATCCAGTGTGTGCTTTAGGGGCAGTTAGAGAGATCGGCTGCAGTCACACAAATCGCTCTGTTAATGTCCACAAAAGTCATTTATAGGGCTGCAATTTTTGGTATAGGTCCAGTCTCTTTTTAGGTTAGGGGCAGGTATCCAGTCTGTGCTTTAGGAGCAGTTAGAGATCGGCAGCAGTCACACAAATCGCTCTGTTAATGTCCACAAAAGTCATTTAAAGGGCTGCATATTTTTTGGTATTGTTGTGCAGTGCACTAAAAAGGGGGGGGGTGGGTAATCCACAGTATAATATACTTTGTAGAAAGCATATTATAGTGGATTAGTAGTATTATTGTGCACTGTGCCGCATTGTGACAGGTGTGGTGACTGAGCGTTGCTGCAGCAATACTACAAACAGTGACAAAAGCACTTATAATGTATTATAACTGGTGTGATAGACCAATGGCCGCCCCAATACCACATATTGAAGTGGGGTGTTATCTGAGTATACTTTTACAAGTGTATTTGTGTCCTGCAACAATATTACCTCTTTTGCTGAGTTAAGTCTGAAACACACAGTGCCAAACTCACTGGCCAATTTTTTGAACAACTGGTGTGATAGACCAGTGGCCCCTCAATACCACATATTGAAGTGGGGTGTTATTTAACAGTATAATTTTCTAAGAGTGTATTTTAGTCCTGCAAAAATGTGGCCTCTCTTGCTGTGTTAACTGTGCTACACACAGTGCCAAACTCACTGGCCAATTTTTTGAACTAGTAAGATAGACCAGTGGCCCCCCAATACCACATATTGAAGTGGGGTGTTATTTAACAGTATAATTTTCTAAGAGTGTATTTTAGTCCTGCAAAAATTTGGCCTCTTGCTGTGTAAACTGTGCTACACACAGGGCCCAATTCATTAAACCTCCAACCTAACTCTGCTTTGGCTTGTTTTTTTCTCGCCACATTCCAATTAATTAACTCCCGCAGTGGCGAACTGGACAGCGTGACAGCAACAGTGAATTCCGCTTTCAGCGGCGTTGATCTACGCTGAATGGCGATCGCGGCTTTTCAAATTCTCATACTTATGTGTATGTGAACGGAGCAGTCCAACACAGCACCGTGGTCTAGTGGGATTGTGCACATATCCTCTGATTCATGTTTCTCACTCAGCTGTAGGTTCTAGGCTGACCATCTTCACTTAACTTCTTTTGTGTAGATATATTTTTTTTAAAAACCTCTGACAGATTGGATCATTTGTATTGCTCCAAAATTTACATCACGTACATACACATAACATACACTGTGAAGCGCTTGCAAACTCACATTATGTTCAGCTATTTCATAATCTAATCTTTGTCCAGATTAGAACTCAGTGCAGAGCAAACCATTATGACCACTACACCACTTCAGGTCACAATTAAAAGCTCAACCTTTTTCAATGGTCTTCTTCCTAGATTCCCTACAATGTTCAGTACTTTAGCTATACTATGTAACTATATGTGCATTTTAGCCTTAAGACACTCCTTTCTTTTCACCAAACAGCTCTATTCTGCAGAATAGCTAAGTGCTTTGCAATTTAACTACAGTTAACAACGTCATGCAACGTCATAGTTTCAAATCCCAACAATCACTACACTTGGATCTCTTTTCCCTATCAAATTTTTTGGATTTTTGGTTGTATTTTTGTGGGGGGGGGGGGAGCCCTACATAAATATACATGAGTGTGGTCATATTTTTCTGGAGCTGCAATTGTTTACACATTTACCATGGTTGTTGAATTTGAGGAGCAACAAGCATATATGTGTCTGGTATTGGACACTTTGCCTCACACCTCAACACAACACTGTCCCATCCCTACCCTACATTCCAACCCCTCACATCACCAGTACAAGCAGCATGCAAAGTGCAAAGCCCCGGCATTGGCAGCTTAACTCTGTAGCCACCCACAAAAAACTAAAGACATGTTCCTTACAAAATTATTTATTTTTCATGTAATTACAGCATAAGGAAGGATGCAGCAAGGTCCTATTTTCAGTCTCCAGTCCCTGTGCCTTTACTGTGCCAGCCCACGATATTTGCTCCATGACTACATTAGGCAAAGATGTGGGATTTGGATATCTTGAGCAAGTTCATGCAGAGTCGAGAAGCAATTTTGCATCTCTACCGGCTCAAAGAGGACAGGCATGAGCAGGTTGCTGTTCAGTTTCCAAGCCACTTCTGAAGTTCCAGGGTGTTCATGTTGGTGATCGAGGCCAGTTCTGGGCTTGTGCCTCCCAAAATATCCACTGACCACAAATGAAGATGAGTGGAGTCCATGAAGGTGGGTTTCTACCAGCTACAACCGCAAGCAGTATCACTCTTGGAAAATGATATCAAAGGATAAGCCATTTCATCATGACAATCACATCTTACTGCACGCTTGCTTCATGTTTTACTTCATTTGTTTCTACATCACGACTGAAATTAAAATGACACATTTTCACACAACTTACACAAACCAGAAATCATTAATGCAAATCATTAATGCAAACATTTGAATACACACCTGTGACGCAAGACAGCCCATCACCACAGGCTTCTCAGGGTATGGACATATGTGCGGCCAGATAGGCCACTTGAGGTCACTTCCGGCCTGGAGGATGACTTCCTGTGGCACCCGCGCCTGTAATGGTCAGGACTTCCGGGTCCGGGTCCATTCGGGCGTCCTTCTATTGGACGGTAGCGCGGGGTACGGCGCTGTTCTGTCTTCTTACACGTTCATACAGTGTGTATTCCAACATTCAGCATAAACCATTCCTGTCTCCCAAATAAAAAGCCTGTTGTATGTAGTTTAACAGGTTTATTATGTGATGGCAAACAGGGTTGTAGAAATATGATAAAACTATAAGAATACAAAAGGACATGTATAAGTACAGAGTATAAGAACTGCATGCATCATACATTACATAACAGTGAAGCACATGGTACAATGACTGCCTATACATAGGACTGCATGGCTAGCTAACAGTCTAACATCTACACAGTTAACTTTTCTGAGTAGTAATACAAACAACTACACAGCTCTGCATACTAGATGCCCTAGTTACAGAGGTAAGTGACTCACCAGATATGCTGTTACACAGATGGTGGAGTTTTAGAAGAGATACATGAAGAAAACAGCTCTGATTCTGTGTCCAGGAGACTGAGGACTGCCCCTTCCACTTCCCAGAGTGCCTTGCAAGAACCCACAAAGAGTAGTACCACCCACAAGGCAGAATTATTACAAGAAAAACAAGATGTAGTACAACTTAACACCACTAGATGGTGCTATAACCTAGCTAATAGACTATTATTGACAGACTATGGCAAATGGTTATGAAACCCTGGCTGGACAGAACACTCCCCGCCTGGCGTCAACTGATGCCACTACTAGGTAGATTAGGTGAAAACAACAAAACAAGTTCTGCCACTGGCCTAAGGAATAACTTGCACTCGCCAAGCTTCCACACTTTGACTTCGGCTTTGCGTACGTTCCCATCTTTGCTTGGGAATGTGTTGGTGATGAGGATCTGTACTGAGCCTCTCAATTGGAAGACTGGCCATCTTCGGATTCTGGAACATGCCACGAAGTTTGCGACAGGTGACACAATTAAAGATGAGCTTGCTCACACACCTCTAAGCGCCAACTATCCATAGTCCGGCAGCTCGTAGATTCCCTTCGGTAAACAATCGGGCTTGATGTTTCACTTGAATGTGATGATGCCATACAAGCAAGGTCGTGACGTGATGATGTCCGGAAATTATTACAGGATGTTTCTCCCCAAATTTCACTTTGGCTTCTTGAAGACGGCCTCCTATTCTGAGCAGCCCATTTTTGTCAATGATGGGATCAAACTTCTTCAAAGCGCTCTCCTTGGAGACTGTTTGGCCTTTGTTGAGGCAGTCTCTCTCTTTAGCATAACATTCACCTTGTATAGTGTGAATTATTAAGTCTTTGGACCTTTCCATATTTGGAACAGTAAATGCGTGCTTACAGTGATGCCAACCTTTGCATGGCTTCTGGTTCACCGAAAATGTCGACTTGTATGATTGAGCTATATGAACAAGACAGGCTATAGCTTAAACAAGTGACATCCAGGTGGAGAACCTTTCGAAACGATGAGACTTGAGTTGGTGGTCTGAAGTCACCGTATGTAGGACCGTTACTTCAGGTCGGATTTCTTCATCCGCATCCGGGTCTACTAAGTCGAACAAGTCAGATTCGATGCTGCAAGACATAGAACGGTACAGGAATGCAGGACCCGTAAACCATGTTGTGTCTTTAAGATGGCTTGCTGCGACAGATCTAGTCGCATGGTCTGCAGGATTATGGTGTGTGGACACTTTGGGCCTGATTCATAGTACGGCGAATTGGCGTTTTGGCGGGTTTTTTGCGAACCGGCGAATTAGTACGTCTGAATTGGTATTCAGAACGGAGTACTGGATTATTGGAGTATTGGAGAACGGCGGGCGGACAATAACGCCTAGTGTGAGATTCATTAAGATGATACAAGGTCAGAGCGCGACTTAAAAACACGCCAGCTAAAAGCTCGACTAATGTTTTGCCAAATTTTCCCCTGTACCCCCAAAAATCCCAAATCACTGTGGAAGGTGTGGAAAACAATTTGGAGATGACTGGCTTTTAAAAAATGTCAAAAACTGACTTAGAAAGAGAGATATCTGCAAAAGTGTAGAAAGGTAAAAAAGCTCCTCCAGCCCCAAGCTGCGAACGCGCGAATGTGCGCATGCGCAACGCCAAATAGGCTCAAAAAATTCCGCCAGCGCGATTTTGGGCAATATTTTTTTTGAATACCGATTGAAAATCTGCTGTCTCGCCCATAGAAAATGGCAAAAACCGTCGGAATTGGAAAAACATGCACACTTCCAACAAGGGATCCCTTAGTAAACACCATCACATTCCATACACCTTTCCTGCTAACTCTGAAATAATAACAGTGAAATCTACAGTGTTTATATAGAACCTCCACATTATCTGAAAAATCCCACAAAATATTACATTGGGGAACGGGTCGTCAGATAGAACAAAAATAGATGTAAAACATATTTCAAAGAAAGATTATTAGCATTTCACAAATATAAAGGAAATGTCACAATTTTGCCAATATTCGATGTGTTTCAAAAGAATGTTTTTCTAAATATATTGCAAATACTACATTTTCTTCCATATGGGTATGGCCAAGTGTTAGCATTTGACTACACATTTAACTGAAGGTATATATATATATATCCCCATACTTGGCTAATTAGCCAAGTATGCCCAACAAACAAATATAGCTTTAGCTCACATTATTGCTACATATTGACTTTATGTGGCATCTTTTGTATTTTGTTCATGTCTTTAGATTAAAAGTTTGCTGATACACATGCCTTTTTCAAACATGAACAAAATTAATGATGTGAACATTTGGAGGTTTGGAGACCTCCAAGTGTTGCCCATACAGAGGGCTCCTTCTGGATTCGAACTTACAAACCTACAGCAGGAAGGCAGACTCCCTAATGATTGTGCTATTTCTCAGCGAGCGTTGGGTGTTTTCCTCATGCCGTCAAAATGCTCACATGGGAACAGGGGCCATTGAACTGAATAGGATTGGACTTTTTGGCTGTTTTGGGAGTTGATCCTTGAGCTGTACAAATCCCCCTCAAACGTCCCCAAATGGGCTACGTTCACATGTAGGTGTTGTGGTCTGTTTTTGGGGCTTTTTTAGGTGATTTCATATAAAAATGCCTGCCCAAAAAATGCATGTCAAAACGCCTGGGAAAACGCCAGCAAAAACGCCCATAAGAACGCCTGATATAATTGCCACGCCAAGATTAGGGATGTTTACTTCAGGGAGATCATGTCAAACAAATCTTATAGATTTTTTTGACTGGGTGACTAAAATAATAGACGGTGGAGGTGCAGTAGACATTGCATATCTAGATTTTAGTAAGGCTTTTGACACTGTCCCACATAGAAGACTTATCAATAAACTGCAGTCATTGAGCATGGACTCCCATATTGTTGAGTGGATTAGGCAGTGGCTGAGTGACAGACAACAGAGGGTTGTAGTCAATGGAGAACATTCAGAACAAGGTCATGTTACCAGTTTTACACTGTTTTGTTTAATATCTTCATAAGTGATATTGCAAAAGGCCTCGATGGTAAGGTTTGTCTTTTTGCTGATGACACAAAGATATGTAACAGGGTTGATGTTCCTGGAGGGAAACGCCAAATGGAAAAGGATTTAGGAAAACTAGAAGAATGGTCAGAACTCTGGCAACTGAAATTTAATGTGGATAAGTGCAACATAATGCACCTGGGGCGTAAAAACCCAAGGGCAGAATATAGAATATTTGACACAGTCCTGACCTCAGTATCTGAGGAAAGGGATTTAGGAGTAATTATTTCAGAAGACTTAAAGGTGGGAAGACAATGTAATAGAGCAGCACGAAATGCCAGCAGAATGCTTGGATGTATAGGGAGAGGTATAAGCAGTAGAAAGAGAGAAGTGCTTATGCCGCTGTACAGAACACTGGTGAGACCTCACTTGGAGTATTGTGCGCAGTACTGGAGGCCATATCTCCAGAAGGATATAGATACTCTAGAGAGAGTTCAGAGAAGAGCTACTAAACTAGTACATGGATTGCAGGAAAAAACTTACCAGGAAAGGTTAAAGGACCTTAACATGTATAGCTTGGAAGAAAGAAGAGACAGAGGGGATATGATAGAAACTTTTAAATACATAAAGGGAATCAACTCGGTAAAGGAGGAGAGCATATTTAAAAGAAGAAAAACTACCACAAGAGGACACAGTTTTAAATTAGAGGGGCAAAGGTTTAAAAGTAATATGAGGAAGTATTACTTTACTGAGAGAGTAGTGGATACATGGAATAACCTTCCTGCAGAAGTGGTAGCTGCAAATACAGTGAAGGAGTTTAAGCATGCATGGGATAGGCATAAGGCTATCCTTCATATAAGATAGGGCCAGGGACTATTCATAGGATTCAGATATATTGGGCAGACTAGATGGGCCAAATGGTTCTTATCTGCCGACACATTCTATGTTTCTATGTTTCTATGTTCATGAGTGATGAGTCAGATTGTTGGCTTGCATATCTGTTCAATCTTCACAATCTCAACTCCCAAATCCCAAAAGGTGTGTTTCAATTGTTTCCCTAAATATATATTTCTTTCTCTCTCGCTCTCTCATGTAATTGTATATATATGTATGTATTCCTGTATCTAAACATTCTAAATAATGACTAGCAAACTTGAAGAGAGAATTTTATCAATTCACATATATACACACCTACATTCATACATACATGTATTTGGGTTGTTGAGGTCTCTCTCCTCCTCCTCATTTCTATTTCCCCTTTTTTGGCAACTGAGCATGCTCCAAAACACACAGGACACACACAGTTAAATTTCTGCCTGGGAGTTAACATTCTGGGTATGTGTTTCCCTTGATTATATATAGGTCACTCAGACAGCAGGAAAGATTTGACCTAGGAAGAGGTCCAATATATTGTGTGCCACATGCTTTATGGTTAACATTTGGGGGCCTTTGTTATTTATGGAGGTGGGATTTGGCTGTGTTGTGTGTTATGTCCAAAGACACATAAGCCTACTTGACTCTCTGTAAGTATTTATTGCTGTTAACATAATTGTGTATTGTTCTGTCAATCTGCACATGTATCTGTAGATTATGGGCTCTTTGTCGATGTATATGGTATAAATGTTGTACAAAGGTTGTTTTTGTTTAAAGAATACAAATCTGTGGCTTCAATGGGATACTGTGGAGACTGTGCCAAAAATATGTCATGTGAAATGTTTGAGCTGTGTATTCTCTGTGTAATAAACAGCATTTTTCTAATATTTTTTTCAAATGTCTTCATGTGTCTAAATAAAGTTTTCTGGTGTCCACAAATGTATATATTTTTATTGAATTTTTTAAGTTAGATATGCTTAATGGTTGTGTAAGGTGACTATTGTTGGCGAATTCGCTAATATACAAAACAGCGTTCTCACATTTGTAAATGCAACCGGAAACTAAACTATTTGTGGGTGCACACGTTTCCGGAAATTGTCCAGGCCCTCCCGCAAGTCTGTGCATCATGGCTCCTGCGCTCTTTACTGCCGAAATTGTGGCATTTATGTGTAAGGTAAGGAGGGGGGGGTGAATGTGCGAGATGGGGGATGGGGGATGGTGGCTGGGTGGGTGTCGCTTATCTAGCGGGTGTGCAAGTAACTTTTGGTCTACTGATATGCGCATGCACTTTCTGCCTATTAGACGTGAGCTAGAAGCTTCCTGTTATAGAAAGTTCCTAGATGTGAACCTGTTCCCTACACTATATATATATATATATATATATATATATATATATATATATATATATATATATATATATTTATTGTATATAGATATATAGATAGATGGATATATAGATAGATATATTGTATAGATAGATATATTGTATATAATGTGTGTGTGTGTGTGTGTGTGTGTATGTGTGTATATATATATATATATATATATATATATATATACACACACACACACACACACACACACACACACACAAAAAAAAAATATATATATATATATATATATGTATATATATATATAGACAATATATTATATATATATATATATATATATATATATATATATATATATATATATATATAGACAATATGTATACATTATATAAAATCTATAGATTTTATACATATATACAATATATTATATACATATTATATACATATATACAATATATTATATACAATATATTAGTGTATATAATAGGGAACAGGTTCACATCTCAGAACTTTCTATATAGATATAGATAGGCATACCCTGCTTTAAGTACACTCACTTTACATACACTCGTGAGTAAGGACACAGCTTGTTCAGCTTGGCATGACACTGCTCACAAACCATAAGTGACAGGGATAACAAACTTAGGGAGCACCGAGAGGGTACCCAGGACTACAACATATCCATTTTGTGGCTGGCCAGCTTGCCTAGGTAATCTATCATGTCATAGTCCTCGATCTCCTTAACATGCTCCCACATGGTTTGGGAGCAAGGCCATGTCAATGTGGCCAAAATTTCCTATGGAGCTGGTGTATTTACATGCATTGAGAAAAGAAAAAAGGGATTGCTTCACTTTAATAAGTACATTTTCGGTTTACATACATGCCCTGGTCCCATTGTGTACTTAAAGTGTGGTATGCCTGTATATAGATAGATTTTATTAGTTTCTACTTTTACACTAAATGTAACACAATTATCTGTGACAGATTGCTATGACGCTTTTGAATCTGTCTAGATAAAGACAAATGTATTGCCCCTTTTCATATATGCAAGATTAGAAACATTATATTCCCTAAATACATAATGCCAAAAATTCTTGCCTTAAATACATACATACACACTGCAAGCTCTGCACCGTTTGTCTTGTCGGAGACTCGCCATCATAAGCTGGATCTGCACACAGCAGCTAATTTGTTCACCTGAGATGGAATCAGTGCTCACAAAAATATGGACTGGTCATGTCTTCAAAGGATTGCATTGGACAAATCACCTCTAAACGAAACACATGAGTGTATAATCACTTGTCTTAATGGATCACATTCACAACACACGCATCTCACACTGACATATGTGATTCAATGGGGGTGTCCATTGCAAGTTAAATACGTCCCCAGATCCCATTGCTTTGTTAATTTACAGATCTAACTGGAATCTGATGGCACTGCTGTCAACCACTATGCCATCAAATTCTGCTGGGGACCTTTAAAAAGGATTATGTGTGATTGTGTGGATAATTCTGCCACATTAAATTCTCATCTCCCACATCCCATGTGCTCCTCTTGCAGGAATTGCGAATCCAGGGTAATTCAGCACAGCATAATGAACAGACACACCCAATCAGACAGCTCATGTTAAAAGGGACCTGAAAAGCAATCTGCATGGCTTGCTTTTCCAAGCATTGGCTAGTTTAGTGAGCCTGGACTAATAACAGTCACTGTAATGCTACCCATACTGCTGTCCTTTTAACATGGTGACAAAAGTTGATACCTATGCTACATGTGTGTAAAGTTACTTTCACCCTGCTAAATGGACAGCAATAAGGTTGTAAATACAGTGACTGTAATTAACATGCCAAGGGCTATGAATTGTACATGTATTCTAGCTAAATATAGCAGCTTCATTAGGAAACATTTATTTTTCATCTCTCTTATCTCCATCTCTGCTGCATGTTATTTTGGCAGAGGAATTCTATCCCATCAGCAGAGGAAGCACAAGGCTGTGCAGTGATGGACAGTGCACCCTGTGTACCCATTGGCTAAGGAGGCAGCAGGAAGCGGATCAGCCTGCCTCCTGTTACCTCCTCAGCCAATGAGTAGCTGAAAGGCTCTTAAGTCCCTTCCTCCTAACATCTCCTGAGTCCCAGCCCTGTCAGCTAGTTTAGTGTGCTTACTATGCATTTATCCTTCGGCGCTTCTCCTGCCTTATGTGTCAACTGGCTACTGTCTCCTGCACACTTCATGGATGGTGGGTCCGGGGCCCCTACAGGCACTCGGGCCCCCTACATGTGTATTGGCTGTCCCCCCCTGATGGCGGCCCTGGGTGTGTAATGAAAGGACAATTGACAAAATGTCTATATCATGTAGAGGAAATCACCAGTGTGGGGCAACCTATGTCATGGAGGTAGATTTGGACATCGATGTATATGTATCACCAGAAATGGGATTCTTTGTTCTACAAAATCTCAAAGACGACCTAGCATGTTTTTGTAAGACTGTACTTTTTTGGACATACTTGGACTCAAAAATACATTGCTCTTTCCACAGCTCCTCCTCCTCTGGGGGTATGATAAGGTGAACATGCATCTTCACCAAAAGTACAAGATGATGTGTCGTCTCCGGATGAGGCTGCGGCGGAGATTCAACTTCCTGCCTCTTGTGGTGGATCTTCAGTGGGCCTGGAGTGATGCCAAAAGGCGCTCACCCAGGCTCCTGAAAAAGGCTGTTGAGCAAATCTCCGGTAAGTAAAAATATACATGACATGTGACCAGATAGGTTACAATTTTGTGGGTAGGTGGACATGTGTTTAGGTATGCAACAACACAAATACCAACAACCCCCCCCCCTCCCCTCCCTCTCGCTCCTACCTTTCCTACCTCCATCAAGTGTCTCTTCGCAACCTTTAATACTACTAAGTACATTAGTATTTTTGATGTTTCTTTTTTCTCTTCTGCTTCTAGCCAAAGCGGACGGGCGACACCCTCTTGTACTTTTGGTGAAGAAGGGGAGGAGGAGGACGGCCACATTGAAATATGCCTTCAGAGGCAGCGAGCCATTTGAGCTGCTAGAAATTGTGGATCGTAAGTAGAAAAATGTACATTGTAGAAATGTCAAATCTCTAATCACATTTCACAGAGCCCCCTTTACATCGGAGTCTCCAGACTTACTACACTGTAAGAGGGAAGTGTGAAGACTCTGATGTAAGGAGAGTTCTGGGAACCATTATTTGAGGGGGGAAGCTGGGGACTCTGGTGTAAAAGGGAACTCTGTGGTCACCAAAGCTCCCCCATACATCAGAGCTTACAGAGACCCCCTTACACTTCCCTTCCTCAGTCCACCACAGTCAAGGGCACAACAAGTCCCACTGCAGAAGGCTACCTGCTTGGACTTGTACTGCTCTCTGTAGGAGACTGAGGAACTACTGCCTGCTATGCTAAGACTTGTAGTGCCCTCTGTTAGGGACTAAGGATTCCTCAGTCCTCCACATTCTAGGGCACTATAAGTCCCAGCATAGTGGGCTGTCATACCTCAGTCCCTCACAGCTCGGGGCAAAAACAACAGAGTTAAACATCTAAAGGACAACTCCAAACCAAACTAACAATAATGGACAGAGTCCATATGCTATATAATGTCAAAGACCCGCTACCCCTCACCTTCCACCTCGGGTGCTGTCATTGTGTAGGGCAGAGGGCTCCATCTCCACCATGTTTGGCTTTCATGTCAGATATGCAGGACTTGCTCAGCTCCACTCTCTTCCCTGGCAACTGACTCTGGCGTCATTGGGGGGTCTTTCCTCCTCTAGAAAACACCCAGGGGCCCTCTCCTTGTCCCCCAGCCACCCAGGGCCTTCGTCTCCTCCTCCTCCACCAACCATTTTCGGACTCTTCCAACTTCCCTGGGGCTACTCACCCCCTTTGCATAGTAGACACCACAAATCTATGAGCAGCCTGCAAAATATCAAGTCTGGGCCTGGTTACCTGTATGTTCTGGATCCAGGGCGGAGCTCTCCTCCCAGAGCAACAACCGATGATAGCAGAGTGAGTTGACCAGGCAGTAACTTCCTACTGGTGCAGGTACACACCTACCGATTCCTCAACATCTTAGGATAACATGATCAGACGGCCAATCCCCAGTCAGAGAAGGAGGAGTAAGTGTCAGCGGACAACAGACACCTGGCAGACGCAGTGAAGGGATTGCAGCACACTGCTGCAAATTTTAGATCCGAGGATTGAAAGCAATCTTTTACTTGGGCGATTTCCCTGACTGCGCCCTTTGAAATGTTGGTGCTCCGCCACTGGCCGCAAGGCCCCTGTAGGTGCGAGGCCTTAGGCGACCGCTTAATTTGCATGGTGCCCTCCTGTTTTAAAACATGGTCAATGCATCTCATTGGTGTAAGTGCACTTCTATGTTCTGAATTGTAGGGGCATTGAGTATGGTGCTAGCATGATGAGAGGTTACTGCCTATTTGTGTCCATAAATAATATATAATGTATTTTTTTTTTATGTTATTTCTTTTTTTTTTAGAAACCAGTGATGAGGATCGGGAGCCTCAGCCTTCTCAGGCCCACTGTAAGTAATGTGGATGTGCTGGTGTGTTGTGTATTAGGTCTAACTTGGAGGAATGATTGTTTTTTTTTTTTATATTTTGTGGTTGATGTCGCTTCAGCAACAGAGGAGCCTCAGGCAGGGCCAAGTTTCCTTGATCCGGGCCAGGAGGATGAAGAGGCCAATTTTTCCAGGAATGAGGAGGACCTGGGCTCTCCTCAAATGGGAATTAAGTATTCTACATGTGTTTGTGTGTTCAATGTGTCCTGGGAAATATAAGGGCTGTAATATATATATTTTGCCATTGGGGTTATGTAGCAGCTGACATTGAGGATGTTTGTTGTGGAGGACTGGGGAAGAGGGGCCGCTGCTTACCCAGTCCACTGTAACTACTACCTTCAATGTTTCCCAACTACTTTCTGTGTGCCTTTATCAAATAGCTTTTGTTCAAGGATTGTATTCGTGTCTTTGTGTTTCTAGGAGATACGACACCATCCCCCCATGAAGGGACACCATCACCCCATGAAGGGACACCATCCCCCCATGAAGGGACACCATCCCCCCATGAAGGGTCTCCCCCATCCTCCCCCACTCCAGGGGTGGAGGCGGATGATGTTTGTGGCTCCCCTGAACTAGTCTGTAAGTACATAAAATTAGATTATCACATGTATTGTGTGTGCTAGGATGATGTGTATCTAGGATAATCTAAGTTGGAGTCAAAGCAAGTGCAGTTTTGCTATATGTGACAGGAAGGTTGGTCATGAAACACTCTTGCTTAACCTTCATGTTTGAAAGGTGGTTTTGGGGAGCATTACAGGACATGTTATTATTTTTAAGCTTTCTCAAGCCACCCTATTCTAAATTGGTGTTAGTTTCTCTACATTGGAAATTGTGTGCTTTGTACTTCTAAATTTTTGGGGGCCATGTTAATTTACTCATGTCCTGATTTAGTCAACACTGAAAATGCGTGTTTATCAATCTTTCATAAATACTCTTCCTCGGTAATGTACCACATTCCAGTTCACAATTTGTGTTCTTTTTGTGCAGTTTCTCCTGAGCCGGCAATCCCATCATGTTCTGGGGGCCAACAAAACCTTGTTGATGGTAAGTTGTGTGCTTTTGCAGTAATGTGTCTACTTAGTAAGTGGAGAAATGCTAACTGTGTATGTCCCCGATCAGGCTTCAAGTTGTTCTAAAGGCAGCAGGTTCTTTATGTGAATGCATTCTATGCATTAGTATTCCAAGTGATAGGTGTGCATATTCCCTCTAAGACTTACTGGGACCATTTTCTTACTGTCCAAAATTTTGCACAAATACTTGTCTGGAACAGACTCCCCCTCCTCCTTAACTGAGGTGACAGCATGCCAATATTGCCTCCTGATGCTGTCACTCCTAATCATCGAGACCATCGGAAGGGAGGGGGGCAAGGCTGGCTCACAGCCTAGTGCCTGAAGAGGCACAGGGTGCTTGGCTTCATCTCATGTGCCTCCATAGCAAGCTGCCTGCTGTGGGGTCAACCAACAGGAGGGAGGTGCCTAGAGGTGTGTACAGGGGCCATGTAAAAAGGAGGATCGTGATTTCTCTCCTCCCCAAAAAGCTAGAGAGGGTAAGTCTAACCTGATTAGTTTTCCGCAGCCCTCCAAAAATGATATGTTCCCAACACTTAGAACAGGCAGGGCTGAGGCACAAAAAACATCAGAGAAACACAATCAGCACAAAAGCAGGGAGTACGTCTCCTTAACGCTACAAGCTTCACCCAGAAGCTTGTACTGTACAAATCTGCATCACCACCGTATCAATGTCTAAATAAAACTTTCAGGGAAGTGTGGAGGGGTAAGGAGTGGGTGTTAGAGCGTTTTCATGACTGCGTAACCTACAGTTAGCGTGAGTCCATTTGTTGAGAAAAAATTTTTTCTCTCTTAACACAGCTGGGATGGAGCAAAGGACATCAGGGGAGGAGACACATCTGCTCCGGCCAGAACTGTCCCTCAAAATTCCAAAGGGTGAGTCTCTACTATGTGTCAGGTTCAATCTATAGACAGTAAGAGGGAGAGAGAACGCTACACAAATTCCAATGGTGATAGAGATAAATGTGTGCACATGTATCGTGTTGACCAATTGAACACAAAACACCTTACATTCTTCAAAATGATTGCTTGTGTTGACATGAAGAAAAGCCTTTTACTTAGCTTTGGTGGAACTGCTACTAACATTCCAAGCCATCTTATGTAACCTTTTGAACAATTTGCTGTGAAAGTTTGAGTTCAAGGTTTACAACAGCAATTTAGCATATTTGCTTCAGAGTGTTGATAAAAGCCAACCAATAGACTCCTAAGCATATTTGTTGAGGCACATTAATTACAATCCTTGTTTGGATCATTTTGCATAAAACTAATTGTCATGTCTTTTTCTACCCAGGGCACACCCACCTCACCAGCGAGGTCATGCTGGCTTATTTGAGGTGGTGCGGAGAACGCATCATTTTATTGGAGCAGCTGTGTGGTGTGGATCCGGACCCTAAGGAGCCATTCGTTCGTAATGTGACACCTTTGAAAAGATTATAATGTTATTTTTGTTTTAAATTTTTTAATTACTTATGTTGCACGTTGCAACACAAATGTTCCTTTTTTAATTTTTAAACATTATGTATTTTAATAATATATTTTTTTGACGCTACAGTTGTTAGACACCTACATGTGTTATTAAAAAGATTTTATCTTTTCTTACCAAAGTTTTCTTTTTGGTGTACACATCGAATGTCTTTTGTGTTGTATTTGTTTAGTCGAGTGGTGTGGTCTGTAATTGTTAGCATGTTGGCTTTGGTTTATGTTATCCATGAGACTTGTTTTGAAGCTACATTTGAAGGGAGACCTTTCCTTGGGTCATTATGTGAACATTGAGTTTGGAAAATGTAAATGAAACCATATGTTTGGAGATAGAGAAGCACGTGTGTAGAAATGCCTACATTAACCAGGGCCCTTACTTGGCCACCAACACTCCCAAAAAACCAAAGATCAAACACAAACTATTAATTTGGCAGAAATTTTTTTTGCTTAACCCAAAAAAAAAACACTATAATAAATCATATTGTGCCACCCTCAAATTGAACCAAAAAATGGCCCCACAAATTGGCCAATGTATCAATCATTAACAAAAATAACACAAATAAATAAAAGAAATATCAAATTAAGGTGCTGGTGGTGGTGACTGATGCAGTGTGGTGAACACTGGAAAGGTTCCAGACATCAAATGTTCGGCCAATAGTCCAATCTGCTCTGTGTTCAGCCTTAGAGTTTTGGTATAATGGGCCATTATTAGCAGATTTTGTCCATGAGGCTGCTGCTGATGCAATGTGGTCAACCCTGGAAATGTACCAGACATAATATCTTGGGACAATAGTCCAATCTGCTCTGTGCTCAGCCCCAGAATTTGGGGATAGTGTGCCATTACCATTAGATTTTGTAGCTGCTGCTGCTGCCCCGAGGCTATTTGATGCTGCTGGTGGTGTAAGGGTTGTGAAGATGTGTGGGGAGTTGTGGTTGATTGGTTGTTGGGGTCCACGGTGCGGGTGGAAACGGCGTGTGGGGCTGGTGACAAAGGGTGACGGCCTGGGTAGGATTTAAGTTCTAAAGGTGTGGAGGGAGTGTAGTCAAATGGAAGGGATATTGTGGAACCAGTGCGCAATGAGGTTGTGCAGGAGGATTGCTCATTGAGGGGTGTGGAAGTCCGAACGGAGTGTGAAGTGCTAGGAGTGGCTACAGGAGGAATTGTCCCATCCCCAGCTGCTTGCCAAGTGGCCAACACTGGCCTTACCCTCCCACTAGCACAACCTGCAGTGGCAGGTGAGTGAGAGGGCTCTGCCAATGGGGCATCTTCAGATCCAAACAGGCGTTGGTGGGGCCAGCACCTGAGTGTCAACACTTTGCCGATCCCGTTGATGCTGGTCTGCTAAACTTACCAAGCTTTCACGCATATCCTGTTGAACCCGTGCCATCGTTGCTACAGATTCATGTATGAGCCCTAGCAGCCGTACTGCCTCACTAGATTGATGAGTAGACCTCCTTAACTCATTTTGGATCTAATACTCGTTAAGCAGCCTCTCAGCCACATCCAGCAGAGATGCACGAGGTTGGGTAGGTGACAATCCCACTGCATCGAAGGCTGCCTGAAAGCAGAAGAAATAGACCAAATCATTATAAAACATCATTACTAAATAGTTCGGATTAGTTTGACAACTTAACACCCCAAGCTGAACGTAGAAAAGTTTGATGTGCTTCTAATAAGTACTTGTTCATTGTAATATTATCCAAGCTAGCAACACTTCTGATAATGGGTACATATTATGTTGGTAGGACTAATATGACAAAGGCAACAAAGTTTAGACATGAAGCTGTTCCCAATTAACCCTGGTGTGGTAGGTTGTTTTTGCTTTTGGTAAATCTGTTACTACACCAATGACTTTCGACATCTACGTATGTTGTCTAAAATCTCGCCATCAATCGGCTACAGGACAACCCAACAAAATGATACACATGAATTTGGACCTGAAAAATCAAAGACTGGCCGGACTTTAAAGGTCATGGATGTTTTTGGCACATTAGTGGCAACCCAAATTATAACATAATTCCCTGATGTTCAAGATCTAACTCTTGTTGTGCTGGTGCATCGTCAGAATGTCATAGCACTAATTTAACACACACAATGTAAGCCACATCTAGCCCAAAATCATTACTACCATTGAAATGTTACATGTGCACCTTGTTCCCTTATATCACATACCACAGCACTGGATGCAGAATCGTCGCCAGCTCCTGATCCAACTCCAGCTGCTACGTCAAGAGGGGCCTGATGTTCTTTGCAAAATAATCAAAAAAAAACATGTTTAGTACATAACCTTAGGCAGTAATGAGTATGGCCAGATTGCCCTCCTAGCTTCAGGAATTAAGCATTGAGGCCAAAGATTCTTAATTGCTTTCCTGGGCTCATAGGACACTTGCTAAAACCTCACAAAGGTTAAGAAGGCTTGGTCTGAATACAAATGACGGCACCCATTAATGCTGTCAACGGTGTTTTGCATGGTAAACATCTAAAAGGCAACACTCTTTCTAAAGAAAAAACATGTGTGTTAACTGGGTTAATAAGATTCGTAAACAAATATAAAATTGCTATACATACCAACACCTTCCTCCAGGCCTTGCTGCACTGGGTGTGTTCCCCGCTGCGGATCTTCTGTAAAGAGGACATAGCAATATGAGCTATCTTCAAAATAATAAAATATACATCTACATTGTTTGGCACAGTACGATATGGGACTTACCAGGAGGAGGGTCAGCACTCATGTCAACACCCGTGAGTCTGTCAGGGTCGCCAAGCTGCATGGGCTGTAGAGGGGCTGAGATCCGTGCTACAGATGAACAAATTGCAGGTTGGGGAAAAGAAAAAAAGGACAATTGGAAGGCCAAGTATCAAATTCTATTCATGTCACACATAGGATAGTAGTTAATCTTTTCAAAAAAACACACAATTGACATCCAAGATAACATCCTACCTTGATGCAAAGCATCCGAATCGAAGTCCTCTCTGGAAAAGATGGTATCGGCCCCTATGATCTGCAAAAAAGGTAATTGATAAGTCCAGAGAGAACTTCGTGCACGTTCATCCAGCCGACCTTGTCGGTCATAAAGACCCTCCGCAGCCCATGCAATTAGCTTCCTCCGAACGGATGCACAGATGTCGGTGACCTTCTTCCGCACGCTGTTACTGTGGCGAGGTGGTTCACCCAGTGCATTTACAGCATCCCGGATTTCATCCCACAATCTGCGCTTCTCTGTTACAGAGTGAGCCGCGGCCCTGGTCCCATGTATCGCCTCATATCTGGCCATATAGGCGTGGACCAGGGCACAGCACTGATTGTGGGTGAAACGGGGAAGCCGGGATAATGTGGACAAGCTGACTCTGGTGGACGGACCCTCTCCAGGACTACTGTCAGAAGAGCCAGCTTGTCCACTTGGTGTGTTAACACCTCCCCCGGCTTCCTCCTCCGGGGAGGGGACGGTGGACTCCCTCCTGGATACAGCTGGAGCCTCCCTCACACCAGAGCCAGACGATCTGCCCACCCTGCCCCCCCTAGCCACCCTGCCCCCCCTGGCCACCCTGCCCCCTCTCCTCAGCCTTCCAGTGGGTGGGGCCATGGGAGCACGAGGTGGGCAGAGAATCTGGCTGTCCAGCAGCAGCAAATAGCCCCAAATGCCTAAATCTGAAATGACAAAAGAGAAAACATAAAAAAACATGATTTGCAGATTGCTCTTCATATCCAGTATAATTAGTGAACAGTTACAGAACACACTTACCTAATGGCACAAACACGGTGGTGGGGCTGGTGGTGGTGGTGAAAGAGCAGAAGAGGCTGCAAAGAAATAAAAAGAAACACATAAGAAAACGCATATGGTCAAACATCACACGAGGCCCTCCAAACACTTACCTAATGGCACAAACACAGTAGTAGTGGTGGTGGTGGTGGTAGTGGTGGTGGTGGTGGTGGTGAAAGAGCAGAAGAGGCTGCAAAGAAATAAAAAAAAACACATAAGAAAACGCATATGGTCAAACATCACACGAGGCCCTCCAAACACTTACCTAATGGCACAAACACAGCAGTAATGGTGGTGGTGGTGGTAGTGGTGGTGAAAGAGCAGAAGAGGCTGCAAAGAAATAAAAAAAAACACATAAGAAAACGCATATGGTCAAACATCACACGAGGCCCTCCAAACACTTACCTAATGGCACAAACACAGTAGTAGTGGTGGTGGTGGTGGTAGTGGTGGTGGTGGTGGTGGTGAAAGAGCAGAAGAGGCTGCAAAGAAATAAAAAAAACACATAAGAAAACGCATATGGTCAAACATCACACGAGGCCCTCCAAACACTTACCTAATGGCACAAACACAGTAGTAGTGGTGGTGGTGGTGGTAGTGGTGGTGGTGGTGGTGGTGAAAGAGCAGAAGAGGCTGCAAAGAAATAAAAAAAAACACATAAGAAAACGCATATGGTCAAACATCACACGAGGCCCTCCAAACACTTACCTAATGGCACAAACAGACTTGGTGGGGCTGGTGGTGTAATCTTTTATAGGCAAAAGGAGGCTGCAAACATTAAACATACATGAGAAATCGCATGACCTACATACGTGCACATAATAAATTACAGTTATCAGGAAAGCAAAAATGGTGTCTTTGGAAGCTGGGAAGGTAAGGGGGCAGGTTTAGATGCCAAATCTAGACTGCACACCTTGAACAAACATGAGAAAACATATGTCAAAACCACATGCACATGGGGCCAACTACGAATGATTAAAAGACACTTGAGGGGTTCACAAGCTATTGTGGGTTGGAGGGCATTCACCATAGACAACTTAAGCACACCCAAGATAAGTACAAATTATCTCCTTCAGTAAACAATAACGGTGAGCAAGAACACACAAACAGACATATCTCGATATATATATATATATATATATATATATATATATATATATATATGGAGAGAGAATTTGTTATATTTTTTTGGCAGAGAGAGATACAATTGTCTTACCTCAAGATAATGTAGGTTGTGGGTCACAGGGTCTTGCTAGTACATAAGAAACATCGATCTATAACATCCAGCAGCCATATTGGCCATGTGCTCCTTTTATAGCTGGCTCACAGGTGTGATAATTAGCGGCCGTTTCTATATATATCTGCGCATTCGCGAATTTGCGCGTTCAAAATGGAGAACGAGATCCCAGACGCTTTAGATGGTGCAATGTTGGCATTTATCGGTGCCCTGTTTGAGGAGGCCCGAGCACAGGAGGCAGCAGAAGGTGGGGAAGCAGCTGCAGCAGCACCTCCAGCAGCACCTCCAGCAGCACCTCCAGCAACACCTCCAGTCCGTGTGCCCTTACCTCGCCAGCCATGCATTTTTGCTCCAAGGATCTATTTGGACAAGCTGCGGGATTCTGATGTCAGGAGGAATTTCCGGCTCGAGCGAGGAACTATTCTACACCTCTACCAGCTCATAGCAGACAAAATTGAACCGGACACACAGCGCGGCCATGCGGTGCCCGGCATGGCCAGATTGCTGGCCACTTTGTATATTTTAGGGCATGGCAGCTTCCAAGCCACTTCTGGAAGTATAATGGGCATTAGCCAGCCCACAGTTTCAAGGGTGTTCATGTTGGTCATTAATGCCATAGTGGATCTAGTGCCCAACTTTATCCACTGGCCACAGAATGAAAATGAGTGGAATGAAGTGAAGTTGGGCTTCTACCTGCGGGCACACATGCCGCAAATCCTAGGGGCAATAGATGGCACCCACATAGCCATTAGGCCACCAAGGAGCCACGAAATTGACTACCGGAACCGCAAGCAGTACCACTCCCTGAACGTCCAATTGGTTTGTGACGCCAAACAGCGCATAATGAGTGTCAACACTGGTCACCCAGGGTCGTGCCATGATTCCAGTATGTTACGAACCAGTACTCTGTACCCGGCGTTTGAAAGTGGCCAAATGCCCGAAGGGTGGCTTATTGGTAAAATATTTTGTCTTAACAACATAAACTGTAAGATTACATAGACATAGGAATAAGCTACATCGGTGTACACCCTGATTTAAGCGAAGCCTACCTAAAATGTATGTGTTAGGAGTTGGCAGGCTGTTCACACACAACCAGATCAGCAGCTTAGCAGCTCACAACAGAAATATTTCCAAAGTTGTCTTTGAGTCAAATGAAGGTGGTTAACCAATGTGTAAATGGTGTCCTCTAGCCACCCAAACAAAACCTACAAATGATTCCAATGGTATTGCCATATCCCCAAAGTACTTTGCATAAGTGAGTCAATATTGGTTTCCTCACTCTAGTTGCAGATATATTCCAGAAGTAAGGCCTATGCTAATGTAATAGGAACAAAATAGGGGCCAAGTTGGAACTTGCAAGAGAAACCCACCACTTTGTGTGTACTTTTTCCCATTTGTATTAGTGATTTAGGCAGTTAGACAGAGTTGAGATGTTTCATATGAGTTTTTGCACACAGACGAGCAGGTTGTTTTGTAAAATGCCTAATTGTCTCCCATTTTGAGGAGTCATCTAAAGTCACATGATATGAAGAACTAATGTATATTTTTCTTTTTTTTCAGGGGATGCTGGTTACTGACGTGGCTGATGGCTCCAATCAGGTACCCCCAGGGCCGAGCAGAAATGAATTACAACAGGGCCTTGCGGAGAAGCCGGAGTATCATCGAGTTGACCATAGGTCTTCTCAAATCCCGGTTTCTCTGCTTGGCCCGGCCTGGGGGTGAACTCCTGTACTCTCCTACAAAGTCTTCCAAGATCATCCTGGCGTGCTGCGCGTTGCACAACATGTGCGTTGCCCGGGATGAATCTTGGGAGCTGACGGAGGAGAGGGAGCCAGAAGTCCGTCAGCCGGCGGCCCCCAGGTAGTGGAGCACCACTGCAGGTATGGCCACCCGGAATACCCTGGTTGCTAGCCACTTTACATGTAAGTACTGTAATTAATTTGCTAGTTAGCAGAGGTGCCACTCACAGGGAGACAGAGGGCAATTCTCATCTGCCAATGACACTTGCCATTGTAGATAAAGTGTAGTCAACATTGGTAAAATTGTGTTACTTGAGCAAGAACATGCACCTCTAACCATAAACATGTTGGTATTGTGAATAGTGGAAAGGGCTGATAAGAGCTGGCAGGTGTTTATTTGTGTCTATGCCACCTGTGTAGTTACTGATAACATGAATGGCTGGTTGGTATCTTATGGTGTTCTAATTTTTCAGAACCTGGACATCTTGGAATCATGGCATGTACCCTGAGAAGCCTGTGGTGATGGGCTGTCTGGCGTCACAGGTGTGAATTCAAATGTTTGCATTAATGTTTTCTGGTTTGTGTAAGTTGTCTGAAAATGTGTTATTTCACTCGTGATGTCGAAATTAAATGAAGTTCAGAATGAAGGAAACGGGCATTAAGATGTGATTTTCATAATGAAATGTCTTATCCTTTGTTTTATTTTTCCAGGAGTGGTACTGCTTGCGGTTGTAGCTGTTAGAAACCCACCTTCATGGACTCCACTCATCTTCTTTTGTGGTCAGTGGATATTTGGTGAGGCACATGGCCAGAAGCAGCATCGATGACCAACACGAACACCCTGGAACTTCCAAAGTGGCTTGGAAGCTGAACAGCAACCTGGCCATGCCTGTCCCCTATGAGCTGGTAGAGGTGCAGAATGGATTTTGGACTCTGCATGAAGTTGGGGAAGAGATCAGAATCCCGTAGCCATGGAGCAAAGATCGTGGGCTGGCGCTGTAAAGGCACACGGACTGGAGACTGACAATATTAGCTTGCTGCATCCCTCCTTATGCTGTCATTCTATAATCAATAAAGACTTTTGAATGGAACATGTGTTTATTGTTTTGGGCCATACACACTCTAAGATTTAGAGAAGACTTTATCCTTCAGATTGACCTTTTCTATGTAGTGCAAGGGCCTGCCTGATTGCATACAAATTGAAAGTGTTGAGGTTTGACCTCATATTATATGGTTTGGTTAAGTCTACAGGAAAAAGTGTTGAAAACTTCTTAGTGTATGGGCCATTAAGCTGCCAAGGCCGGAGCTTTGCACTTTGCATGCTGCTTGTACTGGTGATGTGAGGGGTTGTAATGTAGGGTAGGGATGTGACAGTGTTGTGTTGAGGTGTGAGCCAAATGTAGTGTTGGACTATGAGGGTCTGTGTTGTTCAAATATGGAGAGAGTCCAATATCAGACACCTATGTTTATTGGTCCAAAAATTGTAAGAACCATGGTAAATATGTAAAGAATTGCATCTCGAGAAAACTAGGACCACAGTCATAAAATCAAAATTGTGTTGGTTCCATTAATGTGCTTGAAATTTGGGATTGAACACCCCCCCCCCCCCTCCACCCCCCCCCCCCCCCCAAAATTTGAGATAGTTTAAAAAAACTCTAAAAGAAATGAGAGTGAAAAGAGATCCCAAGTGTAGTGATTGTTGGGATTTGAAACCATGACGTTGTTAACTGCAGTGAAGTTGCAAAGCACTTAGCTATTGTGCAGAATAGAGCTGTTTGATGAAAATAAAGGAGTGTGTTAAGGCTAAAAAGCACATATAGCTAAAGTACTAAACATGGTATGGAATCTGGGAAGAAGACCATGGTAAAATTGTGAGGTTTCGTGTTGACCTGAAGTAGTGTAGGGGTTTGGTGACTTGCCTTTGCTACTTTGACTCATAAGACTCATAAGATCGATTTGACAGACAGACAAGATCATAAAATCACTTAAAATGTTGTAAGTTTGGAAGCGCTTCTGGGTGTAACATTATTTACCAATATATGATGTAATCCGTAACATTTTTGAAATATTAACAAAAAAATAAAAATAAAAAGTTAGGTGGAGATGGTAAGCCTCGAACCTACAGCAGAGGGAGATGAATTACAGACGAGATGTGTGCACTAATCCACTAGACCACATCGCTATGTGAAATTGCTGTAAGCACAAAGACATAAGTTTGCGAATTTGCGAAGCCGCGATCGTAAGTGAATACCGCTGACGGCGGAATTCATTGTTGCTGTTCCACTAGCCAATTCACCGCAGCGCTAGTTAATTGATTTTAAAGCGGCGAAACTGAAACACGTCATAGATGTTTGAAGCTGCAGTTTCTTTAAATCCGGCCCCCCGTGCCACTGTTTAGGACAAGTGGATCTCCTGATCCTAAGTACCCGATTGCTGACATAGACATAGAAGCGTCTTATTTCGTTGCAAATGTATCCTAGGACTACCTTGCTGTCTGTGTAGAACTCGACTTCCTCGATTTCCAGATGTAGTCCTGTAGTTATAAGTTCAGCCAACTCCACTGCAAGCACCGCAGCACAGAGTTCCAATCTGGGTATCGTGTGCTCGCGGAGTGGTGCCAGTTTGGTCCTGCTCGTAACGAAACCCACATGGCATTGTTCTTTGACATCTATAGTCTTCAGGTACGCTACAGCTGCAATCGCCTTGACTGAAGCATCGCAGAAAATATACAGTCTTTGCATCTTGACTTCAGTTGATGACACGGAAGCATATGGTCATGCTACCTGAAGGCTGGACAAACCTTCAAGAGACTTTCTCCATCCTGTCCACAGGTCTTTTTTCTCCATGGGAAGTGGATCATCCCAATCAGCCTTTTCTGTGGTGAAGTCTCTTAGTATCATTTTACCCTGGATGGTAACTGGCGCTACGAATCCCAGAGGATCATATAAGCTTTTTATGGTAGACAGGACTCCTCTGCGTGTGAAGGGTTTTTCGTCTGTGCTGATTTGAAAGGTGAATGTGTCTGCCTTTAAATCCCAAAGCAAACCAAGGCTTCGCTGCATAGGAAGGGAGTCTGTACTAAGATCCAAGTCCTTTAGACCACTTGAGTGGTCTTGGGGTGAGAAGGCCTCCATTAACTCACGGCTGTTGGAGGCGATTTTGTGCAACCTCAAATTAGATAAGGCGAGCATCTCTTGAGCTCTTTTCAGGAGACTGATTGCGGTCTCAGTCGTGGGTGTAGATTTCAAAAAGTCGTCCACATACTCTTCTGAATATTGTAGGGTGGGTGCCATCTCTGCGTGGTTGTTCTGAAATATTCTTTCCATGAAGGTGAAGAAATGTTCTTTCATCACTAGGTTCCTCTGGAGTTTGTGTCTGAGGGAGATAAATCGATTGTAAACAAGTTCCTTGTTGTTAGGTAGGCGCCGTCTTTGGGGTCTAAACGGTAAAGGTGCGACCCAGCTGTTTGATTTGTCTTTTACTATTCCTTGATCCATGATATCTAAGAACAGCCTGTCTTCTATGGACATTGCAACCCTGTTGTCTTCTCTTGTTCTGTGGAAGACTGTGCACCCTAGGTGATCTTCCTCACCATCACAGGCATGATCTTCACAGGAGAAATCCACATATGGACAAGGCACAGGATCACTGTGTGGAAATTCTTTTATCAGGAAACTACTCTGACATGGCTGGAATAGGGATGGACGTCCATTTTCGAGTGTGTTAGTGAGCATACTGTAGACCGAGGTCGGCTTGTGTACCCCTCCTAGACAGACGTCTCCTATGATGACCCATCCTAGGTCAAGTCTCTGGGCGTATGGAGCGTTTTGGGGTCCATTAATCTGTCCTCTAGCCTTGTGAACTTGTAGTATGTCTCTTCCAAGGAGTAGGACTATTGGAGCTTCTGGGTCCAGCTCCGGTATCAGGTGAGCTATACGCTTCAAGTGGGGGTGGTGTGCTGCTACCTCAGGGGTAGGTATCTCAGATCGGTTGTCAGGAATGTGATTACACTCCAGTATGGTTGGCAGAGACAAGCAGGTCTGACCATCTATGGACTCTACTTTGTAACCAGCTGCCTTCCTCCCCGCCGTCTCAACGGTACCTGCACATGTTCTTAAGGAGTAGGGAGAACCAGGCCCTATGATGTTGAATGTGTTGAAGGAGGTGGATTTAGCTAGAGACCTGTTGCTTTGGTCATCCAAGATTGCGTATACCTTGTTCGCCTTGTCTCGGTAACCGGCCGGGTAAACTCTGACAAGGCAGATTTTTGAGCAGGACTTCCCTCCTGTAAGTCCTTTACATATCTCTGTACACTGAGAAGTGACTATTGCAGTGTCTACGTTGGTGTCTATCTGCTTTCTGTCATGCTCCTCTGCTTGGGATGATACCTGAGAGGGTGGTCCAGGGTGCAAAGCCGTGTTGTGTTTCGTGCTCCCACATTCTGTGCATGTCACACTGACCTTACAGTTCCTGGCGAAGTGTGTTGTTGTAGTGCAGCACCTGAAGCAGATGTTGTTCTCTTTGAGGAATTCTTTGCGGTCCTCTAAAGACTTCTCCCTGAAGGCTCTGCATTTCAGTAGAGGATGTGGTTTCTTGTGCAATGGGCATTGCTTGCTAACGTCTTCCAGTTTGTTCCCTTCTTGATAAGGCTTGAACGACCTGAAAGGAGAACCTGTGGAAGCAACATTAGTTTTGTGGACTGCCACTGGTGTTTTGTGAGGTTTGACACCAGGGGCAGTGGGACATGACAGTGTAAAATCAAAACTGGGATCATTTCTGATCCTTGCCTGTTGAGCAACAAAGTCTACAAACACCCTGAAGGGAGGAAATGGTACATTATGAGACTGTTTGTAATGAGAACCATGTGTGATCCACTTCTCCTGTAAGTTATAAGGAAGTTTTTGGACAATCGGATTAACACCTCTGGCAGTGTCCAGGAATGCTAGCCCTGGTAGATATCCTTCTGCCTGAGCAACCTGTAACTCTATTAACAAGTCACTGAGTTCCCTGAGCTTTTGGTAACTCCTTCCAGCTACTCTGGGAAAAGTTTCAATTCTTTTATATAAAGCATTTTCTACAGCTTCTATTGACCCGTAACATTCATCAAGTCTTTCCCACACCATCTTTAGACCTTTGCCCGGGTAGTTTATGTTAATGTCTCTGATTCTTTTGGCATATTCAGCAGATTCATTTCCAAGCCATTTTACCAAGAGATCTAACTCTTCACTACAGGAAAGATCTAAGTCCCGTATGGCGTTCTGGAAGGAGGCTCGCATGACCTGTAGTTCTCAGGTCCCTTGGTAACCAGTTCCCGTTTAGCAAAGAACTTAGCAAAGTCCATGACCGCATGGTTGGCGCCAACACTACCCGGTGTGCCGTTATGCTGCGTGTGTGGTGTATCACCATACCTTATGGAAGTTTCTGGTTTAGGAAAGTCTGTATAATACCTCTCTGACGCGAAGGGTGTCCCTTTAAGTTGAAGCGAAGGTCGTAGCTTTTGTCCTGTAGAGCGGTAGTATTGGTCGGGATCACTTTGCCGCATACCATCTTGCTCGAGGTACTGTGATTCAAGGTAGGGTCTTTGACTCACTGTATACGCTGGCTGATATACCGGATCATAGGTGTCATCTGTCTTGGGATGCTGGTAGACATATTCTGAGACGCGCTGTGCTGGATCTTGTTGATCTAAGTCTGGTCCGAGTACTTGGCTGTGTTTCTCAGATTTAGAACAGTCTATGGCTTCTAAGCACTCTGCTTTGGCTATTGCGGCTGCTGAGTCTGGTCCGAGTACTTGGCTGTGTTTCTCAGATTCAGAACAGTCTATGGCTTCTAAGCACTCTGCTTTGGCTATTGCGGCTGCTAAGTCTGGTCCGAGTACTTGGCTGTGTTTCTCAGATTCAGAACAGTCTATGGCTTCTAAGCACTCTGCTTTGGCTATTGCGGCTGCCGCTTCTTTCTCTGCTGCAAGTTTTTCCACTGATAACTTTAGTTGCATCTCTTGTGCAGCAAAGGAAGCCCTTACTTTTGCAGCCTCAGCTTCTGCACGGGCGAGAGCAGCCATTTCTTTTATGGAGGACTTGCTAGAGCGGCTCGCTTGTGACCTTGTCCTGAATGATGATGTCTGGCTGGTGGACATGGGGTTTCTGTTGCTGGCTGCTTAATGACTCTGTGCAGGCTCAGTCTAGGTAAGAACAGACTTCAGTGTGGTTTGGCTTGAGCTGTGCTTGCTGGGGGTTACACTCTCACTTCTTGTGACTGTGTGGCAACCGCTGCAATCATGTGCGCGGGAGCGCGTGGCTGATGGCAGTTCCGTATAGTCAGATCCACTATCGCTGGTGACTAGCATCTGTTTTACTGTTCTGTCTTCTTACACGTTCATACAGTGTGTATTCCAACATTCAGCATAAACCATTCCTGTCTCCCAAATAAAAGGCCTGTTGTATGTAGTTTAACAGGTTTATTATGTGATGGCAAACAGGGTTGTAGAAATATGATAAAACTATAAGAATACAAAAGGACATGTATAAGTACAGAGTATAAGAACTGCATGCATCATACATTACATAACAGTGAAGCACATGATACAATGACTGCCTATACATAGGACTGCATGGCTAGCTAACAGTCTAACATCTACACAGTTAACTTTTCTGAGTAGTAATACAAACAACTACACAGCTCTGCATACTAGATGCCCTAGTTACAGAGGTAAGTGACCAGATATGCTGTTACACAGATGGTGGAGTTTTAGAAGAGAGACATGAAGAAAACAGCTCTGATTCTGTGTCCAGGAGACTGAGGACTGCCCCTTCCCCTTCCCAGAGTGCCTTGCAAGAACCCACAAAGAGTAGTACCACCCACAAGGCAGAATTATTACAAGAAAAACAAGATGTAGTACAACTTAACACCACTAGATGGTGCTATAACCTAGCTAATAGACTATTATTGACAGACTATGGCAAATGGTTATGAAACCCTGGCTGGACAGAACAGGCGCAGTGCGCATGCCCGCACGCCGTCCCGGCTTACGCCCATGGGAGGTGGCCGGGGAGATGACGTCAGATGCTGACTGATCTCCCGTGAGCCCCCCTATAAGAGAGCAGCCATATCCGGCTCTCATTATGGTGGCGGTTCCCCATCCGGGCAAGGTGATCGTGCGTGTTTGGACCCAGACTTCGGTGAGTTAATTAGATATAGATTTTGGACCACTTTTCTGCATTATTAATATCGAAAGTTCCTTATATACCGATGGCCTCTCTCTTTTTTTAAGTATTGAATATCTTCATTATGCGCATGATTAGCGCTTCCCTTGGGGGCTAATTTTACTTATATGCTCCTAATTTTTGAACCTAGATGTTGTAAAGACCGGGCTTTAGGTATGCGCCTTTACAAATATAGGGACTTCTTTACCTTTTCTGTTTCCTTTTTCTTTTTTTACCCTTGGTTACTTGTGGTGTATATATATGACAACATTTGGCCCTGATTCTAATAAATATAATTTTTATTTTCATCATGGGATTTCACAATATGTGATCCCATAGTGTTCTATGCTCTATCTTATACTGGGCCCAAAATTCTATATCCCACTATCTTTTTGCGCACCGGGGTGACCTGTCCTAATTTATGATAATGTTTCACCATCATAAAATTTACCCCTTTTTTAATGCAGGCTAGGCTGGTTATATGCACCAGCAGGTCCTAAAATAAGTCTACCTCTACAACTTTCTGACACCTGGTATCCAACCGCAATCATCGATCACCTTTCTCGTTAACTCATTATGTGGAGTCCAGTTATCTGGCTCATGGTATTACAATAACGATACAGGTATGTATCACCTTTGAGTTTGTTATCTTTTAAATACCTATGCTAGAGTTACATACTCCCCTTTACAGGGGGGTCTCCCCACATATGACTCCATTTTGTTGCTCCGGTCCCCCGGATCACATTTGCTCCCCTGGGACTCAGGCTAACTAAGACCCTTGCATTCTTGTACATTAATGTTGTGTTGTTGCATGGTGCATATGTCTATCAACTATTCTGACATTCAATGTTGACAGTTTTTTGATACCTATGAAATAGTGACTTTTGTTTGAATGATGTTTATGCCCACTCTTTTATACAGTGCTATGATTAGCTCCCGATGAAGCTTTATATATAAAGCGAAACATGTCGAGCATCTTAAGAGCATCATAAACACTGAACATCGTAAACATTGAGCATTGTAAATACTTACCATTCATTGTCCTAATTTAGTAGGATTTTTATTTCCTTAATTTGTGTATATCATGATATGTACTTATTTTTGTCTCTTTTTGAGATATATGCACTGTTTTTGTTGATTTTAATGTAATGGTTTCAATAAAATGCACGGGAATTAGCCGGCGCACATGCGCAGGTATATACACACAGCCGCTGATTGCCACAGCCTGAGCCTGCTATAAAATGAGCACATGGCCAATATGGCTGCTGGATGTTAGAGAGTAAACACATATAAAGACTGTGTGAGCCAGAACTTCGATTATCTTTAGGTAAGACAATTGTATCTCTCTCTCTCTCTCTCTCTCTCTCTATATATATATATATATATATATCTGTCTGTGTGGTCTGGCTCACCGTTATTGTTTCCTGAAGTATGCACTTTGGCACTTTTTACTTGTCTCGGGGGTGCTTCAATTGTCTATGGTGAATCCCCTCCCACCCCCAATACCTCGGGAACCCCTCAAGTGTATTTTAATCATGGTCAGCTGCCCCCATATGCATGTTGTTTTTCCATGTGTTTTCTCATGTTTGTTTTATGTTTGCAGTCTATATTTGGGCTCAAAGCCTGCCCTCTCACCTTCCCAGCTTCTAAAGACCCCTTTTTGCTTTTTTGGTAAGTGTTATTTGCCCTAATGTGCAGGCATTTAGCTCATGCGTTTTCTCATGTTTGTTTTATCTTTGCAGTCTATATTTGGGCTCAAAGCCTGCCCCCTCACCTTCCCAGCTTCCAAAGACCCCTTTTTGCTTTCCTGGTAAATGTAATTTCCTCTCATGTGCAGGCATTTAGCTCATGCGATTTCTCATGTTTGTTTTATGTTTGCAGCTTCCTTTACTCACCACCACCACCACAAGCAAGCCACTGTTGTGTGACCTTTGGTAAGTGTTTGTTGGGCCCACGTGCAGTGGTGTTGCTTATGCGATTTCTCATGTTTGTATTTTCTTTGCAGCCTCCTTTACTAACACCACCACCACCACCACAAGCAAGCCACTGTTGTGTGACCTTTGGTAAGTGTTTGATGGGCCCACCTGCAGCGATGTTGCTTATGCGATTTCTCATGTTTGTATTTTCTTTGCAGCCTCCTTTACTCACCACCACCACAAGCAAGCCACTGTTGTGTGACCTTTGGCAAGTGTTTGTTGGGCCCACGTACAGTGGTGTTGCTTATGCGATTTCTCATGTTTGTATTTTCTTTGCAGCCTCCTTTACTCACCACCACCACCACCACAAGCAAGCCACTGTTGTGTGACCTTTGGTAAGTGTTTGTTGGGCCCATGTGCAGTGGTGTTGCTTATGCGATTTCTCATGTTTGTATTTTCTTTGCAGCCTCCTTTACTCACCACCACCGCAAGCAAGCCACTGTTGTGTGACCTTTGGTAAGTGTTTGTTGGGCCCACGTGCAGTGGTGTTGCTTATGCGATTTCTCATGTTTGTATTTTCTTTGCAGCCTCCTTTACTCACCACCACTACCACCACAAGCAAGCCACTGTTGTGTGACCTTTGGTAAGTGTTTGTTGGGCCCACGTGCGTTGCTTCTGCGTTTTCTCATCTTTGTTTTTTCTTTGTAGCCTCCTTTACTCACCACCACCACCACCCCCAATGCGGCTTGGAAAGCAATCAGTGGCTAGCTTTGGTAAGTGTGTTCTGTAATTGTTCACTAATTATACTGTAGTATTTTGCATTGTGGAACTCATGTTTTTTTCTCTTTCCTTTTTTCTCTTTTCTTGTTGCAGATTGTGGCCTTGAGGCTATTTGCTGCTGCTGGACAGCCAGATTACCTGCCCACCTCGTTCTCCTATGGCCCCACCCACACGTACAGGGAGGAGGAGGAGTAGAAGGGCAGCAGGTAGTGGGGCCAGTGGGGGCAGATTGTCTGGCTCTGGTGTGAGGGAGGCAACAGCTGTATCCAGATGGGAGTCCACCGTCTCCATCCCGGAGGAGGAAGCCGGGGGGGGGGGGGTGTTACCACACCAAGTGGACAAGCTGCTTCTCCTCCCAGTCCTGGAGAGGGAACTTCGAGGAGGAGAAGCAGCTTGTCCTCAGCCCCCCGGCTTCCCCATTTCAACCCAGAGCAGAGCCGGGTACTGGTCCAGGCCTATATGGCAAGATATGATCGCCTACAAGAGACCAGGGACCAGGGCCCAGGCCACCTCAACCAGTGAGAGGGCACGCTTTTGGGATAAAATCCGGGATGCCGTAAATGCACTGGGTGGTAGTGTACGCCGCAGTACTGCAAATGTGCGGAAGAGGGTCAACAACATCCGTGGGTCCGTTCGGAATAAGCTGCGTGCATGGGCTGCGGAGGGCCTTTATGACCGCGAAGGTCGGCTGGATCCACGTGCTCGACGTTCTCTCTGGAGTTATCAGTTGCCATTTGTTACCATCCTTGGGCCCGACACCATCTATTCCAGGGAGGACGTTGATACGGATGCTTTGCACCGAGGTAGGTTACTAACTTATATGTAAATTGTGTGAGTTTTTGTGAAACTAGTAACTACTATCCTATGTGTTACATGAATAGACTTTTTTATGCTTGGCCTTCAATTTATTTTTTTATTTTTTTTGACGGACTCAGGGCTGCTGACTTCAATGTTGACTCTCCTCCTGGTAGGTCCCAAATCGTACTATGCTAAAAAATGTAGAAGATTAGTCTCTCCTTTCAAAATGATAGCTCATATTGCTATGTCCTCTTGACAGAAGAGCATTAGCAGGAAACACCCCCAGGGCAGCAAGGCCTCGAGGAAGGTGTTGGTATGTATTGCTAATGTGTATTTTTCTGAATGTTATTGTTAACCCAGTTGAAGCAAATGTCATTTCTTTAGAAAGAGTGTTGGCCTTAATATATCTACCCTTGAAAACACTGTTGTCATCATTCATGGGTGGCCTATTAAGTATTCTGACCATGCCTTCTTAGCCTTTGGGAGGGTGCTAGCAAGTGTCCTATGAGCCCAGGGAAACATTTTGGAATGTTTGGCCTCAATGGTTAATTAATGAAGCTAGGATTGAAATTGGCCCCAAATCCTTACTGCATAAGGTTATTTCCTAAGCCTTTTCTTGCTCTTTTTTTAAAGAACATCAGGCCAGGAGCTGGTTGGAGTTGGACCAGGAGCTGGCGAGGATTCTGCATCCGCTGCTGGGGTATGTGATCTAAGGGAACAAGGTGGAAATGTTCCATTTAAATGTTAGTATGGTTTTTTGGCTAGATGTGGATTACATTGTCTGCGTGAAATTTGTGCAGGGACATTCTGACGCTGCACCAGCAGCACAAGAATTACATCCTGAACGTCAGGGAATTATTGTATAATTTCTAGGGACACAAACGTTTCTAAAACATCCAGGACCTTTAAAGTCCTGGCAGTCTTTCATTTTACACGTCAAACTTCATGTGTGTATTTTTATGGGGGTGTCATGTAGCCTTTTTTTGGCCAGATTTTAGACAAGTTACTTAGATGTTGAAAGTCATTGGTGTAGTAAGAGACTTTCCAAACCAAGAATTAAGCTACCAGACCAGGGCTAGTTTGGAACTGGTTAATGTAGAAACTGTTCTGCCATTGTAATATTAGTAACAAAACCATAATATATACCCATGATCAGAAGTGTTGCTAGCTTGGATAACATTACAATGATCAAGTGCTTATTAGAAGCACATCCAATTCTTCTAAGTTTGGGGTGTATCCTGATGTTTCCTTCTCTCTCTTTCTTTTTCTTTCCATTGTCTTTGATGTTGAAGAATTATGTGAAGTCTCATGTTTGACTCTCACATTCTTCTGCGGTTATTTTCACAGCCTCTAAAAGTTACATCCTGGTGTGTAGCCATAACTGCCTCCTAGCCGTCCCTCATTATTCAATAAAGACTCATAGGTAATTAATGTATAATAGCACTATAATTATGCATATACTTGATATCCCTATTATTATCTTACACATACTGTTTATTACCCAGTGTTCAGGTATGGTCCCTTTTCCCTTTGGCCGCTTACACCTGCCGTGGATGACATAACATCCTTGCACCTTAGGAGGTTGGTCCACTAGCCAAAATTAATTACTACATCGATAAAAATATAAATGTGATCATGTTGTTTCTATATTGTGTTTCAATCAATAATTTTTTGTTATGTTTGTTTCATTAAGAGGGTGTACAACCGTCTGTGGTTCTGACGAAGCTTATTGCGAAACGCGTCGACATTTTCCAGACTAGTATTGTATTTACCCCCCTCAAACAATGATGTATTGTGCAAATGTCAATATATACATGATACCGAGAATGAATCTATGTTGAGGGCCTGTATCCCTCTACAAGTCTTTTCTCTTTTTAAATATTTTGTTGTTTGTACACACATGGTTTTTTAATGTATCAATAAAAACATTTATTTTTATTTTTTTCCATAAAAATGTTTTATTGAGAAACAAGGTATACAGGGTACAGAATGTTAGGCAATAACAAATCAAGGAAATGTAGTTTTCTCTTTTTTCTTTTTTTTCCTAAACATATAGACTTCAGGGGTAGAAAAAAGAAGGAGGGATTAAATGCATTATGAGCCATATTCAAAGCCATATATCAGTGGTTTCCTGAGACACGAACGTAAGCTCAACTCTAAATATTTTAATCTGAACGATAATACTATTACTGGTTAGTAAGACTCAACACATTTGGAATTCTAATACAATAAGAGCATGTAGATAACATTGAATCATTCAGATCATAAGCACATTCGGAATATCAATGAGGTTCAGCCAGGTTGGTGTGTATCAGTTGGGAGCTTCTTGAGGAGCCTGTGTATTGAGGCATCCTTATTATGGAGCAAAAGGATGTGTGATCAGGTAGTAGTCGGTATAAGGATGTCGTGAAGCTAGTCTGGCTCGGGGGGGTGCTAAGAAGCGATTGGCCACTTCTCAGTGATAATGGAAAGATGAGCTGGGAGGGGGGAGAAAGAGAAGCAGAAGGGGAAATGGAGGGGGGAGAAGGGAAAGAACTAGGGGATAGACACAGATTGGTAAGGGGGGTCTGATGACAAAAACTTCCAGTCTCTCGGGGGGGGGGGGGGAGGGGATGTCCCACAACAGTTTTTTTTTTTTTTTTCACTAAGAAGAATTACTAGAAAAAAGGATTCTAATTAGAGGTCATGATTGCGGTGTAAGTCGCTGTTTGTTTAAATCCTGTCCAATCCTGCCAAACTGCAGCAAATTCTGAGTATCTATCATGGGCAATGCTAATCAGTTCCTCCATTTGTTCAATATGGTTCAGACGGTTGCATCACTCTTTAATGGAGGGGATTGTGGTTGATCTCCAGTGACATGGAACACACAGTTTGGCAGCAGTCGCCATATGCATAGCCAGTGATTTTCTGTAACTTCGGCGCCGAGTAGGGGTCCAGTGCAGTAGGTATTGTGCTGGAGAGAAGTCCATTTCTCTTGAGGTTATGTCCTTAATCAATTCATGCACTTTCCTCCAATAGGGCTGGAGCGATGGGCATGACCACCAAATATGGAGCATTGTGCCCGAGTCTTTGTCGCACCTCCAGCAACTATTCGTGACAGTCGGGAAGTATTTATGTATTCGATCCGGTGTTTGGTACCATCTGGAGAGTACCTTGTATCCGTTTTCCTGGATTGCAACGCTCACAGAAGAGCATTGAATATTGCGGCAGATGGAAGACCAGTCCTCCTCTGTAAGGGAGAGGTCCAGGTCTCTTGACCAGGCCAAAACAAAAGAGGAGGATAGAAGAGGGGGTGGGGATAGTACAAGACGGTACAGGGCAGAGATCACGTGCCTCTGGGGTCTCCCTCTTTCACAGAGGGCCTCAATTCCAGTTAATGGTCTCACCCAGTTGGGTGCGGCCCGACTATCGCTAAGGTAGCTACGGATCTGGAAGTACGCCCACAATGGTATTGAGTGGGGGTGAAGGATTTGGTTAAGGGCCTCCCAGGAGAGGGGGGAGCCTTTGTTGAAGAAGTGTTTGGCCAATACGTTTTCAAATGGCCAGATATCCTGAAGGAATGAGCTAGACATTCCCGGCTCAAAGGCCGGGTTCCAGCGGACGGGGTCAAAGGACCAAATGCCAGGTTAATCTTCTTAGATTTGCACCACGCACAATGAAGCTTTAGTGGAGGACATATCAGGGGATGATCCCTAAGGTCTTCTTTAGTTAACGGTATTTCGGAGAATGCATTTTCCAGACCAACAACAGTCTTTAGAGTTGAATGTATGTTCCAATCTACCAGTCTACTTAGAATGCAGGCCTTGTAATAGGTGTGAAGGTCAGGAAGCCCCAAACCCCTGCTTTCTTTAGGAGCCGTAAGCTGTAGGTACCTAATCCGTGGTCTTTTGCCATTCCAAACAAATTTTTGGGAGCATGATTTGAAGGATGTAAAGAAGGAGTTCGGTAGGTGGATTGGAATGGTTTGGAAGAGGTAAAGAAATTTGGGTAGGATGGACATTTTTAGGAGAGAAGCACGGCCAAACCACGACACCTGGAGGGAGCTCCAAGAACGTAGGGTGGTGTTGGTGGTGTTTAGGAGTGGTTGATAATTTAGTTTATAGAGATCGTCGAGATTGCGGGGAATAAGGATCACAAGGTAGGGTATGGATTCAGGGGCCCATTTGAACGGGAAGTTCATCTCACATCGGTCAACTTCCATCTGTGGAAGAGAGACATTAAGGGCCATGGATTTAGCGTAGTTAATTTGTAAGTGCGATATGGATTTAAAAAATTCCAGATCTCTAAGTAAAATTGGGAGGGACAGGTGTGGTTGGGACAGGAAAAGCAGCATGTCATCTGCGAATGCGGCTATTTTGTGAGTACATCCCTTGATTTGAATTCCCCGGATGTCAGAATTTGCGCGGATCATGTTAAGGAAGGGTTCCAGTTATAAGATAAAAAGAATCGGGGAAAGGGGACAACCCTGTCTGGTACCATTGGTGAGGCTAAAGGCGTCTGACAGGTGGCCATTGACTCTGACCCTGGCCCTTTGATTGGTATACAAGGCCCGAATATGGGATACCATACGGGGCATTATGCCCAATGATTCAAGGGTCGATATAAGATAGTCCCAGGCCACTCTGTCGAACGCCTTCTCGGCATCCAGTGAAAGAAAGAAGCCAGGGACGCCACGGGTGGTAAGCCAATGATGAATATTTAGCGCTCTCGTGGTGTTGTTCCTGGCTTCTCGGCCCGGAACAAAGCCGACTTGATCTAGGGAGACCATGGAGGAAAGGTGGGGGAGGAGTCGGTTGGCAAGGATCTTGGCGTAGATCTTAACGTCCACATTCAGAAGTGAAATAGGACGATAGTTGCTTACCTGAGCAGGATCCTTTCCATCCTTAAGGATCACTGTTATGTGACCCTCTAATAAAGAGGGGGAATGATGGGGTGTATCCGCCAGAGTGCGAAAGGCTCGTAAGAAATGGGGTCTAAGAGTCTCCGCGAACGTGCGATAGTATTGCAGGGAGAAACCATCAGGGCCAGAGCACTTTCCTGGCTTCATTTCTTTGACTGCCCTGTCATATTCCTCTGCAGATAGCAGCAACTCCATTGAGGAAGTGATAGAAACATAGAAACATAGAATGTGTTGGCAGATAAGAACCATTTGGCCCATCTAGTCTGCCCAATATATCTGAATCCTATGAATAGTCCCTGGCCCTATCTTATATGAAGGATAGCCTTATGCCTATCCCATGCATGCTTAAACTCCTTCACTGTATTTGCAGCTACCACTTCTGCAGGAAGGTTATTCCATGCATCCACTACTCTCTCAGTAAAGTAATACTTCCTCATATTACTTTTAAACCTTTGTCCCTCTAATTTAAAACTGTGTCCTCTTGTGGTAGTTTTTCTTCTTTTAAATATGCTCTCCTCCTTTACCGAGTTGATTCCCTTTATGTATTTAAAAGTTTCTATCATATCCCCTCTGTCTCTTCTTTCTTCCAAGCTATACATGTTAAGGTCCTTTAACCTTTCCTGGTAAGTTTTTTCCTGCAATCCATGTACTAGTTTAGTAGCTCTTCTCTGAACTCTCTCTAGAGTATCTATATCCTTCTGGAGATATGGCCTCCAGTACTGCGCACAATACTCCAAGTGAGGTCTCACCAGTGTTCTGTACAGCGGCATAAGCACTTCTCTCTTTGTACTGCTTATACCTCTCCCTATACATCCAAGCATTCTGCTGGCATTTCGCGCTGCTCTATTACATTGTCTTCCCACCTTTAAGTCTTCTGAAATAATTACTCCTAAATCCCTTACCTCAGATACTGAGGTCAGGACTGTGTCAAATATTCTATATTCTGCCCTTGGGTTTTTACGCCCCAGGTGCATTATCTTGCACTTATCCACATTAAATTTCAGTTGCCAGAGTTCTGACCATTCTTCTAGTTTTCCTAAATATTTTTCCATTTAGAGGGCGAAAGAGGTGGAGAGCTATAGGTGTTTAAGAAAGACCTAATGGTTTCCTGACGCTGATGGAGTGATGTGGGTTGTTGAGATAGCGGTCGTAAATTGTAAAGTGAATGGTAGAAAGACTCGAATTGCTTGGCTATAGCCTCATTTGAGCAGTGTTTCGTGCCCGTGTTATCTCTTATGAAATGGACGTTAGCAGATTTTTTTTGTGCCTGAACTACTTTGGCCAACAAGCGACCACATTTGTTTCCTTGTTCAAAGAAAATTCTTTTGCCCAAGGCCAGTCTGCGATGGCTCTGAATTTCGAGAATGTCCCTTATTTCCTGTCTCACCTTAGTGAGCTCCGCTAGAGCTTCAGTAGCAACAGAGCGTTTATGAGTTCTTTCGAGAGTGCTCAACTTCGTGAACAAACCCTCAAGTGTAGCCTGTCTGGCCTTTTTTTGTTTGGTTGCTAGGGAAAGTAATTCCCCCCTGAGCACACACTTATGGGCTTCCCATTGCCCTATTGGAGTGGAGTCAGGGGTATAATTTTCCCTAAAAAAAGAGGATAAGACCTCTTGGAGTCTGTCTGCATTTACTTGGTCTCTGAAGAGGGATGGGTTCATTCGCCAAGACTTACATCTATTATCTCCATCTGGGAACTGAATGGTCATTGTGATTGCGTTGTGATCTGATAGGACTCTGGGTTCGATCGAAGACGAGTGGAGTAGAGGTATGTCAGTTTGGGAAATAAAAAAATAGTAAATTCTTGAGAATTTACCGTGTGGTGCTGAAAAGAAAGTATAGTCTTTAACGTCTGAGTGTATTAGTCTCCATGTATCATGGAGTTCTAATTTTTGTAGTTGGATCGCAATTTGGCGAAGGGCTTGAAATGGAAGCGCAGATGAGCCTGTGGAGGAGTCCAATATAGGATTAAGAGGAACATTGAAGTCCCCTCCAAGGATCAACATGCCCGAGGCAAAGTGAAGTAAGTCCTGGCACATTGAGCAAAAGAACGGTACCTGTTTACAGTTGGGGGCATAGATATTAGCGATGGTGATTGGGCGGGAGTTTATGCGACGCTTGACAAAAAGATACCTACCACCTGGGTCACATTTGATGTCAATTAATTGAAAGTCTACCTGTCGAGAAAAGAGGAGGGAAACCCCTCTAGTCTTAGAACCTTCTGTGGGAGCGTGATAAGAGACTGGAAACCTTTTATTCATTAGTTTAGGAATCTCACTTTCTTTAAAGTGAGTCTCTTGCAGTAAGAGCACCTGAGTGCGCATTCTATGTGCTTCTGCTAGAATTTGTGACCTTTTCTCAGGGATATTTAGTCCTTGAGCATTAATTGAGAGGAATTTGAGGGACGACCCCCGAGAGACTGGAATTACGCCCGGCATAATAAGGGAGGGGAGAGGGAGACAGTAGGGAGGGGAAGGAGTGGGGAGAGGGAAGAGAGAGAAGTATAAGGGAAGGTAGGAGTGTGAGGGGCGGGTGGTTTGTAGATTAAGGGTTGAGCTAAGTGGACTAGGTGCGTGTCACACCAAGCTCCTGGGTGTAACTAGAGGGGATAAGGCGAGGAAGGAGAATTAGGGCGGGTTAGGTCAGAGTAATTAAGAAGGTGGGTAGTAATGGAGAAGAGTGGGGTGATTAAAGTGAGAAAAAAAAGGAAGGGGAGTAAGATAGAAAAGAAAACAGATCCCCGCTAGAAGGCTGGTATCAATTGATCCGCCTAATATCTATGCGGGGAGAAAGTACTACAAAATGTATTTTCGGGTCAACGGTAACCAGAAGCTACCGTTGTGGTGGGAGGTTAGTGTGACAAACGGTCTAAGACCAATCAGAAATCCGTGCACTAGTGGGGGGAGGGCCAATGTAGTTAATTAGAACAATATTGAGGACAACAAACTGGCTAAAACTCACCAAATCCGGACCGCAGGATCCCAGAACGAGGACAATAGAGGCAGGATTCCTGCGGCATGCGAAAGAGGAAGCAGAAAACAATGTAAATACCAGAAAGTTTTTAAAAATTTGTCAAATCGCTCTCCATGAGAGTAGGATGACTGCATGATCCAATTCACAACTATAGCTTGGCTGTTCATAGGGGTGTTTTCATAGGTGTATAATCAGCCTAAACTAACTATAAGACAGCCTATGGTATATTGTAAGATTAGAATCCAATGACCCTTACATTCCATTCCCTGAGTTGAAAGGAAGAATCAAGCCCTCGCCCCTCCTCCATCTCTCACTCACCAAGCCCGTCTTCAGGGGCTACTGGGGTATCCGGCTCACTCATAAAAGTGAAAAGTGATCCGAGGAGATTGTCCTGGATCTCAGGTTAGGAGGTGTGGGGACGTGTAGCGACATGCAGAAGGGGAAAGGCAGAAGGAGGGGCATCATTGGAGGAGACCGGGGGCCCAAGGAGAAGATGATTTAGGATTTAAGGTCAGGACTAGAAAAGTATCTAGAGAAAGGGAATAGAAGATCCTACTGGAGTCATAGCCTAGTATTACTGGGTCAGGGCTGATTTCCTGCAGACCTAAATCACAATAGGTAAAGCATTTTCTAGCCTGGTCTCTAGCAAGAAGTTATGACTCACACCCCTCCCCCCTCTCCCCAAACCCCCCCGCCCCCCGTCACCCCAAAATGTGCATGCAATACAACCTTATGTTTAAAAAAAAAATTAAAGTGTGGGGAATCAGAGTGGCTGGTCACTGCAAGATGGTGAGACATAGACGGGATGTGATCGGGGATGAGGAGAGCCTGGGACCCTCCGGTTCAAGGCAAGAGATGGAAGGGTGAAAGAGCGAGTTCTTAAAGTCTCATCTGTAAGAGTTCCACATGATGAACATCTTTTCTTTTGTGGTGAGGCCAATCTCAGTTGTTGCATATGGATGTCATCGGCTAGATAGGAATTAACAGATGGATTTCTTTCATCCTCTATGAAAGGATCAGAGTCAGAGTTTCTCATAGAGAGCGGCTTCAATCAGAAATAAATGCAGGTTTAGGCCTCCTGACATTCCTTCCGGGAGGCAGGAGAGCGTCTTGGAGTCTCTCCTCGGGCTTCTCTGGACCTGGGCGATCTAGAAGAGGCATTGTTGGAGCGATATCGAGAGCGCCTGTGTTTGCGACTTTCCCTCTGTGATTTAGGGGTGCCTGATGTAGCTATTTGGACCCATGGGTCCGGCGCATAGAATTCGCTATACCATTCAGGTAGGTCCATCTCAGGGATGTCAAATGCGGAGCAGAAAGCTGGTAAGTCATCCGGAACTCGTAGAGAGGCGTTCCTACCTCTAAACGAAGCACAGAGGCAGAAGGGAAAGCGCAATCTGTATGTTATGCCTCGGGTTCGGAGGATTTCCAACAGTGGGCACAGGGCTCGGCGGTTCTGTAATGTAATGGCGGACAAGTCCTGGAACAGTTTAATTTCTGCGCCATTGGTCTCTGGCTCTGGCCTTGCGCAGGATGGCTTCCTTCAGTGGGAAGCTTACCAGGCAGGAGATTACATCCCTCGGGGGATCTGACTCACCTCCCCTGGGTCGAAGGGCTCTGTGGACTCTCTCAAAGTCGATCGGTGCGTCGGCGGGGCGCTCCAATAAATCATTAAAGATGGCCGCCAAAGCAGATTCCAGATCTTGGGGTTCGACACGCTCGGGTAACCCCCTCACTCGGACATTATGCCTTCTCCCCCTGTTGTCAAGATCCTCAATTTGGCGGTTGACTTCTATCAGATGCGCTGTGTGTGAGTCTGAGGATCTCTGAAGCTGTCTGATAGTGGATCCTTGTGTAGCTGTGCCCTTTTCAGTCTCGGAGGTGACTGAACGGAGTTCGGCCGTGAGCTCTGTGATGGCGGCTCCCAAGGTAAGTTTTATGTCTGCTGCCACGTTTTGGAGGTCTTGAAGGCTCGGGAGCGGAGCCGTCGGCGGGCATGTTGATGTAGATGGCATCTGGGTGCAAGCTTGGTTAGCTTGGTTAGCGGCGAGGCCTAGCACGGGATCCGAGGCTTGAGTGCGGGAAAGTGATTGAGCGTTGCCAGCAATGTCCGTTTCAGATAACACCCGGTTAGCCGATGTGCTGCGGCCGGATCGAAGTATGGTGGATATGCCGTAAAAAGTTAGTTATTAGCAGGATTTTGTCCCCCCTGTGCACGGAGCGGCTCTAACAAGCGTTCATCTAGGTCCGGTGCCAAACCACGCCCCCCGACAGAGCTTTCTTATGGGCCAATTCTGCAGAGTGGCAGCGGGGAAGAAGTATGCTCTGTGGGGTTGGCAGGAGGTTATAAGTCAATGACTGTGAGTCTCGGGGGGGCCCCCAGGCATATATAGAGTAATTGCGGCCTAGTCAATATGGCGGCCGGCCGCGCTAGGCCCGAGCTGGAGGAGGTGTAATATGCAGATTTCTAGCAGTCGTGGTGTGCTGCTGTGGATGTTCCGGTGGGTATTTTCAGGATGGCTGAGGGTCGGATGGCTTACCCTGTTGCCGATCGCGGCCGGCGGCGGCCTACACGAGCCCGGGGATTCAGCGGCGGCGGATCGCGGGTAGGCCGCAGATTTCGATTCACATAGGTCCTTTCTGCAAAGCTCAAAATGAGGATATCCCCAGGTGCCCCTCGGATTCCACAGCCTCCTGGTGCTGGATGGGGTAGTTTGGCCGGCTCCGGACGCCTGGATGGCGCTAGATTGTCCTCTGGCGTTCTGGAGCTCCTGGAGCTGACTTCTGGTTACGCCCCAACATTTATTTTTTTAACTAACATTAACTGCCTATCCATTTATGTGCCTCTATAGTCTGCTTTTTGTTGGTTTAGCATTTGCTATACCATATCCCTTTTTTCTGTATATTTTGGATTATGGCACACCAGGGCTAGCTCACCTCCTTGTTTCCTATATACATAGATAGATATTCAACTCTCTCTCTGTCTCTCTCTTATATATATATATAGAGAGAGATTTTTTATATATATATATAATATATATATAGAGAGAGAAAGAGAGATAATATATATATATATATATATATATATATATATATATATATATATTATGTATGTATGTTTGTATGTGTATATATATATGTGAAAATATTTCTCTTTATATATATATCTATGTAGGTAGAGAGAGAGAGAGAGACATATATATATTTATGTTTTTTTTGGTTTTCAATTATTTGGGGGGGGGCATTTCTTTGGGGGTTCAGGTTGGTGTTTCAATGAAGATTGAACATATAGCTAAGCCAATAATCATGCCCATCACTCATAAACATCCTTAAGAAGTTTGGAGATGTAAAGACTGAGAAATAGCACAATGATTAGGGAGTCTGCCTTCCTGCTCTAGGTTTGTGAGTTTGAATCCAGAATAAGCCCTCTCTATGGGCAACAATTGGAGGTCTCCAACCCTCAAAATGTTAGCATCAATACTTTTGCTAGTGTTTGACATAGGCATGTGTATCACCAAACTCTTAATATAAAGACATTACCAAAATAAAAAATATGCCACAAAAAGTCAATATATGGCAATATTGAGAGATAGAGCTATATTTGTATTTTGAGCAAATTTTGCAAATTATCCAAGTAGGGGATGTACCTGCAGTAAAATCTATTATAAAATGCAAAAGCTTGGCTATACGTCTTTCCTGAATAAATATTTTGTGGGATACCCTAGATAATGTTGGGGTTCTACAGTATATAGAAGCTATATATAAGATTGTTCAAGTGAAATATGATTGAGCAGGAAAGGTGTCAAAAATGTTGTAATGTGATAGTGTTTACTAATGAATCACTTGCTAGAAGTATGAACTGTGTGCAGTGACAACCTGCATGTTTTCCAAGTTCGCCAGTTCATTCCATTTTACATGGGCGATACGGCGGACTTTACCTTGGAATTCACTATACCGCATGCTAATGTTTTTGAAAACATAAATTTCTGAGCCCAGTTGGCGGTGCACATGAGCCTTCTTGCAGCTCGGGACTCCAGGAGCTATTTTGACTTTTTACACTTTTGAAGAAATCTCTCTTTATATGTCAGTTTATGACACAGTTTAAAAGCCATTCATCTCTAAATGATCTCCCACATCTTCCACAGTGATTTGGGATTTTTTGGGGGGTTCAACAATTTTTTAGAAAAAAGTAGTCGAGCTTTCAGCTGAACTGTTTTTAAGTCTCGCCCTGATGTTGTAACATCTTAGTGAATCTAACACTGGGCGTAATTGTCCGCCGGCGGTACAGTGAATACCAATGTCATACGTTAAAATTCGCCAATGTGCCAAAATCCCGGCGATTGCAAAATGGCGGTACAGTGAATTAGGCCCACAGTGACAACAGTTACTGGCCAATTATTTGTAGAACTGTTGTAATAAACCTGTGGCCCCCCAATACCACAGATTGAAGCGGGTTGTTATCTGAGTATACTTTTACAAGTGTATTTGTGTCCTGCAACAATATTGCCTCTTTTGCTGAGTTTAGTCTGGTACACACAATGCCAAACTCACTGGCCAATTTTTTGAACAACTGGTGTGATGATAGACCAATGGCCCCCCAATACCACATATTGAAGTGGGGTGTTATCTGAGTAAACTTTTACAAGTATATTTGTGTCCTGCAACAATGTTGCCTCTTTTGCTGAGTTAAGTCTGGTACACACAGTGCCAAACTCGCTGGCCAATTTTTTGAACAACTGGTGTGATAGACCAGTGGCCCTCCAATACCACTTATTGAAGTGGGGTATTATTTAACAGTATCATTTTCTAAGTGTGTATTTTAGTCCGGCAAACATTTTGCCTCTTGCTGTGTAAACTGTGCTGCACACAGTGACAACAGTTACTGGCCAATTATTTGTAGAACTGGTGTGATAAACCTGTGGCCCCCCAATACCACAGATTGAAATGAGGTGTTATTTAACAGTATACTTTTCTAAGATTGTATTTTAGTCCTGCAAAAATTTGGCCTCTTTTGCTGTGTAAACTGTGCTACACACAGTGACAACAGTTACTGGCCAATTATTTATAGAACTGGCGGACTGATGGACCGTCAGATAGGGAGGAGAGGCAGGCAGAACTTTCATTACACAAGAGGTACAAATCAGACTGCAAATGTATCAGGAGCGAGCCATCAACCATGTACAGTCACATCTGGCGCTTCCAGGATGCCGTCACATGGCTCCGCAGTGTGGGCTTTTTTTAATGTGTCCATTGCTGACAACAGTGTTGCCATCTGCAGCCTTTGCAGTCAATGCATAACTCGCGGTAAGCCCAACACTCACCTAGGGACAATTGCCTGAAGAAGACACCTGAAATCCCATCATCGAGCCCAGTGGGAGCAACACCGTCAGAACCCACAAAGCCACACTCCAGGCTCTCACCGTCCAGCCTCTTCTCCTTCTCCTCTCTCCTCACATTTGTCCTCCACTCCACCTTCCATGATGCCGTTGTCACGTTGTTCTGGAAAAAGGCAGGCTTCTGTGGCTCAAATGTTGGAGCGTAAAAAAAGGTGTCCGACTACATCGGGTTAATGGCCGATGTAGACGCTCTGAGGAGTGATGAACCCCTGGACTACTGGGTGGGCAGGCTTGACCTCTGGTCAGAGCTTGCACAATTTGCAATGGAACTGTTGGCTTGCCCCTGGTCCAGTGTCCTGTCCGAAAGGATGTTCAGTGCAGCAGGGGGGATCGTGACCGATAAGCTGTAAGGTTCTGGCACTCTCAGTGCCTCCTATCACATCATTTCCGGGTGCTTTCCATCTACCTAGATAGATGAAGCACATATAGGTGTGTTTCCCTTTAAGAGTGCTGACATCATCACTGAGCGCCGGACTGAACAGCTATTTAAATCACCAGCTCTCACTCACATGTGTTCGTTCAACCTGCTGTGTGCCTAGATGTGCCTTGATGCTAACCTGTCTTGAAGCTCTCATGCTTGCAAGCATACCTCGCTGTCGGAACCACGCTGCGCTGATCCCTGTATCCCGCTACCGGATCATCCGCTCTTGTCGAACCTCTCCTCTGCTACATTGCTACTAGTGATAAGTACCCCACAGGGGAAACCTAAATAACCTTCATACTAAAGCTTACACTGTCTAGCTCTGCATACTAAGGACTGTTACTACATCTGCACTATCTAGATTGCTAGCTCTTGAGCCTACTATCATCTGCTCTTGCACTGGGTTAGTCTCTCCTGTATGTCATCTGCTATCCTATCATCTACTACCATACATAATTGCTAACCTATCTGCATCCCACCTGTTACTATCTCATTCTCAAGAACATTCCTCTCAAGTGTCTGTCACCTATCGTCTCAACTCAACCTGTCTCTTCAGCCTATCACCTCTATACTACTATATACATAGATCACTCCAGGAACTTCTTATTGAGTGTGTGTATTTACTTGCTGAATTGAGATCATCCACACATGATGAGTCTTTGGGAGTTGGGATTGGTGTCTCAGCGTTTCTCTACATGACTACTGAAGTGGAATATTTCTGCAGCTGTAAATCCACATCATACATAAAACGCAGGAGCGTTACAGATTGAACGAACCAGATAAAATGGATTCAGCAGAAATGACCACTCAGGTGACACAGTTAACACAACAAGTAACTGCGTTAATACACGCACTTACTGAGTTAAAAGAAGACAATCAGGCTCTGACGCAGCAGGTGGCCAGACTGACACAGCCTACTGCTGCTCAACCCCCAGAACCTCTTGTCCTTCTACCAGACAGGTTTGATGGTTCCCGTTCCTCTTTTCTTTTTTTTCGTATGGATTGTGAGCTCCTATTTATCCTTAAGCCTAGGACCTATCATAATGACTTTATTAAAGTGCATGCTGCCATTAATTTGCTTTCTGGCAAAATGAAAACGTGGGCATACCAGAAACTGCAAGAAAAAAGTCCGATCCTAGACAATTGGGAATCATTTCCAATTGCGATGCACTCCCAGTGTCTCCCCTCCCAAAAACCTGCTCCAGGTAACCGCAGACCCCGGCTACCTAGGGAAAAAAGGAAACCAAATGAATATGGTGATCCTGCCTGGTCATGGTCCAAGCCTGCCTTAAACAGTCAGCCTTGTCACTCTGACACATCTCATTTGAACCCTGATCCTACAGAGATGGATGAGGAGCCTATGGAGATTGGTGCCGTACATACTAAGTTGTCCTTACAAAAAAAAAAAGATCACAGGAGAATCTGTGGCCTTTGTTTTTATTGTGGAGAAGGGGGACATTTCATTACATCCTGCCCAACCCGACCCCATAGGCCTAAGGCTCTCCCAATGGAGGCCAGGCGAATCCGAACCGTCTTCCCTGAAAAACAGCCTGGAAATTACCAAGGCTGTTGCCAGCCCTGTCCCCGTTCTATATCAGAAAAGGACACCCAGAAATTGGCAGATGTTGGTATAGATACTCCTATTTTTGCAAGTACATTTCTAGCTTCCAATGAAAACATTGAGATTCTTGCACCTGACTGCGTACGCGCTTCTAATGGCACGGTGGTATGTAGGAAGGATCTGAGGATGTTTGAAGAAGCATTGGTTGCTAGGACTACTAGGATTACTTCGGATGGTTATGCGTCCAATTCTAGTGAGGGGTTAGTGAGGGGTTCATGTAGCAGACACCCTAACAAGTGATCTCTCGTATCGGCAACAAGTCCTATCCGATTCTCACATCGGTTACCAACCTGATCCGATTTTCATATCGGCAACAAGTGATCCGATTCTCACATCAGTTACCAACCTGATCCGATTCTCGTATCGGCAACAAGTAATCCGATTCTCACATCGGTTACCAACCTGATCCGATTCTCATATCGGCAACAAGTGATCCGATTCTCACATCGGTTACCAACCTGATCCGATTCTCGTATCGGCAACAAGTGATCCAATTCTCACATCGGTTACCAACTTGATCCGATTCTCGTATCGGCAACAAGTGATCCGATTCTCATCGGTTACCAACCTGATCCGATTTTCATATCGGCAACAAGTGATCCAATTCTCAGATCGGTTACCAACCTGATCCGATTCTCATATCGGCAACAAGTGATCCGATTCTCACATCGGTTACCAACCTGATCCGATTCTCATATCGGCAACAAGTGATCCGATTCTCACATCGGTTACCAACCTGATCCGATTCTCATATCGGCAACAAGTGATCCGATTCTCACATCGGTTACCAACCTGATCCGATTCTCATATCAGCAACAAGTGATCCGATTCTCACATCGGTTACCAACCTGATCCGATTCTCATATCGGCAACAAGTGATCCGATTCTCACATCGGTTACCAACCTGATCCGATTCTCGTATCGGCAACAAGTGATCCGATTCTGACATCGGTTACCAACCTGATCCGATTCTCATATCGGCAACAAGTGATCCGATTCTCACATCGGCAACCAGTTTTTTTTTTCCGATTCTCATATCGGCAACCAGTCTTATCCGATTCTCGTATCGGCAACAAGTCCTATCCGATTCCCACATCGGTTACCAACCTGATCCGATTCTCGTATCGGCAACCAGTCTTATCCGATTCTCGTATCGGCAACCAGTATTATCCGATTCTCGTATCGGCAACCAGTATTATCCGATTCTCGTATCGGCAACCAGTGTTATCCGATTCTCATATCGGCAACCAGTCTTATCCGATTCTCGTATCGGCAACCAGTCTTATCCGATTCTCGTATCGGCAACCAGTCTTATCCGATTCTCGTATCGGCAACCAGCCTTATCCGATTCTCGTATCGGCAACCAGTCTTATCCGATTCTCGTATCGGCAACCAGTATTATCCGATTCTCGTATCGGCAACCAGTGTTATCCGATTCTCGTATCGGCAACCAGTCTTTTCCGATTCTTACATCGGCAACCAGCTTTTTCCGATTCTTATATCGACAACCAGCCTTAGAGGCCTTCCGGAGCCGGCCTTACGGGGGGGGGGGGGGGGGGTACTGTAAGGTTCTGGCACTCTCAGTGCCTCCTATCACATCATTTCCGGGTGCTTTCCATCTACCTAGATAGATGAAGCACATATAGGTGTGTTTCCCTTTAAGAGTGCCGACATCATCACTGAGCGCCGGACTGAACAGCTATTTAAATCACCAGCTCTCACTCACATGTGTTCGTTCAACCTGCTGTGTGCCTAGATGTGCCTTGATGCTAACCTGTCTTGAAGCTCTCATGCTTGCAAGCATACCTCGCTGTCGGAACCACGCTGCGCTGATCCCTGTATCCCGCTACCGGATCATCCGCTCTTGTCGAACCTCTCCTCTGCTACATTGCTACTAGTGATAAGTACCCCACAGGGGAAACCTAAATAACCTTCATACTAAAGTTTACACTGTCTAGCTCTGCATACTAAGGACTGTTACTACATCTGCACTATCTAGATTGCTAGCTCTTGAGCCTACTATCATCTGCTCTTGCACTGGGTTAGTCTCTCCTGTACGTCATCTGCTATCCTATCATCTACTACCATACATAATTGCTAACCTATCTGCATCCCACCTGTTACTATCTCATTCTCAAGAACATTCCTCTCAAGTGTCTGTCACCTATCGTCTCAACTCAACCTGTCTCTTCAGCCTATCACCTCTATACTACTATATACATAGATCACTCCAGGAACTTCTTATTGAGTGTGTGTATTTACTTGCTGAATTGAGATCATCCACACATGATGAGTCTTTGGGAGTTGGGATTGGTGTCTCAGCGTTTCTCTACATGACTACTGAAGTGGAATATTTCTGCAGCTGTAAATCCACATCATACATAAAACGCAGGAGCGTTACATAAGCGCACTCGCCTAGCTCATGACAGTGTAGACTACCTCACATTTAGAAAAATGAATGAGGCATGGATCTCTGAGGAATTCAACACATGTGACCAGTAGACCATGTTTCATTGAAATTCCTCATGCCAGGCCACAAATATCCGCCAGACCGCCATCCACCCACAGCAATTCCTGGTCCTTGATAGGGATGATCGAACTTTTGAAAAGTTTGGTTCGACCAGAACACCCGAATTTCCCGAAAGTTCGGTTCGGATTCCAGAACCCCATTGAAATCAATGGGACCCGAACTTCTGGAATCAAAAAACACCATTTTGAAGCCCTAAAACCTAATAAATGCCCCTAAAAAGTGCCTAGGGTTCTGGGTCATGCCCCAGGGACTATGAATCAGGCAAAAAAAAGTTCTTAAAAATTGTCGTTTTGATAGAGAGCCAATTATTTAAAAAATGATTGAAAAAAAAAAGAGATTTCTTTGGATTTAGTGTCTGGGGGGTCTAAAAAGTAACCTGTGAAGCTTCAGGTCTGTAGCATGTCCAGAACCAGAATTATAGCATGCCAAACCTTCAAAAATGACTTTTTTGCTTAGCCGCGCCTTTCTTTTGCTCCTAATCAACTGCACAGCCAATGTGTATGATGGGGACATAATGCAGTGCACTGGGAACAAGATTCGATTTTTTTTTTTTGGAAAAAGGTGCTGTCTCTTTAAATGTAGATATAATTAATGGGTGTATTTTCACAATGGGGCTATAATTACCAAATGTTTTCAAGAAGTCAAAAGATGTATGTAGATGCACTTTATTTCATGTAAAATGGTGTTTGAATAAAGGAAATTGCTATTGCATTGAGCATGGACTTTCCCGGCACGACATGACAATAATGTCGTAAAAAGTTATATTTTATTTAGGAAAACCGTTAAAAGTTTTTTAACATCATAACAGGTAAGTATGAATACAAACAAAACATTATTTAAAAATTAGATCATAAATTATGCCGTCATTGTACTAGAATAAGGGTAACCCTCAATCACCACTTAAGTGTACAGATACAATAGAGACCTGTTACTCATAAGAAGGTCATAGTATATATGGTAGTAATCGGTATCCGGTGATGAGGGGACCACTGAGCAATTGCTTTTCTCTACATGTTTTGCATTTTTACACAACGCTTCTTCAGGAGAATATTATGAAATATAGTATCAAGACAAGATCTGGAAAGAACAAGGGGACAGTGCATGAATTACATACAATATACATCCTTGATTCTTCTACATCGTGCAGTATATTAGATATGTATTTAGAGACAGATATGTCTATACCAATGTATATCAAAGGATATAATCAAAAAATACATAAAAGGTTTCTTACCAATACAACAATACAGTGCTCAGGCTATGTACAGATAGAGGTGGGAGGATATTTAAAAAAAAAAATTCTCGTTCTTCAAACCTATAGATATAAAATATATGTAGTCATAGGGTTGCTCATGGCACTGAACAGAGCCGTATAGCATATACAATAAGGGTTATATATCTGATTATTAGATGTCAATAGGGTGGGAGGAAAGAAAAGTATATATAGGAGTAGAAATCTCCATTTCCTTACCCGAAGTGTACTTTTGAGGAAGGAGGGCGTACCAAATAGGGTTCGATATACACGTTCTGATGGTTGTCTGAAGAGTGTCATAATATATTTAGCACCTCCATGTTCAGCAAGGTCAGGTCCTATAGAAAGGATACAACATATTGTCTATGTGTAGATTGTATATTATAGCCCTTAGGAGTGTGTATAGGTAATAAATGGTAGTTATATATATATGGGACCGTATGCCTAAAAAGAGAACAAGGGGGGGGGGAAGAAAATTACCCATAAATATAAATACTCCACATACCTGTCCAAAAACGTAGTGCTGGCCTCTAAAGGACCTGGATGAGCATGCTAAGTGCTGAAAGGTCTCTAGGTGTTTAACTTTTGTAATGGGTGTGCCCTCTTATCCATAAGTACGGGGAGGGTGAGACGGAGGTGAGGCAACACCTGATTGCTGAAACAGCAAATAATAGCAATACTAGTCAATGGGCACAGAGGAACACTGTATATCTGTAAATCAATATATGAAAGACATATAGGGAGCAAAAAGGACATTTATCTAGCCACTAGGTGGCGAACGTCAGCATGTACTCCATGTCAATCTGTCTTACCTTGTATATAACTCCCTCACCGATAGTATATTCCCCAGGGTCACAGGGCAGGAAATATCCCTATTGATAGCCAGGCAGACAGTGGCGTCTGTCAGGCTGTTTAAATATCCTCCAGCTGAGTGACGTACTGCGCTGGTAAGCATGCTGACATCACTCAGCCCGGCATAGTGGTGTCTGGCCGTCCATCCGCCGCAACCGCGCATGTGCATTTACATGCCACGCGAGGATGGTGAGAAGACATGTCTGGGGGGTGGAGACACAAAGGAGAAGTGTCCGCCCCGATGTAAATGCCCAGAACACGCCGCCCATCTGACCCCCGGGGAGAACAAATGCGGCGGTGTCACCGCACTTGCTCATGCCCATCCCAGGGGACAAGCGGCACAATTCCCCACATATAAGGAATCCAGCCACTCGCACCCATGTGGGAGAGGCTCTCTAGGGAATGAAGTGGCGGCGTCACCAGCCGCACCTCACTGTAAAAAGAAGCCGGAGCACATGGTAACCAGCACTGCAGGGAAAATGTCAATTGTATACAAAACTGATTTTCATTTAGTAGAATTTGACACATGGGTGCAGTAGTAGGACAAGCGTATATCCATCAAAGAAACACTGAAAACAACAAACAAAAACTAAATTCACAAAGCCCCATATAAATATATTTCCATTTCCATATATTTACAATTATCTGGATAATTGTAAGATATATGAAGTCTCACATCCCAGATGGGTAATATAGGTAGTGTGACAGGAAGTCAGGTAAATCTGTGAATGTAGTCACAGACAGGAGCTACACTTCCACCTTGGTTAGACAAATCACCAATTACTATAGGGTGTCGGCTGCAGAGGTAGCCAGAACTGTCTAAGGAAGTTGAAAGGCCTTCAGCTGTTCGGAATGAGGAAGTTAAGGCCTTTATAATTTGTCCAAAGGAAGTCTATGGATTGCTGCCTCCTGTCGCCGTGTGGGCTGGGAGAGGAGGACAGACATACGTGTGCCTCCCGACGCCGTGTGGGCATGGGAGAAGGACTGCTGCCTCCTGTCGCCGTGTGGGCTGGGAGAGGAGGACAGACAGATGAGTGCCTCCCGACAAGCTGGTGAGCATGGGAGAAGACCCCCTGAAGTGATGTGCGCTAAGGAGGGTAAACAAGTGTGAAGACTACTCGAAGTGAGGTCTTGGATTTCCACATTTCTATGTGGAAAGAAATAAATGCACTGCTTGCTATGTGGAGAGACAAGCAAATGAACTGTGTTCAATGAGAAGAGTGTGAAGAAACAAAGGGACATGTTCCATATGAAGAGGAAAAGGGACATGTTAAATGAACTGTTTGCTGTGTGAAGAGATTATAAATGGACTATTGATGGTCTGCTGTAGGATCAGAAAAGTCTGCCCAACAGTAGGTTGGGGACAGACTTCATTAGATAGGTTCCAGTGTGTGAGAACGTAGCCGCCCACAGTGGCAAGGATTTATTTTGTTTTATTTTATTTTGGCTGTTTTGAGGCTTGCAATTGTGTGAAGTAAATTGCATGAATAAATCAAAGTGTTGTTTGCAACCACTTCTCAGCTATCTCTCTGTGAAAACGCACCCCCAAAGAGGTCATCCACGCCTATCACCGAGCTAATCCCTCACATATGGTGGAGGTATGCAGTGGGCAGAAGCGGAGATCCCTGCAAAGAAGTGCATATGTTTGATGAACTTTGTCTGGTGCATGAGATTGCACAATCTATGTGTGCAGGAGAGAAGATCCTGAAAGAAAAAAAAAACAAAACGTGTTTTAAAGAGACAGCGGTCTCAAAAAAAAATTTGATGAACTGTGTCTGGTGCAAGGGACTGCACAAACTGTGTGCGCAGGAAAAGAGATCTTGCAAGAGAGAGAAAAACTACATGTGTTAAAGAGACAGTGGCCTGAAAATTTTTTGCTGGACTGTAAAAAATTTGTTTGTGCAGTTATCGAAGATGGGGCGATCAAAACGCCTGAAAAATGCAAAGATAGATGAAATGAGAGACCAGATTCTATGGATGGAGGGGATGCTACCGTCTGAACCAGCCCCATCCATGCCTGAAGAGAATCTGCTAAAGAGAAAGGTTGTTGTCCCTAGCAACACTGGGGCAAATGAAACTGCTATGGAGACGCAGGGTTCTGAAAGTAAACCCAAAATGGGGGAGATGCTGAAACAGCGGAGCATTGCAGCTCAACAAAAGGATCACCAAGAGAGCATGGCAGGCTGGAAACAGAGACGCCAGCAGCCAATGGAGGCCATCGGTTTGGAGGAAACCGAGTATGTGTGCAGGGCTGAGATGGATGCCTTGAAACGGAAAATGGAAGAAAAGGAACGAGCCCTGGAGTTGCTTAGGATGGAGCATAAAGACGTGCAGGCTCAGGTGTTCCAGTGGGAAGAATCCACTGCTCTTTTTTTTTCCGAGTTGCACAAACGCAGAGAGACTATAATGGAGAAAGATACCATCCTCATGGAGAAGGAAATTGAAATTCAGACTTTGCAGAAGCAAAGTATGTGTGAAATGTTGGAGTTGCGTAATCAGCTGGAAAAAAGTCTTCAGTCTTTGGAAGCTACCAAAATAGACCTGCAGGGGGTGCAAGAACAGAATGTCGCTCTGAAAACGACATTGTCTCTCAGAGACAAGGAGAAAGGTGAAAGAGAGGCTAAATTACTGAGTATTGTGTGTGAGCTCACCACTTTGAGAAGTGTGGTAGATGAATTGCGTACGGACTGTGAAAGTTGGAAAGATGAAGTCCAACGTGTCCAGCAGCAGTTAAAGGAGAAAGAAGCCTGTGTGGCAGAATTACAGTCTCATTCCCAGAAGCTAGCCAATGAGGTGAAAGCTCTTATGCAGGGAAAAGGAGATTCGGAACACAAGAGAAAAAAAATAGAGGCACAGCTGCAGAAATCGCAAGTCAAGGTGTCAGAAGGTGACCGAGTGTGTGCTAAGCTGTCAGTGAAGGCAAACCGACTGCAGGTTGAGCTGGACAATGTTACAAATCAGCTTTCTCAAGCAGGCAGCAAATCTAGAGAAATAGCGGAAAATTTTGTTATCTTGGAATCGCAGCTGCAAGACACGCAGGAACTCTTACAGGAAGAGAGGTGTCAAAGGCTGAGTTTTAGCACAAAGCTCAAACAAATGGAAGATGAGAAAAATGGCTTCCTGGGACAATTAAAAGAGGAGGAGGAAGCAAAGAAAAACCTATCAGAGCAAGTCGCAATATTGCAAGCTCAGATAGCGGATATGAAAAAACGCATGGAAGAAAGCGTTGGTTCATTAGAGTGTGTTGAAGCTGTGAAAAAGAAGTTTGATCAGATGCTTGGTGAGGGGAAGACTGTGTCTGCAAAATATGCAGAAGAACGTGACCGTGCAAAAACGGAGGCGCGTGATAACGAGAGCAAAGCCCTGTTCTTGGCTCGCTCCTTGGAGGAAGCTCTAGAGTGTAAGGTTGAACTAGAAAGAGTTAACCAACAGCTGTGTACAGAAATGGAAAATTTGGTCAGCTCCAAGGATGATGTGGAGAAAAGCGTTCAGGCAGGGCCGGCGTTAGGTACAGCACTAATTCACCCGATGTTGTCTCAGAGTGAGACAACATCGGGCTATCGCCGGGAACTGCCGCTCGGTGACCAGCGCTAAGTGGGAGGAGTGGAGGGGCCCTGCGTCCGCCGCTATAGAATTAGGGGGCGGGGCCCGGCGGCCAGTTCTATATTGAAGTGTGAGGAGGGGAGGGGCCCGGCGGCTGTCACTACTGAAGTGGGAGGAGGGAAGGGACCCGGCGGCCAATGGCATTGAAGTGGGAGGAGGGGAGGGACCCGGCGGCCGTGCTATGGAAGTGGGAGGAGGAGCCCGGTGGCCAGCGCTGCATCTGTGGGAGGAGGGGCCCGGCGGCGCTGCCTTTCTATGGTGTCCTCATAAGTGGTGACAGAGGTCAGTGAGTAGATAATAAGCAAGCCCAGCTAACTACCACATCCACTGACACCCCCACCAACATGTGATCTCCCCTAAATTCACCATAGTGCCAGTGGTGAACTTGGGGGAGAGCACATATTGGTGGGTTTGTCAGTGGTGAATTGTGTGATGGGGGGACAATGACACACACAGCAGTGGTGAACTTGGGGGACATCACATATTGGTGGTGGTGTGGGGGGTATGACACAGCAGTGGGGAATTTGGGGGACATGATCACATATTGGTGGGGGTGTCAGTGGTGGTGTAGGGGTGGGAATGACACAGCCGTGGTGAATTTTGTGGGGAAATCACATATTGGTAGGGAGTCTGTCTGTGGCACAAACCCCCTACCAATATGTGATTTCCCCACAAAATTCACCACCGCTGTGTCATTCCCCCCCCCCACCACCACACAATTTACCACTGACACCCCCACCAATATGTAATCTCACCAAATTCACCACTGCTGTGTCATTCGGAGGGAATGACACAGTAGTGGTGAATTTGGTGAGGAGATCAGTGGTGAATTGTGTGCGGGGGGGGGGGTATGATACAGTGGCGGTGTAGCCCCCCCCCCAAAACCACACAATTCACCACTGACACCCCCACCCTAATATGTGATCCCCCCACCAAATTCACCACACCTTCCCGTACGCCGTCAGAGAAGAGGCAGCGGGCGGCGCCGACCGAGTCGCAGCGCCATGGAGGAGGAAGAAGTCGACTCCCGAGCAGCACGGTCGCCAGGGAGTCGGGACGGTGACGGGCAGCGCGCATGCAGGTCGAGACGAGGACTCGGAGGGAGAAGACGTCCGACCGAGTCCCGAGCAGCACGCCAGACACGGTGACGGCAGTGGCACCAGAGGTAAGTGAAGTCCTCTGGGGGGGGTCACGCATTGATGGGGACATGCTGGACACTGCATTGATGGGGGACATAATGGTTAGGTCACTGTGCATTGATGGGGGCATGCTGGTCAGGTCACTGTGCATTGAATGGGGACATGCTGGTCAGGTCACTGCGCATTGATGGGGGACATGCTGGTCAGGTCACTGTGCATTGATGGGGGACATGCTGGTCAGGTCACTGTGCATTGATGGGGGACATGCTGGTCAGGTCACTGTGCAATGAATGGGGACATGCTGGTCAGGTCACTGCGCATTGATGGGGGACATGCTGGTCAGGTCACTGTGCATTGATGGGGGACATGCTGGTCACTGTGCATTGATGGGGACATGCTGGTCAGGTCACTGTGCATTGATAGGGGACATGCTGGTCAGGTCACTGTGCATTGATGGGGGACATGCTGGTCACTGTGCATTGATGGGGACATGCTGGTCAGGTCACTGTGCATTGATGGGGGACATGCTGGTCACTGTGCATTGATGGGGACATGCTGGTCACTGTGCATTGAATGGGGACATGCTGGTCACTGTGCATTGGTGGGGGACATGCTGGTCACTGTGCATTGAATGGGGACATGCTGGACACTGTGCATTGATGGGGGACATGCTGGACACTGTGCATTGATGGGGAACATGCTGGACACCTGTGCATTGATGGGGGACATGCTGGACACTGTGCATTGATGGGGGACATGCTGGACACTGTGCATTGATGGGGGACATGCTGGACACTGTGCATTGATGGGGCACATGCTGGACACTGTGCATTGATGGGGGACATGCTGGACACTGTGCATTGATGGGGGACATGCTGGACACTGTGCATTGATGGGGACATGCTGGTCACTGTGCATTGAATGGGGACATGCTGGTCACTGTGCATTGGTGGGGGACATGCTGGACACTGTGCATTGATGGGGGACATGCTGGACACTGTGCATTGATGGGGAACATGCTGGACACTGTGCATTGATGGGAGACATGCTGGACACTGTGCATTGAATGGGGACATGCTGGACACTGTGCATTGAATGGGGACATGCTGGTCACTGTGCATTGGTGGGGGACATGCTGGTCACTGTGCATTGGTGGGGGACATGCTGGTCACTGTGCATGGAATGGGGACATGCTGGTCACTGTGCATTGAATGGGGACATGCTGGTCACTGTGCATTGGTGGGGGACATGCTGGACACTGTGCATTGATGCGGGACATGCTGGACACTGTGCATTGATGCGGGACATGCTGGACACTGTGCATTGATGGGGGACATGCTGGACACTGTGCATTGATGGGGGACATGCTGGACACTGTGCATTGATGGGGGACATGCTGGTCACTGTGCATTGATGGGGGACATGCTGGACACTGTGCATTGAATGGGGACATGCTGGTCACTGTGCATTGAATGGGGACATGCTGGTCACTGTGCATTGAATGGGGACATGCTGGTCACTGTGCATTGGTGGGGGACATGCTGGACACTGTGCATTGATGCGGGACATGCTGGACACTGTGCATTGATGCGGGACATGCTGGACACTGTGCATTGATGGGGGACATGCTGGACACTGTGCATTGATGGGGGACATGCTGGACACTGTGCATTGATGGGGGACATGCTGGTCACTGTGCATTGATGGGGGACATGCTGGACACTGTGCATTGAATGGGGACATGCTGGTCACTGTGCATTGAATGGGGACATGCTGGTCACTGTGCATTGAATGGGGACATGCTGGTCACTGTGCATTGATGGGAGACATGCTGGACACTGTGCATTGATGGGGGACATGCTAGACACTGTGCATTGATGGGGGACATGCTGGTCACTGTGCATTGATGGGGGACATGCTGGACACTGTTCATTGAATGGGGACATGCTGGTCACTGTGCATTGATGGGGGACATGCTGGTCACTGTGCATTGATGGGGGACATGCTGGTCACTGTGCATTGTGGACACTGTGCATTGATGGGGGACATGCTGGTCACTGTGCAGTGAATGGGGACACGCTGGTCAATCTTGAACCAACCTAATGATTGTTTGTTAAGTCACGCAATTTTTTACAGCGTTTTTTGCCGCAAAGCAATGCCTATTACATTTTTCTGTTTGCGCCCCCCCCCCCCCAAAAAAAAAATTTGAGCACCAGCCGCCACTGGTAATTCGTATGTGTCCTGGATTAAAGGGGTGAGGTAGCAACCCTACCCTACCTAGACCTGGCAATTTACTATTGTAATGCTCTGGTTTTGTCTATGTATGATTTTTGTAATGCACTGGTCTTGGTTTGTGAATTATTTATATTGCACTTGTTTATAAATTATTGCACTTTTGTTCCTTGTGTCTAAAGATTTTACAAAGGGGCCACGTCACTGTCAGGAGCCCATAGCACCGATCTTACAGATTCCTAGCGTACCTGTGGAAGGACACAGCCCCTCTCTTCCCTTTCCCTTGCCGGTTGGTGCAATTGGGTGCCGCGCAGCATATCACCATATATGGCGTCTATATTTTTGGTAGAATAATATAAAAATATTTGGGGCCCCACTTTTAGGTTTGCCCAGGGCCACACTTTGTCTAAAACCGGCCCTGCGTTCAGGAGCTAGAAAAGTCTAAGCGAGCCTTAGAACAGCAAGTAGAAGAGATGAAGATTCCATTGCAGGAACTGGAAGAGGAATTACAGGCAACAGAGGATCTGTCCCAAAGAGGGGATAGTGTGCCTGATGCAGTTTTTAAAAGGATCAGTGTTTTGGGGTCTGTCCTGAGTGAGCCTCAGAAATGTGATGACATGTGGCTTGAATCACCCCTTTGGAATAAACCGTTCCTTCAAAAACTTCAAGCATTGGAAAATGTATCATTAGACCTTCAGCAAACAAAGGTGCTGTGTAAGAAATATGATGATTTCTCAGTTCAGGCTGAAAACCTAGTGGAGAAAACTAAAGCGGAGAAAACTAAAGCAAGTGATATAAATCTGGGAGGAAAAAGCAAACACCACCTAGTGGAGAGGGCTAGGTCTGTTGGTGAAAACGTGAAGCAAATGAATAAGTGCCTTTCAGGGAGTGTTTCCAAAATGGAACTGGTGAAAGATAAGTGGCAGAAGTTTGATCGTGATCTTGAGATACATTCCATGTGGGGTTCAGATAGAGAAAAGGAACTAGGTGACCTTGAGCGGTCAAATAGTTCAGCAGAAAGTGCATTGAAGAAACCTGTAAAAGAATGTGTTGCAGTTCCATGCTTCTTCACTGATGCAGAGAGGAGGTCTATAATGGATACCACCCAGATCGCTGGGTTCAACTGTGTTGTTGCCTTTGACCAGTGGTGGGATTCAAAAATTTTAGTAACCAGTTCCGACTTTCAATGCACAGAGACCAGCGTGACCCCCTTTCAATGCACAGAGACCAGCGTGACCCCCTTTCAATGCACAGAGACCAGCGTGACCCCTTTCAATGCACAGAGACCAGCGTGACCCCTTTCAATGCACAGAGACCAGCGTGACCCCCTTTAAATGCACAGAGACAAACGTGACCCCCTGTCAATGCACAGAGACCAGCGTGACCCCTTTCAATGCACAGAGACCAGCGTGACCCCTTTCAATGCACAGAGACCAGCGTGACCCCCTTTAAATGCACAGAGACCAGCGTGACCCCCTTTCAATGCACAGAGACCAGCGTGACCCCCTTTCAATGCACAGTGACCAGCGTGACCCCTTTCAATGCACAGTGACCAGCGTGACACCCTTTCAATGCACAGTGACCAGTGTGACACCCTTTCAATGCACAGTGACCAGCGTGACACCCTTTCAATGCACAGTGACCAGCGTGACACCCTTTCAATGCACAGTGATCAGCGTGACACCCTTTCAATGCACAGAGACCAGCGTGACACCCTTTCAATGCACAGTGACCAGTGTGACACCCTTTCTATGCACAGTGACCAGCATGACACCCTTTCTATGCACAGTGACCAGCGTGCAGTACTATATGCGTATAAAATCTGCAGCAGGGTCTTTTTTTATTTTTTGCACACAACTAAACAGCACACATTCACTTATACACCGCTACATGTAGATGCATACAAAAACTAAAACGCTGTGTGCAGCATTTTTTCTGCCTAAATGAATGAAGCCTTAAGTGAGCAATTGGAAGGATATCATTAAACCCACCTCTCGACCTGCTGTTTTTTTCACCAACCCCCGCCTGTATGTATGAGGTAACCAAAATTGTTACTAGAGTCATCCATTATAAAGGAGTCAGCTTTATACAAACATTATTACAACACTTCCTTTTTGTCATGCCCACACATACCAAGTAGATGCCAGGATTTTCGGCGTCCACATCGCAGGATACAACCATGTCGGTCCGACTCATAGCCGATCACAGGGGTACACAGGCCATCGGCTACCTGGCCCACCAGCAGGAGGATCCCCGCGTTTGCAGAGCTGAAGCCCAGCACAGAGTGGAAGTACACCAAGAAATTGGTGAACTACATGGAGGCACACAGGTCATTCAGAAAATGGCCAGTCGCATAGCTGAGCCTCTGGAGGAGAGGGAGAGGAGCCGGGTTTTCCATGGTGTTTCGAAGGAATGCTTACCACCTGCTCAGCTGCCACAACGGTGCTCTGAGGGGGACAACTGTAGTGACTAAGGTGGCGCCGTACAAAAAAGGCTCATGTCCCTCCTATGATAGCGGCTATGATAAAGGGACATCTCACTGAATTCCGGTATTTAAAAGGAACACTGTTGTCACGTGAGGAGATTTGAAGTTCCTCATCCCATACTACGCGTGTTTCCACTTTCCTCAGGCACCTGCCCCAAAACTGTGTTGTGAATCAACCCAACCGCAGACACGTCATAGCACCGCCCACTTGTATCCTACTACAGTACAGCCAAATAGGCGGGCAGTCGCGGGCACTGTCTGGGAGGCGGCGGCCTGGAGGAGAATGGGTGACATCACTGGTTGCTAGATGCTACGCGGCTCTAGCCTAGCAACCAGTGCAATGTGTGGGCTCCGGCTGCCTCCCTGCAGCGCCGACAGAGGAGGGAGCAGCAGAACGGTCTTCAGGAGGATGATTTTTATATTACAGATAGTCATCAAATTCACAACACAATGCGGTTCTGCGAACTTGGCAAAAGTTAGTCACCGGTTCTATAGAACCGGTGCGAACCGGCTGAATCCCACCACTGCCTTTGACCCATATGATGATGGAAGGAAAGTTGATAAAGTACAGACATTTCTTGGAACAAAGCTAAGTGAAGCAGAGGTTCTCAAAGTGTTGTGGAAATCATTTGTTGATTGCAGAGAGAGGCGTCTTAAGAATGTTGAAGACTTTAAGACTAGCAAAATTGAGTTGCCTATGGATCACGGTCCTCCATGGTGGATTGGACAGACGGTTATGAGGGACAAGCTGTCTGACATTTATGAGAAATCTGTCAATGAAGATGACAGAAACGAGAAGGAGCAAAATGATGCCAAAAATGCAGTTGAAGAATGTGTACATGAGATGAGAGACAAACTGTGTGGCATTTATGAGAAATCTGTCAATGAAGATGACAGAAACCGTTTCATCCGGAAGCTTGAGGATACTAGGAGGCTTATCAGTGAGAGTCAAGAGAAGTGCCTGACACATGCGTGCCTGGAAAACTGTGTCCCAACCCTAGGGTTGAAACAAGAGGGGGGGGGTATGTGACAGGAAGTCAGGTAAATCTGTGAATGTAGTCACAGACAGGAGCTACACTTCCACCTGGGTTAGACAAATCACCAATTACTATAGGGTGTCGACTGCAGAGGTAGTCAGAACTGTCTAAGGAAGTTGAAAGGCCTTCAGCTGTTCGGAATGAGGAAGTTAAGGCCTCTATAATTTGTCCAAAGGAAGTCTATGGATTGCTGCCTCCTGTCGCCGTGTGGGCTGGGAGAGGAGGACAGACATGCGTGTGCCTCCCTACGCCGTGTGGGCATGGGAGAAGGACTGCTGCCTCCTGTCGCCGTGTGGGCTGGGAGAGGAGGACAGACAGATGAGTGCCTCCCGACAAGCTGGTGAGCATGGGAGAAGACCCCCTGAAGTGATGTGCGCTAAGGAGGGTAAACAAGTGTGAAGACTACTCGAAGTGAGGTCTTGGATCGTCTCAAGGTGAGAAGAAAAACTATTTCTATGTGGAAAGAAATAAATGCACTGCTTGCTATGTGGAGAGACAAGCAAATGAACTGTGTTCAATGAGAAGAGTGTGAAGAAACAAAGGGACATGTTCCATATGAAGAGGAAAAGGGACATGTTAAATGAACTGTTTGCTGTGTGAAGAGATTATAAATGGACTATTGATGGTCTGCTGTAGGATCAGCAAAGTCTGCCCAACAGTAGGTTGGGGACAGACTTCATTAGATAGGTTCCAGTGTGTGAGAAGGTAGCCGCCCACAGTGGCAAGGATTTATTTTATTTTATTTTATTTTATTTTGGCTGTTTTGAGGCTTGCAATTGTGTGAAGTAAATTGCATGAATAAATCAAAGTGTTGTTTGCAACCACTTCTCGGCTATCTCTCTGTGAAAACGCACCCCCAAAGGGGTCATCCACGCCTATCACCGAGCTAATCCCTCACAGTAGCTATAAGAATGATTTGTAAGAAATGAACTCATTGAGGCCGGAGGGTGTACTGCGTTCAGGCGCTCTATCCAAAGGGATTCCTTTTGAAGGATCCTTTGATCCCAATTACCACCTCTGGGGTCAGGTGGGACCACTGCCAGTGCAATAAACGAAATGCAAGACGTCTCAAATTTATGGTACAGGTCGACATGGCGGCTAATGGGTGTGATCATCTTTCCATTGCCTGACAAGTAAGTATGATCTTTAAATTTTTGCTTGAACATCCTTTTCGTCTTGCCAACATAATATGCACTGCAACGACAGGTCATAAGATAGAAAATTCCCATCGTTTCGCAGTTGGCAAAGAAGTTGGGTGTAAAAGTTTCCTGATTAGGTAGTAAGAAACGCTGGCCCTTACATGGTATTTTTGGTGTTGGCGGAAATTTACCTGCACACTGCTATGCGACCCAAAGTTGTCGCTAAATACAGCAGATGTGTGTGACGCAGAGTAGCAAAGCCTTTTGCACAGTGGACTTAACGCTTAGAAGAACAGGCGTTAAGTTGTCACTGAGGTTTGGCAACTCTGCGCGGTGAAATTCACCTGCAAAAAGCACACTGCTATGCGACCCAAAGTTGTCGCTGAATACAGCAGATGTGTGTATCGCTGCAATGTATTTTGCTGACTAGCAAGCACGTATACCTGCTGTAGATATATCAGCAGTGCAACATGCTCACTAGATGGAACCCTGACACTTTTAACTATCCCTACAAAAACTAGATTGTTGAATCTAACTATAGTGGTATATAGTACCCTAACTATACTGCATATCCCTTTCCTCACACTAAAAGAACAGCTCCATACAGCAGAAGACAATTTCTAACTGACACTGTCCCTTTAAATTTTTTTTTTTTTCTAACTCAAACAAACAGCACAATCGCTGTATTTCTAACTACACTGACTGTCTGTAAGCTGAATGCTCTTCTGCTGATATGGAGCTTTACAAGCACTCGGCTATGCAGCAAATGTTGTGTAACAAACCAGGAGTAACACAAATGCTTCCACTCTCTTCCACAGCCTCTGTATTACAGTGCTAGAGGTTAGGAAGGGGCTATGTAATATACTGGGGGGCGTATTCACTCCTGATTGGCCTCTGGTCCCCGTAGTCACTCCAATCACGTTCCTAGCAGACTCCTGCCCCCTCATTGGCTTTTGCTGATGTTTCTGGGCCAATCACGGGCTTTTAAAGCCCACTTCCTGTCCCTTTGCATATTGGATGGTTCTGGTGACCGAATACCGAAATTTTACCGCAAAAAGTTCGGAATTCTGCCGAATTTTGAACACCCAATGTTCCCTAGTCCTTGGCTTCGCTACATACAGCGGCATAAAAGGCATTTCATGTCCATTGAATGGCTAATTTTTGGGGCCTATACAGGCAGACACTTACTTCTGTATCCTGTGAATGCCTAATGTACCTTCAGCCATCAAATACACCACATTCTTTGCTGTCAGTTAAACCCATGTGGGCTAATTTTTGGGGCCTATACAGGCCGACACTTACTTCTGTATACTGTGAATGCCTAATGTACCTCCAGCCATCAAATACTATGTTCTTTGCTGTCAGTTAAACCCATGTGAGCTCATTTTTGGGGCCTATATAGGCCGACACTTACTTCTGTATACTGTGTGAATGCCTAATGTACCTCCAGCCACCAAATACTAGGTTCTTAACTGTCAGGTAAACCCATGTGGGCTAATTTTTGGGGCCTATACTGGCTGACACTTACTTCTTTATCATTTGAATGCCTAATGTACCTCCAGCCATCAAATACTACGTTCTTAACTGTCAGGTAAACCCATGTGGGCTCATTTTTGGGGCCTTTTATGGCCAACACTTACTTATTTATCCTGCGTATGCCTAATCAGCCACAGAATACAATGTTCTTAGCTGTCAGGTAAACCCATGTGGGCTATTTTTTGGGGCCTATACTGGCCGACACTTACTTCTGTATCCTGTGAATGCCTAATGTACCTCCAGCCATCAAATACTTCGTTCTTTGCTGTCAGATAAGCCCATGTGAGCTAATTTTTGGAGCCTATACAGGCCGACACTTCTGTATATTGTGTGAATGCCTAATGTACCTCAAGCCATCAAATACACTACGTTCTTAGCTGTCAGTTAAACCCATGTGGGCTAATTTTTGGGGCCTATACAGGCCGACACTTACTTCTGTATACTGTGTGAATGCCTAATGTACCTCCAGCCATCAAATACTACGTTCTTTGCTGTCAGTTAAACCCATGTGAGCTAATTTTTGGAGCCTATACAGGCCGACACTTCTGTATACTGTGTGAATGCCTAATGTACCTCTAGCCATCAAATACACTACGTTCTTAGCTGTTAGTTAAACCCATGTGGGCTAATTTTTGGGGCCAACACTTACTTCTGTATACTGTGAATGCCTAATGTACCTCCAGCCATCAAATACACTACATTCTTAGCTGTCAGTTAAACCTATGTGAGCTAATTTTTGGAGCCTATACAGGCTGACACTTACTTCTGTATACTGTGAATGCCTAATGTACCTCTAGCCATCAAATACTCTACATTCTTAGCTGTCAGTTAAACCCATGTGGGCTAATTTTTGAGGCCTATATTGGCCGACACTTACTTCTGTATACTGTGAATGCCTAATGTACCACCAGCCATCAAATACACTACGTTCTTTGCTGTCAGTTAAACCCATGTGAGCTAATTTTTGGGGCCTATACAGGTCGACACTTACTTCTGTATCCTTTGAATGCCTAATGTACCTCCAGCCATCAAATACTACGTTCTTTGCTGTCAGATAAACCCATGTGAGCTAATTTTTGGAGCCTATACAGGCCGACACTTCTGCATACTGTGTGAATGCCTAATGTACCTTCAGCCACAGAATACTACGTTCTTAGCTGTCAGGTAAACCCATGTGGGCTAATTTTTGGGGCCAATACTGGTCGACACTTACTTCTGTATCCTGTGAATGCCTAATGTACCTTCAGCCACAGAATACTACGTTCTTAGCTGTCAGGTAAACGCATGTGGGCTAATTTTTTGGGGCCTGGAATGGCCGACACGTACTTCTTTATTCTGTGAATGCCTAATTTTTTAGACTGGAATTGAAAATCAATGGGTCTGTAAAGGTTCCGCTAAATTGTTACATAGTTACATATTAGATGAGGTTGAATAAAGACAATAGTCCATCCAGTTCAACCTGTGTAGGTGTGTGTGGCTGTAATCATCTCACATAGCCCTGAATGTTCTGATCCTTGAGATGTACGTCTAAGAGTCTTTTGAAAGCCACCATACTTCCCGCAGAAACCACCTCTTGTGGTAGAGAATTCCACAATCTTGTAGCCCTCACAGTAAAGAACCCCCCACGTTGCCTGAGGTTAAAACGCTTCTCCTCTAATCGCATTGTATGCCCTCGAGTCCTCGTGCAATCCCTTCGACTGAACAGCTTTTTTTCTAAGCTGAGATCCCCATTGAGATATTTGTAAATTGCTATCATGTCCCCCCTCAGGCGTCTCTTCTCCAGGGAGAATAAATCAAGCGATTGCAGACGCTCTTCATAATTAAGGTCCTCAAATCCCCTAATCAGTTTAGTTGCCCTTCTCTGGACTCTCTCCAGCTCCAACACATCCCTCCTGAGGACTGGCGACCAGAACTGGACAGATCACTCCAGATGCGGTCGGACCAGAGTTTTATAAAGTGGAAGGATTATAGTCTTATCTCTGGAATACATCCCCTTCTTTATGCATGCATGCTAATATTCTGCTGGCTTTGGCAGCTGCCGCTTGGCATTGCATGCTATTGCCTAATCTATCATCAACCAAGACTCCCAGATCTTTCTCCATTTTTGATTCCCCCAAGGGTTCCCCTCCTAACGTGTATTGTGATTTTAGGTTTTTAGTCCCCAAGTGCAAAACCTTACACTTCTCCACATTAAACCTCATTTGCCATGTCATTGCCCACTCCGTTATTTTGTCCAGGTCATTCTGTAGGATATCTGCTTCATGCTGTGAAGTTATTGACCTGGCCAATTTTGTGTCATCTGCAAAAACTGATATCGAACTACTGACCCCGACCTCAATGCTGTTTATGAATAAATTGAACAAGGTTGGTCCCAGGACTGAGCCTTGGGGGACCCCACTTACTACCTCAGACCAGTCTGAGTATGCGCTGTTTATTACCACCCTTTGGACACGCCCTTTTAGCCAGTTCCGTATCCAAGAGCAAACCCTGCTGTCGATACCTGCAGACCTTATTTTATAAATTAAGCGCTTGTGGGGAACTGTATCAAATGCCTTTGTGAAATCCAGGTACACCACATCCACTGGTCTGCCCCTATCTAGCTCACAGCTCACCTCCTCGTAGAATGTTAAGAGATTGGTTTGACAAGAACGCCCATTTGTAAACCCATGCTGATTACTGCTGATGATGTTGTTGTCTTTAGCAAACTGTACGATATAGTCCCTTATCATCCCCTCCAGAAGTTTACATACTATTGATGTCAAACTGACAGGCCTATAATTTCCCGGAATATGCCTCTGCCCCTTTTTGAATATCGGAATCACGTTAGCTTTCCTCCAATCCCCTGGTACATCTCCTGTCCTAATACTGTCAGCAAAGATCAGGAACAGTGGTCTAGATATAACCTTAATGAGTTCCTTGAGTACTCTCAGATGTACGCCATCCGGGCCTGGTGATTTGCTTGTGTTTAAGTTTATCCAGCCTTTCCCTGATTTCACCCTCTGTTAGCCATAGTGGCAAGTCCTGTGTATTACTACTAACCATACAGTCATGGTCAGTGTACCCCTCCTTTTCCTGTGTAAAGACTGATGAGAAAAAAGCATTCAGCACGGTTGCTTTTTCAGTGTCCTCTGTAACCATCCTCCCATCATTGTTAATTATGTGTGGAATATGCTCTGCCCTAGTTTTTTTGCTGTTGATATATTTAAAGAATTTCTTTGGGTTTTTTTTACTATCCTCCGCTATTTGTCTCTCAAAGTTGATTTTAGCCATCTTGATTTCGTGTTTACTTTTCTTATTTGCCTCCTTGTATTGTATGAAAGCCAATACTGTGCCCTCTGATTTATATTTCTTGAAGGCCAATTTTTTTCCCCTAATAAGTTTTTTAACGCTACGGTTTAGCCAGCCAGGTTTGGCTTTGTCTCTTCTAAATGTATTTCCCATAGGAATGCACTGCAAGATGCATTTGCTTAATGTGGTCCTAAAGCATTCCCATTTTTCCTCTGTGGTCAGGGATCCCAGGGTTTGGTCCCAGTTTACCCTTTCCATCAATGAGTACAATTTTGGAAAGTCTGCCCTTCTGAAGTTTAGGGTTCTTATGTTCCCCACTTGCTTTGTTATATTGTTATTTATACTAAATGTGATCATCCTGTGATCGCTAGAGCCCAGGTTGTCCTGGACTCCTACCTCCGAGATTAGGTCTGGGTCATTAGTGATCAATAGATCCAGGATTGCGTTTTCTCTAGTCCAGTCATGTCCAAAGTCCGGCCCGCGGGCCAGTTGCGGCCCGTCCTTAGTTTTATACGGCCCCCTGAGACACTGCTGACTTTTGTCAATGCTTCCTCACATCCCCGCCCCCGATGCGATGGCTCGGGGGTGAGGCCTCTGGCCTCCCTCGGCAGCTCGGCTGCTCCCGAGTCCCGCTCTGCCCCCCCGCCGCCCACGACTGCGCGGGAGTGCAGAATGTCTTCTCTTCTTCACCGCACACAGCCACCTGTAGGAGCCGACCAAGGATCCTGTGGAGTTGACCGAGGAGATGTCACTTCTACAATCCTACTGCCTGTTTCTGTAAGTGTGATATGTGTGTGTGTGTATGTATGTGTGTATGTATGTGTGTGTGTATGTAGCTGACCGAGGAGGTGTCAATCCTACTGCCTGTTTCAGTAAGTGTGATTTTATTCATAAAGTACTGATGCTTATTATTTTGTGTGTGTGTGTGTGTGTTTAATTTTAATGGTTTAAATGTCAGGAAAAATGGTCGGCCCTCACGCATGTTCACTTCATCAAATCTGGCCCCCTTTGAAAAAAAGTTTGGACACCACTGCTCTAGTCGGAGAATCCACCAACTGTGACATGTAATTATCCTGTAAGGTTTCCGTGAATAGACGGGCCTTCTGTGAGTGTGTAGTCCCCTCTTCCCAGTCAATGTCGGGATAATTGAAGTCCCCCAATATGATGACTGATCCCAGTTTTGCCACTTTATCCATTAGTGCTAAAAATTCCAGCTCTACCTCCTCCCCTTGTTTAGGTGGCCTATAGCAAACCCCCACAATTACTCTTCCCTTTTCTCCTTCCCTATGGAGTTCTACCCACACAGATTCTAACTCCATACTCATCCCTTCCGTAATGTCACTCCTCTCTATCACCTTTATATTGTTCTTGACATAGAGACATACCCCTCCCCCTCTTTTTCCTACCCTGTCCTTCCGGTACACCGAATACCCTTGGATATTGGCCAGCCAGTCATGTGAGGGGTCGAACCAAGTCTCCGTTATTCCCACATGGTCTATGTCATCCTCATGTACTAACATTTCCAACTCATCCATTTTATTAGTTAGGCTCCTGGCATTAGCATATACCCCTCTTAGTTTTATGGAAGTTAAACGTGATTGGTGGTTATGTTTATTCCTGTTTAGTCTGAGCTTTTCCCGCACAGACCTACCAATTGACGTTATGTCCCTACTGTCGCTGCTGACTTTACAACTGCCTTCAGTCCATTGCTCCCTCCTCACTGACTCTACATCTGAGCCCTCCCCCCCCCATCTCCTAGTTTAAAAGCCCCTCCAACTTGGTGGCCATCTTTCTCCCCAAAAGAGCTGTACCGTTCCCCATTAAGGTGCAGCCCATCCTTGCTAAAGAGCCGGTAGCCGACTGAGAAGTCAGCCCAGTTCTCCAGGAACCCAAACCCCTCCTTCCTACACCAATTCCTCAGCCACTTGTTAAGTTCCCTAATCTCCTTCTGCCTCTCTTGTGTGGCTCGAGGTACAGGCAGTATTTCAGAGAAAACCACCTTGGAGGTCCTATTCCTCAGTCTCCTACCTAAGTCCCTGAAATTGTTCTTTAGGATCCTCCACCTTCCTTTTACTTTGTCATTAGTGCCCACATGCACCATGACCGCTGGGTCATCCCCAGCCCCGCACAATAATATGTCTGCCAGATCTGCAATGTGCCGAACTCGGGCGCCCAGTAAACAACATGCTGTTCGGCTACCGAGATATTTTTTACAGATAGCCCTCTCTGTCCTCTTGATAATTGAGTCCCCAACTACCACGACCTGTCTAACCTTTCCTGAATCTCCGCCCCCCTTCTTCCTGGAGCCGCCTCTCCCCTGGCAGCTGGGGGAGGGCGTCTGCTCCAGCTCTGCCACCCCTGAGCTGATATCCCCCTCAACCTGCAACGTGGCAAATTTGTTAGGGTCTACCAACTCAGGACTGGCCTCCCTGACACTCTTCCCACTACCCTTCCTAACGGTCACCCAACTGCGTACCACTGATGCCTGCGTCTCCTCCACTCCTTCCTCCTCTATGCTGGCCCCTGCCAGCGCCTGATGGGTCATGTCCAAGCTCCTTTCCAGGTTGTTGATGCTACGCAGTCTTGCCACTGTGTTCTCTAGATCCAGGTTCTGGTCTTCCAGAGCAACAAGTCGCTCACATCTTGCACAGCAGTATTCGCCCTCGATTGGTTCATCAATGAACGCATACATGGCGCAATAAGTGCACTGAGTGGCATCTGCAATCCTGTTGGACATTATTACCCACTACTCTATGGGGATATGTTAACGACCTGCTCTTCCTTACCTACACTACCTCTATCTCCCCTGGTACTAAACCTGGGGTACTCACCAGTCGCTAATACACTCACCAGTCACTAAGATACTCACCAGTCGCAAGGATCCTCACCAGTCCCAAGGATACTCACCAGTCGCAAGGATCCTCACCAGTCGCAAGGATCCTCACCAGTCGCAAGGATACTCACCAGTCGCAAGGATACTCACCGGTCGCAAAGATACTCACCGGTCGCAAAGATACTCACCGGTCACAAGGATACTCACCAGTCGAAAAGATACTCACCAGTCGCAAGGATACTCACCCGTCACACTCAGGTAGTACTCAGGTAGTAATAGGTACTCACAGACACTTAGGTAGTAATAGGTAGTCGCAGATGCGCAGGTACTACACTACACCCTCAGACTGTGTTCAATCCCAGTCACCAGTCTTACTTACCTAGTGTGTGTCCCTTCAAGCCTGTCACTTGCAGTTCCTGACGGCGATTCCTCCCTCCTCCCTCAGTCGGTCAGTCTTCGTCTCTGTACCCGCCTCCTTCTGTCACTTCCCGGTCAGCCTTAGTCTCCTCTTCTCCCTCTCTGTTGGGGGGGTTTCTCCTTTCTCCTTCTCACTGGGCTCAGGTCAGGGCATAAAGATCGTGCACTGCACCCCCACACAATACAATCAATGTAGATCGCTGTCTGATTAAAGAAGATTCTTCCTATTATTTCCCTCAAAGCAATCTCCAGCCTGACCCTCCAGTACTCTCCTATCTCTCCCTCCAGGCAAAAAGATCGTGCACTGCACCCCCACACAATCAAATCAATGTAGATCGCTGTCTGATTAAAGAAGATTCTTCCTATGCTTTCCCTCAAAGCAATCTCCACCCTGACCCTACAGTAATCTCCTATCTCTCCCTCAGCAAAAGTTTTAGGAACCTCTCCCTAGTATAGTTTGAGCAGAGTGACGCGTGGCGCTATGTGACTCCAGCTTATATAGATTCTGGGTCACATGCTGCACTGGCCAATCACAGCCATGCCATTAGTAGGCATGGCTGTGATGGCTTCTAGGGCACACTATTTAAACGCTTGCTGATTGGCTGCCTTGCACCTGTTGAAACCACGCCATTAAAACCGTACCAAAACATCAAATAACGTTACCGATTAACGGACAGTACCCAAACATACAGTGAAATGTTGGGGTTCGGGTCCCGATACCGAATACCCAAAAGTCCGGTACGAACACGAACAATACAGTCCGGGTTCGCTCAACCCTACTCCTGAGGACTGGTGACCAGAACTGGACAGAATACTCCACATGTGGTCAGACCAGCGTTTTATAAAGTGGAAGGATTATAGTCTTATCTCTGGACGACATCCCCAAAAGTCCGGTACGAACCCGAACAATACAGTCCATGTTCGCTCAACCCTACTTAGGACTAAGCATATTCTCAAATATACAGGACTTTGTTAAACTCAATCTGCAACCCAAAATACAGTGGTGCAAACAGAAGCTAGGTGCATGGTCCCATCTTCCATTATCCCTGATAGAGAAAATAAATTTAATAAAAATGAAAATTCTCCCAGTTTTGCTATATATCTTAAGACATTCCCCTTACATGGTTGCCAAAGTCCCTATTTAAACAAATTGACTCCCTCATGACCACCTTCCTATGGTCATCACGCCCAACCAGATTTAGTAGAAATGTATTGTGCAAACATTGGACGCAGGGAGGGTTGGCTTGCCCCGATCTGTACTTATGCTACATGGCAGCCATGTTGGTTCATGCTTGTGGATGGTTGGTCTCTGACAGCGCTAATGCCTCTGTGGTCTTGGAGGCAGCATATGCGTGATCATATGAAACCCTTAGGAATACTCTTTATAGAGGACCAAAGGCACTACACCCTGACAGTGTTGTATTTAGGTTTTGTGCTGCCCTAGCCCTGACTAAACTCGTTCACCCCCTAATTTAAATTTGACCCACCCATTCCTGCCAAGACCACACCCCTTCCTGTTTAAGACACCCCCCCTGACATCTGCAACCACACCCCTTCCTCTTTAGGCTTCACCAACACAGCGGCTGGTGTGAATGGACCCTAAGCTGTGATGAGAGGCTTTTGCTTGCTTCAAGTTGGTTTTCCATACCTATGCAAGTCTACTGGAATGCAAAATCTGCATTAGACACAGGTAAATGTAGGTCGTAAGGAGGTCAAGTGCATCTGTCAATGAATTCTGAATGATCACTGAACCATCTCAAACTGATGTCAGAACAAATGCCAGTGCTAAGTGATAACAAAAGCACTTCCAGTGGTGGAAGTGCTCATATTCACTTGCTGCAGATAGGGTTGGGCTAAATCCATATTTGTGGCTTATTGAACATACAATGCTGATCTGACAACACAGGTACCGTTCTTGGCTGTCAGTGCCACTTATCGCAGGAGGAACACTGGGGATGGGGACCTGCCCAACTAAAGTTCCATTTAAAGGTGGTCATGTGACATTCACAAACCAATATAATAGTCAAAGCATTAGGACTCAGTCAGGCCAAAAATTACCCCAAAATATGTCAACACACAGACTGAAAGATCTTTTACCTGTGCATGTTTAATTACAATACATTTTGCTAAATAAAACAGGATTAACTGGCATTAGGATGTTACTTTAGAGAAAAACCTAAGGCAAATAAGCAGGTTGCAAAAACCATGGGCAGAAAAAGTATATGTTCCAGCTTTACTTCTCATCCAGAAGACTAGAAAAGCCTGGTATGCCGCAAAGGAGGGTAGGCGGAGCATTAGGCTGCTAAAACCTGCTGCCAGTGCCACACTTACTAGTATTGGTGGCCGCTAGTTGTATTAAGTGCGGTCTCTGGGCTGTCCAAACATCCAAACGTCAGGCCAGTCAACGGTATTATCATACTGGCAGCAGTGCAGGTGCTTTATGGGGGTGCCGATTTGCCACCTAGGCCCTGCCACCTGGCCCAGTCCAGTCCATAAGACTGGAGCTACACTAAAAGTGTAGCACAAGCAGTGGGGACTCTTTTTGTGCAGGAGCCAGGAGGAGGCTGTTTTTTTAATGTGGGGGTGGTTTTTTTTGCTGCCCCCCCCTGCAAAGTGCCGCCCTACGCCTGGACCTTCTTGGCCTAAGCCAAGATACAGCGTTGCACCCTGACCTGACTACTTCCATGATGGCAGTAATCAAGGCCTGACATTCAATAATAACCATACCGCATCAGAGAAGAGCGCACTGGTCTCCAGACATGCCGTTTTGGTTCAATCCACATCTGCCGGAGTTTCAGTCCATGCCAGACCCTACCTTATGGGCTGGCAGGGGGGTGAAGACCTTGGCAGACATCTGCAAAGGAGGGTCTCTGGTTACGTTTGATAGAACGTATTTAAAACATAAGTTTAAATTTCCAAACTCCTTTTTTTTCAGGATCCTGCAGCTCAGACATGCGTACGGGCGCAGTTTAGGACTCCCATTACTAGCCTCGAACGAGACAATCTAGAGGCCCTCCTAAGGGATGACAATCTCAGGAAACTGCTGTCCACAATATACAAAACGCTTCACCCATCTATCCAGTCTGCGCGAGACAAGGCGTGCGTAGGGGCAGGGGCTGGATGAGGAGGTTTGTGAGGAGATGTGGGATGGCCCATTCCGACCACTGATAGCAACTAGAGACAAACTGATTCAGTTTAAAATACTACATAGGATTTATCTTACTCCAGAATGCCTGCACCATATGTACCCTGGCATCTCGGCCTCTTACTGGAGGTGCCCCTGTGAATCTGCGGGATTCTCCCATATCTTTTGGGAGTGTCCCTGGATTGGAGTCTTTTGGCAGGAGGTGACCCACTTTGTGTCCAACTTAATAGATGGCGTGATCCCCTTGACGGTCGGCATCTGCCTCCTGGGGTTGGTGGACACGCTACCAGCTTTTAAAGCAACACGTACCCTGGTTGGATTTCTCCTATTCTACGCAAGGAAGACGATTGTCTTTAAATGGAAATTGGAACATCCTCCAACCCTGAGCTATTGGAAGAAATTGGTCAATTCAGTAGCACCACTATATAAACCCACATATACATCCAGAGGATGCCCAGACAAATTTGAAAAGGTGTGGCACTTATGGACAAACTCATACCTAACAACTGATGAACAAGACTAGTCAAGTGATCTAATACACTAGCTTCTAACCTAAACAGGTGAAGGTGGGGGGCACGGTTGACCTGGGTATGGCGATCATAGCCAACTGGTGGAGGATTGGTTGCAAGAAGAGAAATCTCATTCTGTCATGAAGGATAAGTGAATTACTTCTGAAAAGAGGTCTTAATAAGGTGCTCTTCAGGCTAGTTTCAACCCACGCTTAAGGCGTTGGGTCTGTTACTGGCCTTTATGTTTTTTCTTGTTTTTTTTTTTTTGTAGTAGTAAATAAGTAGTTATGTGTTGATTTACCTAAGCCGGGCTATGCCCCAATAGGCTATGTTTTGTATAATCAAAATACTTTGCAATAAAAAGAATTAAAAAAAAAAAGGATATCAAGACACATACGTTTATAAATCAGTGTATCCATCACCACCACATTTCCTCCCTTATCAGCAGTGGCGGCCCATCCATTAGGGGTGCAGGGGCGCCACCCCCCCATCTATGCGTCCGGCCCCCTAATCTACATGCAGGGCGCTGAATGCATGGATTCCAATACAGGATTTTTTTTTAAGCACTTGATTAGAGCCAGAGGCTCTAATAGGCTTCAAAAAAGGGTGGGCTCGGGGCGCAGAGCACTGCGCCCTGAGACCACCCAGTTGTGTGACAATAGTGAATGAATATTTGCTATTGCCACACTGATTCTCCTTCCGGTCAATCAGGAAGTGGGTCCTGAGGCTGAAAGGAGAAGGCATCCTATTGGCCAAGAAGGAGGGAGGAGACGGCCGCCGAGAGGGAACATGGAGACTGAGGGGGAGGCCGCCGTTCCCTGTCAGTCCCGCGGAGCAAGTTAAGTAAACTGGCACGGGGGATACGGTGGTGCAGGCTGGATTGATTGGGGGAGGTTCGTCTGCCGCCCCCCCGACTGATGGAGCACCAGCCGCCAATGCTTATCAGCCATCCTAATAGTTAAATTCTCCTCATTCTGTAATCTGGCCATTGACTAGGGCATTTTTTGCGATTCGGCACTGTGTTACTTTAACTAACACAATCACGGTCGTGCGACGCTGTACCCAAATACAATTGGTGTACTTTTTTCCCCCACAAATAGAGCTTTCTTTAATATATGTATTATAGATGAGTGTACAAATAAAGGTAAATTCACCACACACAGAAATAATTGCAAGAATTGTTTCAAAAGGGTTTAGGGCTTTTAAGGTGCTAGTATATCAAAAAGAACACATATTATTAAAATAATCTATTTTTATTATGAAAAATTATAAAACATTAATAAAACAGTTATCAATCTTATTGGAAAAATACCACAAGCAATTCTTCACAATACCACAAACAATTCCTCGACATGTTTTGCTATGTATGTATAGCTTCTTCAGGAAGATATTAGTTTGAATAATGCACATATATGCTAATGAAAAAAACATATCACAAAGAGAATAAATGAATTACTACATAATAATTGAAAAATCAACAAATTACAATAATATTACATATTTTGGACAAGGAAATTGTATGCTTACAATTGCTGGATCCATTTAAAGAAACAACAATTCCTATAATGGTGATTTGTCTGTAAACTTCCAAAAAAAAAACTTTAGTCCTTAATCAGTAAACCCAGATTCAGCACCCTTAGGATTTTAATTAATGCAGAAGAAACTAGACATCAGTGAACCACAAGAGGCAAACAGGGCCCCCGAATGAGAAGGACATAATTATAGTATAATATAACCCCCAATTCATTATAGAAAAATTAATTTCATAATATTTAGTGTGCCTTAATAATTTAGAAAAAGGAAAAAATAAATATTTACCATATATCATAGATTGGTTCCAAATCACAACTCACTGGTGGCATAAGAAATAACTTATGTCTAAACCAGGACAGGGAGATTATAGTGATGGATTTCACTCCAAGAAAGAAATCAAGGCTGGACTGACGCCCACCTAGTTAAAGGAGGTGGAAGGGGGATTAATAAATGCTTGTTTATATTGCAAAACCAGTAAACAACAGTCTGTTGAGAATTGGGGAGATAATATCTGACCAAAATAACAAGACCTACCTAAGGTGTCCTATTTAGAAGCATGGGCCTCTCCCAAAGGATAGCAGAGCTGTAGGCCCAGCTGTCAGGGCCTTTATGTAGGCCTCTCACTGCTAGCGTCCATCAAGATGCCATCGGTGGTGCGGACGCCAATTGAAGCCACTGCGCATGCTCATGCGCAAGATGGTGCAGACGGATGACATCAGCACCATCCTGGAATCTCCCCGACGCCCGTTGTGGCAATAACCAACTCACGGTAGACAGAGGAGAGATGGAAAGACAGCAGCTGAATTAGGGACTCGGGGGGGGTCCCCGAATCAGGGGCTTGGCACCTGAGCCATCAGGATCGGGGTCCCCCAAGCGTCCATACGGTCACCCATCTAGTTTCAGGCATAAAGACATTTGGGATATTATTCTAATGGAAATAAGCCATCTAGTGACCATATAGGATATGGCATCATTAATAACAATTTTAACTAGAAAAGCTACAATTTCTGGGGAAATTGTATGAAGTGTTCTTGCCTCCACCGGTAGTCTACAACTGGAGTAGGCGGAGTAACTGGGGAGAGTGGCTTGAGTAACTGTTGTGTGGTTACACTTGAAAAAGTCACATGATTTTGTGACGCAACGCGTCGAGAGAAGCCGTGGTGACGTCACTTCCGGTCCACGGCCGAGACCAGAAGTAGAGGAACGGACCGCAACAGCGGGATCCCTTGCAATATTCTATGCTGATATCTCTCTTTTTAAGTGTAAGTGTGATTTTATTTGATTCATTAAAGCGGTTTTAACTTACTACACTATGAGGGTCCCATTTATCATTTTCTTCTGGTAAATGAGTATCCCCAGGAAGCATACAGTCATCTCTGTACACCGGAGGTTATTAGAGAAACTACACCACCCCATCTATCCAGCATATCCAGTGTACTCTCATTGGAGGAGTGTAATCGATTGGAAATTTAATCTGGAGGGTCTGCAGGTTAACCATATATACCTGAAACGCTCGTTTGAGTGTTAATGGAGGTGAGCGGCCATTACACACTTATGTGGATTTCATAGCTCACGAAAGTTTTGCACTGGGTTGTCACTTGAAGCATTCCACTTCACTGCACTTTATGAACTTAGATGAACATTTATTTGAAGTTTTTTATTACCACCCCCCTTTTTTTGGGGGCACAGACTTTTTGCACTGTTTTATCACTCTTCTTGTCCAGTCTGTGATACTTTTCCATTGGAGATATATTTTTTATGTAAATTTTTTTTGCTTTTTGGGACACTTGATAATCAACATATTGCTATTCACTTGCCAATTCACCTGCACTTTTATTTCTGCTCATTTGTTATTTGCACTGGCACATCTTCTATTCTATTTCTTTTACCCGCTGCACAATCTGTTTTGGTTGTAGGGGTTCACTTATCGGAGGGCGCTCACCCTACTATTTTTATCACTTCATTTATTAGTTCAACATATCATTTGATTTCATTATTTGCACACCTATTGTGCAACCTGTGGTTGCAGGGGTTCACTCTTCAGAGGGCACTCACCCGATTTCTTTCACATCACCTTTAATTCTTTATTAAGGTGCCTCTTTTCCAAGCTTTTAACTAATTGTTTATAGAAGCACTCTTTACATATTTGTTGAAGTATTTTGTTACTCCCTTATTAAGCACTTGAATTTTTGCACATTATTCATTAATTTATGATTTTAGAAGAATTAAAGAATCATTTATCTTCTGATTAGGTTTATTCCTATGTTTGTGGTTCATCCAGTAGTGACATCTTGCGCTGATTCTTCTCTATTTTTTTATTTTTTTAAATTATTTTTTAAATTTTGCTTGAGTAACTATTGTGTGGTTGGAGTGGCTGGAGTAACTGTGGAAAGGTTGGACTGTTCAGAGTAACTTTATGGAATGGGCAGAGTAACTGTGTGGAGTGTTTGGAGTGAGTAAAGATAGTAAACATTAGACTAACCAATTAATTGATCAAATTTAAAAAGTGCACATGGCAAGCTTGATAGAGAGAGAAATGCATTTCAACTTTTATTTATTTATATAGGATATTTAGTTGCAATGTTGTTGCCCAAAGCGCTTCACAGTTATATTAAGAGCCCATTCAGACAGGGGCGACACGACTTGCTGGGGCGACCTCGGCGCGACTTGCACGGACTTCATATAATTGAAGTCAATGCAAGTCGCCTCCAGGTCGCCCCAAAGTAGTACAGGACCCTTTTTCTAAGTCGGAGCGACTTGTGTCGCTTCTAATAGAACGGGTCCTGTGCTAATCAATGGCAGGCGACCGACCGTGACTTGTCAGGCGACCAAGTCGCCTGACAAGTCGCGCTAGTGTGAATGGACCCTAAAACATACAATTATAAAAACATTAGCAGCATTATCAAGTCTAGCAGATGAAGGTATGACCACATGCATTTGGGGGGTCTCAGCATCTTGACGTAGAATGGAGGTGAAGGTGTTCTATCTGTTTGATGATAATCAGTGTTCACAACCACTGTTTCCTGGCAACGCTCATGCCCTGTTTATGCAAACTCTAAGCATGTTCACAACCAGGGCCGGTTTTAGACAAAGTGTGGCCCTGGGCAAACCTAAAAGTGGGGCCCCAAATATTTTTATATTATTCTACCAAAAATATAGACGCCATATATGGTGATATGCTGCGCGGCACCCAATTGCACCAACCGGCAAGGGAAAGGGAAGAGAGGGGCTGTGTCCTTCCACAGGTACGCTAGGAATCTGTAAGATCGGTGCTATGGGCTCCTGACAGTGACGTGGCCCCTTTGTAAAATCTTTAGACACAAGGAACAAAAGTGCAATAATTTATAAACAAGTGCAATATAAATAATTCACAAACCAAGACCAGTGCATTACAAAAATCATACATAGACAAAACCAGAGCATTACAATAGTAAATTGCCAGGTCTAGGTAGGGTAGGGTTGCTACCTCACCCCTTTAATCCAGGACACATACGAATTACCAGTGGCGGCTGGTGCTCAAATTTTTTTTTTGGGGGGGGGGGGGCGCAAACAGAAAAATGTAATAGGCATTGCTTTGCGGCAAAAAACGCTGTAAAAAATTGCGTGACTTAACAAACAATCATTAGGTTGGTTCAAGATTGACCAGCGTGTCCCCATTCACTGCACAGTGACCAGCATGTCCCCCATCAATGCACAGTGTCCACAATGCACAGTGACCAGCATGTCCCCCATCAATGCACAGTGACCAGCATGTCCCCCATCAATGCACAGTGACCAGCATGTCCCCATTCAATGAACAGTGTCCAGCATGTCCCCCATCAATGCACAGTGACCAGCATGTCCCCCATCAATGCACAGTGTCTAGCATGTCCCCCATCAATGCACAGTGTCCAGCATGTCCCCCATCAATGCACAGTGACCAGCATGTCCCCATTCAATGCACAGTGACCAGCATGTCCCCATTCAATGCACAGTGACCAGCATGTCCCCATTCAATGCACAGTGTCCAGCATGTCCCCCATCAATGCACAGTGACCAGCATGTCCCCCATCAATGCACAGTGTCCAGCATGTCCCCCATCAATGCACAGTGTCCAGCATGTCCCCCATCAATGCACAGTGTCCAGCATGTCCCCCATCAATGCACAGTGTCCAGCATGTCCCCCACCAATGCACAGTGACCAGCATGTCCCCATTCAATGCACAGTGACCAGCATGTCCCCATTCAATGCACAGTGACCAGCATGTCCCCATTCAATGCACAGTGTCCAGCATGTCCCCCATCAATGCACAGTGACCAGCATGTCCCCCATCAATGCACAGTGTCCAGCATGTCCCCCATCAATGCACAGTGTCCAGCATGTCCCGCATCAATGCACAGTGTCCAGCATGTCCCGCATCAATGCACAGTGTCCAGCATGTCCCGCATCAATGCACAGTGTCCAGCATGTCCCCCACCAATGCACAGTGACCAGCATGTCCCCATTCAATGCACAGTGACCAGCATGTCCCCATTCCATGCACAGTGACCAGCATGTCCCCCACCAATGCACAGTGACCAGCATGTCCCCCACCAATGCACAGTGACCAGCATGTCCCCATTCAATGCACAGTGTCCAGCATGTCCCCATTCAATGCACAGTGTCCAGCATGTCTCCCATCAATGCACAGTGTCCAGCATGTTCCCCATCAATGCACAGTGTCCAGCATGTCCCCCATCAATGCACAGTGTCCAGCATGTCCCCCACCAATGCACAGTGACCAGCATGTCCCCATTCAATGCACAGTGACCAGCATGTCCCCATCAATGCACAGTGTCCAGCATGTCCCCCATCAATGCACAGTGTCCAGCATGTCCCCCATCAATGCACAGTGTCCAGCATGTGCCCCATCAATGCACAGTGTCCAGCATGTCCCCCATCAATGCACAGTGTCCAGCATGTCCCCCATCAATGCACAGTGTCCAGCATGTCCCCATTCAATGCACAGTGTCCAGCATGTCTCCCATCAATGCACAGTGTCCAGCATGTCCCCCATCAATGCACAGTGTCCAGCATGTCCCCCATCAATGCACAGTGTCCAGCATGTCCCCCATCAATGCACAGGTGTCCAGCATGTCCCCCATCAATGCACAGTGTCCAGCATGTCCCCCACCAATGCACAGTGTCCAGCATGTTCCCCATCAATGCACAGTGTCCAGCATGTCCCCCATCAATGCACAGTGTCCAGCATGTCCCCATTCAATGCACAGTGACCAGCATGTCCCCCACCAATGCACAGTGACCAGCATGTCCCCATTCAATGCACAGTGACCAGCATGTCCCCATCAATGCACAGTGACCAGCATGTCCCCCATCAATGCACAGTGACCTGACCAGCATGTCCCCATCAATGCACAGTGACCAGCATGTCCCCCATCAATGCACAGTGACCTGACCAGCATGTCCCCTATCAATGCACAGTGACCTGACCAGCATGTCCCCATCAATGCACAGTGACCAGCATGTCCCCCATCAATGCACAGTGACCTGACCAGCATGTCCCCCATCAATGCACAGTGACCTGACCAGCATGTCCCCATTCAATGCACAGTGACCTGACCAGCATGTCCCCCATCAATGCACAGTGACCTGACCAGCATGTCCCCCATCAATGCACAGTGACCTGACCAGCATGTCCCCCATCAATGCGCAGTGACCTGACCAGCATGTCCCCATTCAATGCACAGTGACCTGACCAGCATGCCCCCATCAATGCACAGTGACCTAACCATTATGTCCCCCATCAATGCAGTGTCCAGCATGTCCCCATCAATGCGTGACCCCCCCCAGAGGACTTCACTTACCTCTGGTGCCACTGCCGTCACCGTGTCTGGCGTGCTGCTCGGGACTCGGTCGGACGTCTTCTCCCTCCGAGTCCTCGTCTCGACCTGCATGCGCGCTGCCCGTCACCGTCCCGACTCCCTGGCGACCGTGCTGCTCGGGAGTCGACTTCTTCCTCCTCCATGGCGCTGCGACTCGGTCGGCGCCGCCCGCTGCCTCTTCTCTGACGGCGTACGGGAAGGTGTGGTGAATTTGGTGGGGGGATCACATATTAGGGTGGGGGTGTCAGTGGTGAATTGTGTGGTTTTGGGGGGGGGCTACACCGCCACTGTATCATACCCCCCCCCCCGCACACAATTCACCACTGATCTCCTCACCAAATTCACCACTACTGTGTCATTCCCTCCGAATGACACAGCAGTGGTGAATTTGGTGAGATTACATATTGGTGGGGGTGTCAGTGGTAAATTGTGTGGTGGTGGGGGGGGGGGGGAATGACACAGCGGTGGTGAATTTTGTGGGGAAATCACATATTCGTAGGGGGTTTGTGCCACAGACAGACCCCCTACCAATATGTGATTTCCCCACAAAATTCACCACGGCTGTGTCATTCCCACCCCTACACCACCACTGACACCCCCACCAATATGTGATCATGTCCCCCAAATTCCCCACTGCTGTGTCATACCCCCCACACCACCACCAATATGTGATGTCCCCCAAGTTCACCACTGCTGTGTGTGTCATTGTCCCCCCATCACACAATTCACCACTGACAAACCCACCAATATGTGCTCTCCCCCAAGTTCACCACTGGCACTATGGTGAATTTAGGGGAGATCACATGTTGGTAGGGGTGTCAGTGGATGTGGTAGTTAGCTGGGCTTGCTTATTATCTACTCACTGACCTCTGTCACCACTTATGAGGACACCATAGAAAGGCAGCGCCGCCGGGCCCCTCCTCCCACAGATGCAGCGCTGGCCACCGGGCTCCTCCTCCCACTTCCATAGCACGGCCGCCGGGTCCCTCCCCTCCTCCCACTTCAATGCCATTGGCCGCCGGGTCCCTTCCCTCCTCCCACTTCAGTAGTGACAGCCGCCGGGCCCCTCCCCTCCTCACACTTCAATATAGAACTGGCCGCCGGGCCCCGCCCCCTAATTCTATAGCGGCGGACGCAGGGCCCCTCCACTCCTCCCACTTAGCGCTGGTCACCGAGCGGCAGTTCCCGGCGATAGCCCGATGTTGTCTCACTCTGAGACAACATCGGGTGAATTAGTGCTGTACTGGGCGGCGGGTTCCCTTCCCGTCCGAAGTGCCCGACCGACTCAGTCCGCCCCTGGAGCCCGCTGGCCGCTGCTGACAGTGGCCCGGGGCCCCTGGACATTCGGGGGCCCTGGGCAGTTGCCCAGTTTGCCCCCTCCCTAACGCCGGCCCTGTTCACAACCACTGCTCAAAACACAATATACAGGATTAGTGTAAATAACAATATAACAAGGCAAGAGGGGAACATAAGAACCCTAAACTTCAGAAGGGCAAACTTTCCCAAATTGTGCTCAATGATGAAAATAGTAAACTGGGACCAAACCCTAGGAACACTGACCACGAAGTACGAATGGGAATGCTTTAGGAACATATTAAACAAATGCATCTCGCAGTGCATTCCTATGGGAAATACATTTAGAAGAGACAAAGCCAAACCTGGCTGGCTAAGGGCCAGAGCATATTGCACACATATTTAACCACTTCCCGACCGCCGCATGACTATTTACTGTGGCAGTCAGCTGCTCCTGGGCAAACCGGCGTAGGGCTACATCGCTCGCCCAGGAGCCTGTAGGGAGGCGAGCCCGCGCTGCCGGAGGTGTGCTCCCGCCCCCGCTCGTTCAGGGGTATCCCCGCGCGTGTGACCGGCGGCTCCGATATCCGCCACTTCCGATCTCCCGCAGGAGAGGGAGAAAGGCAGACGGCTGATGTAGTAAACACAGCCGTCTGTCATTCTCCCTGATGTAAGTGCAGAGACTACTACTGCTATGTAGGATCGTATGTCTCTGTGGTTACATCACAAGCCACGCTCCCCACAGTTAGAATCACGCCCCCTAGGGATACATTTAACCCACTGATCACCAATAAAGTTAACCCCTTCCCTGCCAGTGTCATTTTTACAGTAACAGTGCATATTTATAGCACTGATTACTATAGTAATGTCACTGGTACTCCCAAAAGTGTCAAAAATGTCAGTGAGGGGTCCGATCTGTCCGCCGCAATGTTGCAGTTCTGCAAAAAAAAAAATCGCAGATCGCCGCCATTACTAGTTAAAAAAAAAACAACAAAAATTACATAAATCTTCCCCGTAGTTATTAAACGCAATAACTTTTGCGCAAACCAATCAAAATATGCTTATTGTGATTTTCTTTACAAAAAATATGCAGCAGAAAACAAATTGGCCTAAAATGTTAAAAAATTTAGATTTTTACATTTTTTTGAGAATTTTATATAAAAAAAATGTGAAAAATATTGTAATTTTTTTAAAATTGTCGCTCTTTTTTTGTTTATAGCGCAAAAATAAAAAAATCGCACAGGTGATCAAATACCACCAAAAGAAAGCTTTGTTTGTGGGGAAAAAAGGACGTCAATTTCATTTGGGTACAGTGTTGCACGAATGCGCAATTGTTCATTAAAATCACACAGTGCTGAATCGCAAAATATGGCCTGGTCTTTGAGCAGCCAAATCCTCCGGGGCTTAAGTGGTTAACGATGATGGGAGGGTGGTTACAGAGGACACTGAAGAAGCAACCGTGCTGAACGCTTTTTTCTCCTCAGTCTTTACACAGGAAAAGGAGGGGTACACTGACCATGACTGTATGGCTAGTAGTAATACACAGGACTTGCCACTCTGGCTAACAGAGGGTGAGATCAGGGAAAGGCTGGATAAAATTAACACAAATAAATCACCAGACCCGGATGGCGTACATCCGAGAGTATTCAAAGAACTTAGTAAAACTATATCTAGACCACTGTTCCTAATCTTTGTTGACAGTATTATGACAGGAAATGTACCAGGGGATTGGAGGAAAGCTAACATGATACCGATATTCAAAAAAGGGCAGAGGCATGTCCCGGGAAATTATAGGCCTGTCAGTCTGACATCGATAGTATGTAAACTTCTGGAGGGAATGATAAGGGACTATATCGTAGAGTTTGCTAAAGACAACAACATCATCAGCAGTAATCAGCATGGGTTTAGAAAATGGGCATTCTTGTCAAACCAATCTCTTAACATTCTACGAGGAGGTGAGCTGTGAGCTAGATAGGGGGAGACCAGTGGATATGGTGTACCTGGATTTCGCTAAGGCGTTTGACACAGTTCCCCACAAGCACTTAATTTATAAAATAAGGTTTGCAGGCATCAACCTAATGATATCTCCCACGCTGTCCTTGCTGACACGAAATCAGCAGACCGGATGTTTCATACAAGTACTTCTGGTTCAGCATCACAGGAAGGAGAACTTGGTATTGGGCGACCTCTATTAGCATAAGGAATGAACCGGAAGTGCGTCATTACACTTCCGGTTCCCCGGTGTGGCCGCCACGGAAGTCTCCATTTGCTGCTCATTTAAGGAGAGAAACTAGCAGCGCGGCTTATAGCTCCAGTCCCAGAAGCCGACTATTCAGTGGAAACGCGTCGGAGGGAGCAAGCCGCGCTGCTATTGGTCCCGGATCGCACTGCAGGCGACCGCGACTCATTTTGGGCATATTGCTGTAAACATACAGGATGCTTGTAAGTGTTTTCTTGTCATTTTATTAATAAATATCGTGGGTAATGCACCATCAGTCCCTTCCTTTTTTCCATTGTGGTCCTCCTGCTGGCACCTCTACCCGTGGAAGCCCATAAAGATCTTGGGAAGCTGCATCCGTCCATCCATCCATCCCTCTGGATTTTTCATCTAGTGTGGCCGTTTGTTTGGATTTCCTGGTTCCACAGCATATGCTTCGTTTTCTCTCCTATGTGGTAAGGGTCCATTCCTATCACTGGGTGTCACTTCCATATACAGTTATTGCACTATATCATGCTCCATTGGACTTTTGTTTGGTAAGAGGTTAATTCACCTATCACTTCACAAGAGTTCGTTCAGCACATATTTGTTTGGGAACACCTTTTTTCCAGATGGAATATACTCCTCTTCAATCAATTTAGTTATTCATGGACAATTTTGTTTGTTTGATTATTTTGTAATTAGCACACCATTGTAATTTTCAGTTACATATTTTCACATTATCCATTTATTTTTCACAGTGCTGCTTTTACACGTTTGTATTGGTTCGCGCACCTTTTTTCATTTTTATTCAGTTCACATATTGCACAGGTCCGCAGCGTACCAGAGGGAATGGATATTTTTGAATATCACAGCTCCCGAATACTTGCGGTGGATGATGTGTTTGATAAGACCAAACCAGAATCCTCCGATTTCCGATATTCATGCGGCTTAAAAATCTCATGGTGGCAGAATTGCATGCTGCATGGGATATAGTATTTTTGGAAAAATACATAGAAGAAAAAATGGTCCCCCGCAGCCTCAGGTGGAACATTAGTCCTGATCAGGGAGACACTGAACTCCTTGAGTGGAGCCAGTTTTTCAACGGTGCAGGTTTGAGCCTGCTTAATTTCCTTGTAGATAAGAAAAGAAAGAAAACTATGAGGTTAAACAAGGAAATTTTGGATATTAAAGAAAGACTGTCCCCATCCAAACAGGAAGAAGCTTATAGAGTGTATACTCAAAAGCTAAAAGAGATCCTCGCTATGGAGGAAGAGGAACAGAAAATAAAGAAAAGAAAGAAATACTTTCGAGATCTAGAAGATTACAAAATTTCCCAGGTATTCAAGTGGCAACTGAATACAGGGGAAAAATCCAATTCGTCCAATAATGTCCCAGCCACTTTGGGAAGGGAGATTAGTGGTCCTAGGGATGTACAAGAGGCTTTGTTTCCTAATAATCAGAGACAGTCCAGGTCGATTGACGCAGATACACCCAATTCTAGGACTTTTCAGCCTAAATTTAAATTGAGAGAAAACCCCTCCTCTCATCCTTTGAAAGGGAAAGGAAAAACTGGTAAAGGGAACAAGGGTCCTCAGGCCAAAAATTTAAGATGGGAAGGTGAGGTTTCTAAACCCACCAACAGACAATATGACTCTCCCACACACAAATCACCCAGAAGACCCTCGTTGGATTATGAGGGCAATTACCTTAGTCCCTCTTATCACCAAGACCCGAGACAGGGAGTTTCACAAAATAGATATGAATCCCTATATTGTGAATCTGATGAGAGTACAGATGATGAATATGAATATCAACAGAATCATCAAGCTAATACACCAATTAGCCAGAAACCGAGGGGTTTTTTAGGGAAGGGCCAAAACAAGGGAAAAAGAAAAAAAACAAGGGGGTGCAGAGGAGATGACTCCCGGAGAAAGGAAAAGGTAAAAGGTCAGGGGGTTTTTAACCTTAGTGGAGTCACGTTAACCGAATCTGAACAACGCACTTTAGACAAGGGCCTCAAATATGCACCCAAGAGAGCCATTATTAAATTTGACACATTTATAGATGTGCACAAATTTATTAGGAAACTTAACATCAAAAGGCATTTTCTATCCAATGCGAAGGAAAGAAACTATACTAGTTATCAAGTTTCTCCCTATACACATTCCAATTTAAGGAACGCTTCACTTTTCAACCCTCGAGGAGTGAAAAGTAGCAACATCACAGTCTTTAGGGACTTGGTCCTGAAAGATTTGGATGAAGCTAAATTTCAGCACCGTCCTCAGAAAGACCTCATGATAGGGGTTAAATCTCTCTGTGAGCGTAAAGATTTGATCATACGCCCAGCAGATAAGGGAGGGGTCGTCGTGCTACTTAAAAAGGAGGACTATGTAGAGGAGATGGATCGACTTCTGTCTGACGCTAATACGTATCAAATTTTACAGAAGGATCCAACTAATCTATATAAAAAGAAATTGGAACGTATAATCTGTAGAGGGCAGGAAGAGGGTATTTTGAATATAAAGGAGAAAGAACATCTGGTTCCACTTGCCCCGAGGATACCCCTCATATACTACTTGCCTAAGGTCCACAAGAGTTTGGTCAAACCTCCGGGCTGACCGATAGTGAGTGGTATTGATTCGGTTACCTCGAGGATAGGAAAATACGTGGACCACTTTCTCCAACCTCTCGCACAACAAACTCCTGCGTTCCTTAAAGATACATCCCAGTGTATTAAGGACCTCACTGAACTTGAAGTGGAAGGTAATATGCTTATGGTCACAGCGGATGTATCATCCCTGTATACCATCATACCCCACCACATGGGATATGAGGCAGTAAGTACCTTCCTCGATCACAATTGCGACCTCCCCCTCAAGCAGAAGTTGTTCATTTTAGAACTATTACAGTTCGGAATGGAGCATAATTACTTCTATTACGGGGGGAATTTCTATTTGCAAAAGACTGGCGTAGCTATGGGGGCCAAATTTGCCCCCAGCCTCGCCAATCTGTTTATGGCACTGTGGGAAGACAGAAACATCTACACTAATAGAGAATCGAATATCTTCCTTTGGAGAAGATATATCGATGATGTTTTGCTCCTGTGGAGAGGTGACAAGACCTCACTCCTAGACTTTATGGAGAGATTGAATTGTAATGACTGGGGAATCCGTTTGACGTTCCAGGACAGTCATGTCTCCATAAATTTTCTAGATTTGGTCATATACAGGCAGGGGTCAAGATTTTATACTAAGACCTTTTTTAAACCCACGGACAAAAATGGGTTCATCTCCCTAGACAGTTGCCATCATCCAAGGTGGCTAACATCAGTACCAAAAAGCCAGTTCAGACGAATTTGGCGCAATTGTACAGATTCGCAAGAATTCATGTTACAGAGTGAAGTCCTGAAAGATAGATTCTTGGAAAAGGGCTTCAAGAGAGAAATTCTAGATCAAGAGATCGCTCAGGTTAGCTCATTACAGCAACCAGAACTTCTGGAACCCAAACAGAAAAAAGAAGGTGCTCTGTCCAAATTCGAATATGCTTTTGTCACCACATTTTCGAATAGTTATGGATGGATCAATCGCACCTTCCGGAAATACTGGGATATGTTGAGAGGGGATAAAGTCCTTGGTACTACCCTCCCTGAACAGCCTTCTATCATTTTTAGAAGAGCCAGGAATTTGAAGGACTTTATAGCCCCTACTCCAGTGGAAAAACCTTCAATCCCTAAGATGTTTGGTAATCTCAAAGGTTTTTTTCCATGCAGAAAATGCCGGGTATGTAGAGAACTCAATACACAGAGGACTAAAACTTTCAGCTCCACTGTGACAAAGAAAAGGTATGACATTAAGAGTTTCATCACATGCCATGCCAAGGGGGTAGTCTACCTTTTGACCTGTGGTTGTGGCCTACAATATGTGGGCAGGACCATTAGGACTTCCAGCATTAGGATAGGAGAACACCTTACCAACATAAAACAAGGTTTTCCAGGACACAGTCTCTCGGCTCATCACGTTAAGTGTCATCGGAGGAGCTATTCCAAGTTAAAGCTCACCGTGATTGAGAGTTACTCCCCCCCCCCCCCCCACTGGAGAGGGAGTAACATGAAATGGAGTATCTCCAGGAGGGAGACATTCTGGGTACACCAATTAAAAAGCTATCAACCTTGTGGTATGAATGTGGAGTGGGACATTAATGCTCACATCAATAACCAATAGTTCCACATTTTTAGGGCTTTTCCAATCAAGTAAACAGATTTATAATTTTTTTCCCTTGTGCATTTTTAAACATTTTTTATTATGTATTAAAAAATATGTATATGGTTTTACAATTGATCGAACCCACGGCAGCTAATGGAGACCTCCGTTTTTTTGGCCCCGGGACATAATGTTTTTAAACACGTGTAGACATTTGCGATTTTTTTATCTACTTCAATAGGAAGTTTTATCTTGATTTTGGAGTTTATTGTTGTTCATAATTTTCCTTTTTCCCTATTTATATTATTTTTATTATTTTATTTTATATATATATTTATTTATTTGTTTTTTTTTTCATTTTTATGTTTATTTATTTTTATTTTTTATATTTATTTATTTTTATTTTATTTTTTTAATTCATTTCTCTTTTATTTTTATTTTTCCTTTTTACACGTTATTTTTAGCTATTTATATACCTGATAGGATGTTTATCCCTTTCAGGAGTTTTTAAATATACATATGGAGGTTTTTATATTTGGTTTAATTGTCATTTGACAAAGTTGCACTAATAGGTAGACTTTCTTTTAATCTTCTAAAGATCTCCCAGTGTAGCCAAACCTAATGATATCTCCTGTCCTTGCTGACACGAAATCAGCAGACAGGATGTTTGATACAAGTACTTCCGGTTCAGCATTACAGGAAGGAGAACTTGGTACTGGGCGACCTCTATTAGCATAAGGAATGAACCGGAAGTGCGTCATTACACTTCCGGGTTCCCGCTGTGGCCGCCCGGAAGTCTCCATTTGCTGCTCATTTAAGGAGAGAAACTAGCAGCGCGGCTTATAGCTCCAGTCCCAGAAGCCGACTATTCAGTGGAAACGCGCCGGAGGGAGCAAGCCGCGCTGCTATTGGTCCCGGATTGCACTGCAGGCGACCGCGACTCTTTTTGGGCATATCGCTGTAAACATACAGGATGCTTGTAAGTGTTTTCTTGTCATTTTATTAATAAATATCGTGGGTAATGCACCATCAGTCCCTTTCTTCTTTCCATTGTGGTCCTCCTGCTGGCACCTCTACCCGTGGAAGCCCATAAAGATCTTGGGAAGCTGCATCCGTCCATCCATCCATCCCTCTGGATTTTTCATCTAGTGTGGCCGTTTGTTTGGATTTCCTGGTTCCACAGCATATGCTTTGTTTTCTCTCCTATGTGGTAAGGGTCCATTCATATCACTGGGTGTCACTTCCATATACAGTCATTGCACTATATCATGCTCCATTGGACTTTTGTTTGGTAAGAGGTTAATTCACCTATCACTTCACAAGAGTTCGTTCAGCACGTATTTGTTTGGGAACACCTTTTTTCCAGATGGAATAGACTCCTCTTCAATCAATTTAGTTATTCACGGACAATTTTGTTTGTTTGATTATTTAGTAATTAGCGCACCATTGTAATTTTCAGTTACATATTTTCACATCGACCGCAAGGTTTGCTCTTGGATACGGAACTGGCTAATAGGGCGTGTCCAAAGGGTGGTAATAAACAGCGCATACTCAGACTGGTCTGGGGTGGTAAGTGGGGTCCCCCAAGGCTCTGTCCTGGGACCAACCTTGTTCAATTTATTTATAAACAGCATTGAGGATGGGATCAGTAGTTCTATATCAGTTTTTGCAGATGATACAAAATTGGGCAGGGCAATAACTGCACAGCATGAAGCAGATATCCTACAGAATGACCTGAACAAAATAACAGTCTGGGCAACGACATGGCAAATGAGGTTTAATGTGGAGAAGTGTAAGGTTTTGCACTTGGGGACTAAAAACATAAAAGCACAATATACTTTAGGGGGGGAACCTTTGGGGGAATCAAAAATGGAGAAAGATCTGGGATTCTTGGTAGAGGATAGACTAAGCAATAGCATCCAATGTCAAGCGGCAGCTGCCAAAGCCGGCAGAATATTAGCATGCATAAAGAAAGGGATGGATTCCAGAGATAAAACTATAATCCTACCACTTTATAAAACTCTGGTCCGACCGCATCTTGAGTATTCTGTCCAGTTCTGGTCACCAGTACTCAGGAGGGATGTGTTGGAACTGGAGAGAGTCCAGAGAATGGCAACTAAATTACATAGTTACATAGTTTGTGAGGTTGAAAAAAGACATCAGTCCATCCAGTTCAACCTATGATGTGTGTGTATGTGTTTGCTGTTAACCGTACATTGTATACCCCTGTGTGTTGTGGTCTTTAAGGTGCCCATCTAATAGTTTTTTGATACTATCGATGCTCCCTGCTTATACGACTGCTTGTGGAAGAGAATTCCACATCCTTACTGCTCTGACAGTGAAGAACCCCTTACGTGTTTTAAGGTTAAACCGGTTTTCCTCTAATTTTAGTGAGTGGCCACCTGTCTTATTGTATTCCCTTTCCCTAAAAAGTTTGTTCCTTATGCTAGGATCATCACCAGTACAGTATTTGTACATTGATACCATACCCCCCTAAATCGTCTCTTCTCCAGATAGAAAAAGTTCAGTGCTTGTAGTCTTTCCTCATAGCCGATGCCCTCCATTCCCCTAATTATTTTTTTCATGAATCCATGCTGATTGATTACTACTAATAATACCGTTTTCATTACTAAAATATTGTATGTGGCCCTTAACATCCCCTCCAAAATCTTGCAGACTACTGATGTTAGGCTGACCGGCTATAGTTACCCGGGATATATCTCAGCCCTTTTAAATATTGGTACCAGGTTGGCTTTTTTCCAATCAGCTGGCACCATACCCATCTGTAGACTATCCTTAAAGATCAAGAATAATGGTCTGGCAATCACCTGGCTGAGCTCTTTAAGAACCCTCGGGTGCAAGCCATCCGGCCCATGATTTATTTATGTTAAGTTTCTCTAGTTTAGTTCTAAGTCTCTTTTCTTTAGTATTAATATGCATTTTTATGTTGGAGTTTAGCCACCCAGAGTTTAGTTTTGTTCTTTTAAATGTATTTCCCTTTGGAATGCACTGGCCAATCCCTTTGTTAAGTATGCTCTTGAAGCACTCCCATTTTTCCTCCATGTTCTTTGTTCCCAGGCTTCTATCCCATTTGATATTTTCTAGCAGAGAGCGCAGTTGTGGGAAATTGTCTCTTTTGAAATTCAGTGTCCTTATATTACCCTTGTGTTTCCTATTACTGTAATTCAGAGAAGAGACGCCTGAGAGGGGACATGATAGCAATTTATAAATACCTCAATGGTGATTTCAGCATAGAAAAAAAGCTATTCAGTAGAAAGGATTGCATGAGGACTTGAGGGCATACAATGCAATTAGAGGAGAAGCATTTTAACCTCAGGCAACCCAGGGGGTTCTTTACTGTTAGGGCTACAAGATTGTGGAATTCTCTACCACAAGAGGTAGTTTCTGCGGGAAGTATGGCTACTTTCAAAAGACTCTTGGACGTACATCTCAAGGATCAGAACATTCATGGGCATGCGAGATGATTACGGCCATACACACCTACACAGGTTGAACTGGATGGACTATTGTCTTTATTCAACCTCAACTACTATGTAAGGATCATGATAGCTGTAATAACTGTGCAGTACTCCTGACTGGAGACAGTGCTGCACCTGGAGATGTAAATGTGATCCAACAATGTGTTTTTTCTGTGGTGATTGCCCAGACCAGTTGGGTATATCCTCTTGAGTGAAGAAGGTCAGATATTGGCTTCTTTGCTCTGGACAGAAAATCTTTGTTGAAATCTCCACAGAGTATTATAGGTTGGCAATCCATTCTTTTCAAAGATTCCAAGAGGCCCAGCAGGTTAGTAAGGAATTGGGCAATACTGTAATCTGGTGGCCTGTAAACAACGGTGATCAAAGCTTGTACAGGAGACTCCAGTTTGACAACCAAGAACTCCAAAGTCAGTCACATTGTGATGATACTGCTTTTCAAAGGCCTTGAAATGGTTTCTGACATACAAGGCGACACCTCCGCCACTTTTACCTTCAATGTCAGGCAGGTTCTTGTACCAGAGGTGTCTGTTGTGTTTGAACAGGTTGTAGCCCTCCAGCTGGAGACTTTCAGCAACAGAGCCGGAGAGATGAGTTTCAGTGAAACATAAAACATCTCCAAGTGTCAACTCGCGGTGAGATTTGATATCTTCAATGTGAGCTAGTAATCCTTCCGTGCTGTGATGGATAATTGTTAATGTTTGCTGTTTGTCTGTTGTCTGTAGAAACTTTAAGAGGGGCATAACACTTTCCAGTGATGCATTCTTCATTGAGTCCAGGGAGGCTGTAAGTTCAGGATCAGCAAAGATGTTCTTCTCATCAAGGTCGATTATGTGCTGTCCTTGCAGTGTAGTCGTTCTACTCAGAGCAACATAGGCCATTCCTGGTTGGAAGACCCGTTTCAGTGAGACCACTGCCGACTGTATCGACATCCCCTGACACTTATGAATCGTACATGCAAAAGCCAACTTCAGGGGGAACTGCCTGCGAACAACTCCCTTCTGTCTCAGGTTTTCCTCTACCCTATGTACACCAAGTTGTCATCATCACCAGACGACTTGTTACGGTATCACTGTCCTGCATTTGGATTGTCCAGCACAAGCCCAAGCTTGGTTACTGTAGTAGCACCATTCTCTTTTTTTTTACTTTATCTCTTTATTGAAACATTTTCCAACATTTACAAAAAAAAAACAAATAAACAAGAAAACATACCACTCGAAAGTTAAAACAGCAACACAACCTCCATTCACCCCCCCCCCCCACCCTGTAGTATTTTTAAAAGGGTAATAACCACCTACCCAACAGCTGTGATAATCATATCAGTGAACTTAAAATCCCATGTTATCAGGTGAGATATTTTTCCTACTACTCTGATCTTGTCCACACATTCCCTTAAGCCCCATACACACGTGCAGATTATCTGCAGACTTTTGTCTGCAGACTTACCTTTTCTATGTAGTGCAAGGGCCTGCCAGATTGCATACAAATTGAAAGTGTTTAGGTTTGACCTCATATTATATGGTTTTGGTAAGTCTGCAGACAAAAGTCTGCAGATAATCTGCACGTGTGTATGGGGCATTACACCTCTTGCATACAGGGTCAAACTCTAATTCATCCCGCTTCCAATCCCTTAAAGCCATAATTAGTGCGTGGGTCGCTGCTAACTTGTTAACTGTGTTTCTGTTTTAATGGGCTTTATATTATAATCCCTCTATCCTCCCACCTGGGTCTCCAGATATTATCAAATTTCTTTAGTGCACCTTGTTTTATATAAACCGCTTCCTCTTTTAAAATAACCACATTCATACTATTTTTCCATCACTGACTGGTTGGGGGGGGGGGGGGGGGTGAAGCCGTCTGCCAACGCAAGGCGATCAACTTCCTTGCTTGGTACGAACACCTCAAAACGGGGATTTGAGTGTCACCTGGGATTCCCCTCACTTCCTCCAGTCCCAAAAGACCAGGCATGTCCAACCTGCGGCCCAAGGGCCTCATGCGGCCCGGAACCACAGGCAATGCAGCCCACTGCCCCCTGACAACTTTTTTTTTGCTGGGGAGGAAGGAAGTCAGGTCAAGAGCATGGCCACAGCAGCTTCCAACTAACGATAGGCAGAGGCTGCCTAAGAGGGGAGGGGAGCATGTGCAGTGTTTCTGACTCCTACCACCATGACCACTTCAAACCACTGAAGTGGTCGTGGTGGTTAGAGTGTTCCTTTATTATCTCTCAGAAGAAGTAAAGCTCTGTATACTGATTCCATTTCATTTGATCATCCTCTAGTTGTGTTACATTAGTGCGGGGGGCGCAGCGTGATTTATTACTTATATACCTTAACTATAGTATATATTTAAAGCGGTTGTAAACCCAAAATTAAAAAAAAAAAAAAAAAAAAAAAAAACAACCTGCAAGACAAAGGCATAATGAGCTAGTATGCATCGCATACTAGCTCATTATGTATTACTTACCTTAGAACGAAGCCCCGACACGGACCCCCGGACATCGCTGCGGGCGCTGCCATGATCCCTCGCCGTCTCTTCCGGGTTCGGCGGCTCCGGCGCTGTGATCGGCTGGAAGAGACGGCTCCGGCGCGATGATTGGCCGGAGCCGCGATGACGTCACTCCCGCGCATGCGCGCGAGAGTGATTTTCCGGCAAGCTCCCGGCAAATAGATTGAAGGTCCCTCCGGACCTTCAGAGCGCATGCGCCGCTCGCGCGAGCGGCTGCATGCACTGTAAATATCTCCTAAACCATGCCGGTTTAGGAGATATTATTTGTACCTACAGGTAAGCCTTATTATAGGCTTACCTGTAGGTAAAAGAGTAAAAAAGCGGGATACTACCGCTTTAATATGCGGCCTGAGAAAATTTGGCCCAGAGAAGCCGAAAGGTTGGACACTCATGCAATAGACAGTGCTTTGCCTCCAACAAAATAGAAGTTCCAAACACCCGGTCAATAATCTGTTTCACCCCCTTCCAGTATCGGAACAGCTTCGGACACCTCCAAAACATATGGGTTACATCACCTTTCGGGTAGTAGCACCATTCTCAGTCTGGAGGATTATTCTTGCAATCTTGCCAAATGTCCCGTTAACAAGCCCATCTTCAACATCAATGTTTCTTGTGATCATGATACGGGCACCTTCAGCTGCTTGCAGTGTGTCAATCAGATTGTCTTTGTGTCCTTTGAAAGGTTGGTGTTGCCTCTGCATCACTCCTGTTTTAGGGTCTTTTCTGTAATAGTCGGCATCTATGTTGGTGACGTTTGAATGGAGAACAGACACAGTTGCGGCATTATGTTTGTGAACCTCTTTGTTGGTGGCAAAGATGTGCAGCACGTCATTAGGGCAGTGGGTGGGATCTGTCAAAGCCTGAGCAAGTAGAGCTTTGTCATCATTGCTTAAGGTGCCAGTCTTCTGCTTCCTCTGATTCTATTCAAAAGCTTAGCAAATGAAATGTCATCCTTCTGTCGCATGATCTCTGTCAGCATGAACATCTGAAAGTAGTCTTTCCAGACATCATTGGTATTTTTCTCAAACACGCAGAGTGGCTTACTTTTTCCTCAGCGGGGGACCTGGTAAAAGTCTCCTACTGCTTGTACTGACATACCTCCAGTTTATTACTGCCTTTGATTTGCTGTAATCTCCAGTTGATGTAGGCAAACAGAGGCTTTGAAATCATTGACACCTCATCAATAACAATGATCTCCACATTTGACAGCTGTGCCCTCACTTCATCTATGAGATTTCCAAGTCCTTGGCAGGGTGGCTTCAAGCTTCTTGGCAACTTCAGCAGAGAATGCAAAGTATTGCCTGAAATGTTGAAAGCTGTTCCTGTAAATGCAGTTAGTAAAACGCTGGGCATGGATAGGTCTGCTTCCTCACATAGTCTGGTAAGTTTACAGAGTACCTTTGTCACCTCAGCATAGATGCACTTTATCAGGTGTGATTTGCCTGTCCCTGCGCCACCAGTGACAGAGTAATAGAATGGGTCAGGATTTAGGGCCACGCACACGGTGCGGTGAGTAGAATGTCTGAGCTTGTGTCCGGTTAAGGTTTCTGTACATTTTCCAAAGGAAATCAGGTCACATTTGTGGGGCCTTCACAGTAAGCGCAACTCCACCTGTATACTCCCAACATCATCTTTTTCATTCTCATGAAGTGGCTCCCCTTATTTGCGCTCCTCTATTCATTCCAACCTATCCAACTCAGCTTCTTGGGCAAAGGTGTTCCAAGCATTTTCAACAGGGCCGTTTTTTACAGAGTCATCCAAGACTTGTTCCACAATTTTGTTGTGTTGTTCGAACTTCTTTTGGCTGCTGGTAACAATTGCAGACACTGCTCGGATTGCTTCTTCTCCTGGTAAGCTCACACAGGCACCCTTTTGCTTGCCATCTTCCTTTTGCTTGCCATAGACAACCCTGTAATGAGATGCAAAATCTGCCAGACACATGGACTCAAACTCTGGCGTTTTGGGTCTGGCTCTGTATTTGTCGACAAAACTCGTCATCCACACATTAAGAGAATCATCTGGTTTGTTCTGCAACGCACTGAGTGGGAGACTCATTTTCAGTGCGTTGTCACCAGTTGGCAGAAAAACTACCTCACGTGAGCAAGACTTCATTTTAAGGATGCACGTATGTGCCACAGACTCCTGGGCACTGACCTCTCTGTGTTTTGAATAAGCCTGAAAAACTTCTTTCATTTCTTCTCGTTCTGTCTCTGTTTCTGGGCAAACTTCTTTGACTATTGTTTGGAGATAGTCACTCAGCCCGCGTTCTGGCTTGGATATGTAGGACAACATGTACATGATACAACCATACTCATCAAGAATGTACTGGATGTCCATGTTGGCGTTCCAGACCGTCAGCAAATGTGGATTGAAGTTGTTCACCCTGCAGTCCTTGAAATCACGCTTCATTAGAATCATGCTTGAGGAGGTCAATGCCTCAATTTACGAGTTGTACTGATTCAAAGTCATATCACACTGTGCCAGTAGCTGTGACATGTCTTCAAGCTGCACTTTCGGGTTATTAAGCAAATCCCAGACTGGTTTCAGTTTGTTTTTGGCTGCTTGTGGTTTCATTGCACGATCTCCTTGTTCTTCTGGCATCGGGTAAGTTATCCTCGTTTTTCTAAAAGGTGGCATTGGAAATCCAAATCTGCATACTCTGTTACCTTTCTTGCACGATTTTGAATGAGATCTGCTGTGCATTTGAAGTTCTGTTACAAATCTGTGAAGTAAGGCCTGTTTGGCTTCATCAGGGAGCTGGCATGAGATGTTATGATCTACAAAGGCACACACCTTGTCATCACTGTCTTGTCCAAGTATAGGAGCTCCTGTGTTAAGATATATGACATTTTGTTTATATGCCCTTATACAGCTTATCCATTGATCTACAGTGATATGAATATGTTGTCTGTTTGTTAACCAGGAAGTGTTTAAATAAAGTTGCACTCACTAAAAAAAAAAAAAAAGAGAAAAAAGAGGCAGCAGAGACTGCAGTGTGTGTTCCTGAGAAAACTAAAGCATGGTGCCTGTGTGAGTCTGTCCTCCATCAAAGATCTGCTATAATCCGGTTATCCTATCTCTTAAGTAAAAAATGGCAACAGGTTATGGGCCCAGGAGAGAGGGAACAAGCCGATGGAACAGGCTGCTTTTCGATGGAGATGAGAAAAATTATGAGCTGTGGGAGACAAAATTCCTAGGCCATCTGCGCTTGATGAATCTTAAAGAAACAATCCTTCAGGAACCATCAGACGAAACAGACCCTGTGCAAGACAGGAATAAGAATGAGGAAGCTTATGCTGAGTTAATACAATTCCTGGATGATAAAAGTCTATATCTTATAATGAGAGAAGCAACTGATAATGGAAGAAAAGCGCTGAAAATCCTGAGAGATCATTATGCTGGCCAAGGTAAGCCACGTATCATAAATTTATACACAGAACTAACATCTCTTCAGAAGTCTGAATGTGAAAGTGTCACAGACTATATCATACGCACAGAAACAGCGATTACAGCACTTAGAAATGCAGGAGAGACCCTCAGTGATGGACTATTAGTGGCTATGATTCTTAAAGGCCTGCCTGAATCATTCAAACCATTTGCAATCCACATAACACAAGGTAAAGAAGATATGACGTTTACTGACTTTAAAACTCAGTTAAGGATTTTTGAGGACACTGAAAAATATCACAGCAGCACAAGCACTGATAATGTAATGAAAATCAGCACCCCTGTTGTACCAACAAGGGAGAAAGACATCATTGTCTGCTACAGTTGTCATCAGAAAGGTCACAAAGCTAATGCATGTCCATACAAAATGAATAAGAGGAAGACAAATTGGTGTAATTATTGCAAGAGCTCCACTCACAGTGAGACATTGTGCAGACGAAAGGCACGAGACAATGTAAAGCAGGTAGTGGATGATACAGAACAAACATTTGCTTTTAAAATAAGCGAAGACCAGTTAAACAATCCCAAAACAAAAAGCCTGATGGTAGATACAGGAGCAACATCGCATATTATCACAGACATCAAGAAATTTAAAAGATTTGACACCTCGTTTAAGCCAGAGAAACATTACATGGAGTTGGCAGATGGGAAAAGAACTTCCGGTGTAGCACTCAAGAGAGGTGACGCTGAGGTGTACCTAATGGACAGTAAGGGAAGACAAAGGAGGACATTGCTACAAAACGCATTGTTTATCCCCACATATCCACAAGACATTTTCTCTGTTGAAGCAGCAACAAGAAATGGGGCGTCTGTTGAATTCAGACAAGATGACAGTATTCTGATCCATAAGAATGGTACAAAATTTGTTATAAAGAAATACAACAGGCTTTACTATTTGAACACCTATAAGGAATGCGATGACAGTTGTTACGGTTGTTATGATATTCAGACATGGCATGAAATCCTAGGTCATTGTAATTACGATGATATCTTGAAACTACAGAATCTAGTAGATGGAATGAAGATCCAAGGTAAGGTTGATAAGTCCAACCTGAATTGTGAGATTTGTATCCAAGGGAAATTTGCTCAGAGTAGAAACAGGGAGCCTGACACCCGTGCAAAATACCCACTTGAACTAGTACACACAGATTTAACAGGTCCTATAGAGCCAGTTGCAAAGGACGGATTCAAATACGTCATAGGATTCACTGATGATTATTCTGGTGCAGTGTTTGTATACTTTCTGAAAAACAAGAGTGACACAGTTCTAGCCACAGAGAAGTTTATCGCTGATACTGCCCCCTATGGGATCATCAAGAGAATGAGGTCAGATAATGGTACCGAATTCACATCGAATGACTTCCAGTCACTACTCATAAAGAAGAGCATAAGACATGAGACTTCAGCACCTTATTCACCACATCAAAATGGAACAGCTGAAAGAAACTGGAGAACACTGATAGAGATGGCAAGATGTATGCTAATAGAGAGCAAAGTACCAAAAGAGTTATGGACATATGCAGTGATGACAGCAGCTATGATTCGAAATAGATGTTTTAACAATCGTTTGAAGCAAACGCCATACAACATACTGACAGGGAAGAAACCAGACTTATCAAAAATGAAGATTTTTGGGTCAGAATGTTTTGCATACAAACACGATAAGAAAAAGCTGGATCCAAAATGCACAAAAGGAATTTTTGTAGGATATGACAAAAATAGTCCTTCTTACCTAGTGTATTACCCTGAAACTGGCAAAGTCTTCAAGCACAGACTAGTAAAATTCATTGAAAAGGATGTAATCGAGAAACAAACTCAGACTGAGCTGTTGGACAATAATGATGATTTCTATGAGGAAAGGAGTGTAATTCCTGTATCAGGTCCAATGACTAATGAGACCCCAGATTCTTTAGAGAAGATTGTAGAGGACAAAGATGAAGACCATGGTACAAGATACCCTACAAGAAATAGAAAAACTCCTCAGTATTTAAATGACTATGTACTAGAATCTGTTGGTGATGATCAGGTACTAATGAACATAGATTACTGCTATAGAGCACATGATGTACCTCAGACCTTCAGAGAAGCTATGGAAACACCCCAGTCACAAAGTTGGTTAAATGCAATGAAAGATGAGATGGAATCACTAAAGGAGAATGATACCTTCAAATTGACCACATTACCAGAAGGCAAACATTCAGTGGGGGGTAGATGGGTGTATGCAATAAAAAGCAATGCAGATGGAACTGAAACGTACAAAGCCAGATTTGTGGCAAAAGGCTATAATCAAGTAAAGGGAACCGACTACATGGAAACTTTTTCTCCAACTGCGAATTTTACTTCATTACGCATTTTGATGCAAATGGCAGCACAATATGATTTAATCTTGCATCAAATGGATGTGAAGACAGCTTACTTACATGCCCCAATTGATTGTGATATATATATAGACCAACCAGAAGGTTTTGAGATCAAAGATGACACAAATAAAAAGCTAGTTCTCAAACTAAAAAAGTCACTGTATGGTCTTAAGCAATTGGGAAGAAACTGGAACAAGATGCTACATGATTATTTATGTTCAAATGCATTTATACAAAATTCTGTAGACCATTGTGTATATGTCAAACAGAACAGAGATGAACAAGCAATATTACTAATATGGGTGGATGATCTCATCATTGCTGCAAGCAATGAAAAACTACTCAATGATGTGAAGTCAACACTTGCGACAAAATTCAAAATGAAGGATCTTGGAAAACTGAACTATTTTTTGGGCATTGATTTTAGACAGACTACTGAAACGGTGAAGATGAATCAGAAGAGATACATTTTGAAAATGATAGAAAGATTTGGTATGTCAGATTGTAAACCGAGATCTACTCCTTGTGAACAAAAATTAGATTTCGACGACAAAAGTGAACTTGCAGATGTAAAAAGCTATCGGGAGATAGTAGGCAGTTTGATTTATGTGGCTACGTGTACAAGACCGGATTTGAGTTGGACTATAAGCAAACTGTCACAACACTTTTCACAACCAAGTGTACAACACATGATCACGGCCAAACACGTACTGAGATATTTGAAAGGAACTGTCAATTTTGAACTATGCTACAAAAAATGTAAAGAGAAGTTATAACTAGAGGCGTATAGTGATGCCAGTTGGGCCTCAGACCAGATTGATAGGAGAAGCACAACAGGATATTGTTTTAGCCTGACTGAAAATGGACCTCTGATTTCTTGGAAATCAAAGAAACAACCAACAGTTGCACTATCTTCATGTGAAGCTGAATATATAGCATTAGCTGCAACCACACAGGAGAGTCTATATCTTACACAACTGCTGAGAGAATTGGACAGTGAATGTCAGTTTGAGCCAGTGAAGATTTTTGAAGACAATCAGAGTGCGATAGCTCTCGCAAAGAACCCAGTTTACCATCAAAGATGCAAACATATTGACATTAAATTCCATTTCCTTAGGTCTATTCTGAGTGAAGGCAAGATAGATCTTGAGTATTGTTCTACGGATAAAATGGTAGCTGATGTTATGACTAAACCAATAACAAAGTTTAAGCTTGATAGGTTTGTGAGTTATATTTTTGGAGTATAGAGAGTAAAATGATGTAACTATACTAAACTATTTTTCATAAGCAGTATAAGAGCAAGTGGGGGTGTTAAGATATATGACATTTTGTTTATATGCCCTTATACAGCTTATCCATTGATCTACAGTGATATGAATATGTTGTCTGTTTGTTAACCAGGAAGTGTTTAAATAAAGTTGCACTCACTAAAAAAAAAAAAAAAGAGAGAAAAAAGAGGCAGCAGAGACTGCAGTGTGTGTTCCTGAGAAAACTAAAGCATGGTGCCTGTGTGAGTCTGTCCTCCATCAAAGATCTGCTATAATCCGGTTATCCTATCTCTTAAGTAAAAAATGGCAACATCCTGCTACCCAACAGAGACAATGTAAGTTTAATGTGGATAAATTTAAAGTTTTGCACTTGGGGACTAAAAACATAAAAGCACAATTCACTTTAGGGGGGGAACCTTTGGGGGAATCAAAAATAGAGAAAGATCTGGGAGTCTTGGTAGAGGATAGACTAGGCAATAGCATGCAATGTCAAATGGCAGCTGCCAAAGCCGGCAGAATATTAGCATGCATAAAGAAAGGGATGTATTCCAGAGATAAGACTATAATCCTTCCACTTTATAAAACTCTGGTCTGACCACATCTGGAGTATTCTGTCCAGTTCTGGTCGCCAGTCCTCAGGAGTAGGGTTGAGCGAACCCAGACTGTATTGTTCGTGTTCGTACCGGACTTTTGGGTATTCGATACCCGCACCCAAACCAGAACATTTCACTGTATGTTCAGGTACTGTCCGTTGTTTGGTAAAGTTGTTTGATGTTTTGGCGCGGTTTTAATGGCGCGCTTTCAACAGGTGCAAGGCAGCCAATCAGCAAGCGTTTAACTAGTGTGCCCTAGAAGCCATCACAGCCATGTCTACTAATGGCATGGCTGTGATAGGCCAGTGCAGCATGTGACCCAGACTCTATATAAGCTGGAGTCACACAGCGCCGCGCGTCACTCTGCTATAACTATACTAGGGATAGGGTTCCTGACTGCTGCTGCTGAGGGAGAGCTAGGAGTTCACTGTAGGGCGAGGCTGGAGAGATTGCTTGTAGGGAAAGCATAGGAACAATCTGCTTTATCATACAGTGATCTACATTGATTTGATTGTGTGGGGAGCAGTGCACAATCTTTTTGCCCGGAGGAAGAGATAGGAGTTTACTGTAGGGCCAGGCTGGAGAGATTGCTTGTAGGGAAAGCATAGGATAGGAACAATCTGCTTTAATCAGACAGCGATCTACATTGATTTGATTGTGTGGGGGTGCAGTGCACAATCTTTATGCCCTGACCTGAGCCAAGTGAGGAGGAGAAAAACATTTTTTTTATCAGTCTGTTAGGCGTGCGGTGCTGCACATTTCATGCAAGCTCAGTGCATATGTGTCTGCTTAACCACTTACCGCCCGCCCACTGTCAAATGACGGCGGAGCGGTGCGGCCATTGTTCTGGACCGACGTCATATGATGTCGGCCAATTCAGGCAGGGCAGGCGCGCGATCGTGTGTGCGCCGCCCTGCACTGTCGGTGGCGGCATGTCCCAGAGACACAGCGCGTCAGCCCATTAGAATACCAGTCCCTAGGAACACAGCTAGTCACTGGCAGTAGTAAACAGCCACTGACAGTGGCTGTTTACTATGTGATTGGCTGTGAATCCATTCACGGCCATTCACAAAATGTAAATACAGAGCAGTAACTCACTGTTACTAGCTCTTCTCCCCTCACACACTGTTTCCAGTATGAGGAGAGCAGAGCCAGAAACAGTGAGTTACTGCTCTGTATACCTGTCAAAGTAAAAGCACAGCAATAAACGTCCCCACACAGTCCTCAACCCCCCCTAATTGCACCTGTCACCCAACAGTCACCTCATCAGTGCCCAGAAATTGCCACCCATAAGGCTACGTTCACATGTGAGCGTAGCGATCGCGGGCAGAATCACGATTCTGCCCACGATCCGAAAATCATTGCAAATCGCAGGACGCCTGTGCGTTGCCCATGATTTGCAATAGTACCCCAAACGCTGTGCGATGTTGCCCCGATTTTCGCCTGCCGAATCGCGGTAACATCGCGCAAACAACGCATGACGCCCAAAAAAGGTACAAGAGCTTCTTTCGGCCGTCATGCGTTGTTTGCGCGATGTTACCACGATTCGGCAGGCAGAAATCGCAGCAACATCGCACAGCGTTTGGGGTGCTATTGCAAATCACGGGCAACGCACAGGCGTCCCACGATTTGCAATGATTTCCGGATCGCAGGTAGAATCGCGGTGATTCTGCCCGTGATCGCTACGCTTACATGTGAACGTAACCTAAAGTGCACCTGTCACCAGAGACTGCCATCAGTACCGCCGTGCACCATTGCCCGTCACCTGTGACCATCGCTGTCACCTGTCACCCCATCAATCACCGTCATCTGTCACCCCATCAGTCATCGTCACCTGTCACCCCATCAATCATCGTCACTTGTCACCCCATTAGTGATCGTCACTTGTCACCCCATAAATCATCGTCACTTGTCACCCCATCAGTGATCGTCATATGTCACCCCATCAATCATCGTCACCTGTCACCCCATCAGTCATCGTCACCTGTCAACCCATCAGTCATCGTCACCTGTCAACCCATCAGTCATCGTCATCTGTCACCCCACCAGTGACCGTCACCTGCCACCTATCAGTCACCTGCCACCCATCAGTGATCATCCGCAGTCAACCGTCACCCATCGCACAGCCCATCACAGCCAGCATGTCGAAAAGGATGTACGGCAGCGAGGAGGCCGTTCAGGTCCTCTCCATGACTGATAATAGCATCAGGGAGCTCTCAAAAGTATCCGAATCCAATTCCGAATCCGATTCGGAATTTGAAATCGCTAATAGTAGCGGATCGGAGATAGACTCGGACTATTCCTGTACACTTTCCTTTATAGAATGTATTTTGGGGTACAATTTTTGCTATATACATGCAACCACTTACCGACCGCCTAACGACTATATACGTCGGCCATTAAAAGCTAAATACTGGGGTTATGGCAGCAGATAGCTGCCATAACCCTGGTATTTTTTTAAACGGCGGGCGGTTGGCTTTCAGATAAGGGTGGTCCCAGTGGCGGATTCGCCACGGAATTATCCTTGCAGTGCAGGGGAAGAGGTGCCCCCCCCCCTTCCGCCGCGTCCCAGACGTTTTCCCAGCTTAAAGGACCCGACGGCAGCGGGGAAAACTATCCGGTCCCTGATCCTCAGAGCCAGGAAGTCGAGTGAGGGCAAGATGGAAAGCTGGAAAGCTGCCATTTCATGATTGAACTGCAGATGACCGAGCTATTTGTGGTGAGTAGACTACCACAGGGGGGTGAGAACCTGAATTGACTCAGCGGAACACCGTTATTTTACACCTTGAAGGATATATATGGACTCTTTTGTATATTTATGATCACAGTTATTTTTATATATATTTTATATTGATCAGCACAATATTTATGAATTTTAACAGTATGTTTTAAGTAATTTTAGCATGACTGTTTAAACATATTGTGTGAGTCACACATCTGATATTTGCATATTGTCGCACTTTTGCACGTATCCCATATTTTTGTACTTTTGCACATTTGTTTTATTAGCAGCGCTGCAACACTGGTATTATATTTATTCAAAGGCACATGCACTTTAATTTGCAGCTAGCAGCTACCACACAGACACCTCAGAGTGTTAGCCATTATTTTATATTTATATTTATTCACATATTTAGTCACACCATAAGTGCGAGGTTCCTTTACCAGTTCGCATGTTGGGTATCTAATTACTCTGCGTAACATTATCTTTCACATAATGGAAAAAAATTGGGCTAAATTTACTGTTTTCTTATTTTTGTAATCAAAAAAGTGAAATGTTTTCAATAAAATTGCATTTGGAATTACATTTGGAAAACTGCTGCGCAAATATGGTGTGATATTCTCTAGGGTCTCTGCTAAAAAAATATATATAATGTTTAGTGGGTTCTAAGTAGTTTTTTTAGCAAAAAAATGATTTTAGCTTGTAAACACAAGTGTCAAAAATAGGCCCAGTCTTGAAGTGGATAAATGGACAACTTTGTGTAAAGTGCTACTTGGATGTTGGGCCTATCTATGTGGCTAGGCTGTGTAAAAGTGTTACACATGTGGTATCCCCATACTCATGAGGAATAGCAGAATGTATTTTGGGGTGCAATTGTTGCTATGTACATGCTATGTCTCAAGCGTGAGAAAGGAGCCGAGTACGCATGCTCCGAAACGCGTTGCGTCATTTCCGGTAGCCTGCGTTCCATTGCGGCTTCCGGCGAAACCAGCTCCTCGGACCTACTTCCTATGACGTCACTTCCGGGCTGGTGGACGGCCAGACAGTGCGACTAGAGGTGCTCCTATATGGACTGACTTCAACTTTAATGTAAGTTACTACTTGTTTTCGTGTGCAATAAAACTCTTTGGCTTAATACAGTGGCGCCTGCTTTTCCTCTCATTCGGGAACATAAAGGTAACCAGGCCCCGACTTGTCACTCTGCAGGCTGGTCATAGATTTGCAGTGTCTACTACACAAAGGGGGTGAGGAGCCCCAGGGAAGTTGGAAGAGTCTTAGAATGGTTGGTAGAGGAGGAGGAGAAGAAGGCCCTGGGTGGCTGGAAGAGAAGGAGAGGGTCCCTGGGTGGCTAGGGGAAAATGAGATGGCCCCTGGGGGGCTTGGGGAGAAGGAGATTGCCCCTTGGTGGCTGAGGAAGAAGGAGAGGGCCCCTGGGTGGCTAAGGGAGAAGGAGAGGGTCCCTGGGTGGCTGAGGGAGAAGGATAGAGCCCCTGAGTGGCTGGGGGTGAGGGCCCCTGGGTGGCTGTGGGAGAAGGTGAGGGCCCCTGGGTAGCTTCCGGAGAAGGTGAGGGCCCCTGGGTGGCTGGGGGAGAAGGAGAGGGCCCCTGGGCGGCTGGGGGAGAAGGAGAGGGCCCCTGGGTGGCTGAGGGAGAAGGAGATGGCCCCTGGGGGGCTGGGGAGAAGGAGGTGGCCCCTGGGTGGCTGGGGGAGAAGGAGATGGCCCCTGGGTGTCTGGGGAGAAGGAGATGGCCCCCGGGTGGCTGGAGGGAGAAGGAGATGGCCCCTGGGTGGCTGAGGGAGAAGGAGATGGCCCCTGTGTGGCTGAGGGAGAAGGAGAGGGCCCCTGGTGGCTGAGGGAGAAGGAGATGGCCCCTGGGTGGCTGAGGGAGAAGGAGAGGGCCCCTGGTGGCTGAGGGAGAAGGAGAGGGCCCCTGGGTGGCTGAGGGAGAAGGAGAGGGCCCCTGGGTGGCTGAGGGAGAAGGAGAGGGTCCCTTGGTGGCTGGAGGAGAGGGCTCCTGGGTGGCTGGGAGAGAGGGAGAGGGCCCCTGCGTGGCTGTGGGAGAAGGAGAAGGCCCCTGGGTGGCTGGGGGAGAAGGAGAGGGCCCCTGTGATGCCAGAGTCAGTTGCCAGGGAAGAAAGTGGAGCTGAGCCAGTCCTGCATGTCTGACATCAAAGCCAAACATGGTGGAGCTGGAGCCCTTTGCCCTACACAATGACAGCACACGAGGTGGAAGGTGAGGGGTAGCGGGGCTGTGATATTATATAGCATATAGACTCTGTACATTATTGGTAGTTTTGATGGGAGTTGCCCTTTAGATGTTTAACTCTGTGTTGTTTTTCCCCTCAGCTGTGAGGGAGTTAGGAATGACAGCCCACTATGCTGGGACTTATAGTGCCCTAGAATGTGGAGGACTGAGCAATCATCAGTTCCTCACAGAGGGCACTACAAGTTCCAGAATAGCAGGCTGCCATGCCTTAGTCCCCACAGAGGGCACTACAAGTCTTAGCATAGCAGGCAGTAGTTCCTCAGTCCCCTACAGAGAGCAGTACAAGTCCAAGCATAGCAGGTTTCCATTCCTCAGGGAGGAATGGCAGTGCACTATACTGGAATTTACAGTGCCCTCTGTGGGGACTCAGGTATGGCAGCCTTCTGCAGTGGGACTTGTCATGCACTAGACTGTGGTGGACTGAGGAAGGGAAGTGTAAGGGGGACTCTGGAAACTCTGATGCAAGGGGGAGCTTTGGTGACTACAGAGTTCCCTTTTACACCAGAGTCCCCAGCTTTCCCCCTCAAATCAGGGTTCCCAGAACTCTCCTTACATTAGAGTCTCCAGCATTCCCCCTTAAATCGGGGTTCCCAGAACTCCACTTACTTCAGAGTCCCCAACATTCCCCCTAAATCAGGGTTCCCAGAACTCCTCTTACATCAGAGTCTTCAGAGTTCCCTCTTACAGTGTAAGGGGAAACTCTAGAGACTCTAATGTAAAGGAGGCTCTGTGAAATTTGATTTAAGAGGGGGACTCTAATGTAAATAGGAATTCTGTGGACTCTGATGTAAGGAGGAGATGCTGGGGGGGAATCTGATTTAAAGGAGAACTCTTATGTAAGGGGGGACACTGAACTCTGATGTAAGGAGGGACTCAGGGAATCATGACCTATAGGGAAAAGTTGGGTACTGTGATGTAAGAGTGTAACGCTCCTGCGTTTCTTATATGGTGTGGATTTTCAGCTGCAGAAATAGTTCCACGTCAGTAGTCATGTAAGAGATATGCTGAGATACCATTCCCAACCTCAATGACTCATCATGTGTGGAAGGTCTTATTTCAGCCAGTAAATACACACAATTAGCAAACTGGTTCCTAGAGTGACTTTATGTATGTGGTAACACAATGATGAAGGTTGAGGGATAGGTTGAGTGGAGGTGGTAGGTGATAGACACTTGAAGGTGAGACAGTAGCAGATGGATGCAGGAAGGTTTAGCAATGTTGTATGATAGCAGATGATAGAATAGCAGGTGGACATACAAAAGAGATCAACCCAGTGCAGAAAAGTAGCAGTAGTCTCAAGAGCTAGCAATCTAGTTATGCAGATGTGATAAACAGTCTTTACTATGCAGAGCTAGATAGTGTAAGCTTAGTATAAGTTTATAGAGAATTCCCCTGCGGGGTACTTAGCACTATTAGCGATACAGCCGAAGGGTGGTTCAGGAGAGGCGGATGATCCAGTAGCGGGATACAGGGATCAGCGCAGCGAGGTTCCGTCAGCGAAGTAAGCTTGCAAGCATGGAAGCTTCAAGCAAGGTTAGCATCCAGGTAAAGGTGTTTGAACGAACACATGTGAGTGAGAACCGGCGCTTTAAATAGCCATCTAGTCCGGCGCTGGGTGATGACAGCTCCAGTCTTAAAGGTGTATGCGCACCTTTCCAAAAGTAAATGGTGGGGCGCATACACTTGTGGAAAGTGTAATTTAGGGTACCAAAGGTACCGGAACATTACAATACCCCCCCCTTAAGGCCTGCTCCTGAAGGCCTCTGGAGCTGGTTTGTCTGGGTATCTCGCATGAAAATTGCGGATTAATCTAGGGGCATGTATGTCAGAGGTGTTTAGCCAGGTGTCGTCTTGGGGCCCATAGTTCTTCCATCTAACCAAGTACTGAAGTCTTCTTCTGTAGATACGAGAATCCAGAATCTCTTTTATCTCATATTCTTCTCCACCTTCAACTTGTACAGGAGGGGGAGGTGGAATATTAGGGCTTATTCCTTGGTCCGGAACATGGGGTTTTAGTAGCGACACATGGAAAATGGGATGGATTTTTAGGTCCATTGGCAATGTAAGCTGCACTGCAGCTTTTCCAATAAGTTTCTTGATTGGGAAAGGTCCCAAGAACAGAGGTCCAAGCTTTTTGCTAGGGATCTTCAGTCTCAAGTTTTTTGTTGAGAGCCAAACGAGGTCCCCGATAGTATACTGTGGAGAAGGTCTTCTACGAAGATCATAGTACTTCTTTTGTTGACTGTGAGCGTGTGCAATGGTAGTATTTAGTAAACCCAGAGAATCCTTTATTTGGGTAAGATAGTCTGAGGCTACTGGGTTATTTGAAGGAAGGATGCGTGGAGGGAGAATAGAGGGATGGAACCCATAGTTCAAGTAGAACGGACTCTGCTTGGTTGTACTGTGAGTTGCGTTGTTGTAGGCAAATTCTGCCAGGGGGAGAAGATCCAACCAATCATCCTGTTGGTAAGAAGTGTAACAACGTAAATACTGCTCGATGCATTGGTTGACTCTTTCAGTCTGTCCGTTGGTCTGTGGATGGTAAGGAGAAGTGAGCTTCCGCTCAATCCGTAGTATGTGACATAGTTCTTGCCAGAATTTAGAAATAAATTGGGATCCACGGTCAGACAGAAGAGTTTTTGGGATACCATGTAATCTGAAGACATGTTTCATCAGGAGTTCTGCCGTTTGTTTGGACGAAGGTAGTCTGCGGATAGCAATGAAATGTGCCATCTTTGTCAGATGGTCCACTGACACCAAGATGGTATTAAATCCTTTGGAAGGAGGCAATTCTACGATGAAGTCCAATGACAAAACCTCCCATGGAGTTTGGGGTATTGGTAGACTGCATAGTAGACCGGATGGTCTCGTAGTGTCAATTTTGGACCTGGCACAGACATTGCATGAAGAGACGAATTTTTGTATAGATGTTTTCATGTCAGGCCACCAGAATTGTCGAGAAATCAAATTGAAAGTCTTTGTCATACCCATATGTCCTGCCATAGGCACATCATGTGATAATTCCAAGATCTTGGTGCGTAGGGTAGGTGGTATGTAAAGTTTGTCGTTGTAGTAGAGGAAGCCTTCTGCATCAGTATTTAGTTGTGGTGGGGGTGAATCCAAACTTATACCATGCAGAACCTCTTCCTTTAAGGAACGGACAACTCCAATAATGCGTTTGTGAGGTATTATAGGAACGGAAGGGATTTCAAAGTAGTTTTCTTCAGTTAGTCGTGATAGTGCATCCGCCTTTTTGTTCTTATCTGCAGGTGTGTAGGTCACTAGGAAGTTAAACCTTAGAAAGAATAGTGACCATCAAACCTGTCGATGCGAGAGAGTTTTGCTAGTCTGAAGATATTGGAGGTTTTTATGGTCCGTGTATATAATTATTGGTAGTTGGGTGCCTTCGAGTAAATGTCACCAATTCTCCAGAGCCAATTTTATAGCAAGCAGTTCCTTTTCACCCACGGGGTAATTTATCTCGGGACTGCTCAGGGATTTAGAAAAAAAGCGACTGGATGAAGTGGTGAAGTGTGGGTAGGTCGTTGGGAGAGTATTGCTCCTACTGCCATGTTTGACGCATCTACTTCCAGAATGTATTGGAGGGATGGGTCTGGATGGCGTAATATGGGAGCGGAAGTAAACCTTGTCTTTAACAAGTGGAAAGCCTTATTTGTTTCTTCTGACCATTTAAATGGTATTTTTATGCTAGTGAGCTGTGTGAGGGGTCTCACAATAGCAGAAAAGTTTTTTATGAACTTCCTGTAGAAATTTGAAAATCCCAGGAATCGCTGTAGCGCCTTGCGTGTAGTTGGTGTAGGCCAATCCTGAATGCAGGATATTTTACTCATGTCCATCTCGATTCCTGTTTTGGATATGATGTAGCCTAGAAAGAGTACCTCATCTTTATGGAACAAGCATTTCTTCAGCTTCACATAAAGATTATGTGCAAGCAATCTCGATAATACAAGTCTTACATGTCTTATGTGTTCAGACAGGGTCCGTGAATATATAAGTATATCGTCCAGATATACCACAACACAGAAATCTAGTAAGTCTTTAAAAATATCGTTTATAAATCGTTGGAAAACTGCAGGGGCATTGCATAGGCCGAATGGCATCACAAGATATTCGAACAATCCGTATCTAGTTCTGAATGCAGTCTTCCACTCGTGTCCATCACGGATTCGAATGAGATTGTATGCTCCTTTCAGGTCTAATTTTGAAAAATAGGTAGCTCCACGCACCTGCTCAATGAGCTCAGGGATAAGCGGTAGAGGATAGCGATCTTTTATTGTGATAGCATTCAATTTCCTGTAGTCGATGATAGGTCTGAGACTTGAATCTTTATTGCGAACAAAAAAGAGTCCTGCTGCTGTGGAAGAAGTGGAAGGTCTAATAAAACCTTTTTCCAAGTTCTCATCCAAATAGGTTTTGAGATGGGCAAGTTCATCCTGTGAAAGAGGATAAACATGACCGAACGGCAATTTGCTATTTGGGAGTAGATCAATGCTACAATCATAGTCTCGATGAGGAGGTAATGCTTGAGCATTTTTCTCAAGAAAAACCTCAGAAAGATCCTGATAACATAGTGGTGCAATCTCATCTGTCACCACAGACAGAATCTTCCCGGAAAACGGGAGGTTACACGTTTCCTCGCAATAACAAGAAGGGAAGGTCAAGGACCGTTTCTTCCAATCTATGGTTGGTTGGTGTGTGTGCAACCAGGGAAGTCCCAACACAATGGGAAAGTGGGGTGATGGTATTAAATCGAAGGTAGAAGTCTCCCTATGAGACTCGTTAATAGTGACTAGAAGTGCTTGTGTCTGATCGGTGATCGGACCAGAGGATAACGGAACACCGGTAATAAGACTTACTGAGACAGGTTTGAGTTTAGAAATAATAGGAATTTTATTTAAAGCAGCAAAACATATATCCATATAATTTCCACAAGATCCTGTGTCAATCATGGCCTTAGTAGTAATCCTGTTCTGGTCCCACTGTAATGTCAAAAAAACAGAAATGTAGGGGTTAGTGAATGAAGTTGTCAATCCTCCTAGGGAGACATGTGAACACTCACCCTTCTTTTTGTTGACTAGGGGACAGACGTTTATCTTGTGATCCGGGGATGCACAGTACAAGCAGAGGTTTTCATTTCGTCTTTTGGCTTTTTCCATAGTTGATAGCGGTGGGCGTATGGTTCCTATCTCCATAGGAACGGGGTCAACGGCCAGACTCCGAGAGGAAACGGATAATGGCATTCCCATCTTTTCAGCCTTTCTTTCTCGTAGTCTTCTATCTATGGTAATACTGAGTTGTATTAGTGCATCCAGGGTTTTTGGCAGATCCGCTCGGGCGAGCTCGTCCTTAACGGTTTCTGATAGGCCAAGCCTAAATTGGGTTTTCAGAGATGCATCATTCCATTCTGAATCAAGGGTCCATCTCTTGAACTCTGCGACAAAGTCTTCTACAGGCCTCCTTCCTTGTTTCAAGGATCTTAACTGAAGATCAGCAGTACTCTGCCTATTGGGGTCATCATATAGGCTAGTGAGCTCTGCCAGGAACAAGGCATAGGAGTTGAGAAGCGGGTCGTTTTTCTCAAAAAGAGAATCTGCCCAGGCTCGAGGATCGTTTGATAGGTAAGAAATAATAGTACAAACCTTAATGTGATCAGTAAGGTAGGTACGAGGTTTTAGCAAAAAAAGTAACTCACATGCGTTTTTAAATTCGCGAAATTTTTTGCGATCGCCTGTAAATACCAAAGGGGGATTTATCTTGGGTTCAGGGGACTGAGCAGAGGTAAGTTGTGTCAGTCTAATTACCTGCTGCGACAGAGCCTGATTGTCTTCTTTTAATTCAGCAAGTGCGTGTATTAACGCAGATACTTGCTGTTTTAATTGTGTCACCTGAGTGGTTATTTCTGCTGAATCCATTTTTTGGTTCGTTCAATCTGTAACGCTCCTGCGTTTCTTATATGGTGTGGATTTTCAGCTGCAGAAATAGTTCCACGTCAGTAGTCATGTCTCATGCTGAGATACCATTCCCAACCTCAATGACTCATCATGTGTGGAAGGTCTTATTTCAGCCAGTAAATACACACAATTAGCAAACTGGTTCCTAGAGTGACTTTATGTATGTGGTAACACAATGATGAAGGTTGAGGGATAGGTTGAGTGGAGGTGGTAGGTGATAGACACTTGAAGGTGAGACAGTAGCAGATGGATGCAGGAAGGTTTAGCAATGTTGTATGATAGCAGATGATAGAATAGCAGGTGGACATACAAAAGAGATCAACCCAGTGCAGAAAAGTAGCAGTAGTCTCAAGAGCTAGCAATCTAGTTATGCAGATGTGATAAACAGTCTTTACTATGCAGAGCTAGATAGTGTAAGCTTAGTATAAGTTTATAGAGAATTCCCCTGCGGGGTACTTAGCACTATTAGCGATACAGCCGAAGGGTGGTTCAGGAGAGGCGGATGATCCAGTAGCGGGATACAGGGATCAGCGCAGCGAGGTTCCGTCAGCGAAGTAAGCTTGCAAGCATGGAAGCTTCAAGCAAGGTTAGCATCCAGGTAAAGGTGTTTGAACGAACACATGTGAGTGAGAACCGGCGCTTTAAATAGCCATCTAGTCCGGCGCTGGGTGATGACAGCTCCAGTCTTAAAGGTGTATGCGCACCTTTCCAAAAGTAAATGGTGGGGCGCATACACTTGTGGAAAGTGTAATTTAGGGTACCAAAGGTACCGGAACATTACAAAGAGCAGATATATATATATATATATATACATACATACATACATACATACATACATACATACATACATACATACCCGATGTTTAATGATCTTTGATTAAAGAAGAATTGGTTAGAGAAAATTCTAGAAACTGTGAATTCATAGTACAAAGGTTAAGGCTCTTAATATATGCAATTTATACAGTTAATTTTTTATCGCTTGAATTATTTTTCCCATTATGGGCGTGAGTGGGGCCTCATGTCCAAGTTTTGCCTTAGGCCTCACAAAGCCTAGAGCCGCCTCTGCTCCACGACCTTCAAAAGTGCGATAGGTTGTCAGGAAATTATATGTGTAATTTATGCTCCTAGAATGCCGGACGGTGCTACTTGGATGTTAGGCCTCTGTATGTGGCTCGACTGTGAAAAAGTTTAACACATGTGGTATCGCCATACTCAGGAGGAGTAGTAGAATGTGTTTTGGGGTGTATTTGCAAGTATACAGTACATATGCTGTGTGAGAGAAATAACCTGTTAATACGTCAATTTGTAAAAAAAAAAAAAATCTTAATTTTGCAAAGAATTGTGGGAAAAAATTACAACTTCAAAAAACTCACCATGCCCCTTATTAAATACCTTGGAATGTCTACCCAAAAAGAAAGGGGACAGACTCAGGTGGCAGAGCGTATCGGCCAAAGATGCAGTAGGAGAGGATACTCCAAGAAAAAGAAAGGGCAGAAAAGGAATGAATAAGAAGCAGTGAGGGCTAAATGGGATTTTTAGATGGTACCGTACTATTTCATGTAGAATGACACATAACAAAAAAATAAAACATATAGAATTTATTTATGCAAAATTTAAAAACACCATACATATAACACAAAAGACATTATAAAATACATAGGGGAATCCTCAGTGCTTAGTACATCCGATAAAGGTACCGGATATTGGACCCAACATGTTTCGCAGTTTTATCCAACTGCTTCTTCAGGGGTATGCAAAGTGAAAACGACAAAACAGCAGGTTTAGAGTGGATATATATATAAGTAGATACAAGGATGTCTAATTTGTGAAAGAAATATATATATATCGTACAATATTGCGCCTAGAGCGGCCAGAATACTACACCACCAAGGAAGGGAACATTACCATATATATAAACTTTTTAGCATAGATCAAAGGGAAGAATGAACACAATAAAAGCCCATACCTAGCGCTGCAACAGAGCCTGGGAGCAGGGACTGGTATATATCCTATATCGCTCCTTTGTCATGTGCTCAATTTTGGCTGGCACCTTAATTGGTAGCTACTATGTCTATGGATACAAGGAAGAGAAGGGCTAAGTATATGTTAAAAAAGGGGAAAGGACAAACCCTTTCTCAGATGTCCCAGAGATATCGATCGGTGTCACATACCCATTTGAGAGAAGATGTCTTAGAAGGGATTGTAGCCCATTCAGATTCTTTTGGCTTAGGATGGTAGTAGTTAATGTTAAAAGAAGGGACAGGAGGTAAGGGGAAGGTTCCCTAGTAATGTCCCATACTAGAGGGTAGTGCCGATCAAAAGATCTAAAAAAGAATGGTAAAGTATCAAAAAGGATATACAATAATGAACATAGATATCTATACACATATGTGTACAAGATGATATTCTAAACGCTGGCCACGAGACCTACCCTGTTGTGCAGCCACATGAGGAAAACTCCTGCAGTCTATGGCTGCTCGAACGCACTGTCCCTTTATGTGTCACTTCAACCCGGCGTCTGACGTCAACAGGCGCCGGAAATGACGCGCCCACCAGCACCGGAAATGACACACGCCGGGTTAGGTCCCCAACTGCGCAGGCTCCGAAAATGGGGCATGCGCAGTGCTACAGTCCAATGCAGCCGTAGGGGCGGCTGCATGTAGCCACATTGCCGGTCAGAGAAGACTGACCAGAACGTCCGGGGACCACACACCGGTCCAAGGCATTATAGGCTCCCGCCCCCCCCCCCCCCCCCGAGGCCAGAGGAGGAACCAGCGTGTAGAGGGCAGTACATAGAGACATCAGAGAGCCCCAATTCACATACAATTGCTACCTATATCAAAATCTGCAGATATGTTAATATGACTGTAACTGATCATTGAAAAACACCTTTTTAACAATCATATAATAAACATGCATATCATACATTATATATCGTTTAAAGTGATCATGCAACCACATGATAATAATTAAACATTGATGGTGGTGGGCAGGCATGTTTAAAATGTCATAAAAAAATACTTGCTTATGTGTTAAATAAAAATGTTTTCTGGTCTACCCAAATGTTTGTTATATTTTTTCAATGTTTGTTGGACATGCATTGTGTGTTTAGCAGATTGTGTTTGTCAAATGTTTCCGCTTGTTAGCGAATTCGCTCGCTTTTTCCATGTGTGCTAATGTTTGCAAAATCAACCGGAAACTACACTGTTAGAAGGTGCAATTCCAATCTAAAAAGGGAAGTGCACGCAGACCTCGGGCAATAACGCTTTATTTTAAGACAATTAACACAGTACAGTTAAAATGTACTCACATTCTATTCTCTTGACAATTGCATATCGGCATTCCAACAAGAGCTGCTCGCTCCTCCCGTCCCTCCAGATGGTGACACTCCGGTCTCCTATCCTGCGGCTGCCGCCGCTTTGACCCCGCTCTCCTCCACTTCCTGTATACGGCTCCACCACCGGGTCACCGAGTGCCAGTACCAGTGCGCCTGCGCACTATACCGACAGCATCCACAGCGACTCAGGGAAGTCTCTGCTGGAGCCGAAGCCAGAAGCTGCAGGGAGCTTCGAGGTGGAGGGTACACTCACGGGAACACTGCCTCTGCTGTTGCTATGGACAACGCGTTTCGGAGGCGGAGCCTCCTTCCTCAGGTCCCACCTTGCTTCCTGCTGGCACCCCTCCCTATATACCCGGAATACCTTTGGCCCTGATTAATTAATTACATACTCTTAAAGGGGCCAGTGACCAATTATCATTGTCTACCTCGGTTGGGACGGGAGAAGCAAGGGGCTATCCGTTTTAAAAATACAATACAAGCACAGATATTATAGAAAGCTATTGGAAATTAATTTAAAAATTATTATTAAACATTGCATTGGTTATCTACTGCTTGAAATACATTAAAAATTTTATATATATGTATATATATATAGGACTCTAAACTTGTAAGACTTTAATCTACATCAGCATCTTCTTCTTTTCATACTACCTTCAAACACCAATAAGTAGAATAGTGTAAAATAGTCAATCTTATAAAATCAATATAATCGATATAAAAATTCGGTTTTATCTCTCATCTGAGACAATTTCATAACAAATAAAAATTATTATAAAATTCAATAAGATTCAATAAAATACAATAAAATTCATATGGGGATATTACTCTATATAGGCCATATGTAATATCAACCATTACTCCAATCCAATTATTCCATATGGCAATTATTTATATTTATCAGAGATGACACCCAGAGGATGCCTGGATATATATATTAGTGCCCGACTACTCAGATGTTATTGTATGAACATGAACGAGCATATGTTCACATGCACACTCCACGGATGCAGGGCTAGGCATGAACTATTGTCATGTTCCTTACCCATGGCAACCGTGTACATGTGCACGTAGACATAACCACTCAACCATACCCACACTTACACACACGTGCTAGTGTGTCAGAATATCGTATTGACTTCCAGCTCCTCATTGAGCCCTCCTGGCGACATGGACCCAAGCGGGAAGATCCAGAATGTTTCTTGCCTACACAGAATCGAGAACCTTTCACCTTCTGGGAGAGTCATAAATATGGCTTCAATCCCGAATAGTTCCAGGCCTGTAGTCTCCCCACCATGCGCTTTACAGAAGTGCCTAGGCACACTGTGCTTGTCTTTTTTCTGCTCAATGAACCGGCGGTGTTCGCCAAACCTGGTGCGCATTGCTCTAACTGTCCTACCAACATAAAGGAAACCACATGGGCACCTTAAGCCATAGACTACAAACTGTGTACCACAGCTAATGAATTGTTTAATATTATAGGAGCGCCCTGCAGCCAATGTAAAGCTACTTTTACCGTGTTGCATAAACGCACAGGCCTTACATCTGCTCTGTTTGCACCTGTAGGAGCCTACCATATTAAAAAGGACTGGGATATTCGATACTCGATTATGGCTTTTAATGCTTTTTATTTTACTTGGAGCAACCAGACTCTTTACATTCAGCCCGCCTGAACACCACTTTGGGTTTTATTGGGAGCACTCTACTTAGAGCTTCATCCTGCTGCAAGATTGGCCAGTATTTCTGCAATACTCTCTTAATGGCCCAATGTTGGTCATTGAATTTCGTAATAAACATAACTTCCCGGGGAGCACCATTCTCCACAACTGCCGTACTACTACAGCCATCTGTATAACGATCCCTGGCTTTATGTATATGCTGCACGGCATACCCTTTTTCTTCAAATTTTTTCTCTAGAATCTTGGCTTGTAACAGATATTGCTTGGTATCTGTGCAATTTCTACGCAGCCTACAGAATTGGCTGTACAGTATATTTTCTTTCCATTTGGGTAAATGGCAGCTCTTCCAGTGTAGATAAGAGTTACCTGCTGTTTCCTTAAAGTGTGTTTTGGAGGTGATGGCACCTTCTTCATTCCAAGTCAGTTCTAAATCCAAAAATACAAGGGACGTGGCATCTAGTACATGTGTAAATCTGATGCCATATGCATTAGTATTGCAGTAGTTTACAAATTCCACTGCCCTATCGACTGTTCCATCCCATATTATTATTACATCATTGATGTAACGCCCATAGTACACCAAATGCTGTGCAAATGGGTTCTGCGTCCAAATATGAAATCTTTCCCAAAACCCAATAAATAGGTTTGCATAGCATGGTGCAAAATGTGCGCCCATCGCTGTGCCTGAGATCTGTCTATAGCACAGGTGTCAAACACAAGGCCCGCGGGCCGAATGCGACCCCCCAGGCAATTTTATGTGGCCCTCACACCTCTCCTGCAACTGCGGCACCCCCCCCCAGGTTTCTGCTCCCACCTTGTCCCTGTAGTCGGCAGCAGAGAGGACAGAACTCCTTTGCCAGATTCTGCACTCCTCTGTGCAGCTGCAGAAAGGCTCGTCTTTGCCCACCCCCCCTTCTCAGCAGTCTGCAGCAGAGAGGAGGGCAGAACTCCTCCTACAGATCCTGAACCTCTCTGTGCAGCCGCAACACCACCTTGCCTTTGCCTCCCCTGGTCTCAGCATTCAGCAGACTCTGGCCCACCTCTGGTTCTCCTCCAGACCCTGCACTTCTTCCCAGATCCACCCGCATCTTCTTCCTATCTTCTTCCTGGCAGAAGCACAAGGTAAGGGGGTGCATTGTGATGAAAGGAAGGGTGGGTGACTCTTGACTTCTGATGGTGGGGGGGCTCATGACATCTTATGTAAGGGGGCATGGGCTGCTCTGGACAACTAATCCTACAGATATAACCGGCCCTTTGAGGGCAACCATAATGCTGATGCGGCCCGCGATGAAACTGAGTTTGACACCCCTGGTCTAAAGTTGTGTTACCTGGAACTCAAAATAATTCCTTTCCAGTGCAAACTGTGTGCATGCACTGATGAATTCCGACTGGTCCGGATGAAGGTACTCTGCACCCGACAAAAAGTGCTCTACTGCCTTTAGTCCACCTTCGTGGGGTATCGAGGTATACAGGGAGCACACATCCAGGGACAACCACAGGTAGTTGGGTTCCCACCTGTAATTCTGCAGTATCTCAAGCACCTGGGTGGAGTCCCTAATGTATGCCGGGAGTGATGTGACTATCGGCTGCAGATGAAGATCCACATATTGGGAAAGTCTGCTAGTAATGCTCTCCATGGCCGCCACAGGAGGACATACTGGATTTTTATGTATCTTAGGGGTGTGATATAAGTACGGAGTTTTGAAGTTATTATTTAGGAAAAACTGTTTTCAGATTTATTGATAATTTTACTGTTAAAAGCCTTATTAATCAGCTCCTGTAGTTCTATCTTATATTGAGGAAGGGGATCCTGGCTCAGAACCTCATAGGTGTTATGGTCAGACAATAGTCTTACCGCTTCCCCAATATAATCATCCCTATTTTGAACTACTATTCCTCCTCCTTTGTCCGCTACCCTTATAATAATATCATTATTATTTTTCAAGCGATTGAGTGCCACTTTTTCCTCCGAGGATAAATTATTAATGCTTAGCTTCCCCTTGGGACGGGCACAGATTTTGTTAAAATCCGCATACACCATGGAATAGAAAGTCTTGGTATATTCATTCTTGACATGGTGCGGGTAGAAACTAGACTTAGATCTGAAATGGCTATACATCATATCATTATAATATGGGTTAGAGATAGCATTATCTGATGGTGTACCCTCTTCTAACCATAATTCTTCCAATATGTTGTTTTGCTTGCGTTTCTAGCAAGGGTTACTTTGCGGTACAACCAAGGAAACTTAGACCTTTGTGGTGTATAAATGTGCTTTTACTATGCAAAAAACAATCTGTACATACAAAACTATTACAATATTTAGGAGCATAATACAAGACTAGCAGATACAGATAAAGATAAAGCAAATATACTTAACTAAAAAGAAGATTGCAGCCATGGAGTCCCGTTTGCTTTCAAGCACATGGCACAGAGAAAAGTCAGCAGTCATCGCTTCATGGATGTTTCGTTTGAGACTCAAGACTTTCTTGCAGCTTTGGCCAGAAGTATTTAGAATATACCATCCCCCCAAACAAACACCCTTTGTCCTGAGGACAAAAGGGCTGTTTATCCATTGTACAGTGACTTTGAAGGGGGGGGGGAGGAGGTTAGGCTTGGCCAAACTGCCTTCCAAATCTTCAAGAAAGGTATGACCTTATCATTAGTGAGCCACTGTTAAATATGCAATTTCCACAACACTCCACCCCATGGCTCACAAATGACATAATGCCTCCAACTTTACATAAAGACATCTAATAATTCTCCCACCCCCTGGTTTATCTTAAATAAAACGCAATGGGGGAACTAACTAAAATACAACCCCCTCCTATAACTATGAAGGTATTTCAGTCTTTGACTAAAAGTTCATTAGAAAAGTCCAATCTAACGTTCTTTAGAAAACAAGTCCAGGCTTGTAATACATCAAAAGGCCTTGCTCTCCATAGCTCTTGCGGTCTTCCATCATTCTGTCCATCATGTAACCACTTTCTCTGGTCTTTCTATGGATCAAATCGGAGACAGCCTGTGGAGTGGAAAACAAAGCGGATTATCTGTTCCTTCTAATAATACATATACAGTAGACCCCGGCCCTTCAGCTACAATCTCTCCTCTAACTGACTTCTTGCCTGGATCTCTGACCAACACTTTTCCACCTGCCTGTATCCACTTCTGACCCTCCTAAAGAACATCAATAGGGAGGAGAGGAAATATACTGATATTTCCTAGATCACTGCTGTTTATTTTGGAAGGTTTGATATTATAGAGCCTCAGTTTCCACTCTTGCTGGGAAGTATCCACTAAACAATCAGAGTCCCAGCCACTGTCCTGAAGCTCATCTGCCAATGCAAATATAACTTCAAACCTTCCTGCCAGATTCCCTCTCATTCCTAGATAGGCTTCAGCTTCAGATACGTCACTCTTGGTTTCTATGCCATGGGAAGCAGTAACTTGGTATCTGTTAAACCCTGTTCTTTCAGGAACCTTGTGTAAATACTGAACTCTGCACTAGCTGTGGAATCTGCACCCCAGCCCCAACCATCCTTTCATATGGTGTGCTTTTGGCTAGTGGCCTAGAATTTAACAACATGACTGCCTGTGTGAGGACCCGATCCCACCCCCTTAGTGTACGTATGGGTGTAAGTTTGTGTATCTGGTCCTTCAATAGCCCATTGTATCTTTCAATCAAACCAGCTGCCTGTGGATGGTATGGGATGTGGCACAACCAGTACACTCCAGAATCTTTGGCCCATTGCTGTACTGTTGATCCGGTGAAGTGTGAGCCATTATCACTTTGGACTTGTTTGGGACAGCCATACGCAACAACAATTTTCTGTAGCAGTTGAAGTGTTGCGGCTTGATCTGCACGTTTGCAAGGATGAACAAACAAAAGTCCTGAATAGGTGTCCACTGCAGTGCAACAATACCTCAGTCCATTGTTTCCCCAGGGCAGGGGACCAATGAAGTCAATCTGCCAAATCTCTGCAGGCCTCTCTCCCCTCTTAATCGACCCGGTGGAGTACTTTTGCAATGGCCATTGTCGCACTTCTCCACACACTGTACAGTTGCCTATTACAGTCCTTATCATGTCCATTGATATGGGCAATCCTCTTTGCTGTGCCCATTCATATGTGGCTTTCTGCCCCAAATGTCCAGATTGTTTGTGGGCCCAGTTGGCCAAGTTCATCAAGACAGGATCAATTGGCACAACTGCATTCACCTTGGCAATTTCGTCTGCCACTCTGTTATAGTTCTCAAAGTCTGGGACCAGGGGCACATGTGCATCAACATGCCCCGCTTTTATGGTGCGGGAGTGAGCTTTCTTCCATAGAAACATAGAAACATAGAATGTGTCGGCAGATAAGAACCATTTGGCCCATCTAGTCTGCCCAATATATCTGAATCCTATGAATAGTCCCTGGCCCTATCTTATATGAAGGATAGCCTTATGCCTATCCCATGCATGCTTAAACTCCTTCACTGTATTTGCAGCTACCACTTCTGCAGGAAGGTTATTCCATGCATCCACTACTCTCTCAGTAAAGTAATACTTCCTCATATTACTTTTAAACCTTTGCCCCTCTAATTTAAAACTGTGTCCTCTTGTGGTAGTTTTTCTTCTTTTACATATGCTCTCCTCCTTTACCGAGTTGATTCCCTTTATGTATTTAAAAGTTTCTATCATATCCCCTCTGTCTCTTCTTTCTTCCAAGCTATACATGTTAAGGTCCTTTAACCTTTCCTGGTAAGTTTTTTCCTGCAATCCATGTACTAGTTTAGTAGCTCTTCTCTGAACTCTCTCTAGAGTATCTATATCCTTCTGGAGATATGGCCTCCAGTACTGTGCACAATACTCCAAGTGAGGTCTCACCAGTGTTCTGTACAGCGGCATAAGCACTTCTCTCTTTCTACTGCTTATACCTCTCCCTATACATCCAAGCATTTTGCTGGCATTTCGTGCTGCTCTATTACATTGTCCTCCCACCTTTAAGTCTTCTGAAATAATTACTCCTAAATCCCTTTCCTCAGATACTGAGGTCAGGACTGTGTCAAATATTCTATATTCTGCCCTTGGGTTTTTACGCCCCAGGTGCATTATCTTGTACTTATCCACATTAAATTTCAGTTGCCAGAGTTCTGACCATTCTTCTAGTTTTCCTAAATCCTTTTCCATTTGGCATTTCCCTCCAGGAACATCAACCCTGTTACATATCTTTGTGTCATCAGCAAAAAGACAAACCTTACCATCGAGGCCTTTTGCAATATCACTTATGAAGATATTAAACAAAATTGGTCCCAGTACAGATCCCTGAGGTACCCCACTGGTAACATGACCTTGTTCTGAATGTTCTCCATTGACTACAACCCTCTGTTGTCTGTCATTCAGCCACTGCCTAATCCACTCAACAATATGGGAGTCCATGCTCAATGACTGTAGTTTATTGATAAGTCTTCTATGTGGGACAGTGTCAAAAGCCTTACTAAAATCTAGATATGCAATGTCTACTGCACCTCCACCGTCTATTATTTTAGTCACCCAGTCAAAAAAATCTATAAGATTTGTTTGACATGATCTCCCTGAAGTAAACCCATGTTGTTTTTCATCTTGCAATCCATGGGATTTAAGATGTTCCACAATTCTATCCTTTAATAGGGTTTCCATTAATTTGCCTACTATTGATGTCAGACTCACTGGTCTATAGTTGCTCGATTCCTCCCTACTACCTTTCTTGTGAATGGGCACGACATTTGCCAATTTCCAATCTTCCGGGACAACTCCTGTTACTAATGATTGGTTAAATAAATCTGTTAATGATTTTGCCAGCTCACCACTAAGCTCTTTTAATAATTTTGGGTGTATCTCATCAGGACCCTGTGACTTATTTGTCTTCACTTTAGACAGCAATCTTAGAACGTCTTCCTCTGTAAAGACACATGCATAAAACGATTCATTAGTCATCCTTTCAAGTGGAGATCCTTTTCCTTCTTTTTCTTCTGTAAAAACTGAACAGAAGTATTCATTAAGGCAGTCGGCTAGCCCTTTATTCTCTTCTACATACCTTCCGTCCTTTGTTTTTAATTTAGTTATTCCTTGTTTTAATTTCCTTTTTTCATTTATATATCTGAAGAATGTCTTATCCCCCTTTTTCATAGACTGAGCTAGTTTTTCTTCTGCCTGCGCTTTAGAAGTTCTTATAACTTGCTTGGCCTCTTTCTGCCTAATCTTGTAGATTTCCTTATCTTCATTGCTCTGGGTTTTTTTATAATTACAAAATGCTAGCTTTTTATTTTTAATGATTTGGGCAACTTCTGCTGAGTACCACAGTGGTCTCTTCCTTTTTTTGCTTTTACTGACAAGTCTAATGCAATTTTCTGTTGCCTTCAATAATGCACCTTTTAAGTAGTCCCATTTCTCCTGGACTCCATGTAATCCGTGCCAGTCTGATAAGGACTCATTTATGACTAATTTCATTTTTGAAAAGTCTGTTTTTCTAAAATCTAAAACTTTTGTTTTTGTGTGGTGTGACTCTTTCACAGTTCTTATATTAAACCACACTGACTGGTGATCACTAGATCCCAAGGTTTCGCCTACAATGACATCATATACCGAATCCCCATTTGTGAATACCAAATCCAAAATGGCCTCCCTCCGGGTTGGCTCCTCAACCACTTGTTGCAGAGACAACCCCAGTAGGGAATTTAGAATATTTGTACTCCTGGTAGAACTTGCTATTTTGGTTTTCCAGTTTATATCTGGAAGATTGAAATCTCCCATAATGATAACTTCTCCTTTCATTGTCATTTTAGCTATTTCTTCAACTAGTAGATCATCTAGTTCTTTAACTTGACCAGGTGGTCTATATATCACACCTACACGAGTTACTGCATGATTAGCAAACTGCAACGTAACCCAAACTGACTCTATGTTGGCCTCACCAACTTGTATTAGATTAGATTTAATGCTATCTTTCACATACAGGGCCACTCCTCCTCCTTTCTTGCCTTCTCTGTCTCGTCTGTATAAAGAGTACCCTGGTATGGTTATGTCCCAGTCATTTCTTTTGCCTTCAATAATGCACCTTTTAAGTAGTCCCATTTCTCCTGGACTCCATGTAATCCGTGCCAGTCTGATAAGGACTCATTTATGACTAATTTCATTTTTGAAAAGTCTGTTTTTCTAAAATCTAAAACTTTTGTTTTTGTGTGGTGTGACTCTTTCACAGTTCTTATATTAAACCACACTGACTGGTGATCACTAGATCCCAAGGTTTCGCCTACAATGACATCATATACCGAATCCCCATTTGTGAATACCAAATCCAAAATGGCCTCCCTCCGGGTTGGCTCCTCAACCACTTGTTGCAGAGACAACCCCAGTAGGGAATTTAGAATATTTGTACTCCTGGTAGAACTTGCTATTTTGGTTTTCCAGTTTATATCTGGAAGATTGAAATCTCCCATAATGATAACTTCTCCTTTCATTGTCATTTTAGCTATTTCTTCAACTAGTAGATCATCTAGTTCTTTAACTTGACCAGGTGGTCTATATATCACACCTACACGAGTTACTGCATGATTAGCAAACTGCAACGTAACCCAAACTGACTCTATGTTGGCCTCACCAACTTGTATTAGATTAGATTTAATGCTATCTTTCACATACAGGGCCACTCCTCCTCCTTTCTTGCCTTCTCTGTCTCTTCTGTATAAAGAGTACCCTGGTATGGTTATGTCCCAGTCATTTCTTTCATTAAACCATGTCTCCGTAACAGCCACTAAATCTACATTCTCAAATGCCATTATTGACCCAAGTTCATTGATTTTTTTACCTAAACTGCGAGCATTTGTAGACAGGACTCTGAGCTTATCATTTCTTAACCTCTGTGCTTCTGACCTGTTCTGGCATTGTTTCGGGGGGCAATTGGACTCTTGTATTTTCACTCTTTTGCCCCCCCCCTTCCTAGTTTAAATACTCTTTTGCAAATTCTTGGAGTTGTTCACTAAGTACATTTGTTCCTTTGAGAGAAAGATGCAAACCATCTTTTTTGTACAGTTCCTTTCTATTCCAAGTAGAGCTATCATGAGAAACAAAGCCAAATCCTTGCTCTTGACACCATTTACTAAGCCATATGTTGAACTCCTTTATGCGCCTCTGCCTATCATTCTGAACATTATGCACAGGCAGAACTTCAGAAAATGAAATAGTGGATGCAAAATCCTGTATGTCATTTCCAAGTGTGATAAAAGATTTTTTCACCTCTGACACTTCATTGCAAGCCAGGTCATTTGTCCCTAGATGGACAAGAACATCCACGTCCCCTTCCTGCTTTGCTTGCTTAACAATATTAATAATACGTCTTCTATCTTGCCTAGCAGTAGCACCAGGGAGACATCTCACAAAACCATTTTCTTTAAGCTCCACACTTCTTATGATTGAATCACCCAGCAACAGCTGCTTCATTTGAGACTTCACTTTATCTTTTTTGTCCTTGGCTGCAGTCTTGCATACATTAGACATAGGAGTCGATGGTTTCTCACCCTCTGTGCTTGAGTCCATATCCATGTTGTCCTTACATTCTGAGAGTGATGCAAATGAATTTTGGAGAACCACCGACTGTGGGACTTGTATTCTATCCACCACTCTAAGTCTTCCAGAACCTACAGTAACCCATCTGCCATTTCTGGGGGTCCTCTGTGGCAGTGGCATTGCAGCAGTCCCAGCTGGAGTTTGTTTAACAGATAATTTAAATATCTCTGATTTCAAAAATGAAATTTCCTGCTGCAGTAAGGAGAATTGCCTACAGATCTGACAGCATCCGAATCTCCAAAGAGTGGAACATGAAATAAATGCACAACAATTCCTGCACTGAACCAAGTCTGCCATTTTAAAGAGGAGAAAAAAAAAAAAAAAATTGTAAATTTAGGTCAAACAAATCTTACCTTTTTTTTTCTTTTTCCACCTTCCAGCCTACCTCCTGACTATCTCCTGCAATATCTCTTCACTGTACTTAAAATGGTGTACTTGAATGGTGTACTTGCAGCTAATGAATTTGGCCAGCTAATGAGTATGTCTCTATATATACACTCACTCCTTCACAGCTCCTCCCCCAGCAACAATTGTAACACCTTAATGGGCTAGTCTCATTAGCAAATGCAAATAGCAAACACCTGACCAAATTCCTTTCCCCTTCTAAAGCAATAGCCAGCAAAAAACACAGATGACTCAGTTGCAAACTTCAAGCCAATCTCCTGCAATATCTCTTCACTGTACTTAAAATGGTGTACTTGAATGGTGTACTTGCAGCTAATGAATTAGGCCAGCTAATGAGTATGTCTCTATATATACACTCACTCCTTCACAGCTCCTCCCCCAGCAACAATTATAACACCTTAATGGGCTAGTCTCAATAGCAAATGCAAATAGCAAACACCTGACCAAATTCCTTTCCCCTTCTCAAGCAATAGCCAGCAAAAAACACAGATGACTCAGTTGCAAACTTCAAGCCAATCTCCTGCAATATCTCTTCACTGTACTTAAAATGGTGTACTTGAATGGTGTACTTGCAGCTAATGAATTAGGCCAGCTAATGAGTATGTCTCTATATATACACTCACTCCTTCACAGCTCCTCCCCCAGCAACAATTGTAACACCTTAACCACTTGCCGACCAGCCCCGGCCAGGCAGAGTGACGTTAATTAACGTCACTAGCCTGAGCCGCTCTGGTGCGCGCGCGCGCGCTCCCGAGGTCTCGCCGATGACTCGATTGGGGTCAGAACCGATCAGTCATCAGGTCCAGGCCAATCATTTTTGGTCTGGACCTGTTGATCGGTCCTGCCCAATCAGATCACCCTCTAAGCCTGTGAAATGTAAACACAGGCTTAGAGGAGATGTGCCCTTCCCCCACAACGGTCTTTTTGGATCCAGCGTGAGAGGAGAGCACATCTAATTGTAAGTACAGCACCAAGCATGTACATACACACTTAGATAGGCACATTTCACCCCCGATCACCCCCCCCCGATTAACCCCTACAGTCCCTGACACAACACACACTGTATACAGCATATAGCATTTACCTATATACCTGTATACGTGTGATTTGTGGTCAGGTGTAGCGCTTGCGACCCCCCCTTTTCCACTTGAATTACCCGCCACCCCCCCTAATAAAGATTTAAGCCCCTGATCCCACCTGATCCCCCCCTGATCACCACTAGTTAACCCTACACCCTCTGTCACATCAGCACTAATACAAACGTAATATACAGTGTTTTTGTATTTTTGTATTATTGTGATTGTGATCAGAATTAGCGCAGGCGACTAAGTTTCTGTCCCAAGAAGGTTTAGGGTCCCCCCCACCCGCCCAATAAAGATTTAACCCCTGATACCCCCCTGATCACCCCTACACCCCCTGCCACAACACACTGTATACAGTATATAGCATTTTCTATATAAGTGTGACTTGTGACCAGGTTTAGCGCTTGCCACCGTTCCTTATATCCTTAGGATACCCGCCAGCCCCTTCCAATAAAGATTTAAACCCCTGATCCCCCCCTGATCACATCCCGTTAACCCCTACACCCTCTGTCACATTAGCACTAATACACACATAATATACTGTTTTTACTGTATTTTGTATTAGTGTCATTGTGACTTGAGGTTGCGCTAGCGAGCTAGTTTCTTTCCCAAAGGAGGTTTAGGGTCCCCGCCACCCCCCCCCCCAGATCCCCGGCGCATAGTTTAGAAGTAACCCCTTGATTGCCACACACACACGCACGCACGCACGCACGCACATACACTTCCATTTCTAGTATAGTGTTTGAACAGATCAATATCTGATCTGATCAGAGCTATACTAGCGCCCCCATAGTTTAGGGTTCCCAAAACGCAGTGTTTGCACGGTCAGCACTGATTCCTGCCAGCACCTGCGTTTAACCCTTTCACCCAGGTAAGTTTAGTAATCAATAGATTACTGTCACTTACAAAAAAACACAAGACACAAAACCGCTGTGTTAGCAGAGTCAGGCCTGATCCCTGCTAGCATTAGCAGTTTTTTTGGTAGCGCTTGAAAAAGTCTTCGACAACCAGGTGCTTTTATTACCTGTGAGTCGCATCACTGTACGGGTAAATTTAGTTACCAAAATGTCTAAACGTTCGTACAGTGATGAAGAGCTTCTCAGTTTTATGCTGACCGTGTCATCTGATAGCGATGGGGAAGCTACAATGACCGAATTAGTGTCAGTATATGAACCTGATGACAGCAGCGGCTCCCTGACAGACAGCTCTGATGACAGATGGTTCCCTGTTAGACCCAGGCGTACCCGACCCCATTCTGAAGTTGTTGAGATGCAGGAATCGCAGGGTGCTCGTATGGAGCAGAGTGTGGGTACTAGTGCCGCTCATTTTTCTGGCGACCTGGCAAGCGCCAGCGGCCTAGTACACCCTGGACCTAGTACAACCAGCACTGCAGTAAGACCTGGTGACGTGGCGAGTCCCCTAAGTGCAGTTGAAGCTGGTGCGGTGGCTAGCACGAGTAGTGGCCCGCAGCCACCGCGTATTCGAAGACAGGCCCGTAGAGCCCATAGTGCCCTCCCTGATGCGCTGGCATTTCCTAATTGGCAACCCACTGATTCTACAGCGCCAGTACTTCCCCCATTCACCGCCCAACCTGGAATCCACGTGGAGACAGCTGGTTTTACGCCCCTGAACTTTTTTGAGCTGTTCTTCACGGAAGATCTTTACAGATCTATTGTGGATCAATCAAATTTATATGCACAACAGTTCATCGCCGCCAACCCAAATTCGCCCCTTGCCAGACAATTGGGCTGGAAACCTATAACGGTTTCCGAATTTAAGATCTTTCTGGGCCTTTCCCTCCACATGGGCATAACTAAACAGTGAATTGCGGCTATATTGGTCCACTAGCCCAGCTCACCATATGCGCATGTACTCTGCCTCCATGTCCAGGGGGAGATACGAGCAAATTCTGCGATTTATGCATTTCAGCGACAATGAAATCTGTCGTCCTCGGGGAGACCCTGAATATGATCGGCTCCACAAAATTCGGCCCCTCATAGACCACTTCAATCAGCAGTTTGCAGCCTTGTTTACCCCCGAACAAGTTGTCTGCGTTGACGAGTCCCCGATCAAATTTACTGGCCACCTTGCTATGAAACAGTACCTCCCCAGCAAGCGTGCCAAGTACGGGGTCAAGCTGTACAAGCTCTGTGACAGGGCCACAGGCTATACAGTTAGTTTCCGGGTCTATGAGGGAAAAGATAGCTGTGTGGAGCCCCCCAACTGCCCAGACTACATAGGGAGCAGCGGTAAGATCGTTTGGGACTTGGTGTCACCCTTATCCGGAAAGGGGTACCATTTGTACGTGGACAACTTTTATACAAGCATGCCACTATTTAGTCACCTGCTCGAATTACAAATTGGCGCATGTGGCACCGTGCGACCTAATCGCCGGGGCTTCCCCCAACGGCTTGTAAATTCCTGTCTTAGTCGGGGGGTGAGAGCCTGCTTGAAAACGGACAAATTGCTTGCGGTGAAGTGGAAGGATACACGGGATGTTTATGTTCTGTCCTCCCTTCACGCAGACACGAGGGGTGGACCTTAACGACCAGCTTTTGGCGCTGTATTTAGTTGCCCGTAAAGCCAGACGCTGGTACAAAAAAGTGTCTGTTTACCTTTACCAATTGGCTATGCTGAACGCCTTTGTCCTATACAGGGCGTCAGGACGAACTGGATCCTTCGGGGAATTCCAGGAAGCGGTCATCCTTGCCTACCTGTACCCAGGAGGCATGCCTGCCCAACTTCCCCTTCCAGATGCAGTGAGCCGGCTGCATGAGAGGCATTTTCCTTATGCCATCCCGCGTACCCCTACCCAAAGATACCCCCAAAAAAAGATGTCGTGTCTGTAGCAAGCACGGAGGTAGGAGTGACACCCGCCATCGTTTTCCCAAATGTCCTGACCAACCTGGCCTCTGCATCGGGGAATGTTTCGAGCGCTACCATACACTAGTGGAGTATTAGTGTAGGGTACAGCACGACACAGTGTAGGGCACACAAACACAGGGTCTCGAAAGATGTTGGATGTCCATCGACATTTTGAGAGACCCAAGCTGGAAGAGAAGATCGCAGAAGATCGCAGTCCCAAATCAAGAAACAGTTAGAAAGAAAAATAAAAGGATCCAAAAACTGTTGTGGTGTCAGTAATTTTTTCAATGTCCTTTGTTTGTTCATTCTTTTGTGACCTGTTTCTCTTGCAGGTACTCGTCGGCTACCACGCATTGATTTTATATATTCTGACACAAACAGCGTTTGCGCTCAGCATATATGGATACCTTTGCTGATAGCAGCTGTGGTGATTTTCTGATTTCAGCACTGCAGTTAAAATCTTATTTTGGTATACGTGGATAGTGCCGTGTATACCCATCATTAAATTCAGTGGGTGGTTGTTTGGGCGGTTAATGATGAGTAATACTACATATTATTCCTGTGCTGATTTCTGATAGGTTCTCTTTTTTTCCGTTCAGCCCACAGGCTGCATGAAAAAAAAAAAAACCTATATGCCAAACAAGGACCAGCAATGTACTGGTACGTTGCTGGACTTTGAGTGGTTATACCAGGATGATGCCTGCAGATTTAGGCATCATCTTGCTATCGTTTTTTACAGCCAGCGGTCAGCTTACATGTAAAAGCAATCCTAGCAGGTAATTGGCCGCTAGACTGCTTTTACATGCAGTGGGAGGGGCCTCCCCCCCCACCGCCGCCTTCCGCAGCCTTCCGTGGTTTTTCTCGGGCTCTCCTGTCCCACCGGTTAACCCGAGAGTGCAGCCGGGGGTTCAATTGTCTAACCATAGAGCTAATTGGAGATGAGAATGGCTCCAATCATCTCTATGGCCTAAAATGCCGGAGGCTACGAGCATTTTATGACTTCTGTTTCGCCAGAAATAAGCAGGGCCATTGGGAAATTGGGAAAGTATTTTATCACACCAATTTTGGTGTGGTCAGATGCGTTAAGGTCAGAGGAGAGATCTAGAGTCTAAAAGACCCCAATTTTTTTTAAAAAAGAGTACCTGTCACCACAGATTGCTATCATAGGGGATATTTAAATTCACTGTGATAACAATAAAAATGATTTAAAAAAAAAATTAAAGGAAAGGTGTCAAAATAACATAAAAAAGCAAAAGAAAAAAAAAAGAAAAAAATTTGAGCCCCCCCCCCTTTCCCCCGGTGCTTGCGCGCAATGGCGCACGCAAGCGGTGGTCTAGTGTCATATGTAAACCACAATTGCAGCATGCATGTGAGGTATCGCCGCGATCGCCAGATCGAGTGCAGTAATTCTTGCAGTAGACCTCCTCTGTAAGTCTAAAGTGGTAACCTGTAGAGACTTTTAAAGGTTTTTAAAAATGTACGTAGGTTTTTGCCGCTGCGCAGGTATGCGCAATTTTTAAAGCATGTCATGTTAGGTGTCTATGAACTCGGCATAAGATCATCTTTTAAATTTTACCAAAGAAATTGGAATTATATAGTGTATTTGTGCAATAAATTTAAAAAAATGTATTTTTTTTGCAAAAATTGCGTTTGGAAAATCTGTGCGCAAATACCGTGTGACAAAAAAATTTGTAACATCCACCATTTTATTCTATAGGGCCTCTGCTTTAAAAAAATATATAATGTTTGGGGGTTCAAAGTAATTTTCTAGTAAAAAAAAAATATTTTTTCATGTAAACAAAAAGGCACAGAAAAGGCTTGGTTTTCAAGTGGTTAGAAGAGTGGGTGATGTGTGGCTAAGATTGAGCATAAAATGCCGGGACAGTTCAAACACCCCCCAAATGACCCCTTTTTGAAAAGTAGACACCCAAAGCTTTTTTCTGAGAGGCATGGTGAGTCCATGGAGTATTTTATATTTTGCCACAAGTTTCGGGAAAATTATAATTTTTTTTTTTGTTGTTGTTTTTTTACAGAAAGTTGTCACTAAATGATATATTGCTCATGCATGCCATGGGAATATGTGAAATGACACCCCAAAATACATTCTTTTGCTTCTCCTGAGTACAGGGATACCACATGTGTGAGACTTTTTGGGAGCCTAGCTGTGTACGCGACCCCGACAACCAGTCCACATCTTCAGGTTTTCTAATGGCGTAAATTGCTGATTTTACCCCTGACTACCTGTCACAGTTTCAGAGGCCCTGAAATTTCAAGATAGCACAAACCCCCCCCAAATGACCCCATTTTGCAAAGTAGACACTCCAAGCTACTGGCTGAGAAGCATGGTGAGTCCATGGAATAGTTTATATTTTGCCACAAGTTTCGGGAAAAAATTTTTTTTTATTTTTTTATTTTTTTTTTACACAAAGTTGTCAGTAAATGATATATTGCTCAAACATGCCATGGGTATATGTGAAATGACACCCCAAAATACATTCTGCTGCTTCTCCTGAGTACAATGATACCCCATGTGTGAGACTTTTTGCCAGTCTAGCCACGTACAGGACCCGGAAAACCAATGCGCACCTTTTGGCTTTCCAAGGGCGTAAATTGTTGATCTCACTCCTTACTACCTATCACACTTTTGAAGTCCATAAAAAGCCAAGATGGCACAAACCCCCCCCCCCCCCAAATTACCCCATTTTGCAAAGTAGACTTCTATTTGCTGAGAGGCATTGTGACACTTTTTGTCACAATTTCCAAAGCTTTGTGACAAAAAGTGAGATCTGCAAAATACTCAACATGCCTCTCTGCAAATAGCTCAGGGTGTCTTCTTTCCGAAAAGGGGTCATTTGGGGGGGGGGGCAGTGGTGGGATTCAGCCGGTTCGCACCGGTTCCATAGAACCGGTGGCTAACTTTCTGCAAGTTCGCAGAACCGGCTGAATCCCTCTGCGCGTCTGAGCCGGACGTGCAGGACAATTGAATGTCCCGCGCTCGGGCAGACGTGGCGGCCGGGGGGCGGAGCAGTGCGCCCGACCCGCCCATTCTGTGACAATAGCGAATGAGAATTCGCTATTGTCACATGATCCTCCTCCTGGCCAATCAGGGAGCGGGTCCTCCCGCCTCCTGATTGGCCGAAAGGCAAACACCGTGCCATTGGACGAGGAGGAGGCGCCGTGGGAGGACTCGGAGACGCGGGGAGCCGAATGCGAGACCGTCCGTGAGGTAAGTGCATGGGTCTCGCGGGGATCGCTGGCACTCTGCAATTGGGGACAATGTTGTGGCTGGCGCTCTGCAATCATTGGGGGCAATGCTGTAGCTGGCGCTCTGCAATTGGGGGCAATGTGGCTGGCGCTCTGCAATTGGGGGCAATGTTGTGGCTGGCGCTCTGCAATTGGGGGCAATGTTGTGGCTGGCACTCTGCAATTGGGGGCAATGTGGCTGGCGCTCTGCAATTGGGGGCAATGTTGTGGCTGGCACTCTGCAATCATTGGGGGCAAAGCTGTGGCTGGCGCTCTGCAATTGGGGCAATGTTGTGGCTGGCGCTCTGCAATTGGGGGCAATGTTGTGGCTGGCGCTCTGCAATTGGGGGGCAATGCTGTGGCTGGCACTCTGCAATCATTGGGGGCAATGCTGTGGCTGGCGCTCTGCAATTGGGGGCAATGCTGTGGCTGGCACTCTACAATTGGGGGCAATGCTGTGGCTGGCACTCTGCAATCATTGGGGGCAATGCTGTGGCTGGCGCTCTGCAATTGGGGCAATGTTGTGGCTGGCGCTCTGCAATTGGGGGCAATGTTGTGACTGGCGCTCTGCAATCATTGGGGGCAATGCTGTGGCTGGCGCTCTGCAATTGGGGGCAATGCTGTGGCTGGCACTCTGCAATCATTGGGGGCAATGCTGTGGCTTGCACTCTGCAATCATTGGGGGCAATGCTGTGGCTGGCACTCTGCAATGATTGGGGCAATGCTGTGGCTGGCACTCTGCAATGATTGGGGGCAATGCTGTGGCTGGCTCTGTAATGATTGGGGGCAATGCTGTGGTCACTGTGCATTGAAAGGGGGGCAGACTGGTCTCTCTGCATTGAAAGGGGGGCACGCTGGTCACTGTGCATTAAAGGGGGCATGTACACTGGTCACTGTTCATTGAAAGGGGGGCACGCTGGTCACTGTGCATTGAAAGGGGGGCACGCTGGTCTCTCTGCATTGAAAGGGGGGCATGCTGGTCACTGTGCATTAAAGGGGGCATGTACACTGGTCACTGCATTGAAAGGGGGCAAGCTGGTCACTGTGCATTAAAGGGGGCATGTACACTGGTCACTGCATTGAAAGGGGGCACGCTGGTCACTGTGCATTGAAGGGGGCATGTACTCTGGTCACTGTGCATTGAAAGGGGGCACGCTGGTCACTGTGCATTGAAAGGGGGCATGCTGGTCTCTGTGCATTAAAAGGGGGAACGCTGGTCTCTCTGCATTGAAAGGGGGAACGCTGGTCACTGTGCATTGAAAGGGGGCACGCTGGTCATTCTGCTGGGAAAGTCGGAACTGGTTACTAAAATTTTTGAATCCCACCACTGGGGGGGGGGTTGTGCTGTCTTGGCATTTCATGGCCTCCAAAACTGTGATAGGTAGTCAGAAGTGAAATCAACAATTTACGCCCTTGGAAAGCCTGAAAGTGGGGACTGGTTTTCGGGGTCCTGTACTCGGCTAGACTGCAAAAAAGTCTCACACATGGGGTATCCCTGTACTCAGGAGAAGCAGCAGAATGTATTTTGGGGTGTCAGTTCACATATACCCATGGCATGTATGAGCAATATATCATTTACTGACAACTTTGTGTAAAAAAAAAAAATATATATATATATATATATATATATATATATATATATATATATTTCCCGGAACTTGTGGCAAAATATAAAATATTCCATGGACTCACCATGCCTCTCAGCAAATAGCTTGGGGTGTTTACTTTCCAAAATGGGGTCATTTGGGGGGGGTTTGTACTATCTTGGAATTTTAGGGCCTCCGAAACTGTGACAGGTAGTGCAGAGATGACATGAACAATTTACGCCATTAGAAAACCTGAGAGTGTTGATTGGCTTTTGCGGTCCTGTACAGAGCTAGGCTCCCAAAAAGTCTCACACATGTGGTATCCCCATACTCAGGAGAAGCAGCAGAATGTATTTTGGGGTGTCATTCCACATATACCCATGTTATGTGTATATATATATATTTCCCGGAACTTGTGGCAAAATATAAAATATTCCATGGACTCACCATGCCTCTCAGCAAATAGCTTGGGGTGTTTACTTTCCAAAATGGGGTCATTTGGGGGGGGGGGTTTGTACTATCTTGGAATTTTAGGGCCTCCGAAACTGTGATAGGTAGTCAGGAGTGAAATCAACAATTTACGCCCTTGGAAAGCCTGAAAGCGGGGACTGGTTTTCGGGGACCTGTACTCGGCTAGACTGCAAAAAAGTCTCACACATGGGGTATCCCTGTACTCAGGAGAAGCAGCAGAATGTATTTTGGGGTGTCAGTTCACATATACCCATGGCATGTGTGAGCAATATATCATTTACTGACAACTTTGTGTAAAAAAAAAAAATATATATATATATATATATATATATATATATATATATATATATATATATATATATATATATATATTTCCCGGAACTTGTGGCAAAATATAAAATATTCCATGGACTCACCATGCCTCTCAGCAAATAGCTTGGGGTGTCTACTTTCCAAAATGGGGTCATTTGGGGGGGTTTTGTGCTATCTTGGAATTTTAGGGCCTCCGAAACTGTGATAGGTAGTCAGGAGTGAAATCAACAATTTACACCCTTGGAAAGCCTGAAAGCGGGGACTGGTTTTTGGGGACCTGTACTCGGCTAGACTGCAAAAAAGTCTCACACATGGGGTATCCCTGTACTCAGGAGAAGCAGCAGAATGTATTTTGGGGTGTCAGTTCACATATACCCATGGCATGTGTGAGTAATATATCATTTACTGACAACTTTGTGTAAAAAAAAAATATATATATATATATATATATATATATATATATATATATATATATATATATATATATATATTCCCGGAACTTGTGGCAAAATATAAAATATTCCATGGACTCACCATGCCTCTCAGCAAATAGCTTGGGGTATCTACTTTCCAAAATGGGGTCATTTGGGGGGGTTTTGTGCTATCTTGGAATTTTAGGGCCTCCGAAACTGTGATAGGTAGTCAGGAGTGAAATCAACAATTTACACCCTTGGAAAGCCTGAAAGCGGGGACTGGTTTTTGGGGACCTGTACTCGGCTAGACTGCAAAAAAGTCTCACACATGGGGTATCCCTGTACTCAGGAGAAGCAGCAGAATGTATTTTGGGGTGTCAGTTCACATATACCCATGGCATGTGTGAGTAATATATCATTTACTGACAACTTTGTGTAAAAAAAAAATATATATATATTTCCCGGAACTTGTGGCAAAATATAAAATATTCCATGGACTCACCATGCCTCTCAGCAAATAGCTTGGGGTATCTACTTTCCAAAATGGGGTCATTTGGGGGGGTTTTGTGCTATCTTGGAATTTTAGGGCCTCCGAAACTGTGACAGGTAGTGCAGAGATGACATGAACAATTTACGCCATTAGAAAACCTGAGAGTGTTGATTGGCTTTTGCGGTCCTGTACAGAGCTAGGCTCCCAAAAAGTCTCACACATGGGGTATCCCCATACTCAGGAGAAGCAGCAGAATGTATTTTGGGGTGTCATTCCACATATACCCATGTTATGTGTGAGAAATTTATCTTTTAGTGACAACGTTGTGTAAAAAAAAAAAAATTAAAAAAAAAAATTGTAATTTTCCCAAAACTTGTGGCAAAATATAAAATATTCCATGGACTCACCATGCCTCTCAGCAAACAGCTTGGGGTGTCTACTTTCCAAAATGGGGTCATTTGGGGGGGTTTTGTGGTATCTTGACATTTCAGGGCCTCCTAAACCGTTAGAGGTAGTGAGAAAATGCAATGAAAAATGTACGCCCTTTGAAATTCTGATGGTGGTGATTTGTTTTTGGGGACCCCTACACAGCTAGGCTCCCAAAAAGTACCACATATGTGGTATCCCTGTACTCAGTAGAAGCAGCAGAATATATTTTGGGGTGTAATTACACATATACCCATGGCATGTGTGAGCAATATATCATTTCAATGACAACTTTGTGTAATTTTTCAAACACCTGTGACAAAAAAATGAAATATTCAATGAGCTCAACATGCCTGTCAGGACATTCCTTAGGATGTCTATTTTTCAAAAAGTGGTAGTTTGGGGGGGGGTTTGTACTGCCCCGCCATTTTAGCACTTCATGAAATGAGATAGGCAGTCAGAAATTAAAGCTGCGTAAATTTCACTATTTACACCATAGTTTGTAGACGCTATAACTTTTGCGCAAACCAATAAAAATACGCTCATTGATTTTTTTTTTTGTCAAAGACATGTAGCTAAATATATTTTGGCAAAAAAAAAAAAATGACATAAATTGAGTATATTGGATATTTTTTAAAAGACAAAGTTGAAAATGTCATTTTTTTGCAAAATTTTCGCTCTTTTTTTATTAATATCGCAAAAAATAAAAAGCGCAGAGGCGATCAAATACCACCAAAAGAAAGCTCTGTTTGTGGGAAAAAAAAGGACGTAAATTTCGTTTAGGTACAGCATTGCATGACCGAGCAATTATCAGTTAAAGTCACGAAGTGCCAAGTTGAAAAAAGGGGTCTGGTCTTTAAGCTGCAAAATCCTCCGGTAGGAAAGTGGTTAATGGGCTAGTCTCATTAGCAAATGCAAATAGCAAACACCTGACCAAATTCCTTTCCCCTTCTCAAGCAATAGCCAGCAAAAAACACAGATGACTCAGTTGCAAACTCCAAGCCAATCTCCTGCAATATCTCTTCACTGTACTTAAAATGGTGTACTTGAATGGTGTACTTGCAGCTAATGAATTAGGCCAGCTAATGAGTATGTCTCTATATATACACTCACTCCTTCACAGCTCCTCCCCCAGCAACAATTGTAACACCTTAATGGGCTAGTCTCATTAGCAAATGCAAATAGCAAACACCTGACCAAATTCCTTTCCCCTTCTCAAGCAATAGCCAGCAAAAAACACAGATGACTCAGTTGCAAACTCCAAGCCAATCTCCTGCAATATCTCTTCACTGTACTTAAAATGGTGTACTTGAATGGTGTACTTGCATACTTGCAGCTAATGAATTCCAGATGAAGTCCCAGACTTCCTTGCCTCCCCACACCACCTTTCCATGAATCAACCATTCATTGGACTTCCACGTGGGCATCCAAGTAGTCAGTCCTTTAAAGACCGCCCAGCTGTCAGTGTAGATGGTGACATGGGAAGAAAAATCCTCCTGAAGAGTCATCACTACAGCTTTCAACTCTGCATACTAACTGGACCCTCCAATTCCGGTCTCCTGCAGGACTGTGTCTGTACTCGGGTTGTAGGCTGCTGCTGTCCATTTACGACCAGACGAGGTGACTATGGCTGAACCATCAGTGAACCATGACTTATCTGACAGAGACTCAAAGAGTGGAGCCTCGTGAATGGGGGATGACTGCAGCACAGGAATTTCTTCTTCTGTATGGGTGCTGGTAAAAGTGACAAGCCCAGCCAACTGTTTTGAAATGTCTCTGACATCCCCAGCTGCAATACCCCCTCTTTCTTGAAGGTACCATTTCCATTTCATTAGTGTTTGGTTCTGGGCTACAGCTGCCCTAGTGGTCAGTCCATCATCTCTCACCCATCCTGCTATTGGCAAAGCAGTATGGATGGTGACTGTGTCCTTTCCTGTAATGGTCCCTACGTGTTGAAGTGCTGTGTAGGCCCCAAACAGGTACTTCTCTAGGGGCGTGTATCTCTTCTGTGCCCCTGTAAGTTGTTTGGACCAAAATCCAATGGGTATTGCTCTCAGTCCCTTCTTTTCATTTGGCTGCCACAGACTCCAAGATATTGTACCATCCTGCTCAACTACATCCAGCTGAAATGGTACTCCTCAGTGGTGTATTTTGGTTTTGTGCTGCCCTAGGCAAGACTAAAATTGGGCACCCCCCCCCCCCCTCCTATGTAAATTTGCCCCACTCCTTCCGTTTTAACGGATGTGACTCCCTTTCCAAATTGAAGGACTACAAGTCCCAGCATGAACCCCTGAGATCTCACGAGAGGGGGGGTGAGAGGGAGTGGAAGAGAGAGAGAGAGAGGGTGGGTGAGGGAGAGAGAGAGGGTGGGTGAGGGAGGGAGAGAGGGGGGTGAGAGAGAGAGGGTGGGTGAGGGAGGGAGGGAGAGAGGGGGTGAGAGAGAAAGAAAGAGAGAAAAAAGGGGGGGGGAAAGAGAGAGGATGAGAGAGAGAGGGGGGTGTGATAGAGAGAGAGGGGGTAAGAGAGAGAGGATGAGAGAGAGAGGGGGGGGGTGAGAGAGAGGGGGGAACGGGAGAGAGAGAGAGAGAGGGGGGAGATGAGAGAGAAGGGGTTGAGAGTGGGGTGAGAGAGGGGGAGGGGAGGGGTGAGAGAGAGATGGGGAGGGGTGAGAGAGATGGGGAGGGGTGAGAGAGAGATGGGGAGGGGTGAGAGAGAGAGAGGGGAGGGGTGAGAGAGAGAGAGAGGGGGTGAGTGAGAGAGAGGGAGGGTGAGAGAGGGGTGTGAGAGAGAGAGAGAGAGAGAGGGGGTGAGAGAAGCAACTTTAGCAACCAGTGGCCAATAGAGTCTCAGGTGGATGGGGGGTGGCTTTTTTGCTGCCCCCCTGCAAAGTGCCGCCCTAGGCCTGGGCCTTGTTGGCCTAGGCCAAAATACAGCACTGGTACTCCTTGTCTCACAGGTCCCAATCCTTGATGCTGCAAAATGGCTTCTTTAGCAGCCAGGAATGCGGTCCGCTGCTCTGAACCCCATGTGAACTCAGTCTTTTTTCTTGTGCCATTGTATATAGGCCTCAGAATCAGTCCAAGATGTGGGATGAATGATCTCCAGAATCCCACAACTCCAATGAACTTCTGCGCCTCCTTTTTGGTAGTAGGTGGCAACAATGCCTGGATAGTTTGCACAACTGTCTCTGGAATTTTCCTGTGTGGCCCAGTCCACATCATTCCCAGGAATTTCACCTCTGTGGCAGGTCCTTGGACTTTGTCTCTGTTGATAGCCCACCCTCTGTTCTCCATGTGCTGTATCAGCAGGTTCAGTGCTTCAGTTACATCTTCCTTTGTTCCAGAGATCATGATGTCATCAATGTAGTGAAACACAGCGACTTTCAGATTTAGGGTGCTTAAATCTCGGGCAATCAGTTCATGACAAATCGTTGGAGAATGAAGGTATCCTTGAGGAAGGACAGTGAAAGTGTACTGGCGGCCATTCCACACAAAGGAAAACTGGTTCTGACACTCTGGGTCTATTGGAATCGAAAAGAAAGCATTAGCCAGGTCTATCACAGCATGATATTCTCCTGCCTCTTTAGAAATGTTCTCAATGATTGAGATCATATCCGGTACAGCTGACTTTAATGGAGGTGCCACTTTGTTTAGACCTCTGTAATCCACAGTCATTCTATATGTCCCATCAGGTTTCTTTACTGGGAACACCGGAGATGAGAATGGACTTACAGCAGGTCTAAGGATCCCTACTCTTAACAGTTCATGAATAGTCTCCCTAATTTCTTTGTGGCCTCCAGGAAGTCTGTATTGCTTGAGACAGACTGGCTTCTCTGGTGGAGGAATAAAGACAGGGGTCCATTTTGCATGACCTCTGACCACAGCCTTCACCGCCCTGACCAGATACGTTTTATCAGGATACCCGAATGTGAATGTACCTTGTTCAGTCTGAATAGACTGACCTTGAAGTACATCCATCCCAAGAATATTTTCAGGTAACTCTGATACCAAAACATTTGTCCAAAATCCTGGTCCCTTGCCAATAGCCAATTTCACCCGTGTCCTAACTGCTGGTGTAGTTTGCCCTCCCAAACCTTCTACATAAATCACTTCTCCTTTGTGATGGGAAGGATCTCCTTGCAAAAGTGTAACTTCAGCTCCAGTATCCACTAAAGCCATGACATGTATAGGAGGAGACGACTTCCCCACCATACAGTGACAGGTGCATATGGGCGTCGGTCTCCTGCTGTCACTGTTCTTATTGCTATTACAGGAGACCCACCTTCCCTTCATAAAGGATAAGGGACCTCCCAATCCCCTTTTCTAATTCTCTCTAACTCCTCCCCAGGATAAAGGGATTTGGGTTTGGGTTCATGTTCAGTTTTGGGAATGGGTTTGGGACTAACAGGAGGGGTCTGTTCTGTTGTCTCTAAATCTAGGCTGATGTTATCTTCACTAGGAGTAGTGTTTCTAACCCTGACAGTTTTCCCCAATAAATGTTTCCACCACTTCAAAATTTCTGCAGTAGAGATGCCATCTATCTCACTTTTAGGTACTCCTGCCTTTAATAGGTCTACCCACATTTGTTTCCTAGAGATAACTAGCCCTGGTTTTCTCTTTACCTCCTGTCTTCTCTCCCACATTCCCTTTCTTCTCTTTAAAAGTCCTTTTCAGCCTGTTCTCTGCCTGTCTGACCTTATCTACTGCCCTGACAGGTTTTGTTTTAGTCTCCTCTAGCTCCCCCAACTGGCTTAAAAGGGTTGTTGCTTCATGAATTTTGCTGTTTAAACCCAGGCCTCCCAGCAAAGACAATAAAGGAGCCCTGAGATTAAATGGTGCAGACTTCATTAGCTTAGAGCGCAGAGCAGACGTGAAGGGTTCCATATCTGGACCCATCCATTCTGGAAATGTATTTAATCCGGTTATACAACCCATCTCACGTAATCTGGAAATACCTTCTCCTAATGTTCTCCACGAGTAGGTATTTTCCAGGTCACTAGGATTAGCATATACTCGGACTATACCATCTCTCACAAGGTCTAAGAGTGAAAAATTCACACTAAACTTTTGGGCTTTTCGCATGGCCTGACGCAATTGTGGATCATGGGTTAACACTCCCAAAGCCACTGCTTCCTTGCCTGACAAAACAACACTGTCTGCCCCTTCATCCCACAAACGTAAGAGCCAACTCAATAGGGGTTCCCCGGACCTTTGTTTGTATTGTTTTTCCAGCTCATGGAGTTCAGTTTGTGTAAACTCCCTGACTTCTTCAAATTCAACATCTCTGGGGTTGCGATAATGCACCTCCCCATCTGCCATATCCTCTCTATCATGTTGCCTTTTCCTATGCTTAGTAATGAGAGGTCTGGCACACTTTTTCTTTCCCATTGGATGATCATCATCAGAAACATCAAATTCTATCTCCTCATCCTCACTATCATTGGAGGAGACATCCTCACAATCCCAGTTTTGGGATGTGACAATGGCACGTACCCTGGCTTTACTAACAAGTTACGTCCCTTTCTTTTCCTTAAGGCATTAATTGATTTGGTCATGAGGGCTGCACACCGCTCTTGCAAATCATCAGCCCTACTAGCAGTTGAACGCACACACTCTGAAGCAACTGCTAGATGGTCTTTCAATAACTTAACTTCTGCCTCTCCCTTCTCTGTGATTCTGTAGAGAGCATGAAGAAAATACCAGCCCACTGTGGAAACTGTCCTCTTCTCTGCTTTACTTAAATCCAACCCCTTAAGGCTAAAATCTACAAAATGATCTGAGATTTTATCACCCCCAAGTCTTATTCAAAGGAGAAGCATACTTTGCAAATTCTTTAGCAAGAGACTCCCACTCATTGTCTCTGGCCCAGATAGGTAAACTGCACATTTCCTTCTGGACACCAGAAACCTCTGCAGCCTTGCTTTTCCTAAACAGCTTACGCAGCATTTTTTACCTAGCACAAGCTACACAACACACCACAGAAAACAGGTCTGTTTCGGTTGAATTTATAGCGCAATCCCGGCGGACGAGCCCCCAAATGTTTTGCTTGCGTTTCTAGCAAGGGTTACTTTGCGGTACAACCAAGGAAACTTAGACCTTTGTGGTGTATAAATGTGCTTTTACTATGCAAAAAACAATCTGTACATACAAAACTATTACAATATTTAGGAGCATAATACAAGACTAGCAGATACAGATAAAGATAAAGCAAATATACTTAACTAAAAGAAGGTTGCAGCCATGGAGTCCCGTTTGCTTTCAAGCACATGGCACAGAGAAAAGTCAGCAGTCATCGCTTCATGGATGTTTCGTTTGAGACTCAAGACTTTCTTGCAGCTTTGGCCAGAAGTATTTAGAATATACCATCCCCCCAAACCAACACCCTTTGTCCTGAGGACAAAAGGGCTGTTTATCCATTGTACAGTGACTTTGAAGGGGGGGGGAAGGTTAGGCTTGGCCAAACTGCCTTCCAAATCTTCAAGAAAGGTATGACCTTATCATTAGTGAGCCACTGTTAAATATGCAATTTCCACAGCATATGTCCAACACTTCTCTATCAAATTCTGATTCTCCTAATTCCCCACCTCTCATCCCACCCTCTTCCTTAACCATCTCTATTGAGTCTGGGGGGCCTTTTGACACCTCTTTAACCTTTACTTCCTGGAGGCTAAAGAATCTCTGTACTGTAAGATCCCTCATGTACTTGTGAAGATCTTTGAACAGATCAAAGAGGTTAGCATTGCTACTTGGGGCAAAATTGAGCCCCTTCTGCAATAAGCTAATTTCTCCCTCTTCAAGTACATGTGTAGACAGATTGAATATTTTTACTGTGGAGATAGGTGATGTAGTTTTCCTCTTTTTGTTTTGCCTCCCCTTTCCTCCTCTGCTTCCTCTATGTCTCCTATTTTCCTTTTTTCTGCGGGAGGGGGGGCGGTCTAAAAAAGTCCCATTACCGTTCTGGGACATGTGTCCTGCCTGAGCATCTTGCTCCTCTCCTACCACAGCAGTACCTCCAGTGTATGACCGGTCCCTGTGTCCTGTGGCGGTTTCCTCTAATGCCTCATACCTATTAGATAATAGGATCCCTTGGTAGGGTACAACTGACCCACCCTGGGCTCCCATATCCCTAGAGTATGGACCCTCTGTAGGCCCTTGCTTGGGCCTATCTTCCTTCCCTCCTGACTCCTCCTAGTCTCCGTGTCCTGTTATACTCTGGTTGCTTCCTACACCTGGCCTCCCCTTGGCTAAATCTTTTCTACATGGGGTCCTACTCCTCTGGGGTCCCCCTCTATATCCTGTATCTTCCCTATTCGGGGGATGTGTATTCTTTTTCTGATTCTGTAGCCTAGGCTCGGGGCTATTCAACTTTCTCTGTTCCCTGTAGCTTGTTTTCCTGCGTGGACCTCCATTCTGTGTATGATGGTTAATGTTAACTTCTCTCTTATTATTATTATCATGATTATGATGATTATGATGATATTTTGGACCCTTCTTATTATAAGGGCCACCATTACTATACCCCCTACCATTATGTGGTGGTGCTACATTATTACTATTCTGATGAGGTCGGGACACTCCTTTTCCTCTGTTCTCTTGATGGGG